>NC_143027.1:32615000-33815000 GCF_057628025.1 Oncorhynchus mykiss | reverse complement strand
GTATGGAACATTTCTGGGATCTTTCATTTCAGCTCAGGAAACATGGGAAAGGGAAAGGGGGATACCTAGTCAGTTGTACAACTGAATGCCTTCAAATGAAATGTGTCTTCTGCATTTAACCCAACCCCTCTGAATCAGAGAGGTGTGGGGGGCTGCCTTATTAATTGTCATCCATGTCTTCGGAGCCCAGGGAACAGTGGGTTGACTGCCTTGCTCAGGAGCAAAACGACAGATTTTTACCTTGTCAGCTTCGGGATTCGATCCAGCAAAACTTTCGGTTACTGGCCCAAAGCTCTAACCACCAGGACTAAGACTTTACATGTTGCGTTTATATTTTTGTTCAGTGTATATACAGGCCTAATTGGAGAAAAGACAGCAAGAGTTAACAATATTTAAGGCATGAGTAAATGTTTTGCTTCTGCCAAGGGTCAAATACTTATGTAGTAATGACTCCCACTCAGGTTCACAAATCATTAGGCCGAATCACCAGAAAATTGTTAAATGTCCCTCTGAAAACAGGTGTGTGTGTGTGTGCGTGCATGCATGCGGGTTTGCGTGTGTGTGAGAGAGTGTGTGTGTGGTTATCAGTGACGCATCACTGCTATCACAACAGCTTGAGGGCAGTTAGAAAGGAGAGACAGAAAGTGGGAAGGAGAGAGATATAAATAAGGAAGAAGAGATAGAGAGATATAGATCAGGAGGGAGGGAAGGACGGAGGGATCATTCTCTGCCCTCCCTGTCGAGATGGCTCCTGTTAACGATGTGCTGCTCTGATCTTCTGACTGGTAATGAACAGCTCCTCTCTACAGAGTTCACCTCCATGTCCACCTGGGCTGTTGAGTGGCTTCTACAGAGGGTACTAGAGAGGAGGAGATCGTGGGAAATCGAAGGGGATCACCATAACCCCATGGAGGGGGCCTGGGCAGAGTCCCATAGAGGCTGCTGGGGTAATGGTGTGAAGCCTGGCATCTGCAGATATACTCCATCGCCTGTGCCTTAGCTTCCTTCCCATTGACTGGCCCTGTGTAATCCCTGAGCCTGCAGTAGATATCAGGGCTAAGACCCAGCACGTAACACTACAGCTCCAGTTACTGCTCAGAACACAACAGCCACACTGTGAAAGAAGCCATCCGCTACAGAGAGCGAGAGAGTCTCGGTCCCAAATTGTATCCTAGTAGGGCTCTATTCAAAAGTAGTGCACTATGTAGGTAATAGGGTGCCATTTGGGATGCAGACACAGAGGGTGTGATGCCCTGCATGGAGACTTACAGTTACAATGTGAAGGGAATGTTCAGACTCACTCCAATCCCAATCACACACTTACTGTAAATGCTAAAGATTGTATAGCAGAGTAGGCTGGTGGGAGTAGCTATAGGATAACGGACTCATTGTAATGGCTGGAATGGAATAAATGTAACGGTATCAAGCACATCAAACATATGGAAACCACATGTTTAACTACGTTCCATTTATTCCATTCAAGCCATTACGATGAGCACATCCTCCTATAGCTCATCCCACCAGCCTCCTCTGGTGCATGGTATTTTGATGTTGAATCATGCTGTGAACTTAGTACAGATGTACAAAAGGTTATATGTTGAGGGTTCAATACTTTACTTCAATGCAATTGTTACCTACCGGTAGTTCATTTTGGACTCTTCTGCAATAAAGAAGAAATATAGTCAAATTTAGTTAAACCACCTTACACTGTGTTTGGGGTCAAACTAACAATGACATTTTACAATAGCTCTATTCCATTATAATTCTACCATGATGTACTAAGCAATGGTAACAGGCACCAAATGCAACAGTGAAATTGACTCGCAGGATTGTTATTGAGAAAAGACCCAAATCGTCAGTGTATCTATATTTGGACCACTTTATCTTACCCACCAGATTCTCCTCCTGAAATGACATGGGAATAGGCAAATAAACAACGATGTGAACAGTCTGGGACATGTTGTCTCTCTTCTTTCTCCGCTCCCTCCCCCTCTCTCTCCTCTTCTACTCTGTCTTTCTCTGTCTCGCTCTACCTCCTGTTTTTTCTTCACATCCTCTCTGTTTGTTTCACTCTTACCCTTACTCACTATTCCCCCCACCTCAGCATGATTCGTTTCAGTGTGCTGGGGTGACCTGCAACTGCAAAATGAGAGCCACGGAGAGTTGTGGGGGAAAAAAAGACAGTGAGTGAGAGAAAAAATCTCTGAAAACTGAGCCCACCATCTTCTACATTCATTGGTAGATTGAGTATTCATCGAGATAAGAATCTGATATCATGTATTGTCATGGAGGTGTGAGTCTGTGCACAGGATCTGGGGCAAAATATTTTGTCATCTTTCTCTCTTCCTCTCTTCTCTCTCTCTCTCCATCCAAGGCCTTTCCTTCCCCTTTGGTTTCCACCAAGCCACAGTCTGCAGAACCCAACCCACGGTCTTGTCTGAGGTCATCTATTTTAGGGTGTCTAGACGCTTCAGATTTGTCACAATTACGCCAACTTTTTAATTTCGATTTGGGGAACCGCTACACGTCAGAAAGTTGAGCTGCACCAGGGGCACAGACCAAGACACAAACACAATGGATCTGTCATCTGTCTTTCAGCAACTGCTGCAACATTTGGCAAACAGCCCTTATTTAAAGAGAGGGTAGATATGTGACCATATATTTCCTCTGAGAGTGACTGTTGGCAAGGACGCCAATTAGCAAACCATTAAGTGTTCACATGAAAGAGCTACTGGGGAATAATTTGCACTGAAGTTTACAAGAGCTTCAGGCTCTGTAGATAATTTAGAGTGAACAATAACACACCTTGTCACACAGTGTCTTTATTTGGTTAAACACACACGAGACACAATGGAGAACGTGTCATTGTTTATTTTTAACCTCCATGACTGGATTCCGGGACCGATGTTTGCTCAGTTCAAGAATGCTGGCACAACCTACCTAAGTGTTAGGCAAGGTGTATGTTAGGCAAGGTGTTAACATATTAATCAGTTCCCACTGGGCAACAAAAAATGTTGAATCAACTTTGTTTCTGCGTAATTTCAATCCAAAAAAATTGAATCAAACTGATTGGATTTGCAAAAAGTCATCTACTTATGAAAATGTAAAAAAAAATGTTTGCAAAAAATTCAATGACATGGTGAAATGTTTTGTTGATTTCCCATTGAATTCACCTTCTTATTAAATGTTGAGAGGAGAAAGTACTAGTTAGTAATATAGTACAATATAGACAGGTATCTATAGAAGAAGATAGTACAATTATTTCACCGGGCCTCGGCCTCAGTACTGGCAGCAAGGTTTTCAGGCAATCTGCAAGGATCTCTGTGTTCTGCTGGAAGTAGAAGTTCCAGTCTGGGGCGTGTTGAAACTGCCAGCTCTAAACAACATTTGCTGTTCTCCCCTCCCCCTTTCCTCCTTCTGACCGGAAGCTCCTCCTGTTTGCAGCCAGAGTTGTTTTCTTCTTCTGAGGGCGGGAAAGTTACAGCCAGGGCTTCCTGTTTGCGACTGTGTTTATGTTGGTGATTTGTATTAGATTGACAGCATATAGTATGGGTAAGCATCTAACAGTGTGCAGAGAAAAACACTTCTTAATCAGTTTAGGTCCAAGAAAGGTACTTGGATGTGTGCATGTTTTTACCTCTAAAAGCACCCATGTTTTGATATTCCACAGTACAATCGCTGCCTGCCTGTGATGTGTGGTTGTGGTAACAAAGGCTGCAGATTGATATGTGAAACATTCCTGAGTCATTTCTGGTAGCAAGTTGAAAATGAACTGTGACTTGCTTTTTGTCCCATGTTGTGAAATGGTCATAGACCGAAGTTCCAGGGAGACTTCTGTATCCATGCCCGAGCCATAGAAAAGCCAGAGATGGGCAATAACTTCCAAAGAGTAATATCGTATCGTTACTGTCTGTCTTCTGTTTACACGGTTATGCAGCCTTCAAAAGATCAACCCAGTGACCCCAACTCTTTGTTGCTGTCTGTGCTCACTGATGATTCATAGGATACTGTCTGTGTGCTGTATGCCGTTTGATTTACTGAAATACCAAAAACCAATGGACTCAACATTCTAACATATAGAAACCGACACAAGAGAGCAAGCATCCTTGAGAACTTCCTTGAGAAAGTTCTGTTTGGAGGAGTAGGCCTACTGTAAAGTCTGTCAAGTACAGTCTGTCTATAAAATGCACATGTTTGACCTGTCTGCATTCTCAGCTGCACAGTGTAGGCAATCTGGAGAAGCCATTTTGAATTCCAGCCCCTTTAGCGTGAAGTGTTATTACCTGCGATTGGGGTGTTTGGGAAGAACCTTAAACTCAGCTCTCAACAGTGTAAACAATGTATCATCAGGTCTACGTGTCACATCTCCATCACACTGGGTGTAAATGTGCTTTAACGCTTCCCAACCATTACCAGTGTGGTTTATTAGAGTGTAATGATTCTCTGTAGGCGGTTCCCTTTCTCCGATCAGCATTTAACAGCAATGGGGTTGAGGGGGCAGCATTAGTGGAGGTGCTGCTGCTTCTTTCTGGTTCATCATGTTAAGTATAGCATGCTAATTAAGCATCTGTTTAACAAGATATTATTGTAGGTCCTCTAGTGTTGCTGAACAGATGTTCAGACATCATTGGGACAACATGACTTTATCTCTAATGGAATGGAAACCTCATAGTGTTTGCTGTTTATGGCCATGTGTAGCACAGAAGTCATACATCATCTGATCATCTATGTACTGATAGAAATCACTATCTGCATTTTCAATTAGTTTCATTCAGCAGGCGCTCTTATTCCGGGGCAACTTACATGGTTAAGTGCCTGGCTCAAGGGCACAACAACAGATTTTTCACCTACTCAGCTCGGGGATTCAAACCAGCGACCTTTCTGCTACTTGCCCAACGCTCTTAACCGCTAGGCTACCTGCCACCCTATCTAGGCTGCTAATATGTGTTGACAGTCTGTCAATATGGATTGGTAACCTAAGAATGGAAATCATAGACAGTCCGATGAGCACAAATCTCATTGTGATCATGATCAAATTGCCTTGAGGGAATATTCTTGGGAGGGGTGAGGTAGCAAAGTTTGAGATTGTACTTTTGAACCCATAAGGCTAATAAGTATTGTAGGGGTTGGGATCGAAACAGAAGATGAACTTCTGTAGACTGCAAGGAAGTATGGATCAAAAAATATTCTTCTTCTTCTAAGTATTAAACAGCTACATGTGTTGATCCATCTCTGCTGATATCCAGAGGCAAATAGAATCTTAGTCTTACTATTATAATGTATTTAAAAAAAATCTTATTGTTACACTTTGGGTGAAAAGCTAAACCTCCCTTATTAATTATGTAAAACAGCATATTCCATGTATCGGTGGAGCTAATTTTCTGTCTTGAAAAGGCCAGTTGAACAGAGGTGGAAAAACTCCCTTTACAATTAGATGTATGCACAGCCTTCTTCTGAATTCCAGGCAGGTTTTCTGTTGGTGAAATTCCTGATGATTTGAGGCGTTCCAAGCGTGCGTTGGGTGCTGATGTGCCCGACGGAACATTGGAGTGCAGGCTGGCAACTGCAGAGGATTCTGGGTAATAAAGCTGCAGATGAGTGTGTGCGTGTATGCGCATGTCTGAGTGTGTGTGTGTGTGTGTGTGCACGCGCATATCTGAGTTAGTGTATCCTCAGTCACAGCTGTTCCTTGTCTCTCCTCTGTCTAATGTGATCTTACTGACAGACCTTCTCCTCAGTGCAGATGTCTACTACCGACAGGCCAGTGCCTGTGGGTGTAGCTCAGGTGTGGCTGGAGGTTACCCAGGTTAGAGTGCCCTCTGGCTAGGCTAACCTATTTCTCCTTTCCCCATCTCCAGGCCAGGATAATGGATCGGTGTGGATGAAGGTCAGGAGGGGAAGTTTTCCCTGTTTTCTCTTCTCCTCCTCTATAACTGGACCTACAGTTAGTCTGTCTGGACGTTCATCTCTGGAAGCTTCCCTTTTCCCCTAACGTAAACAACATGGGGCACCAGAAGTCTTTCAATGGATAAGGTGGTCACAGTCTGGAGTTCAATCGAATCCACAAATGCTATGTTTACACAGTAATGTACTACTACCTGCACACACCCTTCCATTCGATTGACTATTTATTCCTTTGCGTGACCAAGTCACTTTACTATATATTTGTAAATACAGTGTAATAAAGTCCATTATAACTACATACTACCTCTCTTATTGCTTCTAGCACTTGTTAATTTTGACTACACTCATTTTATTGTTTTTATTGTTATTGACTAATGTACTTCACCTCTTGCACCTGCAGTTAACTGTGTATGTGACAAATAAAATTTGATTTGATTTCTTGTTCCGAAGAAAGTGAACGCATCAGAGCCCAAGACCATTCTGTGATTGTATTTGACCAGGGGGAAAAGAGTTACTGTATAAATCCAGCAATGCGGGTTTGATTGAATCTGGTTCTGGAAGCGTTCATGTCTTTCAGATGAGTGGGTTTACTACCACCTGTTTTTTTACTATCCTTAGTGCCTGCCTCTCTATGTGATCAAGTCCTTTTCCAATCAGGAAACGTGTAAAACTTGAGTAAGGACAACTGTTCTTTCAATTGGGTGATACCGTCTCTATCTGCAGTTACTCATAAAGTAACAGCCTAAGAGGCTGAGGAGGTGGGCTGGATTTGATTTCAAGGATCCCCAGATGGAGCGGTGGTTGTAAAATGACAGATTTGTTTTGAAACAGCAGGAAAACTCAAAAGCGAGGAGTTGACCTTGCCTCCATGTACACTCCGCGCAAGTTGTGTAGTACTGATATACTGAACGTTGTTTGTGCATTTTGGATCACCAAAATGTGTGTGCATGTGAGTCTGTTTGTAATTTGTTTTGTGAAGAGCTAATGAATAACAGTTCCGTAGGCTACACCCCCCCCCCCCCCCCCCCCCCCCCCCCACACACACACACACACACTCACTCACACACACACACACTCTCACACACCATAAAAAATCCAAACATACCAACTCCTTGTTTACTGAATGGAGTAAATACCATCACATGCCAGTATAATTTTCCCTTGGTAACTAAAAACATATGTGCAGACAGGCCAGTGTTGACACTTCCTACAGTAAGGTCTGTATTCCTTCATTCATTCATACACTTTCTCTTCAGCAGTCAGCCTATCATAGTCAGCTAGGTAGGCCATCCAATATTAATCAGGTTTAAATAGAGATGTCTGCAAATACAAAAGAACTTCAGAGATAACAAGAATACATGTGCACAGACAATTCAAAACACATCAGTGCTTTCTGTGGACATCCAGTAGAGGAGAGAGAGAGCCAAGAGATTCCATGGCTAGGGAAGCTGGCTCAATACAGGTAAAGACTGTCTCTATCTCTATTTCCATGCATGCCCCCCACACACACACTGGAGTGATTAGCCCCAGAGAACAGAGGGAGAGGCCTTTATCCAGAGTTCACCACAGTCAGCCCAGCTGCCACTGGAAAATCGTGCCAATGCCGCAGCAGAATTGTATGTGTCTTGTATGTTTTTGCACATCCTGAGTGTGTGTGTGTGTGTGTGTGTGTGTGTGTGTGTGTGTGTGTGTGTGTGTGTGTGTGTGTGTGTGTGTGTGTGATATACCCCACCGCCTAAAAGCGATAAAGAGGGAGCGCTATTATTTTCTAGAGCACACTCTAGACTCTAGCTTTTAATGGCAACTAACCTCGGGGGCATGACAACAACGTGATTTCGAGGTATGGCTACGCGAGGCTAGATGACAACTAACAACCTGAGAATATGAACAACTGACAACACAAGTACTTTTTCCATTTCATTACCGAATTCACACCTGGCTTGAGGATGAGCTGTGGGAGGATGAAAATACCACTGTTGTGGTTAACCGAGTCAAAGGTTCCTGAAAGCCACTCTAGCACAGGTGGGATTGCAGATGTTCATAAACACATGTGAAACACAACAGCTTTCAAATGTGCATCTTTGGTTGGGTCTTTTGCCCATTTATTAGCTGCACAGATAAAACAATAGCAATAATTTCATATAGGCTGATTCAATTACCATAATCGTGTATCGTTGTTCCAAGGTGAGCAAGCTAAGAACTGGGAAAAGTCTAAACTTGTTCCTTGGGACGTCCAACTCTGACGTCACCCCATTGAAGTTGAAATTGAAAACAGTTAAGGTAAGGTTTACGGTTAGGGTTAGGTAAGGTTTAGGGTTTAGGGTTAAGGGTAGGGTTAAGGTTAGAGTTAGGAGGGACCCAAGAACGTCCCATATAGCACTAACGGTAAGATCTGTATGTTCTCCATACCTGTGCATTCCCACTTCCTGTGTGCATGTGACCAATGGCCCATGACCCATCATATAATGTTCTCTGCTGTACAAATGACATGGCAAATACAAAAACAAACTATAGACAACATAAGTAGGCCAAATGGCTCTTACACAACATAAAAGTTACATTTATTCCAGAGAATTGGAACAGCACTGCAATATACAGTGCATTCGGAAAGTATTCAGACCACTGCCCTTTTTCCACATTTTGTTACGTTACAGCCTTATTCTAAAATGGATTAAATTGTTTCCCCCCCTCATCAATCTACACACAATACAGCATAATGACAAAGCGAAAACAGGTTTCCAAGCCATGAGATCGAAGGAATAGTCTGTATAGCTCCGAGACAGGATTATGTCGAAGCACAGATCTGGGGAAGGGTACCAACACATTTCTGCAGCATTGAAGGTCCCCAAGAACACAGTGGCCTCCATCATTCTTAAATTGAAGAAGCTTTGGAATCACCAAGACTCTCCAGAGTTCCTCTGTGGAGATGGGAGAACCTTCCAGAAGGATAGCCATCTCTGCAGCACTCCACCAATCAGGCCTTCATGGTAGAGTGGCCAGACGGATGCCACTCCTCAGTAAAAGGCACATGACAGCCAACTTGGAGTTTGTCAAAAGTGACCAAAAGGACTCAGACCATGAGAAACAAGATTCTCTGGTCTGGTGAAATCAATATTGAACTCTTTGGCCTGAATGCCAAGCATCATGTCTGGAGGAAACCTGGCACCATCCCTACGGTGAAGCATGGTGGTGGCAGCATCATGCTGTGGGGATGTTTTTCAGCGTCAGGAACTGGGGGACTAGTCAGGATCGAGGGACAGATGAACAGAGTACATAGATGAAAACCTGTTTTACAGAGTGCTCAGGACCTCAGACTGGGGGCGAATGTTTACCTTCCAACAGGACAATGACCCTAAGCACACAGCCAAGACAACACAGGAGTGGCTTCGGGTCTATGAATGTCCTTGAGTGGCATGGCCAGAGCCCAGATTTGAACCCGATCAAACATCTCTGGAGAGAGCTGAAAATAGCTGTGCGGCGACGCTCCCCATCCAACCTGACAGAGCTTAAGAGGATCTGAAGAGAATAATGGGAGAACTCCCCAAATTCAGGTGTGCCAAGCTTGTAGCGTCATACTCAAGAAGACTCAAGGCTGTAATTACTGCCAAAGGTGCTTCAACAAAGTAAAGAGTAAAGAGTATGAATACTTATGTAAATGTGATGTTTCAGTTTTTTATTTCTTATAAATTTGCAAAAAAATAAATATTAACCTGTTTTTGCTTTGTCATTATGGGGTATTTAATCAATTTTAGAATAAGGCTGTAATGTAACAAAATGTAGAAAAGTCAAGATGTCTAAATACTTTCCGAATGCACTGTAAATACAGAAAAACATCTAGATCTGATCCATGTTTGTCATTGAAGATCCTTACCTTGATCCTTCCATTTGTTATTTGTGGGGGGTTTCATGTTGTGTCGTGCAGAGGTACAAAATAAAATATTTTCTACCAACTTAGAAGACCCAACAAATATTGATGACTTCAAAGCTATTGAACAACGTCTTACAATACAATGGAACCGACTCATGTTCCCACAACAAACGACTGTATTTTTCTGAAACACATTTTTTACAGGGACTTAATCAGTGGGTATGAACACTGTCCCCAGGCTTGATGTCTTCTGTAGAGTGTCCATGCGCTCAGGCCTCGCTGCTCCTGTTAAACGCTTTCTTCCTCTTCGAGGTCTTTGGAAGGTGAACGGTAATTGCTAAGGGAGAATTTAGCCTGACGTCGGAACAAAGCAGCTCCTTTGTTTTACCAAGGTAACCCACTGGGCACAGGCGGCAATTCAACATCTAGTTTTGACTTACATTTGGTTGAGTTGTCAACTAACGTGAATTCATAAAAAAATGTAACGTCATTGGATTTACGTTAAAAGTTGGATGAACAAAATATGAAAACCCTTCTGTTGATGACTTCTTCTCAAATCCAATCAGTTTTCCACTTTGATTAAAGTTCGTCACATTATATTTTTGGGTTGAAATGTGTGTGTGTGTGTGTGTGTGTGTGTGTGTGTGCGTGTGTGTGTGTGTGTGTGTGTGTGTGTGTGCGTGTGTGTGTGTGTGTGTGTGTGTGTGTGTGTGTGTGTGTGTGCGTGCGTGTGTGTGTGCATGCTTGTGTGTGTAAGTGTCCATAAGTGTCCATGCTGTGCCTCAGTCTCATTAGCAGTAGTGTGACCGCTGTGGTTATGAAATCATAGCGGCAGTATGGGATTTTACAGCTGGACCGCAGAAAGAGCGGGCAAACCACGAACCACGTCACCCCTTTTAATGTTCAGATTCTTTCACACTGACTTCATGATGTAATAGGCTTATCAAGAAACCCCAAACAGGTTGTTTTCCATTGTTTCACTGTCACGTTACAGTCACGTTCACTGTCACGTTGGATGAGATGGACAGGATTTGGCTGGGGAGACAAAGTGTGTGTGTGTGTGTGTGTGTGTGTGTGTGTGTGTGTGTGTGTGTGTGTGTGTGTGTGTGTGTGTGTGTGTGTGTGTGTGTGTGTGTGTGTGTGTACGTGTTTAACTATTTTTGTGAAGAACAGAGGTCCACACAAGAATAGTAAACTGACAAACATTTCACCATCTGGGGACATTTTGTTAGTCCCCACGAGGTCAAATGCTATTTCTAGGGGGTTTAGGGTTAAGGTTAGAATTAGTGTTAGGGTTAGAATTACGTTAAGGGTTAGGAGCTAGGGTTAGATTTAGAGTTAGAAGCTAGGGTTAGGTTTAAGGTTAGGTTTTTAGGTTAAGGTTAGTATTAGATGATGATGTTGCTCTTGCTGCGGGCGATTCCCTGATCCACCTCTACGCAGACGACACCATTCTGTATACTTCTGGCCCTTCCTTGGACACTGTGCTATCTAACCTCCAAACGAGCTTCAATGCCATACAACACTCCTTCCGTGGCCTCCAACTAATCTTAAACGCTAGTAAAAACCAAATGCATGCTTTTCAACCGTTCGCTGCCTGCACCCGCACGCCCAACTAGCATCACCACCCTGAATGGTTCCGACCTAGAATATGTGGACATCTATAAGTACCTAGGTGTCTGGCTAGACTGCAAACTCTCCTTCCAGACTCAAATCCAACATCTCCAATCCAAAATCAAATCTAGAGTCGGCTTTCTATTTCGCAACAAAGCCTCCTTCACTCACGCCGCAAAACTTACCCTAGTAAAACTGACTATCCTGCCGATCCTCGACTTCGGTGATGTCATCTACAAAATAGCTTCCAATACTCTACTCAGCAAACTGGATGCAGTCTATCACAGTGCCATCACCTTATACCAGCCACCACTGCAACCTGTATGCTCTAGTTGGCTGGCCCTTGCTACATATTCGTCGCCAGACCCACTGGCTACAGGTCATCTATAAGTCTATGCTAGGTAAAGCTCCGCCTTTTCTCAGTTCACTGGTCACGATAACAACACCCACCTGTAGCACACGTTCCAGCAGGTATATCTCACTGATCACCCCCAAGCCAACACCTAATTTGGCCGCCTTTCCTTCCAGTTCTCTGCTGCCAGTGACTGGAACGAATTGCAAAAATCATTGAAGTTGGAGACTTTTATTTCCCTCACCAACTTTAAACATCAACTCTCTGAGCAGCTAACAGATCGCTGCAGCTGTACATGGTCCATCTGTAAATAGCCCACCCAATCTACCTACCTCATCCCCATACTGTTTTTATTTACTTTTCTGCTCTTTTGCACACTAGTATCTCTACTTGCACATCATCATCTGCTCATTTATCACTCCAGTGTTAATCTGCAAAATTGTAATTATTCGCTCCTATGGCCTATTTATTGCCTACCTCCTCATGCCTTTTGCACACACTGTATATAGACATGATTTTTTCTACTGTGTCATTGACTTGTTTATTGTGTTATTGGATTGTTTATTGTTTACTCCATGTGTAACTCTGTGTTGTTGTCTGTGTCACACTGCTTTGCTTTATCTTGGCCAGGTTGCAGTTGCAAATGAGAACTTGGTCTCAAGTAGCCTACCTGGTTAAATAAAGGTGAAATAAAATAAATAATAAAAAGTGCTCAGCTACAGCGACTAGCTAATTTTGCAGTTTGGTCGACATGGATTGATTTATTGTAAAAAAGAAACGTATATCTATTGACAATGAAAAGGAGGGGGAAGAGCTGGAGAACAACGTGACAGCTATGAGCGAACAACCACCGGAGAACCAGGAAAATCAGGAAGATGGCGGTGGGGAAATGCAGCTAGCTAACGTAGCTAACGTGGCTAACATGGCTAAGAAAAGGATATGGTCGATTCAACAAGAACACAGAAAGTTTCAAGAGAAATGGACAGACAAGTATTTTTTTGTACTTCATGATGGGACTAGCTCACTCTGTCTTATTTGCCAGAAGGCAGTCAATTGTTTTAAACAAGAAAATATTGAGCGACATTTCCTGTCACACCATGCACACTTTGACAAAACATATCCGCCACAAAGCAACCTCAGAAACAACAAAATAGCGCAACTGAAAGGACAGCTCAAAGGACAACAACAAATGATGGACAGATCTAGCACTGTTGCAGAGAAAACGACAGAGGCAACATATGAGATTGCTTGGATACTCGAGAGAAACAAGAAGGCCTTCACAGACGAGGAGTTTGTCAAATAATGTTTTTTGGCCTCAGCCAAAATATTGTATGATGATTTCACAAACAAGGACGCTATTTTAAAGCAAATTAAGTGACTGCAACTCTCAGACTCGACCATAACAAGACGCATAGAAGGCATCAGGGAGGACATCGGTAGGCAGCTGATTACTAACATATTCATGGTGCCGTGTTTTAGTATTGAGGTTGACGAAAGCACTGATGTAAGTGACATTGCCCAATTATGTGTTTGGGTCCATTTCTCTCAAAATGAGTCATTCAGAGAAGAGCTTTTATGTTTACTGTCCCTTCAGGGACAAACACAAGGAGAGGATATTCTGTAAGCCCTTGTTACATTTTTTGCTCATAATAATATTGACTGGTGAAATCTGGCATCTGTGTGCACTGACGGCGCCCCAAACATGCGAGAGAAGGAGAAGGAACTCATAGGTCTGATGAGAAAGAGAAAGGATATTCCTGAATTTGTTATGTTTCATTTTATCATTCATCAGGGAGCACTTGAGGCTAAACTCATAGACTTACTTACAGAATGTGATGCAGCAATTTGTGCGCGTGGTGAACATTATTATTGCGAGGGCACTGAATCACAGGCAATCCTAGGAGTTGCTGGAGGAGTACCAGACAGAATACAGCTGCTTGATATTTCACAGTGAGGTGAGATGGCTGTCTTGTGGCAGAGTTTTGGAAAGAGGAGCCAGAGCTGGATGATCCACAGTGGATATTAAAACTAGCTTTTTTGACTGACATCAGCTGCCACCTGAACACGGTGACTCTCCAACTCCAAGGGAAAGCTACAACCTGACAGACAGTTTGTTAATTACCCAAAACTCAGAGCAGTCACCATACTGCAGCATTTTAGCTATGATGCATTTGTGTGTGTTGGAAAAGTTGAAATTTAAGTTTGAATCAAGATTCAAGGATATCATGGAGTACAAGGAGTTTTTCAACCTCATTGAGAACCCCTTTCATGTGCCAATGTCATCTCTGACCCCAGTCATCACAGCCCTCTCTCCTGACCTTGCTGGAATAGAGAGTGAGATAGTGGAGTTGCAGGCAAATGACACATTGTAAGGTGAACTAAGATCAGCTGTTACCCATTTCTGGAGCCTTGTGTCAGACACAGAGTATCCACTTTTGAAGCAGTCTGTGCAAAATAATAAACAATTTGTCAGCACTTATTCATGTGAATAAGTATTTTTTTGTTGTTGTATTTCTCCAATCTTATCCGGTGTCCTGTGGGAATTTAAGTATGCTCTCTCTAATTCTCTCTCTCTTTTTCTCTCTTTCTCTCTTCCTTTCTTTCTCTCTCTCGGAGGACCTGAACCCTAGGACCATGTCTCAGGACTACCTGGCCTGATGACCCCTTGCTGTCCCCAGTCCACCTGGTCGTGCTGCTGCTCCAGTTTCCACTGTTCTGCCTGCGGCTATGGAACCCTGACCTGTTCACCAGACCTGCTGTTTTAAACTCTCTAGAGACAACAGGAGCGGTAGAGATATTCTGAATGATCGGCTATGAAAACCCAACTGACATTTACTCTTGGGGTGCTGACCTGTTGCACCCTCGACAACCACTGTGATTATTATTATTTGACCCTGCTGGTCATCTATGAACATTTGAACATCTTGGCCATGTTCTGTTATAATCTCCACCCGGCACAGCCAGAAGAGGACTGGCAGGCCACCCCTCATAGCCTGGTTCCTCACTAGGTTTCTTCCTAGGTTCTGGCCTTTCTAGGGAGTTTTTCCTAGCCACCGTGCTTCTACACCTGCATCACTTGCTGTTTGGGGTTTCAGGCTGGGTATCTGTACATCACTTTGTGACATCCGCTGATGTAAGAAAGGCTTCATAAATACATTTGATTGATTGGATTTCCTCACAAGGATAGCAACAACAGACTATACATTTTGAATGAATTCAGTCAAGGAGCAGAAGGGACATTTTCTCTCATCTAAATACTTAGGTAAACCTTAATATGGGTCTTATACATCTAATGTAGCCTATTTGATGTGTGCATGTATATTTTTGTGATGTGCTGTACATCAAATCAATTGCATGTGCTCTGAATTTGCTCGGAATTTGCTCTCAATTGATAATTGATAATATTGGGAGAAAAAGTACAATATCCATTGCCAGTTCATCAAGTAAACCAGCATTTTTGTTATCAGCTCCTGCTTTTCCCAGTCTCTCTTTTTCTCTCTCTCCTGGTTTTCACCCTTGCCTGTCCTGACTCTGAGCCCGCCTGCCTAACCACTCTGCCTGCCCCTGAGTCTGCCTGCTGACCTGCAACTTTGCCCCACCTCTGGATTGTTGACCTCTGCCTACCCTGACCCTGAGCCTGCCTGTCGTCCGGTACCGTTGCCCCTCTCTGCTTTCCTGACCCCTGCCTGCCTTGACCTGTCTTTTGCCTGCCCCTGTTGGAAGATTAAACCATTGTCAATTTGACGTGTCTGCATCTGGGTCTTACCTTGAGTCCTGATAGTACGAACTGGCCACGGCTGACCCAGTAGACCCGGGCCAGCTGCATAAAGCCATCTCCACCCAGGGAGCCACCATCGGTAGGCACAAGGAATTGCTTCATGGCCATGTGGAGGGGGTCCAAACGTTGGCTAAACGTCATGACCAGGCATTAGACAATTTGCTGGAGCAATTCCATGGGTTGTCTGGGAGGCTGCCTACCACGGTGGTAACCCCATAGCTCCTCAGCGACTCAGCTGCTAGCAGCCTCATCTCATCGGTCACTCCACCTTCTCTGGAGCCCCGCTTACCACCTCCAGAATGCTTCAATGGAGGGCCGAGCACCTGTCCGGCATTCCTAGCTTGGTGTGCCCTCGTCTTTGAGCTTCAGCCCTCCTCCTTCCCCTTGGATCGCTCCAAGTTAGCCTACCTCATCACGCTGATGTCCGGGAGGGCTCTCACCTGGGCTACTGCCGTGTGGGAACAACAGCCGGCCATATGCGCTAGTCTGGAGGGGTTCTTGTCCAGGCTCTGGTCAATGATGTTCTCCGCTACATGTTGAACCGGTTCATCTTTGTCTACTTAAATGACATCCTCTTCTTCTCCGTTCCACCCAAGAACATGTGCTCCACGTCCGACGGATTTTCTAATGCCTCCTGGAGAACCAGCTGTTTGTAAAAGCAGAGAAGTGCGAGTTCAAT
This sequence comes from Oncorhynchus mykiss, assembly GCF_057628025.1. Lineage (NCBI taxonomy): Eukaryota > Metazoa > Chordata > Actinopteri > Salmoniformes > Salmonidae > Oncorhynchus > Oncorhynchus mykiss. Next base: position 33,798,805 of record NC_143027.1, on the reverse strand, counting down.
TGTTCCACCATCCCTTTTCTGGGTTTCATCATCGCCGCAGTGAGTGTGCAATTGGATCCCGGGAAGGTGAGAGCAGTGGTGGATTGGCCCCAGTCTACTTCCAGGGTGCAGCTGCAACCCTTCCTGGGTTCGCCAACTTCTATCGCTGCTTTATCTGGGGTTACAGCTCCCTGGCTTCCCCCCTGTCCGCACTCACCTCGTCCAAGGTTCCGTTCACTTGGTCTCCAACTGCTGATCAGGCGTTCTGGGACCTAAAACATCACTTCACCACAGCTCCCATCTTGGTTCATCCAGACCCTTCCCGTCAGTTCGTGGTGGAGGCCGATGCTTCTCATATCAGAGTGGGGGCGGTCCTGTCCCAGCGTTCTGCCCTGGACCTCAAGCTACATCCCTGCGCCTTCTTCCCTCACCGATTCAATGCCACGGAAAATAACTACAATGTGGGGAATTTGTGAGCTTCTCGCGGTGAAGATGGCGTTGGAGGAATGGAGGCACTGGCTGAAGGGTGCGGAACATCCATTCATCGTGTGGACCTACCACAAGAACCTGGAGTATCTCCGCACCGCCAAGCGCCTCAACTCCCGGCAAGCCAGATGGGCCCTGCTGTTCACACGGTTCAACTTCTCCCTCTCGTACCGGCCGGGATCCAAGAATGTCAAGCCGGATGCACTGTCCTGCCGCTATAGCCCACGGGTACCACCCCGGAGCCAGAAACCATCCTTCCCACCTCATGCCTGGTGACGGCACTCAACTAGGGTATAGGGAAACAGGTCCGGGAGGCGCAGTGGTCCTAGCCGAACCCTGGGGGGGCCTTGATAATCGGATGTTTGTGCCTGATGTTGTCCGCTATGTGGTCCTGGAGTGGGCGCATTCCACCAGGCTTGCCTGCCACCCGGGCTCCCGTCGGACCCTGGCCCTCATGCGACAATGCTTTTGGTGGCCTACGATGGTTCCGGATGTCGACGCGTTTGTTTCCGCCTGCATGGTCTGTGCTCAGAATAAGACTCCCTGGCAAGCTCCGGCTGGTCATCTGCAACCACTCCCTGTCCCTCACCTTCCCTGGTCCCAGAATATCCCTGGATTTCATCACTGGTCTCCCTGCGCCTGAGGGAAACACTGCCATCCTGACTGTGGTCGACTGGATTTCCAAGGCCGCTCACTTCATTCCTCTCCCCAAACTACCCTCGGCCAAGGAGACGGCCCAGCTCCGGATCCAGGGAGTGCCCGTGGACATGGTCTCTGACCGGGGGCCTCAGTTCTCGTCCTGGTTCTGGAAGGCGTTCTGCACCCCCAGTTGTTGGCCAGCTTGTCCTCTGGGTTCCACCCCCAGTCCAATGGCATGTCAAAGCGAGCCAACCAGGATCTTGAGTCTACTCTGCGCTGGTCTCCTCACCTTCTGGAGCCAGCAACTGGTGTGGGTTGAGTACGCCTGCAACACTCTTCCGTTTGAGTGTTCCCTGGGGTTTCAGCCTCTGCTCTTCCCTGAGCAGGAGGAAAAGGTTGGTGTACCTTCTGCCTAGATGTTTGTCCGCCTCTGTTGTCATACCTGGAGGACAGCCCGGTCGGCCCTCCTCTTATACATCTCACCTTTCATGTATGCAGAGTCAAACCGATGTCTCACAACCCTATGTCTTCTGTTTCCAGGCCCACCCCTCATCCCTGACTCATTGACGGACAACCGGCTTACACGGTGAGGCATCTGTTGAAGGTTCGACCTTGGGGCAGGGGGTTCCAGTACCTGGTTGACTGGGAGGGTTATGGCCCGGAGGAGAGGTGCTAGGTCCCCGCCAGGGACATCATGGACCAAGGCCTCATCATTATCCTCTGTGTATTGATACAAGTGTTCTGTTTGTCCGTTGCCAGTTCTTCTTGTTTGTCAAGTCAACCAGCATTTTTGTTATCAGCTCCTGCTTTTCCCAGTCTCTCTTTTCTCACCCTTCTGGTTTGACCCTTGCCTGTCCTAACTCCGAGCCTGCCTACCTGACCACTCTGCCTGCCCCTGACCCTGAGCCTACCTGCCAACCTGTACCTTTGTCCCACCTCTGGATTGTTGACCTCTGCCTACCCTGACCCTGAGCCTACCTGCCGTCCGGTACCATTGCCCCCCTCTGGTTTACTTACCCCTGCCTGCCTTGACCTGTCTTTTGCCTGCCCCTGTTGGAAGATTAAACCATTGTCAATTCGATGTGTATGCTTTTGGGTCTTACCTTGAGTCATGATATTGGGTTGTCTTACCCTGCTTTTGATTCAGACATTTCTGAATGAGGGGACTCTTTATGCAAATAAGTTGCAAATAGGAAGATGCATATTGTCCTAAACATGAAATACAGTTCAGTTGGCCTAAAAGCAAGTCAAATGGCCTAAATATTGTTAACCTCTAGCACTTAGCCATCCCGGATCCGGGATCGTGAATACAGCCTCAAGCTCATTACCGTAACGCAACGTTAACTATTCATGAAAATCGCAAATGAAATGAAATAAATATGCTAGCTCTCAAGCTTAGCCTTTTGTTAACAACACTGTCATCTCAGATTTTCAAAATATGCTTCTCAACCATAGGAAAACAATAATTTGTGTAACAGTAGCTAGCTAGCGTAGCATTTAGCGTTAGCGTTAGCATTAGCGTTAGCATTCAGCAGGCAACATTTTCACAAAAACCAGAAAAGCATTCAAATAAAATAATTTACCTTTGAAGAACTTCAGATGTTTTCAATGAGGAGACTCTGTTAGATAGCAAATGTTCAGTTTTTCCTGAAAGATTATTTGTTTAGGAGAAATCGCACCGTTTGGTGCATCACGTTTGGCTACCAAAAAAAAACAAAAATCCAGTCATCAAAACGCCAAACTTTTTTCCAAATGAACTCCATAATATCGACTGAAACATGGCAAACGTTGTTTAGAACCAATCCTCAAGGTGTTTTTCACATATCTCTTCGATGATATATCGTTCGTGGAAGTGTGCTTTCTGTCCTGAATCCCAGGAGAAAATGCCCGCAACTGAAGATTACCTACCAATTTAGACAAAGGACACCGGGCGGACCCCTGGAAAATGTAGTCTCTTATGGCCAATCTTCCAATGATATGCCTACAAATACGTCACAATGCTGCAGACATCTTGAAGAAACGACAGAAAGTGCAGGCTCGTTCCTGGTGCATTCACAGCCATATAAGGAGACATTGGAAAACAGAGCTTCAGAAATTCTGCTCATTTCCTGTTTGAAGTTTCATCTTGGTTTTGCCTGTAGCATGAGTTCTGTGGCACTCACAGATAATATCTTTGCAGTTTTGGAAACGTTAGACTGTTTTCTTTCCGAAGCTGTCAATTATATGCATAGTCGAGCATGTTTTCGTGACAAAATGTTGCGCTTAAAACGGGCACGTTTTTTTATCCAATAATGAAATAGCGCCCCCATAAACTCAACTGGTTTTAAGCTCTTTTAATATGGAAGTTATTTGTTTCTGTATTATGTCTCTTCTCTTTCCTTTCCCTCTCTCTGTGCATTACAGTATATAGGGATGCCTGTATTTCACGTGAAAACTTACCAGTTAAATGGAAAGGGGTGTAGGCACGTCACCACTCTAACAAGAAAAACTGGTTGAACACAACACCTGGTACCTAATAAGGTTTGTTTATGAGTGCTTCTACGTAAGTACAGTATGGAGAAGACTGGTCTACAGACAATAACACTATCAAAATGACAAAGATACCAAACGTCCCTAGATTATAGCCTACAAACCAAACTAAACTAGGAACAATTGCCAATCTAAACCATAGAGATTTTATGCTATAAACACAAATCAGATACATACCAATCACCACATCAACAATGTCTGGATGATCTACTTTAGACTATGCAATGTGATACTACTACGGATAGAAAGAGAGGTGGAGAGACAGATAAGTGTGTGTGTGTCTTGTACCCTGTGTGGTTAGTTTACAGAGCTAACAGGACTAAACCTGATAGGTGCCATTAACAAGACAGCTAAAGTCAAAGCCCATTACAAATGCCACAGCCAAGTGTGTGTGTGTTTATGTGAGTCTGCCTATTCGTGCGTGTGTAAAGTGTATATAGTCAAAGGACCAGTTGCCTTGGAGCAAGAGCCTCATAGCAGAGCGTGCCAAACACTCGCCCACAACAAATAGACTTACAATTTTAAACCAGACGGTTTCCCTTTCTCATCGATTAGTACCCGTGTACAAAACTGAGGTACCTTTGATACAGACTTCTACCCTCCACTGTTACTGAAAACCTCTCATTGAGTGGAATTAAGCCCCCTGAAAGCAAATCAAAGGCCTCGATTTTCCACTCTTACTAACAGTGGAGTGTTTTATACTGGGGCAAAGGAAGTGAACCCAGCTGAAACAATCCAACACTTCAGGTATTAATCATGCACAAATAGCTAAAGTAACAATCTTTTGATATTGATAATCCGTTTGCTATTGATAATCCATCCAAACACTTTTATTTTCTTCTTCTCTTACCCATCCATCTCCTCATTTCAATTCCATGCTGTCACTGTCACTTGTCCGCTCAAGCTTAACATTGTTATCATCTATCGCCCACCTGAGCTTGACACCTTGATAAGCTAATTTCCTGAGGGTTCTTCACCGCTCGTCGTACTGGGCGACTTCAACCTCCTGAAGTCTACCTTTGATTAATTTCTTTCCAACTCTTTCTTCCCCTCCTTGCCTCTTTAGACCTCACCCTTTTCCAGTCCCCTCCCACTCACAAGGCAGGCAATACACTTGCCCTCATATTTACTAGAGTCTGTCCGTCTACTAATCTCACGGTAACCTCCCTCCAGGTCTCTGATCCCTACTTTGTTTCCTTTTTTTTCCCCTCTCCTCCAAGCCTAGCCACTCAGCCCTACCCAGATGGTCATGCGCCGACACAATCTTCACACTCTCTTTCCCACTACTCTCTCCTCTTTATCCTATTATCTCTCCATTCTGCTAAATCCTTCTCCCTCCTGTCTCCTGATTCTGCCTCTCGACCCTACTACCCTTTCCGCACCCTATGTCTCGCACTGTCCCCTTTCCTCCTGGCTTGCTGGGCCCTCCCCTCCTGCTCCGTGGCTGAGTGACTTATTGTGAGCTTACAGAGCAGGGCTGCGGGCAGCTGAGCGAAAATGGAGGAAAATTAAACTTACGGAGGACTGTCTCTGACCAACTCTCTCGCTATTTCTCTTAGAGCAATCTTCTTGACCCTAACCAGTTAGGGTTCAAGATGGGCCACTCAACCGAGACGGCTCTTCTCTGTCTCATGGATGCTCTCCGCACTCCCAAAGGTGACTCTCTCTCCTCTGTTCTCATGCTCCTAGATCTATCCGCTGCCTTCGACCCGTGAACCATCAGATCCTCCTCTCCACCCTCTCAGGGCTGGGTGTCTCAAGCTCTGCACACTCTTGCATTGCATCCTACCTGGCAGGCTGCTCCTACCAGGTGACGTGGAGAGAATCTGTGTCTGCATCACGTACTCTCACTACTGGTGTCCCCCAGTGCTCGGTTCTAGGGCCTCTTGTCTCCTCTCTATACACCAAGTCACTCGGCTCCATCATATCCTTACATGGTCTTTCCAATCATTGCTATGCAGATGACACTCAACTACCTTTCTCCTTCTGACACCCAGGTGGCGACACGCATCTCTGCCAGATATCTCAGCTTGGATGCCGACCTACCACCTCAAGCTCAACCTCGACAAGACGGAGCTTCTTTTCCTCCTGGGGAAGGCCTGCCCACTCCAAGACCTCTCCATCACAGTTGACAACTCCACAGTGTCCCCCTCCCAGAGTGCAAAGAACCTTGGAGTGACCCTGGACAAGACCCCGTCGTTCTCGGCAAACATCAATGCAGTGACTCGCTACTGCGTGTTCATACTCCACACTATCCGTAGAGTATGACCTTACCTCACACAGGAAGTGGTGCAGGTCCTAATCCAGGCACTTGTCAACTCCCATCTGGATGGGGATTTATATCCTTCCTGTTTGGCCCTGTCCGGGGGTGTCCTCGGATGGAGCCACAGTGTCTCCTGACCCCTCCTGTCTCAGCCTCCAGTATTTATGCTGCAGTAGTTTATGTGCCGGGGGGCTAGGGTCAGTTTGTTATTGCTGGAGTACTTCTCCTGTCCTATCCGGTGCCCTGTGTGAATTTAAGTATGCTCTCTCTAATTCTCTCTTTCTCTCTTTCTTTCTCTCTCTCGGAGGACCTGAGCCCTAGGACCATGCCTCAGGACTACCTGACATGATGACTCCTTGCTGTCCCCAGTCCACCTGGCCATGCTGCTGCTCCAGTTTCAACTGTTCTGCCTGTGATTATTATTATTTGACCATGCTGGTCATTTATGAACATTTGAACATCTTGCCCATGTTCTGTTACAATCTCCACCCGGCACAGCCAGAAGAGGACTGGCCACCCCACATAGCCTGGTTCCTCTCTAGGTTTCTTCCTAGGTTTTGGCCTTTCTAGGGAGTTTTTCCTAGCCACCGTGCTTCCACACCTGCATTGCTTGCAGTTTGGGGTTTTAGGCTGGGTTTCTGTACAGCACTTTGAGATATCTGCTGATGTACGAAGGGCTAAATAAATACATTTGATTTGATTTTGATTTGATTTGACTACTGCAACTTGCTGTTGGCTGGGCTTCTCGCTTGTGCCATCAAACCACTGCAACTTATCCAGAACTCTGCAGCCTGCCTTGTTGTTTATCCTTCCCAAATTCTCCCATATCACCCTGCTCCTCCGCACACTCCACTAGCTTCCATTTGAAGCTCATATCCACTACAAACCACGGTACTTGCCTATGGAGCAGCAAGAGGAACTGCCCCTCCCTACCTTCAGGCTCTGCTCAAACCTTACACCCCAACCCGAGTACTCAGTTCTGCCACCTCTGGTCTCTTGGCCCTCCCACCCCTAAGGGAGGGCAGCTCCCTCTCAGCCTAGTCCAAGCTCTTCTCTGTCCTGGCACCCCAATGGTGGAACCAGCTTCCCCCTGAAACTAGGGTAGCAGAGTCCCTGTCCATCTTCCGAAAACATCTGGAACCCTACCTTTTTAAAGAGTATTTTATCTAATCCCATAGAATCCCTCCTCAACCACCAAAAAAAAAGAAAAAAATACTTTTGTGAACTAACACTTGCACTTGACCCTTTTCCCCTTACTAGCTCTGACTTTGCCAATAGCTACTTTACCAGCGAAAAATGTACAGCCAAGGTCAGAGCAGCAGTCCCAGTTTGACAACAGGCAAATATCACAGCATATCACACTGGTGGGTAAGTAATACTGTAAAACACCATCATTACACAATGCAAAATGGAAACCTTTTTAAACATCCAATGAGTCGCACATTTAATTTACTGCATGGCGATGTCACCATGGAAGGCCAAAATTTCAGCCGCTCTCTTCAAACAGCTCTTACACTAAAAGGGCATTATCATCTTCACAGTATCATTCCAACCTCGTAGTGTGGAAAATAAATATAAAACACAGAAAAATCATGTTTTTGACTGCACTGGGCCTTTAAGAGGACTCAATATAATAGAATCCATGCATTTGGTGTAGTCGTGTGTAACTGTCAAGATGCAGTGTTCTGACAGCATTGATCGTTGAGCCATTCAGTGTGGTACGATAGCTGTCTAGTAACTCTCATTGTTACAAGACCAAGATATGCTTTTACGTCTCGTAATGCATGGCCTCTACACAGCCCAGCACAACTCCTGACAAGTAATTTGTTGACTGATGTACTTTACTGCCCTCCCGTGAGAAGGGTTCAATGAAACCCTATTCCCTACACAGTACACTACTTTTGATCAGAAGAATGGGGTGCCATTTGGGATGCACCCATAGTATACTCACACCAATGACAAGAGCACTGGCACTATGATTTATCTCTGCTAAGTTCATCATGAAGAACGAGACAATTGGAAAGATGTGCTCAAAGTAAACTTGTGTCAAGTGATGTCTTGACTCTAAACTTTTTTTCTAATAGACAATTTAACATTATGTGGTGATTGTTTTGTCTCTGAAAACCAAAGAGCAGAGTACAGCTATGAAAATACAACTGCAGATTGATTCAGGAAATATTGATATTTAAATGTGTTACCGATAGGCTACCTCTAAGATTAAACACATTCATCCATCAACAACCGCACAATCAAAATGTCTGTGTCTCATTGCTGCCTGCACAGATTGTCTTGCTCCCTCTGACTCCAGTCAAAAAGGATGACAACCTAGGACTATTAAAGTTGTCTTCATTGAACGACTCAGATGAAACACTAAACGTCATAAAATTAAGGAACTATCGCCATCTAGTGGCAAGAAAAAAACCTTGGTTGTCACCATCTCTGAATACGCAACACTTAAAAACTCATTGACAAAATCCATTCAAATCTTTATTTGAAGTCAGGAACAAAGAAACGAACAAGTAAACGTATAACAAAAGTAATCAAGTATATGATATGCAATAGTAGTAAATATACAAATTCTTTGGTTTATAAATCATATTGACACCCATTTTGACATTGACAGATGCATAACAAATTAAGCTAGAAAAATTACACCAAACAAAAGCTCTCTCCCATCCTTTCTCAGTGTGGTACCTTCCCCAATCTCTTGCAATGTTATTGCTCAGTAAATAATCACGTGATGTTGTCCATTAGCGATTGTTACCATCCTTATAGGTATAGTTAGATGATGGGTACCAAACCTGATGAGAAGGCAGAGCAGTTTCTACATGAGCGAGGAGTCAGAGTCTTAGAGCACTGCATTAAACTCCATTACTATTAGAGGGACAGTGCTTGGCTTGCACAGTAGCACTAATGTCATTTGTAAAGAACCGGTGCCACAGCATCTAATAACAACCAATGCCTTAGAAGTACATATTATTACTGCAAATACAGAGTCAGTGCTTTCACTGGACCAAACAATGATACATCATTAACCATTGAGGAATAGTCTGCAATTACTAATTAGGCTAAGGGAAACAATGATTTTAGCTAACAATATAAAAACACCATCAATTCAAATATCACCAGGAAAAGGAAATGGAGTAGAAGCTCTTTGAACCCACATGAAAATTAAATGTACTGTTAGGGTAATGAATCTGTACATTTCACAAAAAATAAACGTCACTGGGCACAGATAATACTGTACATGCAGCCAGCAATGCTAGCAGGTCAACAAAACCCATCTACATTCATAGGTGGCATTTATTAAAACAAACCAAGGAACAGGTCACCAAAAACAAGGTAGGCAACATAGAAAACAGAAACCCCATCTGAGTCTCTCATTCCTTAGTGCTCTCATCTGTCCCTCTCACGGAGGGAGCCTCGTCTGGACAGATGGGTCTCAATGATACGAGACAGGCCCATTCTGCGGTTGGTCCGGGCTCGGATGAGAGATCGACGGGTGCCGGTTGTGCGAGTACGACTGCGGATCTGGGTGGTGGTGGTGGTGGAGGAGGAGAGTGCCCTGGGTGGATTGGCTGGGTTAGAGTGTGCACTGCTAGCAGTGGCTGGGGTGCTGGAAGCAGGAGGAGTGGAGGAGGACCCAATAAAGGAAGCATTTGCGTTGGTGGAGCGAGTATTGGTGGTGGTGTACCCCTCTGCTGCCACGGCAATGCGTTCCAGGCTAGAGCACATGGAGGACAGGAAGGGGAGTAAGCGTCTGACCAGGCTGGTGTGGCTGGTAACCATGCGTCTTACCGTCATTAGCATGACACTGAAGCGGATTAGGCTGCGGCGGCTGTGGCCTCCTCCTCCACGGGCCCGGCGAGTCCTGCCCTGCCTGGGAGGGGGGTTCTCTCTGACCTGAGGGTTGGGAGAAGCAGCACCAATGGTAGGGGGAGCCATTACTGCTGGGCTGGAGCTGGACACTGCGGTCGGTCACCTCCTGGTTGGTCTGAGAACGCACCTGAAGAAGTAAGATCAGAGGGACGGTTGGTATGTAAATCAGATTGTGTTTCTTAGTTCATTAAGCTACTAGGGCACTGTTGTGGAACTTTCACATGGACATACGCTATATAAACAAAAGTATGTGGACACCCCTTCAAATTTGTGGATTCAGCTATTTCAGCCACACTTGTTGCTGACAGGTGTATAAAATCAAGCACACAGCCATTCAATCTCCATAGACAAACATTGGCAGTAGAATGGCCTTACTGAAGAGCTCAGGTGACTTTCAACATGGCACCGCAATAGGATGCCACCTTTCCAACAAGTCAGTTGCTGCGGCCAACTGTAAGTGTTGTTATTGTGAAGTGGAAACGTCTAGGAGCAATAACGGCTCACCTGCGAAGTGGCAGGCCACACAAGCTCACCTCGGTTGCAACACTCACTACAGAGTTTCAAACTGCCTCTGGAAGCAACATCAGTACAATAACTGTTCATCGGGAGCTTCTTGAAATGGGATTCCAATCACGAGCAGCCACACACAAGCCTAAGATCACCATGCGCAATGCCAAGTGTCGGCTGGAGTGGTGTAAAGCTTGCCACCATTGGGCTGTGGAGCAGTGAAAACGCGTTCTCTTGAGTGATGAATCGCGCTTCACCATCTGGCAGTCCAACAGATGAATCTGGGTTTGGTGGATGCCAGGAGAACGCTACCTGCCCGAATGCATAGTGCCTACTGCAAAGTTTGGTGGAGGTGGTATAATGATCTGGGGCTGTTTTTCATGGTTCGGGCTAGGTCCCTTAGTTCCAGTGAAGGGAAATCTTAACGCTACAACATGCAAAGACATTCTAGATGATTCTGTGCTTCCAACTTTGTGGCAACAGTCTGGAGAAGGCCCTTTCCTATTTCAGCATGACAATGCCCTCGTGCACAAAGCAAGGTCCATACAGAAATGGTTTGTTGAGATCGGTGTGGAAGAACTTGACTGGCCTGCACAGAGCCCTGACCTTAACCCCATCAAACACCTTTGGGATGAATTGGAACGCCGACTGCGAGCCAGGACTAATCGCCCAACATCAGTGCCCGACTTTACTAATGTTCTTGTGGCTGAATGGAAGCAAGTCCCCATAGCAATGTTCCAACATCTAGTGAAAAGCGGCTGTTGTAGCAACAAAGGGGGGACCAACTCCATATTAAATCAGTGGTGGAAAAAGTACCCAACTGTCATACTTGAGTAAAAGTAAAGATGCCTTAATAGAAAATAACAAGTAAAGGCCATCCAGTAAAATTCTACTTGAGTATAAGTCTAAGTATTTGGTTTAAAAATATACTTAAGTATCAAAAGTAAAAGTATAAATAATAAAACAAATCTTTATATAATGCAAGCCAGATGGCACCATTTTCTTGTTATTTTTTTCATTTATGAAAAGCCACAACATTCAGACATCAGTAGAGATGTTCAGTAAATGCATGAATTTGACTATTTTCCTGTCCTGCTAAGTATTCCAAATGTAAGGAGTACTTTTGGGTGTCAATGAAAATTTATGGAGTAAAAAGTACAATATTTTCTTTAAGGAATGTAGTAAAGTAAAATTTGTCCAAAATATAAATAGTAAAGTACAGATACCCCAACAAACTACTTAAGTAGTACTTTAAAGTGTATTTACTTAAGTACTTTACACCACTTTCGACGAGCAGGTGTCCACATACTTTGTCATGAAGTGTATTTTGTGTTACAGACACGCCTCTGACATGGAATTTACTTTACATGTGCAGTACAGAAAATATTCTTTACTCTGCGTGTAAAATGCATGTCTGTCGGTTATATTTCTATCTGAATGAATGTTCTCATTGTGTCCTACTGAACAAGGCCCAGTGTTGACATAGCCTAAGCAGCCGCTAGTGGGCTTCCATTATGATAGTGGGCTTCCATAAAGAAGAAGCCCACTAGCGGCAGCCCAGGCTAGTGTTGACACAGCGCCAGGCCGAAGTAGCTAGCTGTTCTGGCGAAGGGCACCTGTTAGCAATCGAGTTGGAAGGTGTGTATTGGCTTTCTCCGTGCACGTTTGAGTAGTTAGTAACTTAGCTGTAACTTCTCACAAACAAAGCAAATCAAACAACCGTAGCTCGACAACATAAATTGACCAGCGCGTGTGAAGTGCATAAATTTCACTCAAAATACTCACTCGGCTGCTCTCGATGGAACGAATGATGCTTTGAAGGATGGAAAAGCTGAGTTAGCTAACTTACGCTGTGGCTATTCGTACTCGGCTGTAATTGTCAGTGCAGTTAGTGAATCGAACTTAATACATGTGTCTGCATCTCTAAATCATGATACACTCAACGAAATCGCCATTACTAACTAAACCGTGGGATGGCACTTGTTACACGTTTTTGGATATAAATTGATTGAGTGAACGGGTTAAAATTCCCATTCAAGAACCACAAGACACGCCCCTGTCTGATCTAAACTGTCGACACCCACCACTGTAACGTTAATTTCAACATTTTTATTTGTGTTACAATGAACTAAAACATAGAGCCTCTAGCAATGTATATTTTTAATTGTGCAAAATATTTGGAGAAACTTTTTTTTAAAAATAAACAATACTATACGCTTTAAATCCGAGAGTGACTTTCTCGAGCGGAGACGATGACAGGTCAGATTTATTTTCATCTTTTGAAGAAAACAAAGCTGTTCCATAACAATGACATTTAATGGAAAAGCAAAGGTACAGCTGAAATTCTTCAACGTCTCAAGTCGTATTGCAAGAAAATAACGGTAGCTACAAAGTAATCTGATACGCCTATGTGTGTGTGCGCGGATGACTTTTCCTGAGCCTATTTGCAATGTGTTTAGGAATAGATCACATTTACTGGGATGGAAGGGTGGCCCAAAATAGGGGAGGGTTGTCCATTTATTCATTTATTTTTGCTCTGGGGAGGGTTGTGTGTATTTTTTTTATTGGGCACAGGGGGGGTAGTAATGTGTTTTTTCTTTCCTGGTTAACATTAACTCTTGCAGGTTTTACTATATAATTTCTTCCGTCCTAGCCAAATTTCCTCTTCTGCTTGCATGCGCTTCCCCTATGTCAAGGGTGTTTTGGTACTTCCATTATGCACTACGCTTTTCCATGTGCTAACCTTTACTATACCACAGGTCAGTACCAGTCTAAGTCTATCCTGCCATCTTTCATAGTGATAATAGTGGTAGGTGAAACATTTGTCCAGATCGGAAATAGGCTAACTAGCAATCATACCACACATAAAAGCATTCAAGTTGCATCAATTTTCAATATGAATTGACAAGTACAAATATGAGTAGCTGATACTGTAGGCAGCGGACAGGTGCATCATTGTGCATGAAAGAACAGTGAAGACATGAAACACAGCTCAAAAAGCTCCTCTATTGATCTTGTTTAGGGACAGTACAAGTATCCTACCCAGACTAACCGACAACACCACAATGCATTGAATAATTGCATTATTGTATTCAAGTGAGTAAAAATTCTACTCTAGGCTGAGGTGAAAATGTAATTTGAATAATGGTGCAAAAACTCTGTGATTTGAATGTTTCATTCGATTTGAATCAGTTGTGGGTCTACTTACAACAGTTTATAAGGTCTAGAAAGGCACAGCAGGCCAGTCTGGCTGTATTTTAATACTGATACTGAATGCGCAGTCTGTTTCATATCATCATTCTCCCAAGTTGTTCTATAATAATGTGGCCACAAATTCTCCCGGCAGGCCAGGTTATTCAGGAAAGCTTAAAACAAGCTCTGCCTCCTCTCCAATCCATGCAGCTGTACCTCGCGCACCTAGAACCTAAGCTTCAATATAGCCTAAATATTTATCATTTAACTTATAAAAATGTAATACATCTCAAATGTGGCAAACACAATCAATCAATGTTTTAATCTGATTAGGCTACTTCAAAAGTCTCCTGTAGGCATGCACGCATCCTCAAAATGGTTTGACGTTTAGCAGGTTTCCATCAAACCCTTTTATGCTGTAAAGTAGCCCAAATGTTGAATAACAAATGTCACGACATCATGGGAAAGCATGCAGTTTCAGGCTACAGATTAAGTAAATTATGATGAACTTCACAGGGTGGTGAAAGTGCACAGTGATGAGGTTGATGCTCCTTTCAATAAATATAGAGGGTTTTATTCAAATCAAAGTTTATTTGTCACGTGCTCCGACTACAACAGGTGTAGAACTTACAGTGAAATGCTCACTTACAGGCTCTAACCAATAGTGCAGAAAATGTATTTGGTGAACAATAGGTGGGTAAAGAAATAGTGAAAAATAACAGTAGCGAGGCTCCAAAAGTAGCAAGGCTACATACAAACCCTGGTTAGTCAGGCTGATTGCGGTAGTATGTACATATGATTAAAGTGACTATGCATATATGATAGACAGAGAGTAGCAGCAGCGTAAAAGAGGGGATGGGGGGGCACACAATGCAAATAGTCCGGGTAGCCATTTTATTACCTTTTCAGGAGTCTTATGGCTTGGGGGTAAAAACTGTTGAGGAGCCTTTTTGTCCTAGACTTGGCACTCCGGTACTTCTTGCCATGCGGTGGTAGTAGAGAGAACAGTCTATTGCTGGGGTGGGTGGGTGGGGTCTTTGACAATTTTTAGGGCCTTTCTCTGACACCGCCTGGTGTAGAGGTCCTGGATGGCAGGCAGCTTAGCCCCAGTGATGTACTGGGCCGTACGCACTACCTTCTGTAGTGCCTTGAGGTCGGAAGCCGAGCAATTTCTATACCAGGCAGTGATGCAACCATGTTGCAGCTGTAGAACATTTTGAGGATCTCAGGACCCATGCCAAATCTTTTTAGTTTCCTGAGGGGGAAAAGGCTTTGTCGTGCCCTCTTCACGACTGTCTTGGTGTGTTTGGACCACTCTAGTTTGTTGTTGCTCTCAACCTGCTCCACTACAGCCACGTCGATGAGAATGGGGGCGTGCTCGGTCCTCCTTTTCCTGTAGTCCACAATCATCTCCTTAGTCTTTGTTATGTTGAGGGATAGGTTGTTATTCTGACACCATCCGGCCAGGTCTCGGACCTCCTCCCTGTAGGCTGTCTCGTCATTGTCGGTGATCAGGCCTACCATAGTTGTGTCGTCTGCAAACTTAATAATGGTGTTGGAGTCGTACCTGGCCATGCAGTCGTGGGTGAAAGGGGAGTACAGGAGGGGACTGAGCACTCACCCCTGGGGAGCTCCAGTGTTGAGGATCAGCGTGGCAGATGTGTTGGGGGTGGCTAGTCAGGAAGTCCAGGATCCAGTTGCAGAGGGAGGTGTTTAGTCCCAGGATCCTTAGCTTAGTGATGAGCTTTGACGGTACTATGATGTTGATCGCTGAGCTGTAGTCAATGAATAGCATTCTCACATAAGTATTCCTTTTGTCCAAGTGGGAAAGGGCAGTGTGGAGTGCAATAGAGATTGCATTATCAGTGGATCTGTTTGGGCGGTATGCAAATTGGAGTGGGTCTAGGGTTTCTGGGATAATGGTGTTGATGTGAGCCATTACCAGCCTTTCAAAGTACTTCATGGCTACGGACATGAGTGCTACGGGTCTGTAGTCATTTAGGCAGGTTACCTTTGTGTTTTTGGGCACAGGGACTATGGTGGTCTGCTTGAAACATGTTGGTATTACAGACTCAATCAGGAACATGTTGAAAATGTCAGTGAAGACACCTGCCACTCGGTCAGCACATGCCCGGAGCACACGTCCTGGTAATTTGTTTGGCCACGCAGCCTTGTGTATGTTGACCTGTTTAAAGGTCTTACTCACGTCGGCTACGGAGAGCGTGATCACACAGTCGTCCTGAACAGCTGATGCTCTCATGCATGCCTCAGTGTTGCTTGCCTCGACGCGAGCATAGAAGTGATTTAGCTCGTCTGGTAGGCTCGTGTCACTGGCAGCTCGCGGCTGTGCTTCCCTTTGTAGTCTGTAATAGTTTGCAATCCCTGCCATATAAGACGAGCGTCGGAGCCGGTGTAGTATGATTCATTCTTAGCCTTGTATTGACGCTTTGCATGTTTGAAGGTTCGTCGCAGGGCATAGCAGGATTTATTGTAAGCTTCCGGGTTAGAGTCCCGCACCTTGAAAGCGGTAGCTCTACCCTTTAGCTCAGTGCGAATGTTGCCTGTAATCCATGGCTTCTGGTATGTACGTACAGTCACTGTGGGGACGACATCCTCAATGCACTTATTGATAAAGCCAGTGACTGATGTGGTGTACTCCTCAATGCCATCGGAAGAATCCCGGAACATGCTCCAGTCTGTGATAGCAAAACAGCTCTGTAGTTTAGCATCTGCTTCATCTCACCACTTTTTTTATAGACCGAGTCACTTGTGCTTCCTGCTTTCATTTTTGCTTGTAAGCAAGAATCAGAAGGATAGAGTTGTGGTCGGATTTCCCAAATGGAGGGCGAGGGAGAGCTTTGTACGCGTCTCTGTGTGTGGAGTACAGGTGATCTAGAATTTTTTTTTGCCTCTGGTTGCACATTTAACATGCTGATAGGACTGTTTCGAGGAACAGATCTGGGGAAGGGTACCAAAACATTTCTGCAGCATTGAAGGTCCCCAAGAACACAGTGGCCTCCATTCTTAAATGGAAGAAGTTTGGAAACATCAAGACCCTTCCTAGAGCTGGCCGCCCGGCCAAACTGAGCAATTGTTGAAGGGCTTTGGTCAGGGAGGTGACCGAGAACCTGATGGTCACTCTGACAGAGCTCTAGAGTTCCTTTGTGGCGATGGGAGAACCTTCCAGAAGGACAACCATCTTTGCAGCACTCCACCAATCAGGTCGTTATGGTAGAGTGGCCAGACGGAAGCCACTCTTAAGTAAAAGGCATATGACAGTCCGCTTTGAGTTTGCCAAAAGGCACCTAAAGGACTCTCAGACCATGAGAAACAAGATTGAACACTTTGGCCTGAATGCCAAGCGTCACGTTTGGAGGAAACCTGGCACCATCCCTACGGTGAAGCGTGGTGGTGGCAGGATCATGCTGTGGGGATGTTTTTCAGTGACAGGGACTGGGAGGCTAGTCAGGTTTGATGGAAAGATGAACAGCGCAATGTACAGAGAGCTCCTTGAGGAAATCCTGCTCCAGAGCGCTCAGGATCTCAGACTGGGGCGAAGGGTCACCTTCCAACATGACAATGACCCTAAGCACACAAGACAACGCAGGAGTGGTTTTGGGACAAGTCTCTAAATGTCCTTGAGTGGCCCAGCCAGAGCCCGGACTCCCCAAATACAGGTGTGCCATGCTTGTAGTGTCATACCCCAAAAGACTCGAGGCTGTAATCGCTGCCAAAGGTGCTTCAATAAAGTACTGAGTAAAGGGTCCAAATACTTATGTAAATGTGATATTTCGATTTCTAAAAACCTGTTTTTGCTTTGTCATTATGGGGTACTGTGTGTACATTTAATCATTTTTAGAATAAGGCTGTAACTTAACAAAATGTGGAAAAAGTCAAGGGGTCTGATTACTTTCCGAATGCAATGTTGTGTATTTCTATCTCTCTCTGGGGATAGGCTTAAGCTTCTTCTCCTGGCCTCCCGGGTGGCGCAGTGGTTAAGGGCGCTGTACTGCAGCGCCAGCTGTGCCATCAGAGTCCCTGGGTTTTGCGCCCAGGCTCTGTCGTAACCGGCCGCGACCGGGAGGTCCGTGGGGCGACGCACAATTGGCCTAGCTTCGTCCAGGTTAGGGAGGGCTTGGTCGGTAGGGATGTCCTTGTCTCATCGCGCACCAGCAGTGCGCGCTAGCCAAGGTTTCCAGGTGCACGGTGTAGCCTCCGACACATTGGTGCGGCTGGCTTCCGGGTTGGATGCGCGCTGTGTTAAGAAGCAGTGCGGCTGGTTGGGTTGTGTATCGGAGGACGCATGACATTCAACCTTCGTCTCTCCCGAGCCCGTACGGGAGTTGTAGCGATGAGACAAGATAGTAGCTACTACAACAATTGGATACCACGAAATTGGGGAGAAAAAGGGGTAAAAATTCAAAAAATAAATAATTAATAAAAAATAAATTAAAAAACGTATTTTCCTGTTATATAGGCCACTTTCTTATATATTAATGCATTTAGTGCTCAAATCTCTGACGGATCTATATTGTTTTAGGAAAGTAGCCTGAAAAACAAATAGGCTATGAAGTTTTGCGTATGCTACACATCAACACAAGGATTAGTGTTTTTGTCATTCTTTTATAGGCTATTTTAAGGACACTAAAATGTGTCTCATTTGGCCAATATCCCTCCTTTATTGATGGAACTGGCTGCACCAGATCACCAGATCAACATCTAATGAATAAGCTACATACTAGGTTTGAATATTTTCCCTGTATTTTACAAATGTTCCATCCAATAATAACTTTTCTCCTGGGTAACCTGGTATTTCCCACCCAAATCGTAAGTGTCATCCTAAAGCATATGTCTGGATTTGAATAGAGGTTTGATCGGCATGAAAATTCAAGTCGGATGCTACCTGAGCCTGAAGAGTCATACATTAAATACATTTTATGATCCCTACATTAAAAAACGTATGGGCCATGCCCAAAAAAATCTGAAATGATTGTGCCGTTATCCAATACATAGCCTATGATGGGCTACTGCACATTACGCACAACATAAAAGCCCATAGATGTAGCTCTGCTCTCTTGGCGAAGTAAATGAAGCAAGCGCTAGTAAGCTAATGGTTTTGAATGTAGACTATTATTGTATTATATCGACTTGAATTACACACCTCTTTCAAACCATGAATCTAGGAGAGAATGAGATGCTGGTACAGGACATGCAGCCTACAAATGTACAATTATAGGCTCGTGAATTTGATTTTAATTTGGACACAGGGCCTATTTTACATTTTTATAATTAGTAGGTTGACTCATGCATACTTTTCATAATATTTCCCCTAATGTTGTGTGATGTGTGTATTAGCCTACCTCCTATTTCTCTATTGTTGCTTCATTCCTTCTTAGCTTTCAACAGTTAGCCTAAATGAAATGTTTAGTTGTCCTGATCTTCATCATTTTAATGACATGCTTGAACAATTATATGACTAGAATAAGATGCAGATGGCTTTCTTTTCTCTTCACAAAGATTGAATGGTTACGGGTTTGAACAAATAACTGCTACAGCCTACTGCCATCCCGCATTCTCTCTTCTTTAAAACTTCCTGGCCGGTGGCCATGAGTTCTATTGGCTGCTATATTTAACATTCAGCAAACGAGCTTGCATCCCTCTTCCAATAGTCTATTAGTATAAGAAATGCTAAAAAAATAAATTATTCCAGCAAGATATTCTAGTCTAGCTTTTCCTGGGACTCCAAGAGCTAAGGAGCGTTTTTTTAAGGACAGAGGAGAGCATGGTATATATTGCACAAGAGACGAGGCTATAAATTAGAAGGTTATGCATAGCCCATCATTTGTTAGCTAATTTATAAGGTTAATAACTGCATTTTATTTATTACCTGAAAGAGGTAGGCTAGGACATGTGTATCTCAATATCAAATTTGATCAGGATGATCTATTTTGGATTTACATTGTAGTCATTTAGCAAACACTCTTATACAGAGCGACTTACAATAGTGAGTGCCTACATTTCCATTCGTTCTGGTCTCCGTGAGAATCAAACCCACAACCCTGGCATTGCTAGTGCCATGCTCTACCAACTGAGCCACATGGGACATGCAATTCAATTGATTGAGAGAGAGAGAAGACTGACAGTGCTCTGAAAGCCAGATGGAGATGTGTAAACTAGACCCGGATTTAGTCCTTATTACTGTAGCATATGCTGCAGCAAATGTAGGGACCACAATGGAAATAAGTCCCCACCTTCATTTTTCAATCCCTGTCATGTTTATAATTACTTGTGTATATGTATTTTATTTTTTGGGGACAAATAAAAATCAATCCAAACTGTGCAGTGGCAATTGGTGAAGTCTTCGATATTGGGTAAGCCTACAAGGTAGGGAGGGATGTATTTTATGTTTGTCGAGTTTTATATAATCTATACTGAGCAAAAATATAAACTCAACATGCAACAATTTCTATGAGTTTTAGATCTGTCCCTTACACAGCGGGAAATTCAAATATCGTCAATATCGTCAATATGCGCCTCAGAATTTGATAAGGGCCCATGCAGTTGCATCCCGGATGTGTCGGGCTTCACTTGTAGCCTGTGAAAAAGACCTGATCACGTGACGGAGAGCCATTTGAGTGAGAGGTACTTCTGCATCAGCCAGGAGAAGGGAATTATAATATTCAGCCAAAGGGCCACATTTTTTTAGGGGGTATTACGGCCACACTATTTAACTAGGCGAGTCAGTTAAGAACAAATTCTTATTAGACCCCTGACCTGTATTTTGTTCCAGGCTCCTTTGGCAGGCAGCAACAATAAGACCCTGTGCTGCCTCTGGTGTGCCTCAGGGTCCAGCTCAATGACCGTCTGCACTGAGAGGAATGGCTTTGTACCCGGTACTGGAACAATAGCAAACTTAGAGGGGTTCCAGCCCTGAAACTGTTTTTCCTTTTGCATTGTTGTATTTACAAGCCTTCGACCATCCTCATCTTGTGAGCTCACATTCTATGCACGAAGTGTAACGAAACGGGAAGTGGGTCTTTCTTTGTGGACACAGGAATAATTGTGTCAAAGTTAGCTAGAAATGCTGGGTGGGTGTGCCTGAACAAAGTGACCGGTGAACAAAATGATAGCGTACTCTTGTCTATAGGCAAATAAACAGACTTGATGGAAATTCCTTGTCAAGTTTTTACACTCAAATAAACAGACATCTTCTCACCTTTGGAATCCCCTTTTTCTGTAGGAGAGATGGTGAAAATAATCTGAGTTTAGTAATGGCTTATCTCGGACGGTGACTCCACATGCCACCCGCATCCAGAAGCAGTTGTTTTACACCCACAACAAGTGCAACAGGATGTGGCAGAGGAAAAACCTGGTCTCAGTGAATGGTCAGCCAGTCAACCCCAGTAGTCTAAAGCAATATGATGCTTCCCATCCCTCCCAAAACGGCTCTCACAATCTCCAACTGTCCTATACTGGAGTTGGATTACACTGTGGATGTATGTATCCGTCTTGAAATGATGCAGCTTTTACTGCCAATCCCAAAACAGCCCCCTGCCCTAAGCACTCTTGGAGATCAAGGACCGTATTCAAATGGAATCACATTTTATTTGTCATGGCCGAATACAGCAGGTGTTAGTGAAATGCTTACTTACAAGCTCTTAACCAACAATGCAGTTTTAATCAAATAAACTATTCCCAAAGCATCTCCGAGAAGCAGTGCTTTAAGTAATGTTATTCATGATCTGAAATGCAAACCTGATCCTAGATCAGCACTCCTACTCTGAGACTCTTTGTGAATATGGGCCCTGGGAGGATCTGACGCGTATAAGCAATATGGAAATCGCCCCTCCTTGCCTTCTCGATTGCCCAGGTGGAATTTTTGCATATTTCTCACATCAATATAATCCTCTCGGATCTCCGAGATAAGGTTAGGTTGGTTATTGGACTTGCCCAATGCTTCTGTTCTGACGTTGTCTTCTATTGTTCTTCTCCTCTCCTGCAGGTGTGTCTATGTGTCAGAGGTTCCTCTGACCTAAAGGTGCTGTTCCCCATTGTGCTGTGTAATATTCCTGTTCATGCTTCCCAACCTCCCCCTCCATATCAGTAGGAGTAGCACTTGGACCCGTAACCAAAGTTATGTCTGTCAGGAACATAGGGGATATGAGGGTTTACCAAGAACAATTCTTCCGGTGCACTTGTTTTTTTCTTCACTGATTATTTGAACAAATCACAGGGTTCATTTGGCCCATAGACCAGTTAAGAGGATTTCAGAGGAGGGGGTGTGGACTTTGCCACTCCTATTAAGCCAAACATCTTAACACTCCCCAGTACAAAATCCAGTAGCTGGCCGGAGACCAGATTTCACGCAAGATTTTGATCCGAGATTAGACACTGCCAAAAACCTTTTAAAATGGGGTTTCCAATTCTACAATTGTATATGTTGTTGATTGTTAGAATTGTCATCAACTGGCATATCAAAACTTCCTTCCATATGACATTGCCTGATTGCATTGCCTCTTTCCACTGTGGGAGTTGAGTGCAAAATGCTCACTATAGACATTACTGCTAAGAAAATTCCTCAACTTTTTAAAACAGACCTTTCAGCCCCTTTTCCCTTTCTTATTCAGCTCCTTGGGGTCATGATGAGAAACTAGTGGGACACCGTAGGGGGCTAACTCCGACTACAGTTGATAAGGACTCAACTTGCTCTAACAAATCTTACAACACAACAAATTGTAGGATTTATGTGAATAGCCTCTTAATAAGGTTGATTTGTTGAGTTGCAGAAATAGCTCTCATGTTTTTACATATGTATCAGATTTTTAAACATTTTATGCTTGAACTTTTAAAAGGTGTTTCTGTTACATAACTCTTACGTTTTTATACACAGTTTATTTACAGTTTTATATATACATTTTTTTACTACTTACATACCAATGTATATGTATGCAATGGTGCCTTGCCATCCTTTAATGCTTAACACTAGAACCGTTAGGCCTTGAGGGACGCAACTTGTTTGCCAATGAGAGCGTAGTAAAGAAATTGTCTATGGTGATATTTCTCCTCTTGCCAACGTTAGATTCCACAAGCCTCAAAACCACATTCTGTCACTCACTCACCTGCTGCCCGATGGCTGTTTCTTGAAGTCCATGATCATCTCCTTTGTTTTGTTGAGTGAAGTTATTTTCCTGACACCACACTCCGAGGGCCCTCACCTCCCTGTAGGCCGTCTCGTCGTTGTTGGTAATGAAGCCTACCACTGTAGTGTCATCTGCAAACTTGATTGAGTTGCAAGCGTGCATGGCCACACACTCATGGGTGAACAGGGAGTACAGGAGAGGGCTGAGAACTCACCCTTGTGGGGCCCCAGTGTTGAGGATCAGCAGGGTGGAGATGCTGTTTTCTACCTTCAACATCTGGGGGCAGCCCGTCAGAAAGTCCAGGACTCAGTTGCACAGGACGGAGTCGAGACCCAGGGTCTCGAGCCTAATGACGAGTTTGGAGGGTACTATGGTGATAAATGCTGAGCTGTAGTCAATGAACAGCATTCTTACATAGGTATTAATCTTGTCCAGATGGGATAGAGCAGTGCGATTTGTGTTGTCTGTGGACCTATTGGGGTGGAAACTAAATTGGAGTGGGTTTAGGGTATGAGGTACGGTGGAGGTGATATGATCCTTGACTAGTCTCTCAAAGCACTTCATGATGACAGAAGTGAGTGCTATGGGGCGATAGTCATTTAGTTCAGTTACCTTAGCTTTCTTGCTGAACAGGAACAATGGTAGCCATCTTGAAGCATGTGGGGACAGCAGACTGGCTTAGGGATTGATTGAATATGTCCGTAAACACACCAGCCAGCTGGTCTGTGCATGCTCTGAGGACGCGGCTAGGGATGCCGTCTGGGCCGGCAGCCTTGCGAGGGTTAACACGTTTAAATGTTTTGCTCACATTGGCCATGGAGAAGGAGAGCCCACAGGCTTTGGTAGCAGGCCATGTCAGTGGCACTGTATTGTCCTCAAAGCAAGCAAAGAAGTTGTTTAATTTGTCTGGGAGCAAGACGT
Source organism: Oncorhynchus mykiss (assembly GCF_057628025.1). NCBI lineage: Eukaryota > Metazoa > Chordata > Actinopteri > Salmoniformes > Salmonidae > Oncorhynchus > Oncorhynchus mykiss. Next base: position 33,775,270 of record NC_143027.1, on the reverse strand, counting down.
CGATGTCCGCGACGAGGCTGGTTTTCTTTTTGTAATCTGTGATTGACTGTAGACCCTGCCACATACGTCTCGTGTTTGAGCCGTTGAATTATAACTACTTTCTCTACTGACGCTTTGTTTGTTTGCCTTGTTGATGGAATAACTGCACTGTTTGTATTCGGTCATGTTTCCAGTCGCTTTGCCATGATTAGAAGCGGTGGTTCGCGCTTTCACTTTTGCGCGAATGCTGCCATCAGCGAATGCTGGACTTTCTGACGGGCTGCCCCCAGATGTTGAATGGGAAAAATGTTTGATTTGATTTCCAATGTCAAAATTATCCTTGTTTGTGGCATAGTCCTTGCCATTAAGTTCCCTTCAACCTTAACAAAGACCGGGAAGTACATGTCTCGTCTCTCTCTGTATTGCCAACATATCATATTGAATATCACAATAAGGGCAGAATTTACGTCCGAGAAACAAGGATAGTATTCGTTTTTTTAATGGAATTGTCTCTGTATACATGTTTTAACCACAATTCCTTTTAAAAATGTATATTTTGTAATGTTTAATACATTTTTATTTATTTTACCTTTACTAGGCAAGTCAGTTAAGGACAAATTCTTATTTTCAATGACGGCCTAGGCACAGCCTGTTCAGGGGCAGAAGGGAGCACTTTAGGACACTGATAGGTTTTTTCAGGCTGGAAATAGAGTCAGTGGCCACCTGTACAAATGGTGCATCTTAATTTGATCACTATTTTGTCACCAAAACATTCCCTGCACATCAGGAAATTTAAACAAGCTTTAACCTGCAGTTCACTTTTTCTCCATGAGTGGGCACCAAACAATTTAAAAAAAAATCTAGTTCAACTGTTGCCTGGGGTGGCGTAGAGATTAGGGCTTCTGCCCACACCCTTCTGGCCCAAATTACTAAATTCCCCCAATTTACATTTAGTTACACATTTCGAATAGACATTCCAGGGATAATAAGTGACCATACCAGACACTTTTATTTTAGACGGTTGTATTTTATTTTTTATTTTTACCCCTTTTTCTCCCCAATTTCGTGTTATCCAATTGTTGTACTATCTTGTCTCATCGCTACAACTCCCGTACGGGCTCGGGAGAGACGAAGGTTGAAAGTCATGCGTCCTCCGATACACAACCCAGCCAGCCATACTGCTTCTTAATAACACAGCGCGCATCCAACCCGGAATCCAGCCGCACCAATGTGTCGGAGGCTACACCGTGCACCCGGCAACCTTGGCTAGCGCGCACTGCGCCCGGCCCGCCACAGGAGTCGCTGGTGCGCGATGAGACAAGGACATCCCTACCGACCAAGCCCTCCCTAACCCGGACGACGCTAGGCCAATTGTGCGTCGCCCCACGGACCTCCCGGTCGCGCGAACCCAGGGACTCTGATGGCACAGCTGGCGCTGCAGTACAGCGCCCTTAACCACTGCGCCACCCAACCTCTTAGACGGTTGTATTTGATGGGTAACAAATATGAAACAAATAAAATAATATCAGTAGGCTATACCAAGATTAGTTTCCATTCATACAGTGTCGGGTAAATTGCCACAGTAGATTTGCCTTGGTAAAGAAGGAATTACTTTAGAGTGTGCAAAGCTGTCATCAAGGCAAATGGTGGCTACTTTGAAAAATCTCAAATATAAAATATTTTGATTGAACCCTTTTTAGTTACTAGATGATTGTATGTTGTTTTATAGTTTTGATTTCTTCACTATTATTCTACAGTCGTGGCCAAAAGTTTTGAGAATGACATTCATTTCCACAAAGTTTGCTGCTTCAGTGTCTTTAGATATTTTTGTCAGATGTTACTATGGGATACTGAAGTATAATTACAAGCATTTCATAAGTGTCAAAGACTTTTATTGACAATTACATGAAGTTGATGCAGATTCAATATTTGCAGTGTTGACCCTTCTTTTTCAAGACCTCTGCAATCCGCGCTGGCATGCTGTCAATTAACTTCTGGGCCACATGGCAGCTGATTCTGATGGCAGCCCATTCTTGCATAATCAATGCTTGGAGTTTGTCAGAATTTGTGGGGTTTTGTTTGTCCCACCTCCTCTTGAGGATTGAACACAAGTTCTCAATGGGATTGAGGTCTGGGGAGTTTCCTGGCCATGGACCCAAAATATTGATGTTTTGTTCCCCGAGCCACTTAGTTATCACTTTTGCCTTATAGCAAGGTGCTCCATCACGCTAGAAAAGGCATTGTTCGTCACCCAACTGTTCCTGGATGGTTGGGAGAAATTGCTCTCAGAGGATGTGTTGGTACCATTATTTATTCATGGCTGTGTTCTTAGGCAAAATTGTGTATATATATATATATATATATATATATATATGTATATACACACACACACACACACACACACCCAAACAAACCACACATTTCATCACATTTCATTGCAAATATATATATATTTTTTGGCAAAAATATATATTTCATAGAACGGCATTAGCACTTATCCGTCCAGAAGTACCTCCTGTCCTTGCAGAAACAGCTCCTCAGCTTCTGTTTGCATCATAACACTCAAAGATTCCTCAAACAAAAAAATCTGTCTCACTTTCCCGATCAATCTCTTCTATAATCTGGTGCAAATCTGTATACTTAGACTTGGACTTCGCTTTTCCTGATTTATTCGCCATGATGTCTTCAATGAAATCGTTGAAAATACTACTCTCCAAAATACTGCTGTGTGTAACAAGCGTCACTGAAACTACTCTGAATGTCAAGGCGAGAATGGAGTTCGTTACGTGTGCGATTACAAACAAGGAATGGTGGTCCAACCCATAACCATCACATACTGGCGTTTACCTCAGCTCATTGGCTATCTACCCAGCTACATTTCAAGAAGATCAGTGGTCATTGGGCAGAAATACAGTCAATCAACGAAGCTTCGCTAAAATTATTGGTGCGCAAGGAAGTCATTGCTCGTCGTCTTCAAATCAGTTCACTTCGGTCAATACTCCCCGCAAAAAAAAACCAATCCCATTTGGCTGTGTTGCAAACATCCAGAGGAATGCACTGAAACCAACCATGACTAGATAAACAATTGTTTACGGTGTGTAATAACGTCGAATGCTCCGTAATTTTTTTTGATAGAGATGGAATTCACGGGAAACAAACGGTTTACAAAATGTTTCGATTTAGGCTATAAAAATGGATTTTATCAAAGAAAACGGCACTTCATTTGATCACTGGGACCCTCAGGAAGAGAAATAAGAGCAAGATATCAGAATGCAAGTCATAATTTTACCTTCAGATGTGAATGTGTAAAAACTGTCATGGTGGAAAATATTTTTGTTGTTGATTGCTCTTCTCAAACAAAAGCATGGTATTTGTTCTCTGTAATAGCTATTTTAAATCGGAAAACGTAGTTTGATTACCAAGATTCTAATCTTTTGAAGGATGTAAGACACTTGCATTTTCAAGAATGTTTAATGTTACGACGTATTTTTAGTTGTCACACTGAAATTTGATCCCTGTACGGGGATCGCAGCCATAAGAGGATTTATTAAGTACTGCAGTGCATCTCCTCCTCATGGACTGCACCAGATTTGCCAGTTCTTGCTGTGAGATGTTGCCTCACTCTTCCATCAAGGCACCAGCAAGTTCCCAGACATTTCTGGGGGAAATGGCCCAAGCCCTCACCCTTCGATCCAACAGATCCGGGATGTTCGCTGGCCACGGCAGAACACTGACATTCCTGTCTGCAGGAAATCACGAACAGAACGAGCAGTATGGCTGGTGGCATTGTTATGCTGGAGGGTCATGTCAGGATGAGCCTGCAGGAAGGGTACCACATGAGGGAGGATGTCTTCCCTATAACGCACAGCGCTGAGATTGCCTGCAATGACAACAAGCTCAGTCCGATGATGCTGTGACACACCGCCCCAGTCCATGACGCACCCTCCACCTCCAAATCGATCCCGCTCCAGAGTACAGGCCCGGTGTAACGCTCATTCTTTCGATGATAAATGCGAATCCTACCATCACCCCTGGTGAGACAAAACCACGACTCGTCAGTGAAGAGCACTTTTTGCCAGTCCTGTCTGGTCCAGCGATGGTGGGTTTGTGCCCATAGGCGACGCTGTTGCCGGTCATGTCTGGTGAGGACCTGCCTTACAACAGGCCTACAAGCCCTCAGTCAAGCTTCTCTCAGCCTATTGCGGATAGTCTGAGCACTGATGGAGGGATTGTGCGTTCCTGGTGTAATTCGGGCAGTTGTTGTTGCCATCCTGTACCGGTCCCGTAGGTGTGATGGTCGGATGTACTGATCCTGTGCAGGTGTTGTTACATGGTCTGCCACTGCGAGTATGATCAACTGTTCGTTCCTGTCTCCCTGTAGCGCTGTCTTAGGCGTCTCACATTACCGACATTGCAATTTATTGCCCTGGCCACATCTGCAGTCCTCATACCTCCTTGCATCATGCCTAAGGCACGTTCACACAGATGAGCAGGGACCTTGGGCATCTTTCTTTTGGTGTTTTTCAGAGTCAGTAGAAAGGCCTCTTTAGTGTCCTAAGTTTTCATAACTGTAACCTTAATTTCCTACCGTCTGTAAGCTGTTAGCGTCTTAACGACCGTTCCACAGGTGCATGTTCATTAATTGTTTATGGTCCATGGAATAAGCATGGGAAACAGTGTTTAAACCCTTTACAATGATCTGTGAAGTTATTTAGATTTTTAGAAATTATCTTTTAAAGACAAGGTCCTGAAAAATCCTACAATGTGATTTTTCTGGATTTTTTTTCTTCTCATTTTGTCTGTCATAGTTTAAGTATACCTATGATGAAAATTACAGGCCTCATCTTTTTAAGTGGGAGAACTAGCACAATTGGTGGCTGACTAAATACTTTTTTGCCCCACTGTATATATTTTCTACTCCTCGCCATTTCCATATGAAATAGCCATTGGGTGCTGTTCGGGGGAGTGCAGGCCCACAACAATGGCCGGAGTTGAATGGACCAGCACTTCACCTTAGTGACTGTTCCCTCTGCTCTATACAATACATATCTGTTTATTTTATGTGATGATAAAAGGCTCATACAATACAAATATTTTTTTAAATGTTTTCTTTCACAGTGATAGCGACACTGACTGGGAGCCCCCGGTGCCAAGCTTCCCGCTCTACCTCTGCCCCCTCTACTCCTGCCTCCAGTGGTGTTCATATGCCATAGTTCATTACTGCACTCATTACTGTGCCTCAGGGCCAAAAGAGCACAGCATGGAGGCGTCGTTGTGTTCTGTGTCGCATGAAGTCCCCCATCACCTGCACCACTTGTTCAGTTTGCCTCTGCTTTACATCAGAAAGAGACTGCTATGGGACATGGCACAGGCAGCAAAATATTGTGTAGAGGACTTCCAAAGGGTCTACTGTTTTTTTTTAATACACTGCTCAAAAAAACAAAGGGAACACTTAAACAACACAATGTAACTCCAAGTCAATCACACTTCTGTGAAATCAAACTGTCCACTTAGGAAGCAACACTGATTGACAATAAATTTCACAGGCTGTTGTGCAAATGGGATAGACAACAGGTGGAAATTATAGGCAATTAGCAAGGCACCCCCAATAAAGGAGTGGTTCTGCAGGTGATAACCACAGACCACTTCTCAGTTCCTATGCTTCCTGGCTGATGTTTTGGTCACTTTTGAATGCTGGCGGTGCTTTCACTCTAGTGGTCTATGCGAGGAAGATAAAAGAAATGCAAGATGAGAGGGAATTGATGAGAAGACTAAGAAAAAGTTTAAAAACAGGATAGAAAATACAGGTACAGACACTTCATATAACAATCTGGTGAACTGAAATTACATTCTCTAATTATCCCAACTGTAGTCTAAAGGACTGATATCCACACCCTGATTTGTGTACCGCACATAGCCAGAGGAATAGAAGAGTAATATACAGTTACCTTCAGTGCCATCAGAAATAAGTCACACTCCTTGTCTTGTTACTCATTTTGTTGCTACAGCCTGAATTTAAAATTGATACAATTTCGATTTTTTTTTGTCACTGGCCTACACACAATGTCTTATGTCAAAATGGAATTATGTTTTTCGAAATGTTTACAAATGAATAAAAAATGAAAAGCTGAAATGGTTTTGAGTCAAGCACCTTTGTTATGGCAAGTCAATAAGGTCAGGAGTAAAAATGTGCTTAACAGGTCACATGAACTATAATTGTGTTTAACATGAATTTTGAATGACTACCTCATCTCTGTACCCCACACATCTGTTAGGTCCTTCAGTCGAGCAGGGAATTTCAAACACAGTTTCAACCACAAACACCAATGCCTCACAAAGAAGGTAAAAAAGAAGCAGACATTCAATATCCCTTTGAGCATGGTGAAGTTATCACTATAAAGATACAGGCGTACTTCCTAACTCAGCTGCCAGAGAGGAAGGAAACCGCTCAGGGATTTCACCATGAGGCCAGTGATGACTTTAAAACAATTACAGAGTTTAATGGTTGTGATAGGAGAAAACTGAGGATGGATCAATAACATTGTAGTTACTCCACAACACTAACCCAATAGACAGAGTGAAAAAAGGAAGCCTGTACAGAATAAAAAATATTCCAAAACAAGCATCCTGTTTGCAACAAGGCACTAAAGTATCATGTTATGGGCATGGCATGGCTGCATCATGTTATGGGTATGCTTGTAATAGTTATGGACTGGGGAGTTTTTCGGGATAAAAAACAAACAATTTAACTAGGCACAGGCAAAATTCAGTCTGCTTTCTGTCAGACACTGGGAGATGAATTCACCTTACTGTCACGGTTGTTTGTAGAGACGGACCAAGGCGCAGCGGATGTTGAGTTCCACATAATTTATTAAACGTGAAACTTTAAACAAAACAAGAAACGACCAACGAACCGTGACTACAGCGGTGCTACATACACGTACTCAAAATACAATATCCCACAAACACAGGTGGGAATAAACACTACTTAAATATGATCCCCAATTAGAGACAACGATTACCAGCTGCCTCTAATTGGGAATCATACAAATCACCAACATAGAAAATTAAACCTAGAACCCCACATAGAAATAATAAACTAGAACACCCCCCAGTCACGCCCTGACCTACTCCACCTTAGCAAATAAATGCTCTCTGTGGTCAGGACGTGACAACTACAGAAGGACAATAACCTAAAACTAGGCCAAATCTACACTGGAGTTACTACCAAGAAGACAGTGAATGTTCCTGAGTGGCCGAGTTACAGTTTTGACTTAAATGTTCATGAAAATCTGTGGTAAGAACTGAAAATGGTTGTCTAGCAATGATCAACAACCAATTTAACCAAGCTTGAAGAATTTTGAAAATAATAATGGGCAACTGTTGCACAATCCAGGTGTGGAAAGCTCTTAGACTTACCCAGAAAGGCTCACAGCTGTAATTGCTGCCAAAGGTGATTCTAACATGTATTGACTCTGAGGGTTGAACACTTACACTGTATCTAATCAAGAGATATTAGTGTTTTTTTTGTTTTGTTTTTTATAAACGTTAGAATTTTTCTTCCACTTTGACATTAGAGTATTTTATGGAAATCATTGACAAATATGACATTTAACTCCATTTTAAGCTACTTTGTAACAAAATGTGGAAAAGGTCAATGGGTGTGAATACTTTCTGAAGGCACTGTATATGGCCACCACAGCTACTATTCACTAACATTATCTTGTAAATATAGTCAGAGCCATTATTCAGTTCAGACTGAATGAACCCCAGGTAACATTCTCTTGTTTGAATGCATAAACCACCTCAAAATAATGGTGCTGTAACTATAAAAATGAATGAATTGTTTCTTTCACTTTCAGATTTCCAGATGGGACAGCTACAGTGATTATATCCCTGACCTCATGAAAGGGGAGTAGGAGGGAGGGAAATACACACACACACACACAAACAACACATTTTCCTACAATTGGAAAAACTTTCAAATTGAAAATAAAGGACAGTGGTTATTTATTGGTTCTTGGTGTAATACCACCTTAGATTTAGAGGTTATAATAACGTAAGAAACACAGTGCATTCCTCTAGGGATTTGTAATGACATCCATTTAATTTTGATGGTGAGATTATGATATTTTAGACAGTATATGGTGAGGAGGAGACTGAGGCCTCCCATACCTTACAGTACATGTTGTATATACAACACTATGTAAAAGCAGAGTCAAAACAGTCAGTATACTGTTACCGACAACACAAAGGCTCTAAAAGCAAAGTAATGCGTTTCATTTTCTATTCCACCGATGCTAAATAAAGCCATATTTTCTTGTTATAGATTTGACTACAATCGTCAGGGCAGATATTTGTGCAGATTCAGAATGGTCTTACATATGTTACCATGACTACAACACATAGCAATTGAAGATTGTGGCAAAATACACTTTATGATCAAGACCCTGAAAACCCAGATGAGATTGATAAAAAAAAAATGTGTAATGGTTTCAAAATTGTTGTTTTCCTCATGAAGTTAAAACTAAAACAACCCCCAAAATGGCACCATTTGTAACATAATGTCAAGGATTATGTTACATGTGGTGCCATTTTGACAACAAAGGCCTCTAGAATGATATGAATGTGTGTGAATGGAATGGGAAGGTTCCCTCAAGTTTCCATCTTAGAACAATGCTGAACAACCATCTGTGGCAGGAGGCAATCTGAGCTGGGAACCTGAGTTACTGTATGGTTGAGCCCGAATGGAGACCAGTAGTGATATACCAAAGATTTTTTATAACTAAACCAAGATAGACCACAGTCTGTCGTTTCAGATGGGAACATATGAGTCATAGTGGGCAGAACAAGCAAGGAGGTGGGCAGAGCCAAGCACGAGCTAGCGTTCTAGCAAACATCTGCATATTTCTGTTAGGGAACGCCTACTCTGTGAAATTCGCCTGTGCGATAACCAATATGACTTTGCATTCCTTCTAAACAACGCGATTTTAAAAAACTTTGACAATGGCTAAAGTCTACAAAACTTAGTCAACTCTATTCATAACAGGTTATAGTTTTGTGAACAGAAAACTGTATTGAGATCAAATGTTTCATCGATGAGAACATTTGCAGAATGTAGGCCATAATCCATCTCGTTCCATTTTCTACCACTGCGCGCCAGTGGGCTTTCTCTCACTACCATATTTGGTAGTGAATGGAAACACCAAGTGGATGCTTCATATTTATACATCCAGTGAAATATCTGTCTCATTGTTCTATCTGTGGATATACCATACAGGAACAAAAAAAATGCTGTGACCTCTTGCACCCACCCACCCAATCCATACAGTACTGTAATGTTAACACCATGAAGCATTCGCTTCCAAGTTAGAACTGTACATAACACGGCACAGTATAACAGCTTGTCTCAAACAGAGACTCGTTACTACACATTCAACATTCAATAAGTACATTGAAAAGACTCTGATCAATATATTATGAATCAATATATATTATTTACCCATTTTTCTCTTCTCTTGGTAAGAATATATTACTCTATGTATATGTTTCACTTGAGGAAAAAGACGTTAGCCATGGCCAGCCCAAAAGAGTGAGTGGTATTACAGTAGAACTGTGACAATAATTAGTATAATTTGTCACAACTTGGCAGCTTGCTACTGGATGGGCTTGGCATCTGGAACTGAGTAAAACAATATACTCAGCAATTAAACATTAATAGTCAACCATAATATGCATTATAAAAATACAAATCATATCACACAAGTAAAATTATTGCATAAAAGGGTTGGTAATAAATTCTCAAAAGGAGGGTGGGTATAAGTTACAATTCATGTAGTTGCTACTGTAACTGTTACTGTAGCTAGACCCTCAGGTCAAGGCAGAACCACTATGCTTTAACTCAGGATGATATGGTACCCACTACCATACAGTTAACTCATTATGATAGTGTAATTAATTTACGTAGATATTTAAAAAAAACACATTATATATTTCAGTGTTCTTCAGTCCAGGTCCTGGAGAGTGACATTACGTGCAGGATTTTGTCCCAGTTTAGCGCTACACCTCATTCAACTCATGGAGGCCTTGTTTGGAAGAATCAGGTGTGTTAGTGCAGGGATGGAACAGAAGCCTGTACACGTTGTAGCTCTCTGGGACCAGGGTTTGTGACCACTGCATCCAAATAGGTAGGCTATGTCCAAATAGATATTATTCATATGACAGCTTTCACTCCGCTTACAGCTCAGCTGGTGAGTACAGTTATGGGTAGAATGCGTCTGAAATGGCACTCTATTCCCTACACAATGCCCTACTTTTTACCAGAGCCTGGTGGTCCTGATGGGAGCCTGATGGGTCAAAAGTAGCACACTACTGTATATAGGGAATAAGGTGTTGTTTGAGACGCAGACTGGTAGAAGGCTCAGTTGTCCAGTCACATCGTGTTTGGCCCAGTGAGGTCAGAAGAGGCTCCAGCCCTGCCCCCTCACTCTGTCTTCCAGACCGTGTTGAGAACCTTGACCACCTCCTCATAGATGATGAAGACGATGGCCACATCCAGGCACACACGACCCAGCCGAGGAACCGTCCCCTTATAGAACCTAGAGAACACAGAACAAGGAGAGTAGGACATCATATACAGTGCCTTGCGAAAGTATTCGGCCCCCTTGAACTTTGCGACCTTTTGCCACATTTCAGGCTTCAAACATAAAGATATAAGACTGTATTTTTTTTGTGAAGAATCAACAACAAGTGGGACACAATCATGAAGTGGAACGACATTTATTGAATATTTCAAACTTTTTAAACAAATCAAAAACTGAAAAATTGGGCGTGCAAAATTATTCAGCCCCTTTACTTTCAGTGCAGCAAACTCTCTCCAGAAGTTCAGTGAGGATCTCTGAATGATCCAATGTTGACCTAAATGACTAATGATGATAAATACAATCCACCTGTGCGTAATCAAGTCTCCGTATAAATGCACCTGCACTGTGATGGTCTCAGAGGTCCGTTAAAAGCGCAGAGAGCATCATGAAGAACAAGGAACACACCAGGCAGGTCTGAGATACTGTTGTGAAGAAGTTTAAAGCCGGATTTGGATACAAAAAGATTTCCCAAGGAGCACTTTGCAAGCGATAATATTGAAATGGAAGGAGTATCAGACCACTGCAAATCTACCAAGACCTGGCCGTCCCTCTAAACTTTCAGCTCATACAAGGAGAAGACTGATCAGAGATGCAGCCAAGAGGCCCATGATCACTCTGGATGAACTGCAGAGATCTACAGCTGAGGTGGGAGACTCTGTCCATAGGACAACAATCAGTCGTATATTGCACAAATCTGGCCTTTATGGAAGAGTGGCAAGAAGAAAGCCATTTCTTAAAGATATCCATAAAAAGTGTTGTTTAAAGTTTGCCACAAGTCACCTGGGAGACACACCAAACATGTGGAAGAAGGTGCTCTGGTCAGATGAAACCAAAATTGAACTTTTTGGCAACAATGCAAAACGTTATGTTTGGCGTAAAAGCAACACAGCTCATCACCCTTAACACACCATGCACACTGTCAAACATGGTGGTGGCAGCATCATGGTTTGGGCCTGCTTTTCTTCAGCAGGGACAGGGAAGAAGGTTAAAATTGAAGGGAAGATGGATGGAGCCAAATACAGGACCATTCTGGAAGAAAACCTGATGGAGTCTGCAAAAGACCTGAGACTGGGACGGAGATTTGTCTTCCAACAAGACAATGATCAAAAACATAAAGCAAAATCTACAATGGAATGGTTCAAAAATAAACATATCCAGGTGTTAGAATGACCAAGTCAAAGTCCAGACCTGAATCCAATCGAGAATCTGTGGAAAGAACTGAAAACTGCTGTTCACAAATGCTCTCCATCCAACCTCACTGAGCTCGAGCTGTTTTGCAAGGAGGAATGGGAAAAAATGTCAGTCTCTCGATGTGCAAAACTGATAGAGACATACCCCAAGCGACTTACAGCTGTAATCGCAGCAAAAGGTGGCGCTACAAAGTATTAACTTAAGGGGGCTGAATAATTTTGCACGCCCAATTTTTCAGTTTTTGATTTATTAAAAAAGTTTGAAATATCCAATAAATGTCGTTCCACTTCATGATTGTGTCCCACTTGTTGTTGTTACGGTGCGTGAATGAGGACCCAAAAGCGAATCAACTTAAACAGAGCTTCTTTAATTACCAATCATAGGTAGGCTCAGATGGACCGGCAGATTCCGACAGGACAGGACAAGGTTACAGCAAACATGACGACAGTCTGGTTCAGGCATGAATGACACAAACAAACAAGAATCCGACAAGGACAGGAGCAGAAACAGAGAGAGATATAGGGACCTAATCAGAGGGAAAAAAGGGAACAGGTGGGGAACGGGGTGAATGGGTAGTTAGAGGAGACAAGGGACAGCTGGGGGAAAGCGGGGGAGAAAAGGTAACCTAACACGACCAGCAGAGGGAGACAGGGTGAAGGGAAAGGACAGAGACAAGACAACATGACAGTACATGACAGTACCCCCCCACTCACCGAGCGCCTCCTGGCGCACTCGAGGAGGAAACCTGGCGGCAACGGAGGAAATCATCAATCAGCGCACGGTCCAGCACGTCCCGAGAGGGAACCCAACTCCTCTCCTCAGGACCGTACCCCTCCCAGTCAACTAGGTACTGATGACCACGGCCCCGAGGACGCATGTCCAAGATCTTACGGACCCTGTAGATAGGTGCGCCCTCGACAAGGATGGGGGGGGGGGGGGAAGACGAGCGGGGGCGCGAAGAACGGGCTTAACACAGGAGACATGGAAGACCGGGTGGACGCGACGAAGATATCGCGGAAGAAGAAGTCGCACTGCGACAGGATTAATGACCTGAGAGATACGGAATGGACCAATGAACCGCGGGGTCAACTTGCGAGAAGCCGTCTTAAGGGGAAGGTTCTGAGTGGAGAGCCAAACTCTCTGACCGCGACAATACCTAGGGCTCTTAGTTCTACGCTTATTAGCAGCTCTCACAGTCTGCGCCCTATAACGGCAAAGTGCAGACCTGACCCTCTTCCAGGTGCGCTCGCAACGTTGGACAAAAGCCTGAGCGGAGGGGACGCTGGACTCGGCGAACTGAGATGAGAACAACGGAGGCTGGTACCCGAGGCTACTCTGAAAAGGAGATAGCCCGGTCGCAGACGAAGGAAGCGAGTTGTGGGCGTATTCTGCCCAGGGGAGCTGTTCTGACCAAGACGCAGGGTTGCGAAAAGAAAGACTGCGTAAGATGCGACCAATAGTCTGATTGGCCCGTTCTGCTTGACCGTTAGACTGGGGGTGAAAGCCGGAAGAGAGACTGACGGAAGCCCCAATCAAACGGCAAAACTCCCTCCAAAATTGAGACGTGAATTGCGGACCTCTGTCCGAAACGACGTCTGACGGAAGGCCATGAATTCTGAAAACATTCTCGATGATGATTTGTGCCGTCTCTTTAGCAGAAGGAAGCTTAGCAAGGGGAATGAAATGAGCCGCCTTAGAGAACCTATCGACAACCGTAAGAATAACAGTCTTCCCCGCTGACGAAGGCAGTCCGGTGACAAAATCTAAGGCGATGTGAGACCACGGTCGAGAGGGAATAGGAAGCGGCCTGAGACGGCCGGCAGGAGGAGAGTTACCGGACTTAGTCTGCGCGCAGACCGAACAAGCAGCCACGAAACGACGCGTGTCATGCTCCCGGGTGGGCCACCAGAAACGCTGGCGAATGGAAGCAAGCGTACCCCGAACGCCAGGGTGGCCGGCTAACTTGGCAGAGTGAGCCCACTGAAGAACGGCCAGACGAGTAGGAACGGGAACGAAAAGAAGGTTCCTAGGACAAGCGCGCGGCGACGGAGTTTGAGTGAGTGCTTGCTTTACCTGCCTCTCAATTCCCCAGACAGTCAACCCGACAACACGCCCCTCAGGGAGAATCCCCTCGGGGTCAGTGGAGGCTACTGAAGAACTGAAGAGACGAGACAAAGCATCAGGCTTGGTGTTCTTAGAGCCCGGACGATAAGAAATCACGAACTCGAAACGAGCGAAAAACAGCGCCCAACGCGCCTGACGCGCATTAAGTCGTTTGGCAGAACGGATGTACTCAAGGTTCCTATGGTCAGTCCAAACGACAAAAGGAACGGTCGCCCCCTCCAACCACTGTCGCCATTCGCCTAGGGCTAACCGGATGGCGAGCAGTTCGCGGTTACCCACATCATAGTTACGTTCCGACGGCGACAGGCGATGAGAAAAATACGCGCATGGGTGGACCTTGTCGTCAGAGAGGGAGCGCTGAGAAAGGATGGCTCCCACTCCCACCTCTGACGCGTCAACCTCGACAACGAACTGTCTAGAGACGTCAGGTGTAACAAGGATAGGAGCGGATGTAAAACGATTCTTGAGGAGATCAAAAGCTCCCTGGGCGGAAACGGACCACTTAAAGCACGTCTTGACAGAAGTAAGGGCTGTGAGAGGAGCTGCCACCTGACCGAAATTACGGATGAAACGACGATAGAAGTTCGCGAAGCCGAGAAAGCGCTGCAGCTCGACGCGTGACTTAGGGACGGGCCAATCAATGACAGCTTGGACCTTAGCGGGATCCATCTTAATGCCTTCAGCGGAAATAACAGAACCGAGAAATGTGACGGAGGAGGCATGAAAAGTGCACTTCTCAGCCTTCACAAAAAGACAATTCTCTAAAAGGCGCTGGAGGACACGTCGAACGTGCTGAACATGAATCTGGAGTGACGGTGAAAAAATCAGGATATCGTCAAGGTAAACGAAAACAAAGATGTTCAGCATGTCTCTCAGGACATCATTGACTAATGCCTGAAAGACAGCTGGAGCGTTAGCGAGGCCGAAAGGAAGAACCCGGTATTCAAAGTGCCCTAACGGAGTGTTAAACACCGTCTTCCACTCGTCCCCCTCCCTGATGCGCACGAGATGGTAAGCGTTACGAAGGTCCAACTTAGTGAAAAACCTGGCTCCCTGCAGGATCTCGAAGGCTGAAGACATAAGAGGAAGCGGATAACGATTCTTCACTGTTATGTCATTCAGCCCTCGATAATCTATGCAGGGGCGCAGAGACCCGTCCTTCTTCTTGACAAAAAAAAACCCCGCTCCGGCGGGAGAGGAGGAGGGGACTATGGTACCGGCGTCAAGAGCTACAGACAAATAATCTTCGAGAGCCTTACGTTCGGGAGCCGACAGAGAGTATAGTCTACCCCGGGGGGGGGTGGTTCCCGGAAGGAGATCAATACTACAATCATACGACCGGTGTGGAGGAAGAGAGGTGGCCCTGGACCGACTGAACACCGTGCGCAGATCGTGATATTCCTCCGGCACCCCTGTCAAATCACCAGGCTCCTCCTGTGAAGAAGAGACAGAGGAAACAGGAGGGATAGCAGACATTAAACATTTCACATGACAAGAGACGTTCCAGGAGAGGATAGAATTACTAGACCAATTAATGGAAGGATTATGACAAACTAGCCAGGGATGGCCCAAAACAACAGGTGTAAAAGGTGAACGAAAAATTAAAAAAGAAATGGTTTCACTATGATTACCAGAAACAGTGAGGGTTAAAGGTAGCGTCTCACGCTGAATCCTGGGGAGAGGACTACCATCCAGGGCGAACAAGGCCGTGGGCTCCTTTAACTGTCTGAGAGGAATGTCATGTTCCCGAGCCCAGGTCTCGTCCATAAAACAGCCCTCCGCCCCAGAGTCTATTAAGGCACTGCAGGAAGCTGACGAACCGGTCCAGCGTAGATGGACCGACAAGGTAGTGCAGGATCTTGAAGGAGAGACAGGAGTAGTAGCGCTCACCAGTAGCCCTCCGCTTACTGACGAGCTCTGGCCTTTTACTGGACATGAAGTGACAAAATGACCAGCGGAACCGCAATAGAGACAGAGGCGGTTGGTGATTCTCCGTTCCCTCTCCTCAGTCGAGATGCGGATACCTCCCAGCTGCATGGGCTCAGCACCCGAGCCGGCAGAGGAAGATGGTAGTGATGCGGAGAGGGAGGCGACGGAGAGCGCGAGCTCCTTTCCACGAGCTCGGTGACGAAGATCAACCCGTCGCTCAATGCGAATAGCGAGTTCAATCAAGGAATCCACGCTGGAAGGAACCTCCCGGGAGAGAATCTCATCCTTTACCTCTGCGCGGAAACCCTCCAGAAGACGAGCGAGCAAGGCCGGCTCGTTCCAGCCACTGGAGACAGCAAGAGTGCGAAACTCAATAGAGTAGTCTGTTATGGATCGATTGCCTTGACATAGGGAAGACAGGGCCCTGGAAGCCTCCTCCCCAAAAACAGATCGATCAAAAACCCGTATCATCTCCTCCTTAAAGTCTTGATACTGGTTAGTACACTCAGCCCTTGCCTCCCAGATTGCCGTGCCCCACTCACGAGCCCGTCCAATAAGGAGAGATATGACGTAGGCGACACGAGCAGTGCTCCTGGAGTAAGTGTTGGGCTGGAGAGAAAACACAATATCACACTGGGTGAGGAACGAGCGGCATTCAGTGGGCTCCCCAGAGTAACACGGCGGGTTATTGATTCTGGGCTCCGGAGATTCGAAAGCCCTGGAAGTGGCCGGTGGATCGAGGCGGAGATGGTGAACCTGTTCTGTGAGGTTGGAGACTTGGGTGGCCAGGGTCTCAACGGCATGTCGAGCAGCAGACAATTCCTGCTTGTGTCTGCCTAGCATCGCTCCCTGGATCTCGACGGCTGAGTGGAGAGGATCCGAAGTCGCTGGGTCCATTCTTGGTCGGATTCTTCTGTTACGGTGCGTGAACGAGGACCCAAAAGCGAATCAACTTAAACAGAGCTTCTTTAATTACCAATCATAGGTAGGCTCAGATGGACCGGCAGATTCCGACAGGACAGGACAAGGTTACAGCAAACATGACGACAGTCTGGTTCAGGCATGAATGACACAAACAAACAAGAATCCGACAAGGACAGGAGCAGAAACAGAGAGAGATATAGGGACCTAATCAGAGGGAAAAAAGGGAACAGGTGGGGAACGGGGTGAATGGGTAGTTAGAGGAGACAAGGGACAGCTGGGGGAAAGCGGGGGAGAAAAGGTAACCTAACACGACCAGCAGAGGGAGACAGGGTGAAGGGAAAGGACAGAGACAAGACAACATGACAGTACATGACAGTTGTTGATTCTTCACAAAAAAATACAGTTTTATATCTTTATGTTTGAAGCCTGAAATGTGGCAAAAGTTCGCAAAGTTCAAGGGGGCCGAATACTTTTGCAAGGCACTGTATGTAGAACTCAGGATCTCTATGGAGTAGAACCTCAGGAATGAGACGGAATGAGCAGTAAACAATACCATTAGGTTCCTTAAGGGAGTTATACATAACGTTTGATCGTATAGAAGTGTATAGTGGTGCACTTACGCTCGTACACCCTCGTGTCTCATGATCTTCAAGGCACAGTCCAGCGTACTCTTATACTTATGAGACTCCAAACCCTTAGAGAGAGAAAGACACAGGGTTATTCACTTAAACAGGGGTGGAGTTACGCCATACATGTATTTCAAACACATTCAATCCTTTCAGATGTACACAAGTGTCTGTAGCGGTACCCTATCCTGTACCTGCATCCTGGTCTTGATGACATCTAGGGGGGTGTTCCCAAACACGCTGGCTGCTCCTGCGACGGCTCCAAACGTTCCCGTCACCACAGGGTTAATAGCCTTATTGGGGTTATCCCCTGGGGAAAGGAGATACGGACAGAATGCTCTTTCACACTCACCCAAGTGGGATATACACGGTACGCTTATCAAAGTGAGTACCTTTTTACAGGTGACCACTAGAGGTCAGCATTGTCTGTGTGGTGTCGACAGGCATCCAAGGCCGGTATCCATAAACGTGTCAGAGTAGGAGTGGATCAGGTCCCTTCTGTCGATGCAATCATACTCATTGTGATCTAAAGGCTAAGCTGATCCCCAATCAGCACTCCTACTATGAGACACTTGATACATATGGCCCCTGGAATCCTGATAATGATGGCTGACACTCCCGTACCTTTGTACCAGTTCCTGAGGGAGGTCATGACATAGAAGCGGATGGCCTGGTTGGAGCCCTGCTTCAGGACGGTGGCCGTCAGACCCTGGTACGTCCCCTTAATACCTGGGGGACAGTAGCAGAGAGCAGCAGTTAGCATCACTGGATGTAGTAGCAGCATTATGCACTACCCTCTTTAAAGAGTGACTGAACGCACCAATTCTACATGGGTTTTTCTGTTTCTCATTAAGAAAAATAAGATTTCAATCTTGGGGGTGTTGGTTCAATGTGGCAGTTACTGATCTTTGTCCCCCATGAGACACCATAGGTACAAAGCCAGTATCACTTCCTCAAAATTGGCAGAATTAATTTAAGAGAACTCAATAAATCTGTAATTCATTTTTGAATCTAGCTAATGTGTTTGGTGCAGTATTTCTCAAGTTCAAAAATATGTGATGTGTTCTCTTCTATAAAAAAAGTTGTCTTCACTGTGCTGCCAGGCAGGTCTGTCTCCCTGTCTGAGTGTTCTGACATACTATTGAATGGACCGCAATCACCACAGCTGTTTATCCCATGGTTGTGGGCAAGTGGGCATTGTCAAAATCAAAACCCAACCCACAAGTACACTGAGTATACAAACATTAGGAACACCTGCTCTTTCCATGACATAGACTGACCAGGTGAATCCAGGTGAAAACTATGATCCCTTATTGATGTCACTTGTTAAATCCACTTCAATCAGAGTAGATGAAGGGGAAGAGACGTGTTAAAGAAGGATTTTTAAGCCTCGAGACCATCGACATGGAGTGTGTATGTGTGCCATTCAGAGGGCGAATGGGCAAGACAAAAAATGTAAGTGCCTATGAACAGGGTGTGGTAGAAGGTGCCAGGGGCACTAGGTTTGAGTGTGTCAAGAACTGTGACGCTGCTGGGTTTTTCACGCTCAACAGTTTCCCGTGTGTATCAATAATGGTCCACCACCCAAAGGACATCCAGCAACTTTACACAACTGTCGGAAGCATGGGAGTCAGCAGGGGTCAGCAAACCTGTGGAACGCTTTCGACACCTTGTAGAGTCAATGCCTAGATGAATTGAGGCTGTTCTGGGGGAAAAAGGTGGTGCGACTCAATATTAAGATGTTTCTAATGTTTTGTATACACAGTGTAAGTCATGACGAACTCTTGCACACAAATCTCAGTTTTGGATGATAGTGATTTGATTTAGACATTACAGACAAAAGTCTTGACAATTACATACAGATAAAAACATTAACAAGTAGTGTGTATCAGTTATACATATACACCACAGTTCAAAAGTTTGGGGTCACTTAGAAATGTCCTTGTTTTTGAAAGAAAAGCACATTTTTGGTCCATTAAAATAACATCTAATTCATCAGAAATACAGTGTAGACATTGCTAATGTTGAAAATGACTTTTGCAGCTGGAAACGGCTGATTTTTAATGGAATATCTACATAGGCATACAGAGGTCCATTATCAGCAGCCATCACTCCTGTGTTCCAATGGCACGTTGTGTTAGCTAAGCCAAGTTTACCATTTTAAAAGGCTAATTGATCATTAGAAAACCCTTTTGCAATTATGTTAGCACAGCATTTGTCGGTTCGATTACAGGCTCAAAATGGCCAGAAACAAATAACTTTCTTCTGAAACTCGTCAGTCTATTCTTGTTCTGAGAAATTAAAGCTATTCAATAGAAAGAGGAGTGGGAGTGACTGTCCAATAAAAATACAAGATTAAGATGGGCAAAAGAACACAGACACTGGACAGAGGAACTCTGCCTAGAAGGCCAGCATCCCAAAGTCGCCTCTTCACTGTTGACATTGAGACTGGTGTTTTGCAGGTACTATTTAATCAGCTGCCAATTGAGGACTTGTGAGGCGTCTGTTTCTCAAACTAGACACTAATGTACTTGTCCTCTTGCTCAGTTGTGCACCGGGGCCTCCCACTCCTCGTTCTATTCTGGTTAGAACCAGTTTGTGCTGTTCTGTGAAGGGAGTAGTACACAGCGTTGTACAAGATCTTCAGTTTCTTGGCAATTTCTCACATGGAATAGCCTTCATTTCTCAGAACAAGAATTTCTTTGTTTCTGGCCATTTTGAGCCTGTAATCGAACCCACAAATGCTGATGCTCCAGATACTCAACCAGTCTAAAGAAGGCCAGTTTGATTGCTTCTTTAATCAGAACAACAGTTTTCAGCTGTGCTAACTTAATTTCAAAAGGATTTTCTAATGATCAATTAGCCTTTTAAGATGATAAACAATTAGGAATTTCCTTACACGTGGATGTTTCTTATAAAAACAAGAAGTGACGCAGTCAGTCTTTCCTCAACTCTTAGCCAACAGAGATGGGCATGCATAGTAATAATATTAGCCCTCTGATTACAATGAAGAGCAAGAAGTGTCGCTCTGTTCTGGGCCAGTTGTAGCTTAACTAGGTCTTTCTTTGCAGAACTTGATCATGTTATGGTGAGTGAATGAGGACCCAAAAGCGAACTAACTTAAACAGAGCTTCTTTAATAACCAAACATAGGTAGGCTCAGATAGACCGGCAGATTCCGACAGGACAGGACAAGGTTACAGCAAACATGACGATAGTCTGGCTCAGGCATGAAACACAACAAACAAGAATCCGACAAGGACAGGAACAGAAACAGAGAGAGATATAGGGACCTAATCAGAGGGAAAAAGGGAACAGGTGGGAAACGGGGTGAATGGGTAGTCAGAGGAGACAAGGAACAGCTGGGGGAAAGCGGGGGAGAAAAGGTAACCTAACAACGACCAGCAGAGGGAGACAGGGTGAAGGGAAAGGACAGAGACAAGACACAACATGACAGTACATGACAGATCATATAAACAAAATGAACCTACTTGCACATTTTAGTCAATTTTGGTACTGTAAATGTTTCTGACTAAAATCGATGTTGTTTTCAATGAGAGAAGTTGATTCTCAAGTTTCGTTCATCTTTAAACAATAAATGTCAGTCTGAATCTCAAATGACACCCTATTCCCTATGGGGGCTATATAGGCAATAAGGTGTCATTTAGGACATATACATGGTCTTTGTTGATCGTTCAAGGTCAGGGTGGTAGGATCAGATTACCCTCCCTAAACCCTAGCCTTAAATCAGTGTCTAGTCTAGGGCAACTTCCCCCTCCTCCCTTACCTTGGGTTCTGATGATCTCCCTGACTCCATGGTAGAAGCCTCTGTATTTGGGGTTGGCTGAAGACTGGTCGTGGATGAATTTAACCTTGAGAGAGAACACAGGGACAGCTTAATCACCAAACATACAAACATACATACAGACGGACAGGCGGGCGGGCGGGCAGGCAGTATTATTAAGAAACCCAACTGTGCTCCAGGAAAAAGAGCATTATCATGTTTGGTTTTTTTCCTTTATTGTATTATCAGTTTGACAGAGCACTAAGAGCAGACAGACAGCCTTGAGAGATGTTCTTGTCTGTCTCACCTTTAATTCAGAGAATATTAAAGAGTATGACTGAAGGAAATACATTCCTGGAAGGCTCAGGTCAACACTCATTCAGCTGTTGGATTAGATTTGTAACAAATAGAGACTGATTTGGGATGAGGTCTTCCTATTCAGAACAAAAAAATTATCAGCTAGTCAGCTGACTCCTTACCAGTGGGTAGGGGGTATCAGTGACACCAAATCTGAGAGGGGAGTGGGGGGGATAAAGACAAGAGAGGGGAGAGGAGAGGGGGAGAGAGCGAGAGACAGAGAGAGGTGGGTATGGAGGAGAGGAGGAGGAGACAGGAAAAGGACAAGGGCTATAGAGGAGAGGAGGAGAGAGACTGGAAGAGGAGACACGGCTATAGAGGAGAGGAGGAGAGAGACTATAGTGGAGAGGTGGAAAGAGACTGGAAGAGGAGACACGGCTATAGAGGAGAGGTGGAGAGAGACTGGAAGAGGAGACACGGCTATAGAGGAGAGGTGGAGAGAGACTGGAAGAGGAGACGGAGCTATAAAGAAGGCGATAGAGATGCTCCGTCTCAGACATACCTTGACAGTCTCCATGGGACAGACTATGACTACAGCCTCCATGACTCCAGCACCAAGCCCACATAACAGACCCCTGGTGCTGTTCAACTTCCCTGCCTCATCACGGGCATGGTTACTGAGATACTCAAACACGCCAAACCTGAGATGGGGGAGGAGGGGAGGCGAGAGAGAGGAAGATGGAGAGAGATAACATGTTAGTATACAGCCCAGTCGATTAGTTCAATCAATGTTGTTCTCATGAGTGAGAGTCATTGATAACAAGCAGAGTTGTTGTTGCTCAGGTTTGAGACTGGTACAGTGATATCAGGAAGAGGAGTTAGGCTTGATTCTAGACTTGAGTTTGAATATTGTCTAAAACAGTGGTCAACAACGGGTCGATCACAATCTACTTGTTCATCTCCAATGCATTTCTAGTCGATCGCCAAACATTTCTGTAAAAAAAACAACGATAAAGCCTTGTGTTTCTATTTTTTTTATTCGTCTCGCGCGCTGTTGCTGGGAGGTGCGGCCAATTCAACTGCCGTGCGCGCCGGGTAGGCAAACTGTTGCCATTTCATGTGTCTGAAGGTACAAACTCTGCCTTCCTGGAGAGGAAATCAAGCGCACTAACCTACCACTGGCCAATCAGATTGCTCAGATGACCGAGTCCGCAGTAACGTAGCAGGCATAAAAGAAAGCTACGGCAAAATTGATACTGTGAGTTTTCAAAACGTTTAAAACCATGACTAGAGAGAGACTGTCAACGAATACAGCAAAGAGCTGCTGTTTTTATGAGTGAGTTCATGTTTAAGTTCTCACTCAGCACTGTCAACACTTTGTATTCAACACTTTTATGAGTACGAAAGTTTATCCATAGGCTTGAGTTGTTGTTGTTCTTATTAGCGGCTTGGGTCTTTTTTAATATCATGGGATATTTCACTTTCTCTGTTCACAGGAGTAACAACATGAATTTGTGGTGCGACTCGAGTTCGCCATCAGCTGGAAGACGGTGTCCCTTTTTGGTCAGTGTCAGTGGAGGAAAGGGAGAGCGGAGGGATGTTGAGAGACGGAACCTCAGTCTGCTGCTCTCTCCCTCGGCTGAGACTGACCATCAGATACAGGCACCATCAGCCCAGTAACATAAAAAGCACATTATTTAAATGTATGTTCACTCATCTGTGCCTCACAAGTAATACAACAATGGTCGATTACCGGTGTGATCATATAGCCTACCTCAAATTGTTGAATATAATTTTTTAAAATGTTCTGAACAACAATTCATTGGTAGGTAAATTCAAGCAAAGCCAGTATGCGGTGATAATGTATTGGGCCTATAGCTTACTGCACAAACCTCATTGCTACAGTACTGTTTTTAATGTGTTATTGTTGCATAGGCTTACATTTTTTAAGTCATGTTAATAAAAAATAAGAGCGGTAGATCTTGGCATGCATTTTGACACAGAAAGTGATCTTGACTCAGAAAATGTTGGTGACCACTGGTCTAAAATCGAATCCTAGAATTTCATAGAATATCAGACTAGAACCTTCAATCTAGAAAGTTTTAGAATCATAATTAGAATCTCATTAGACCCTCTATAGAATATCCCTCTATCCTGGCTCCTTGTTACCTAGGTGACAGTAAAACACATAGACTGATACTGTATAACTGTGAAGATGAGAAGGGCCAGAGTTGCTGATATCTCTGGATGAGATATGGAAACAACAAAGAGTCTTCAAAGAGTTCTAACTCCACTGGACACCTTAGAGGAAGCCAGGTTAGGTTTAATCAGCTGATGAGCAGAATTTCACAACAGTTTCCTCTCTGAGCATCATACAACTGCTTAGTAATCTTAGTAGAAGTCTTTTCCCAGTCCTATCACTAGTAAACAATGCCACTTTATACAATGTTTACATACCCTACATCACTCATCTCATATGTATATACTGTACTCTATACCATCTACTGCATCTTGCCTATGCCGTTCGGCCATCGCTCATCCATATCTTTATATGTATATATTCTTATTCATTCCTTTACACTTATGAAATTGTGAACTTGTGAAATTGTTAGATTACATGTTAGATTTTACTGCATGGTCGGAACTAGAAGCAAAAGCATTTCACTACACTCGCATTAACATCTGCTAACCATGTGTATGTGACCAATCAAATGTGATTTGATTTGAGGCAAGAGGCAAATGACTTTGTTCGATGCCCAGGTGAAGTGAAACAAATTGCTAATGTTGCAGAATGTTTTACTGCCCAGCAGGTAAGGCACATCCTTGTTTAAAAATGTAGCCATAAAGTCTGATGACTCAGCAAGCAACGGATGCCCAGCAACTGCTACCATGAAAGCGAGCTGAGCGTTCTGTCTCACCCCAGGAGTGTGTGTATGTGTGTGTTAAGTTTCACTGTAATCAGTTAGGAGATGCTGTGCCAGGGAGTCCTTCACTGGGAAGGTTATTTATAGCAGGAATTGGATTGTGGTGATTTCAGGACCAAACACAACATGGAGGAAGAGAGGAGGAGAGGGGAAGGAGGGGAGAGGGGGAGGAAAGACACTTTGCCACTTAGTGTTGATTAAAGGTTTGTTTTCTTGTAACCTGGTAAAAAAAATACTGATATTTTATTGTGTTAATTCATTGTGTTACCATTGTCTCGTTATCTATTTGTTAATTTTATACTTTTTAACTGCATTGTTGGGAAAGGGCTCGTGAGTAAGCATTTCAAGGTAAAGTCTACACTTGTTGTATTCGCCGCATGTGACAAATAAACATTGCAAGATCAGGCGGGTTTCATGAGGCTAGGTTTCTTGTGCCTCTGCCTTCTCACCCGAGAGTTTCTGGTCTGACCGATGTCTTCTTGTCTGTCTCGGACGTTGACGATCTGTCTCTATCTCTGGGTGTGTCTCTCTGTTCTATTTCCTCATCTCTTCTCCCTCCACCCCTCCTTTTGCTTTCGCTCTCTTTTTTTTGCCTCATTTTTTTTGTTCATTAAAATGCAGCATCTGTTTCTCTGTCTCTACTCAATCATGTTTGTTTGTTTGTTTGTTTGAGTGATAGCTGCTTCACAACTCACATACTGTGTAGTGCAGGAACACAGACACGGCCTGGCAAACAAAAGGCAATGATGCCTTTATAAATTGAAACAGGTCTCTCTCTCTCATCCACCTTAATTGGACTGCAAGGAAGTGGCAGTATAGTTTTTTTTCACTATACTATACCTTACATCACCCCATTAAAATTACTTCAATGTGCTAAGGCTAAACTACCTCTTCTCTTTAGCCAATTCCAAGTGACAGATTTTTTTAAATCATCCCAACATGATGGATAATAGCTGGGCCGGCAGCCAAAGTCCAGGATGAGTCAGAGGCACCTTGGTCGTCACAGAGACCATGGCACATCTCCTAAACCCCATTAGGGCTCTATCTGCAAAGTCAGTTACCCCTCGCCAAGAGATGAGGGGTGGAGGGAGGTATTTGGGAAAGAATGAGGGATGAGGGAAAAAGGAAAGGGGTGGATGAGAAGGCAGGTGGAGTTAAATGGGAGGATGAAAAAGGTCAGTCTCTCTCCACTAAAGCCCAGTGTCACTCTGGCCTCACCCTCACCACTCTCTTATCTCCTTCACTCCCCGTCCTTCCCCCCACTGCTCCACACTGTACATAACAGGCAATCAGCTAATGGGATGGGGGAGATGGTGAGAAAGGGGAGAAAATGATGGATTGGTAGGGGGAGGGGGACAGAGGGAATGGGAGAAGAAAAGCACTCCCTTCTTTTTTCGTAACCCAATTATGTAAAGCATACACACACACACACACACAGCTGTCAGACTAGACAGGTGATGTGGCCTACTCTTGTTGCCCTGTCCTCTATGCACTGTTTCCCTACTGAGCCCTTCTGCGAGGCTGACTGACTGACTCACACACACACACACCAACAGGTTTTCCTCTCTGTATCTCCACTGATACAAGAATTGGCAGCTCTGCTCCGCATGGCTGGGTCTGTCCACTCTAAAGACAGGCTCTGCGCTGTAACACACATACACACAAACAAACACATTCAGAGAAAGAGAGATGCTAAATACCCCTGTCTGAGACTGAGGTCTCCATAGAACGGTCGTGTGTGGAATAAATATAATCTCTGGGAAAGAATAACATAATTACACACAAGACCAGCGGGACATTTCAGCTATGTATTGTGGGTAATAGACCAAAATAATTGGTGTGTGTGTGTGTGTGTGTTTAGGGCTAGATGCCATCCACATACCTGACAGCTGATTTGGGTATGGATCCGTAGAGCAGTGAGCTGAGTCCTCTGTACAGTCCTCTCACCCCGTGACCCTGTACCGTCTGCTTTACACAGTCACCTACACACACATCAATACATGAACACACAACCAGCTATGGACACACAGAGAGTATTCAAATAACTTCATATTCACACATGGAGAGAGAACTCCTTGACGAACATAGCTATTTAGTATGAGGCAGAGACAGCTGTGTGCAGGGCTCATTAAGATGGTCTCAGATCCTCAGAGCTCCAGCCAAGAGAAGCCAGACTGACTGACTGTGTGTGTGTGTGTCATACAAACAAGTAGCGTGACAGCCTGCCAGAATCACTAATGCACCTGAGGATGGTGGGTAATTTGATAATTAGATCCTAAGAGGGACAGAGAAAGAGAGAGAGGGAGCGAGATAGTGAGAATAAGAAATGGAGCGTGAGCAAGAGATGGAGATAGATGGAGATGAATTGATTTGGTCGACACACTGGCGACCTTGTATCTCAGAAAGGTTAGATGCATCGGGGAAGAAGAGGTAGAGAGGTATGAAGGGAGATGGATAGAGAAAGTTGTTGTGTTGCCGGGTGAGAGGACACACACACACAGTCAGACACTCACCGATGCCCCTGTATTTTGGAGGGTTGGCCTTCTCGTCCAGCTGTAGCTGAGTCTTCACATACTCAGTAGGGAAGGTGATACAGATCTCTATACCCCCTGCTATACCACCTGTAGAAAACACAGAACGGAGGTCAGATAAAGCTTTACAATCTGTAGAATGAGATGGACAGAAAGGAAAGCGACATTTAGTTACTGTAAATGTAAATGGCATCAGACTTGAACCAAACGCAAACGTTGTCGAACCGTCTGTGCTTGCTGGGGTTCTGTATGTCATTGTCATTTTGTAGCGAATAAGTCTGAACTATGCAGAAAACAGAGAGCATTGGTCAGCTACATCTTATCAACCAGAAGATTCCTTTTGTGAATCTTTGGGTAGCTAGTCTTTGGTACCAGACTGTTGGTGCTAACAAATTGCCTTCTACAATGACAAGCTGGCTAAAGCAGGCATTCACTTTGGGCAGAGCCAGTACATCATGGATCATAACAATAACCCTAAATATGGCTGCCATCCGTAAACCTTAAAAGCCCAGAGAGTGTGAGAGGAATGTAATGCACTGGATAAAGATGGATGGAGCCGTTTTATTTATGCATGAACCTGTAGCTATTAGGTCCAATGAACGAAGAACAAAATAATGAATGAATGATGTAGGATGTTGGACAGCTCTATATTGTGGATTAGTTCAGAGGATGGGGATGAGAGTGTTAAGAGCAGCACTATGTGCAGATGAGTCACTTATAAAAGAGGGAAGGGAGGGCGAGAAGAAGAGGAGAGAGGGAGGAGAGAAGGCTGACGTTAATTAAATGATCTGCTCTGTCCAGAGGGAGGGGCTCCATTACACAGGCCAAGACCTCCATTAGCTCAATGACACACAGAATTACCCCATTTTCATTTCTTCTCTCTTTCTCTCTCGCTCTCTCGCTCTCTCTCTCTCTCTCACACACACACACACACACACACTCACATTCAAATCCCAGAGGCCCATCTGTATAAAGAAACAATGAGAAGGGTTCAGATATGTCATCCAACTGTGTGACAGCTTGGCATCCATCCAACTTCTGCCGTTATTGTAGGCCAAACCTCTCTATCTCTTCCCTGCAGCACTTAGAATGACATTATTCTGGAGGTGATAGGAGATATATTTAACCCATTACATATACAGAAGATATAGAAGAATTTTAAGTGGTTGCTGGTTATATTTCAGTTAAATTACACATTGATGTATGGTTGAGTGAGAGTATTCAGAAGGGCTTAATGCATTTGCACAGTATTTTCCTCAGCCAAGATAAGGTTGTACAACAGTCTAGAAAGCTAAGTCATGATCCCTGTATACACGCACGCACGCACGCGCACAAACACACACACACACACACACACACACACACACACACACACACACACACACACACACACACACACACACACACACACACACACACACACACACAGCTCTAATTCCTCTAATCCCAGTGTTAAGTAAGGTTCAGCAGATCACATGAGGTCTACTACATTTCACACTAACACACTGACCCAGGATGTACAGGTCAGTATGTCTACAATAGGCTTCATTCATTCCAGACACTACTACAGTTTTACCTGTGAAGGCTATTGGTGAAGCAGTGTCATGTTACAAATTTGCTAAATGTACTATATGGTACAAATTTGCAAAACATATGATGTGTTACGAATTCCAATTTGTTGTGGTTAACGTTAGCTAGGTGGATAACGCTAACATTAGCTAGCTGGCCAACGTTAGCTAGGCTAGGGGTTAAGGGTTAGGCTTAAGGTTAGGAGTTAGGTTAAAGGGTTAAGGCTAGGGTTATGGGAAGGGTTAGGGGAAGGGGAGGGGATAGCTAACACCCTAAGTAGTTACAAAGTAGTAAGTAGTTGAAAAGTTGCTAATTAGCTGAAATTATAAAATGGTCTATGATGAGACTCGAACAGGCAACCTACTATCTTTATGTTTTTACCTTAAGTAACGTTCTGTCTTATGTAACCATACCAACCGTGACATATCATACTAATTTGTCTCCTGGATTTACTACGTTACGTCTAGTCTTTGAGACCAGTCTGATCTGCAAGCTGTTGGCTAGAGTGCACATGCCAAGACCAGAGTAGGCACATTTGCTATTTAAGGCAAATGCTATGGATACACATTGACATTGACATTTTTATTAGGTACATGAAAACTTAAATGAAAAAAATACATTTTGTGTGCACTACTTGATTTTTATCTGCAACAAATCCTTTTGGTAAACAACCTGGTCTCAGAGCATTTTGTATTATTCTGTAAGGAAATCCGAGACACTCAATTTAGTATGATATGTTACGTTTCGTTTGGTATGTATTAATTTGTGGATGTCCATCACCCATTTCGTATGATATGTTACAAATTACAATTAGTACAATATGTTATGAATTTGGGTTGTGGCTAGGGGAAGAGTAGCTAACATGCTAAGTAGTTGCAAAGTAGCTAAAAAGTAGTAAGTAGTTGAAAAGTTGCAAATAATGTGATATGTCTGTGATATGATTTCAAACTCTCAACCTAAATAGAGCCCATCCAACCCTGTCCACCCTTACTCTATATAACCCATCGACAAATCATTCTCTTTTACAACCATCCCTCACGCACACACACATACACACATACTCAACCCTTACATAGCAGATTTACAGTGCTTTCGGAAAGTATTCATACCCCTTGACTTATTCCACATTTTGTTGATTTAAATATAAAAAAAAGTTTCAAACATCTACATACAATACAGCCGAAGAAACCTTTTTGAACCCTTTTTTCTAAGACTGTAGAGATGAGGTGCTGATTAAAATGAGTCAATACTGTATATGCATGTAAAGTGGGACACTTGAAAAATAGGCAATAAAAGGGTTAACCTTGTCAGATTGGTTCAGTTCTGTGCCTTGTGTTACAGCTTGAATCAACATTTAAATTTATTTGAAAATGTATTGAAAATTAAATCCATAAATATACAATTTATAGTTCTGTAATCACACCCCTGAGTCCAGACTTTGTAGAAACAGCGATTTCAGCCGTGAGTCTTTTGGGGTAAGTCTCAAAAGTATTCCACACCTGGATTGTGCAACATTTGCCCATTATTCTTTTCGAAATTCAAAAGGCACTCACACATCTGAGCTATCTTGTTTTGCAGGTGCATAGTAACAGTTGAATAAAATGAATTATGAATTAATGCCACCATTTCAGATTACTCTTGACATTTTTCTCACGCTGTACCCAATGATTTATGAAAACTTGCTTGATGTGTCGATGTCCTCATTGTGTTTTTACAGGCGTGTTTAATATGTTTTATATACACACTTTATTCGAATACTTATGAAATACACATTGTTGTATTTGGTGAAACGTACTTATTTTCCCTCAACTCCAACCCCATTTGATGCATTGAATGGATGTGGGTGGAGCTATGTCTACATAAGGATGCTAATTGAAAAAAACTCACAAAGCTCTGACGAAGGCCTTGAGGTCGATACGTAAAGCTTATTAAAGAGCAGTGTTGCTATCAAGGGCAGTGTGCGGGTTTCTTCTTTTTTCCCATTATTCTTTTCACAATTCTTCAAGCCTTGTCAAATTAATTGTTGATCATTGCTAGACAACTATTTTCAGGTCTTGCCATAGATTTTCAAGTATACTTAAGTCAAAACTATAACTTGGCCACTCAGGAACTGTCACGGTGAGTGAATGAGGACCCAAAAGCGAATTAACTTAACAGAGCTTCTTTAATAACCAAACATAGGTAGGTTCAGACAGACCGGCAGATTCCGACAGGACAGGACAAGGTTACAGCAAACAGGACGATAGTCTGGTTCAGGCATGAAACACAACAAACAAGAATCCGACAAAGACAGGAGCAGAAACAGAGAGAGATATAGGGACCTAATCAGAGGGAAAAAGGGAACAGGTGGGAAACGGGGTGAATGGGTAGTTAGGAGGAGACAAGGAACAGCTGGAGGAAAGCGGGGGAGAAAAGGTAACCTAATACGACCAGCAGAGGGAGACAGGGTGAAAGGAAAGGACAGAAAGACACAACATGACAATACATGACAGTACCCCCCCACTCACCGAGCGCCTCCTGGCGCACTCGAGGAGGAAACCTGGCGGCAACGGAGGAAATCCTCGATCAGCGCACGGTCCAGCACGTCCCGAGAGGGAACCCAACTCCTCTCCTCAGGACCGTACCCCTCCCAATCTACGAGGTACTGGTGACCACGGCCCCGAGGACGCATGTCCAAAATCCTGCGGACCCTGTAGATGGGTGCGCCCTCGACAAGGATGGGGGGGGGGGGGGGGAAGACGAGCGGGGGCGCGAAGAACGGGCTTGATACAGGAGACATGGAAGACCGGGTGGACGCGACGAAGGTATCGCGGAAGAAGAAGTCGAACTGCGACAGGATTAATGACCCGAGAAATACGGAACGGACCAATGAACCGCGGGGTCAACTTGCGAGAAGCCGTCTTAAGGGGAAGGTTCTGAGTGGAGAGCCAAACTCTCTGACCGCGACAATATCTAGGACTCTTAGTTCTACGCTTATTAGCAGCCCTCACAGTCTGCGTCCTATAACGGCAAAGTGCCGACCTGACCCTCTTCCAGGTGCGCTCGCAACGTTGGACAAAAGCCTGAGCGGAGGGGACGCTGGACTCGGCGAACTGAGATGAGAACAGCGGAGGCTGGTACCCGAGGCTACTCTGAAAAGGAGATAGCCCGGTCGCAGACGAAGGAAGCGAGTTGTGGGCGTATTCTGCCCAGGGGAGCTGTTCTGACCAAGACGCAGGGTTGCGAAAAGAAAGACTGCGTAAGATGCGACCAATAGTCTGATTGGCCCGTTCTGCTTGACCGTTAGACTGGGGGTGAAAGCCGGAAGAGAGACTGACGGAAGCCCCAATCAAACGGCAAAACTCCCTCCAAAATTGAGACGTGAATTGCGGACCTCTGTCCGAAACGACGTCTGACGGAAGGCCATGAATTCTGAAAACATTCTCGATGATGATTTGTGCCGTCTCTTTAGCAGAAGGAAGCTTAGCAAGGGGAATGAAATGAGCCGCCTTAGAGAACCTATCGACAACCGTAAGAATAACAGTCTTCCCCGCTGACGAAGGCAGTCCGGTGACAAAATCTAAGGCGATGTGAGACCACGGTCGAGAGGGAATGGGAAGCGGCCTGAGACGGCCGGCAGGAGGAGAGTTACCGGACTTAGTCTGCGCGCAGACCGAACAAGCAGCCACGAAACGACGCGTGTCATGCTCCCGGGTGGGCCACCAAAAACGCTGGCGAATGGAAGCAAGCGTACCTAACTTGGCAGAGTGAGCCCACTGAAGAACGGCCAGACGAGTAGGAACGGGAACGAAAAGAAGGTTCCTAGGACAAGCGCGCGGCGACGGAGTGTGAGTGAGCGCTTGCTTTACCTGCCTCTCAATTCCCCAGACAGTCAACCCGACAACACGCCCCTCAGGGAGAATCCCCTCGGGGTCAGTGGAGGCTACTGAAGAACTGAAGAGACGAGATAAAGCATCAGGCTTGGTGTTCTTAGAGCCCGGACGATAAGAAATCACGAACTCGAAACGAGCGAAAAACAGCGCCCAACGCGCCTGACGCGCATTAAGTCGTTTGGCAGAACGGATGTACTCAAGGTTCCTATGGTCAGTCCAAACGACAAAAGGAACGGTCGCGCCCTCCAACCACTGTCGCCATTCGCCTAGGGCTAACCGGATGGCGAGCAGTTCGCGGTTTCCCACATCATAGTTACGTTCCGACGGCGACAGGCGATGAGAAAAATACGCGCATGGGTGGACCTTGTCGTCAGAGAGGGAGCGCTGAGAAAGAATGGCTCCCACGCCCACCTCTGACGCGTCAACCTCGACAACGAACTGTCTAGAGACGTCAGGTGTAACAAGGATAGGAGCGGATGTAAAACGATTCTTGAGGAGATCAAAAGCTCCCTGGGCGGAAACGGACCACTTAAAGCACGTCTTGACAGAAGTAAGGGCTGTGAGAGGAGCTGCCACCTGACCGAAATTACGGATGAAACGACGATAGAAGTTCGCGAAGCCGAGAAAGCGCTGCAGCTCGATGCGTGACTTAGGGGCGGGCCAATCAATGACAGCTTGGACCTTAGCGGGATCCATCTTAATGCCTTCAGCGGAAATAACAGAACCGAGAAATGTGACGGAGGAGGCATGAAAAGTGCACTTCTCAGCCTTCACAAAAAGACAATTCTCTAAAAGGCGCTGGAGGACACGTCGAACGTGCTGAACATGAATCTGGAGTGACGGTGAAAAAATCAGGATATCGTCAAGGTAAACGAAAACAAAGATGTTCAGCATGTCTCTCAGGACATCATTGACTAATGCCTGAAAGACAGCTGGAGCGTTAGCGAGGCCGAAAGGAAGAACCTGGTATTCAAAGTGCCCTAACGGAGTATTAAACGCCGTCTTCCACTCGTCCCCCTCCCTGATGCGCACGAGATGGTAAGCGTTACGAAGGTCCAACTTAGTGAAAAACCTGGCTCCCTGCAGGATCTCGAAGGCTGAAGACATAAGAGGAAGCGGATAACGATTCTTCACTGTTATGTCATTCAGCCCTCGATAATCTATGCAGGGGCGCAGAGACCCGTCCTTCTTCTTGACAAAAAAAAACCCCGCTCCGGCGGGAGAGGAGGAGGGGACTATGGTACCGGCGTCAAGAGCTACAGACAAATAATCCTCGAGAGCCTTACGTTCGGGAGCCGACAGAGAGTATAGTCTACCCCGGGGGGGAGTGGTTCCCGGAAGGAGATCAATACTACAATCATACGACCGGTGTGGAGGAAGAGAGGTGGCCCTGGACCGACTGAACACCGTGCGCAGATCGTGATATTCCTCCGGCACCCCTGTCAAATCACCAGGCTCCTCCTGTGAAGAAGAGACAGAGGAAACAGGAGGGATAGCAGACATTAAACATTTCACATGACAAGAGACGTTCCAGGAGAGGATAGAATTACTAGACCAATTAATGGAAGGATTATGACAAACTAGCCAGGGATGGCCCAAAACAACAGGTGTAAAAGGTGAACGAAAAATTAAAAAAGAAATGGTTTCGCTATGATTACCAGAAACAGTGAGGGTTAAAGGTAGCGTCTCACGCTGAATCCTGGGGAGAGGACTACCATCCAGGGCGAACAAGGCCGTGGACTCCCTTAACTGTCTGAGAGGAATGTCATGTTCCCGAGCCCAGGTCTCGTCCATAAAACAGCCCTCCGCCCCAGAGTCTATTAAGGCACTGCAGGAAGCTGACGAACCGGTCCAGCGTAGATGGACCGACAAGGTAGTGCAGGATCTTGAAGGAGAGACAGGAGTAGTAGCGCTCACCAGTAGCCCTCCGCTTACTGATGAGCTCTGGCTTTTACTGGACATGAAGTGACAAAATGACCAGCAGAACCGCAATAGAGACAGAGGCGGTTGGTGATTCTCCGTTCCCTCTCCTTAGTTAGTCGAGCGGATACCTCCCAGCTGCATAGGCTCAGCTCCCGAGCCGGCAGAGGAAGATGGTAGTGATGCGGAGAGGGGGGCAACGGAGAGCGCGAGCTCCTTTCCACGAGCTCGGTGACGAAGATCAACCCGTCGCTCAATGCGAATAGCGAGTTCAATCAAGGAATCCACGCTGGAAGGAACCTCCCGGGAGAGAATCTCATCCTTTACCTCTGCGCGGAGACCCTCCAGAAGACGAGCGAGCAAGGCCGGCTCGTTCCAGCCACTGGAGGCAGCAAGAGTGCGAAACTCAATAGAGTAGTCAGTTATGGATCGATTGCCTTGACATAGGGAAGACAGGGCCCTGGAAGCCTCCTCCCCAAAAACAGATCGATCAAAAACCCGTATCATCTCCTCCTTAAAGTCCTGATACTGGTTAGTACACTCAGCCCTTGCCTCCCAGATTGCCGTGCCCCACTCACGAGCCCGTCCAGTAAGGAGAGATATGACGTAGGCGACACGAGCAGTGCTCCTGGCGTAAGTGTTGGGCTGGAGAGAAAACACAATATCACACTGGGTGAGGAACGAGCGGCATTCAGTGGGCTCCCCAGAGTAACACGGCGGGTTATTGATTCTGGGCTCCGGAGATTCGAAAGCCCTGGAAGTGGCCGGTGGATCGAGGCGGAGATGGTGAACCTGTTCTGTGAGGTTGGAGACTTGGGTGGCCAGGGTCTCAACGGCATGTCGAGCAGCAGACAATTCCTGCTCGTGTCTGCCTAGCATCGCTCCCTGGATCTCGACGGCTGAGTGGAGAGGATCCGAAGTCGCTGGGTCCATTCTTGGTCGGATTCTTCTGTCACGGTGAGTGAATGAGGACCCAAAAGCGAATTAACTTAACAGAGCTTCTTTAATAACCAAACATAGGTAGGTTCAGACAGACCGGCAGATTCCGACAGGACAGGACAAGGTTACAGCAAACAGGACGATAGTCTGGTTCAGGCATGAAACACAACAAACAAGAATCCGACAAGGACAGGAGCAGAAACAGAGAGAGATATAGGGACCTAATCAGAGGGAAAAAGGGAACAGGTGGGAAACGGGGTGAATGGGTAGTTAGGAGGAGACAAGGAACAGCTGGGGGAAAGCGGGGGAGAAAAGGTAACCTAATACGACCAGCAGAGGGAGACAGGGTGAAAGGAAAGGACAGAAAGACACAACATGACAATACATGACAGGAACATTCACTGTCTTCTTGGTAAGCAATTCAAGTGTAGATTTAGCCGTGTTTTAGGTTATTGTCGTGCTGAAAGGTGAATTAATCTCCCAGTGTCTGGTGGAAAGCAGACTGAACCAGGCTTTCCTCTAGGATTTTGCCTGTGCTAAGCTCCATTCCATTTCTTTTTTTTCATTCTGAAAACTCCCCAGTTCTTAACGATTACAAGCATACCCATAACATGATGCAGCCACCACTATGCTTGAAAATATGGAGAGTGGTACTCAGTAATGTGTTGTATTGAATTTGCCTGAAACATAACACTTTGTAATCCGGACAAAAAGTTTATTGCTTTGCCACATTTTTTTTGCAGTATTACTTTAGTGCCTTGTTGCAAAGAGAATGCAAGTTTTGGAATATTTTTATTCTGTACAGGCTTCCTTCTTTTCACTGTCAATTAGTTTAGCATTATGGAGTAACTACAACTTTGATGATCCATCCTCAGTTTTTTCCTATCATGGCCATTAAACTCTGTAACTGTTTTAAAGTCACCATTGGCCTCATGGTGAAATCCCTGAGATGTTTCCTTCCTCTCCAGCAACTGAGTTATGAAGGACACCTCTATATTTGTAGTGATTGGGTGTATTGATACACCATCCAAAGTGTAATTAATAACATCACCATGTTCAAAGAGATATTCAATGTCTGCTTTTTGATTTTTAACCATCTACCAATAGGTGCCCTTCTTTATGAGGCATTGGAAACCCTCTCTGGTCTTTGTGGTTGAATCTGTGTTGGAAATTCACTGCTCGACTGAGGGACCTTACAAACAATTGTATGTGTGGGGTACAGAGATGAGGTAGTCATTCAAAAATCATGTTAAACACTATTATTGCACACCAAGTGCCGAGTCCATGCATCTTAATATGTGACTTGTTAAAAAAAAAAATTATCCTGACCTTATTTAGGCTTGTCATTACAAAGTGGTTGAATACTTAACTCAAAACATTTCAGCTTTTCAATTTTCATTAATTTGTCATATTTTTATAAAAACAAAAAACATTCAATTTTGACATTATAGGGTATTATGTGTGTAGGCCAGTGACAAACCAATCAGAATTTAATTCATTTTTAATTCAGGCTGTAACACAACAAAATGTGGAAAAAGTCAAGAGGTTTGAATACTTTCTGTAGGCACTGTATAGTTTAATCAACACCCTTCTGACTTCACAGCTGGGTTCCTGCTTGTATCACAGCCACTCAGAGTGCACACACACACACACACACACACACACACACACACACACACACACACACACACACACACACACACACCCCACTGGGGCTGATCGTCATAATACAGAACATGTATTGTCTTGAGCCTGGTTGAGTGGACAGGTTGCAGCCCAGCAGTAGAGACACACATCCCAGCCAAACAACCAATAGGAACCCTCCACACCATTACACACTATTAGATCAACCATGAAGGAGAGAGACAGAGACAGGAGAGACAGGAGATATAGACAGGAGTTAGAGACAGGAGACAGAGACAGGAGATAGAGACAGGAGACAGAGACAGAGACAGAGGGACAGACTGAGAGAGGGAGGGAGACAGAGAGAGAGAGAGATAGAGGGAAAGAGAGATAGGGAGAGGAAAATAGAGATAAAGAGGGTTGAGATAGAGAGAGTAAGACAGAAAATGGTGAAGAAAGGGGATATCAACAAATGGAGAGCGAGCAAGGGAGAAAATAAGTGCAAGAGCAGAGAGGGCGATAGAGAAGACCTCTGAAGTGCTATCTATTTGCCTGCTGTTGAGGTAACTCTAATGAGTGGTGGCCACATCATCTGCTCCTGATGAGAACTTC
Organism: Oncorhynchus mykiss; assembly: GCF_057628025.1. Taxonomy (NCBI): domain Eukaryota; kingdom Metazoa; phylum Chordata; class Actinopteri; order Salmoniformes; family Salmonidae; genus Oncorhynchus; species Oncorhynchus mykiss. The sequence goes on along the minus strand of NC_143027.1, from coordinate 33,737,784 downwards.
ACTGAGAAAAACAAACTTTCAAAATCACCAGACCTGGCAAACAATAAACATAACCCAATCTTGTAACCCCACAGTTTATGGACCAGGACACCATAATGTGTAAGAACACAAAAAATACTAAACACGGGAACACGATGTATTCTTTAATAATATTCTTACTTATCCAAGCTAGTCATATTCAAATGAAATATATTCTTTAACAACAGAGACTAGAGAGAGAGAGAGAGAGAGAGAGAGAGAGAGAGAGAGAGAGAGAGAGAGAGATATTCACTTTATATATTATCTACCTCACTTGCTTTGGCAATGTTAACACATGTTTCCCATGCCAATAAAGCCCTTGAATTGAAATTGAATTGAATTGAGAGAGAGAGAGAGAGAGAGAGAGAGAGAGAGAGAGAGAGAGAGAGGGAGAGAGAGAGGGAGAGAGAGAGAGAGGGAGAGAGGGAGAGAGAGAGAGGGAGAGAGAGAGAGAGAGAGAGAGAGAGCGAGGGAGAGAGAGAGAGAGGGAGAAAGAGAGAGAGAGAGAGAGAGAGAGAGGGAGGGAGAGAGAGAGAGAGATAGAGAGAGAGAAGTGGAAGATCAAATGAAAGGCAGAGAGAGTGTATGTGTCTGACAGGAAGGGCAACAGGGGTTTCGTGATTTGACGTTTTGCCCCCGAGGGCGCTGGTGGGTCGTGAGTCAGATTCAGGGAGAGTGTGTAGAGTCTATTACCTAGTGTATTGGGTGCAGTGGCGTGTGAATGAGCAGGGAGTGAGTGCACACTTTGACAAGCCCTCTGAGTCTGAGAGGAGACAGCCACTCAAAGAACTTAACTGAAGCACGAGAGAAAGTAAAAAAGAGGGCGAGAGAGAAATGTAGAGAGGGAGAGAGAGGGAGAAATGTTGCTCCAGACAACCATGCAAGCACAGAGCAATACAAAAGTACTTTCTCAAACCTCACACACACTTACACAAACGCACGCACGCACACACACACACACACACACACACATAGAAAACCCATCAGAACCCATTTAAAGCTCTCATCCCCCAGGCTAATCTTGCCTCATATCAACAGCCTCCACCTCTCAACATCACCCATTGCCATTAGCTGCTAGGAGTGCAGGAGAGGGAGTAGAAGGAGCTCAAACACCCATCATGTGCCTCAAAGCCATTGTCTGGGTTTGTAAGAGATGTAGGATTTTTCTTCCATTAAGCTACGACTTTCTCTGTTCTGTCCATGTCACTTCCCCCCTCCAGGCCTATACAAGACCTATACAACCACACACGTACACATACAAAAGTCACTCCACCCTTTCACCCCTTCCTGCATTACACCAGTGCCAAAAGTGGAATATTTCTCAAAGGCTAAGCTACATCAGTTATGACACCACACACGTGGAGTCAAACTACTGTAGAGTCATACTGAGTCCAACTGGCTGTAGTCTTTATCTACGGCCCTGAGTTAACCTTTTACCGCAGTGGGTTAAATCAGGGTCACACGGAGTGTTTCTTGGTAGTCAAGAGTATACACCTCACACACATGGTTTTGGGCTTTAAAAAAAAGACACCTGTTTCATTACGGATATAGATTTGAAATGTATTAGATTTTGAGTTTGCATTCCAATATTACACTTTATGAGCATCACAGAAGACTGAAATATAACAAAGCCGTTTGACATAGAAACACAAAAGTTCATTAATATCTGTGGTTCAATGTCTAGGCACTGAGAGAAGTGCTAGTCTGATGTATTAACTGTCAAACTGGGTGTCAGGAGGATTCTGTGTCTTCTTGGTGTAGTTAAACATTGGCTTGGCTGTTCATTGAGTAATATCTCAGGTCCGAATTAGACACAAGAGCACTTTACCTGATTACTTTTATCTCGCTGAGTAGATCAAGTCCTTGGGTATGACACTGTGACTTCAACACACACACTCATATACTATACATTTTTATAAATGTTTATTTAACTAGACATACACACACAAGCTATTAATCTACGTAACAAAATATCCTTGTTCTCCCCTGAAATGTGCGCCCATAGATTCAGACTGTGATAAAAACAGGGACGGAGAGAAAGAAAAAGATTCTACAGATAAGCAGTAATCAACTGGCGAAGAGGAGTGGAGTGTACAACTAGAACAAACAGGTTAAATAAGAGTTTGGCTGACAGAGAGAGAAGCCTGTTCCTTTGGCTGTTAGCGTTCCCGGCCAGCTTGTCTGAGTGAAAGGATAGGAAGGGAGGGAGGAGGCCAGGTGGGTTTCTCAAATCTCAAATCTTGATTGATGGCCTCATTTTATATTTACCAATGGCTGAGAGGAGGAGAGTCGGGAGAGACTGTTTATGAAATGGCACCATAGACTGTTAGGGTTGTGAAAGGTATTTGGACAGAGATTTCTTTTTTGCACAAACCTGCGGTACCAAAGTCATGGGGTCAAATGTAACCTAGTTCAGCCAGAGGTTACAGTGACAAACCACTATGGGCAATTTCACAGAAACGGAATTGCGCGGAGATTATTCACTTAAAATGTATGCCAAACAAATAACATTCATCAAAGTTTAACAAACCATACAACTCCGCTTTTAACAAATTACACAGACTAGCATCACCACCCTGGACGGTTCCGACCTAGAATATGTGGACAACTATAAATACCTAGGTGTCTGGCTAGACTGTAAACTCTCCTTCCAGACTCATATTAAACATCTCCAATCCAAAATCAAATCTAGAATCGGCTTTCTATTTCGCAACAAAGCCTCCTTCACTCACGCCACCAAACTTACCCTAGTAAAACGGACTATCCTACCGATCCTCGACTTCGGCGATGTCATCTACAAAATAGCTTTCAACACTCTACTCAGCAAACTGGATGCAGTCTATCACAGTGCCATCCGTTTTGTTACCAAATCACCTTATACCAGCCACCACTACGACCTGTATGCTCTAGTCGGCTGGTCCTCGCTACATATTCGTCGCCAGACCCACTGGCTCCAGGTCATCTATAAGTCTATGCTAGGTAAAGCTCCGCCTTATCTTAGTTCACTGGTCACGATTTCAACACCCACCCGTAGCACACGTTCCAGCAGGTATATCTCACTGACCATCCCCAAAGCCAACACCCCATTTGGCCACCTTTCCTTCCAGTTCTCTGCTGCCAGTGACTGGAACGAATTGCAAAAATTGCTGAAGTTGGACTTTTATTTCCCTCACCAACTTTAAACATCAACTATCTGAGCAGCTAACCGATCGCTGCAGCTGTACATAGTCCATCTGTAAATAGCCCACCCAATCTACCTACCTCATCCCCATATTGTTTTTATTTTATTTACTTTTCTGCTCTTTTGCACACCAGTATCTCTACTTGCACATCATCGTCTGCTCATTTTTCACTCCAGTGTTAATCTGCAAAATTGTAATTATTCACTCCTATGGCCTATTTATTGCCTACCTCCTCATGCCTTTTGCACACACTGTATATAGACTTTCTTTTCTCTACTGTGTCATTGACTTGTTTGTGTTATTGGCTAGTTTATTGTTTACTCCATGTGTAACTCTGTGTTGTTGTCTGTGTCACACTGCTTTGCTTTATCTTGGCCAGGTCGCAGTTGCAAATGAGAACTTGTTCTCAACTAGCCTACCTGGTTAAATAAAGGTGAAAAGAAACTGTGCCGTGGCCAACTTTGGTAAAATGTGATCACATTTTCCAAAAACTCTGTTAAATATCTGCTCCAAATTAAAATTCTGAGATGTCTGCAGAAAAAATGGGGTGTCAGCTAGGACATGACACCTTGAGGTTAAAAAAATCTGTTTTGGTTATTGAACTACAGTAAGTGAAGTGGATTATAATATCCTCCTTTGCATATTTGGGTATTATTCTACACACTGGCTTTTATTTTAATGAGCTCTGCCACTAAACAAGAACACATTTGAACCAATCATAGATGTCTATTCACAAGTTTGGACATCAAAGTACAGCACAGTAGAGCACAGTAGGGCTCAGTAAAGTAGAGTACAGTCAAGTAGAGTACGTTACAGTACAGTAAAGTATAGTACAGTACAGTACATTATAGTGTACTCAAGTCTAGTGTGCTCTACTGTGTACTGTACTGAACTGTACTCCACTCTATTCTACTCTACTGTACAATACATGACTGTACTGTACTGTACTGTACTGAACCATACACTATGTTTATTTACTGTACTGTACTGTACTCTACTGTGCTCTACTGGATTATAATGTACTGCACTGTACTGAACTATACTCTGCTTTTCTTTACTGTACTGCACTGTGCTCTACTGGACCGGACCAAATCTGAACAAATCATGAACGTCTATGTTTGGACCAAATGAAGGCCGGTCCAGACATCTGTGGTTGTTGAAATCAAGGCTGGTCCAGACCAGACCAAAAAACTGCGACCAAAAGTATGCCAGTGGAAGGGAGGACAGTAGCAGGTGATCCAGCTGTGGTTTGTAACTACTATGATATCCTATTGAAGCCAAATTCCATTACCAATTAGTTTTTTTGAGTTTCGACTTTTAATCACTTAATAATTCATAAACAAAATGTATATTAGTAAAAATACTATAACTAATTGATCGGTCTCCCTGTGTTGATTTTACATGCAACATGCAACAATTTCAAAGATTTTACTGAGTTACAGTTCATATAAGGAAATCAGTCAATTGAAATAAATTCATTAGGCCCTAGTCTATGGATTTCACATGACTGGGAATACAGAATATGTTGGTCACAGATACCTAAAAGAAAAAAGTAGGAGCATGGCTCAGAAAACCAGTCAGTACCTGATGTGACCACCATTTGCCGCATGCAGCACGACACATCTCTTTCACATAGAGTTGATCAGATCGTTGATTGTGGCCTGTGGAATGTTGTTCCTTGCGACACGGGGAAACATGAGGTGGATGAATGGCAGTGGGCCTCAGGATTTCGTCAAAGTATCTCTGTTCATTCAAATTGCTTTGATAAAATGCAACTGTGTTCCTTGTCCGTAGCTTCTGCCTACCCATACCATAATCACACCGCCGCCATGAGGCACTCTGTTCACAAAGTTGACATCAGCAAACCACTCAACCACACAACGCCATACACGCTGTGTGCCATCTGCCCGGTACAGAAAACAGGATTCATCCGTGAAGAGCACACTTCTCCAGCGTGCCAGTGGCCATTGAAGGTGAACATTTGTCCACTGAAGTCGGTTAAGACCCCGAACTGCAGTCAGGTCAAGACCCTGGTGAGGACAACGAGCCTGCAGATGAGCGTCACTTAGACGGTTTCTGTGGCTACTTTGGAATTTCATAGTTTTGATGTCTTCACTATTATTCTACAATGTAGAAAATAGTACAAATAAAGAAGAACCTTTGAATGAGTAGGTGTGCCCAAACTTTTGACTGGTACTGTACATATTACCTCAATTAATTCAACTAACCTATACCCCCACGCATTGACTCGGTACAGGTACCCCCTGTATATAGCCTCATTGTTTTTATTTTGTTGTTCTTCTTATTTTTTACTTTAGTTAATTTAGTAAATATTTTTCTTAACTCTTATTTTTCTTAAAAATGCATTGTTGGTTAAGAGCTTGTAAGTAAGCATTGTACAGTAAGGTTGTATTCGGCGCATGTGACAAATATTTTAATTTATTTTGAGTTCGGTTGGTTGTTTTGAAAAGTTTGTTGTTTTGAAAGTGTATTGGAAAGTTTCTTAGTAGCTAGCTAACTTTTTAGTTTGGATCCCGCCACACAGTTGGCATCAGTTGTTGGGATTGCTAGTCTCTGTCCAGTGATACTGCCGACCAAGGCCAAGTCTGAGAAGCTATTTGGTGTAGCAGCTAGCCTAGCTGCTAGCTAGCCACCTAGCTGTTAGCTAGCTGTCTATCAAGCTAGCAAGGTTTTCTTGAGAGCTTGAACGCAGCCCGGAACGCGGTTAGCCATTGTGGTTGGGACAGTGGATTGTCTCAGGTCTGTGGCTGTCTAGATCCCTGCCGTTTGTTGTTTTCAATCTTCCTTGTGACCTGCCCTGTCTGGAACTGCGTGGAGTAACAGCGTAACCTACGTTGCTAAGCTACCATTACAAAGACTAAAGCCAGCGAAGGTACCATTGAAGGCAGTGGTGTCTCTATCACGCGCAAATGATTTTTTAAATGAACAAAAATAGTTCTACAAGCAGTTGTTACAACAACAAGCAAATAGTGTTTTGTCCAAATACTGGTGGATTCAACTAATAAAATAATGGACAACCTGACCAGAGAGGTCTAGGACCTGAAGAACAATTTGCAGTTCTCCCAGGGTCACCTCGATGAGTTGAAACAGGAGAATGGCGAGATGACAAGTCATTGAGAGAGGACATCAGTTCTGTGTGTGAATCCATTATAATGACGGATTGTCGAGGGACAATCAAGGCGGAACAACATGGTTGTGATGGGATTGCAGAATCTCCACGAGACTGACGACAAAGTGAGGGAAATTATCTCTGAGAAATTGAAGATGGACCACAGGAAGATTGAGGTTGAGCACGCCCACGAGACTGGAAAACCCACCACCAGCCCAGGTGACAGGCCCAGGCCAATAGTGGTCAGGTTCCTGACGTTCAAGGACAAGGTATCTGTTCTGGAAAGAGTCAAGAACTTCAGAGGAATGTACACAGTGTATTTGGAAAGTATTCAGACCCCTTGACTTTTCCACATTTTGTTACGTTACAGCCTTATTCTAAAATTGATTAAATAAAACATTTTCCTCATCACCCAATCTACCTACCTCATCCCCATATTGTTTTTATTTACTTTGCTGCTCTTTTGCACACCAGTCTCACTACTTACACACCATCATCTGCTCATCAACATCTGCTCATCTATCACTCCAGTGTTAATCTGCTAAATTGTAATTACTTTGCTACTATGGCCTATACTATGGCCTATATATTGCCATACCTCCTCATGCCATTTGCACACACTGTATATTTTTTTCTATTGTGTTATTGACAGTACGCTTGTTTATTCCATGTGTAACTCTGTGTTGTTGTTTCTGTCGCACTGCTTTGTTTTATCTTGGCCAGGTCGCAGTTGTAAATGAGAACTTGTTCTCAACTTGCCTACCTGGTTAAATAAAGGTGAAATAAAATAAAAAAATACAAATCAATCTACACACAATACCCCATAATGACAAAGCGAAAACAGGTTTGCAGAAATGTTTACACATTTATTAAAATGTAAAAACAGAAATACCTTATTTACATAAGTATTCAGAACCTTTGCTATTGAGCTCAGGTGCATCCAGTTTCCATTGATCATCCTTGAGATGTTTCTACAACTTGATTGGAGTCCACCTGTGGTAAATTCTATTGATTGGAAATCATATGGAAAGACAACCATCTCTGCAGCACTCCACCAATCAGGCCTTTATGGTAGAGTGGCCAGACGCAAGCCACTCCTCAGTAAAAGGCATGTGACAGCCTGCTTGGAGTTTGCCAAAAGGCACCTAAAGGACTCAGACCATGAATAACAAGATTGTCTGGTCTGATGAAACCAAGATTGAACTCTTCGGTCTGAATGCCAAGTGTCATGTTTGGAGGAAACCTGGCACCATCCCTACAGTGAAAGCATGGTGGTGGCAGCATCATGCTGTGGGGATGTTTTTTGATGGCAGGGACTGGAAGACTAGTCAGGATCGAGGGAAAGATGAACAGAGCAAAGTACAGGGAGATCCTTGATGAAAACCTGCTCCAGAGCCCTCAGGACCTCAGACTGGGGCAAAGGTTTGCCTTCCAACAGGACAACGACCCTAAGCACACAGCCAAGACAACTCAGGAGTGGCTTTGGGACAAGTCTCTGAATGTCCTTGAGTGGCCCAGTCAGAGTCCGGACTTGAACCTGATCAACAATCTTTGGAGAAACCTGAAAATAGCTGTGCAGCAACGCTCTCCATACAAAATGACAGAACTTGAGAGTTTTTGCAGAGAAGAATGGGAGAAACTCCCCAAATACAGGTGTGCCAAGCTTGTAGCGTCATACCCAAGAAGACTGGAAGCTGTAATCGCTGCCAAAGGTGCTTCAACAAAGTACTGAGTAAAGGGACTGAATACTTATGTAAATGTAATATTTCCGTTGTTGATTTTTATACAAAAAGCGTTTTTGCTTTGTCATTTTAGAGTATTGTGTATAGATTGATGAGGGGGAAAAAACTATTTGATCAATTTTAGAATAAGGCTGTAATGTAACAAAATGTGGAAAAAGTCAAGGGGTCTGAATACTTTCCGAATGCACTGTATCTTCCTCAATGAAGCTGTGCGCCAGAAGAGGAAAGAACTTATCCCAGACATGAAAGCTGCGTGGGGACATACATCCGCTATGACAGGCTCATTGTCCACCCTCCCAGAAGCCTGGAAGGGATGAGAGAGCCAAGCCTATGGGTTCGTAACTTCAACCCCGCATGAACACACACACCCCAATTGATTAATGGACTGCTGGATGTATATTTTTTTCTCTTGCTTTGTATGCATATTATGTCTATCTCTGATAAGCTACCCAGGAAAGGGCTGAAAATATCCCGTATTAATATAAGTAGCCTTAGAAATAAGGTTAATGAAATCAATAACTTGCTAATCAGACAACATTCATATATTAGCCATTTTTGAGACTCACTTGATTAATCAGCAGTAGCAATACAAGGATAAAACATCTATAGAAGAGACACAAATGCTTATGGGGGAGGTGTTGCTGTATATATTCAGAGCCATATCCCTGTAATGCTTAGAGAAGATCTTATGTGTTGTGGTTGCAGGTTCACTTGGCACAAAAGCCTTTTTGGGGGGGGGTGTTGCTATAGGCCACCAAGTGCTAACAGTCAGTATCTAAATAATATGTGTGAAATGCTTGATAGTGTATGTGATGTAAACAGAGGTCTACTTTCTTGAGGACCTGAATATTGGCTGGTTTTCGTCAAGCTGTCCGCTCATGAAGAAGCTGGAGTACTTTAAATGAAATTATGAGCAGAAAGACAAATTCAACTCCATCTTTCATCGAATCAGATGGCTTATTCATCACAAAACCATTTGATGTTGCCAATTATTTTAATGATTACTTCATTGGCAAAGTTGGCAGATTAGGCAGGAAATGCCAACAACGAACAGTGAGCAATCGTTTTCATGCATAGAAAAACAAATAATGAAAGAAAAGCAATGCAAGTGTGACTTTTGTAAAGTTAGTGTGGGAGAGGTGGAAAAATGATTGTTAACGATCAATAATGACAAACCTCCTGGCATTGACAACTTAGATGGAAAGCTACTGAGTATGTTAGCTGACCCTATAGCCACATCTATCTGTCATATCTTTCATCTGGCCCTAGAAGAAAGTATTTGTACCCAGGCCTGGATGGAAGCCAAAGTAATTCCGCTACCCAAAAGCAGCCTTTACACACACATGATAACATATGCACTATATACACACGTACACATGGATTTTATGTTGTAGATATGTGGTAGTGGAGTAGGGGCCTGAGGGCACACACTTAGTGCGTTGTGAAATCTGTTATGAATGTATTGTGTTTTTAAAAATGCTGCTTTGCTTTGGCAGCAGCTAATGGGGATCCATAATATATACAAATACTGGTTCTAACAGCAGACCTATATAAGCTTGCTGCCAGAGTGTGCAAAGCTGTCATCAAGGCAAAGGGTGGCTATTTGAAGAATCTCAAATATAAAATATATTTTTATTTGTTTAACACTTTTTTTGTTTACTACATGATTCCATATGTTATTTTATAGTTTTGATGTCTTCAGTATGATTCTATAATGTAGAAAATAGTACAAATATAGAAAAACCGTTGAATGAGTAGGTGTTCTCAAACTTTTGACTGGTAGTGTAAATACTATGCATGCCAGTCTCTCTTGGCTACGAGTTGAGGAGAAACTGACTGCATCATTTCTTATTTTTATAAGGAACATTGTGTTGAAAATCCCAAATTGTTTGCCTAGTCAACTTACACACAGCTCTGACACACACACTTACCCCACCAGAAATGCCATCAGGGGCCTTTTCACAGTCCCAAATCCAGAACAAATTCAAAAAAAGCATACAGTATTGTATAGAGCAATTATTGCATGGAACTCCGTTCCATCTCTTATTGCTCAAATAAACAGCAAACCTGCTTTCAAAAAACAGATAAAGCCTATTTAACCTAGATAGTTTGTGTGTATGTATTGATATGTATGCTACATGTGCCTTTAAAAAAAATATTTGTCGTTCTGTCTTTGAGTTGTCTTTGTCTATTAATTATCTGTATTATGTCATGTTTCATGTTTTGTGTGGACCCCAGGAAGAGCAGCTGCTGCTTTTGCAACAGCTAAATGGGGATCCTAATAATATACCAAATACCAAATTGCATGCTTCCTCATAACTTGAGACGTGTTGGATATGTGTTGTGTGAGAAAACTGCACATTTCAAAGTGACTTTTTAATTGTCCCCCAGCACAAGGTGCACCTGTGTAATGATCATGCTGTTTAATCAGCTTCTTGATATGCCACAACTGTCAAGTGAATGGATTATCTGGACAAAGAAGAAATGCCCACTAACAGGGATGTAAACTAATTTGTGCACAACATTGGAGAAAAATAAGCTTTTTGTGCATATGGAACATTTCTGGGGTCTTTTATTTCAGCTCATGAACACATGGGACCAACACTTTACATGTTGTGTTTATATTTTTTGTTCGGTATACTTCACCAGTATCCCTCACAGGAATGGAGGTTCCCGTGATGAAGGCTACTAGGCTACTGCCAGTGATGTATGCAGTATATATACTAGATTACTTTTAGGGGGTGATTTGTTGAAGCTCCTGTGCCTCCATCTTAGCACTACTCCTCCAATGTAAAAAACAAAAAATGTTATGCATTTATTAATGTATAATTAATGCATTTATTAATGTCTACATTAGTTATTACATATACCTTAATGCCCACTTTTAAACTATATTATGTGAGTTAAACATAGAAAAAACAACAAAAATTTACAACAACAAAACATGTCATTTTGTAAATACTTAAATACATGTAAATTTGTCCTTGAAACACTTAATTGAAACACTGTAGAATTCCACCCATCACTATGGAGGACTGCTTCTACTGTGGAGTGCCAATATGGCCGACCGCTGGCTTCAAAGCCTCTCAATAGCCAATAGATAGCATCAGCAGTACAGGTTCACATACACCATTGTCTACCTATCAGTAGCAGTAGCCGTCTGAGCGTCTTAGAGACATTCTGCTGTTCAGTCCACAGTGTTTGGGTTTCTATATTTGATCCTAATTCAATGCTTGTTTTTGTCTTCCTTCAGAGAGCGACGTGGTGGTTTTGGGTGGTTTACTTAAAATGCATTCCAGTTCAATTGTAGGGTTATTGGTTTGAATTGCACAGTGTGGAGTCATTTTCAGAAGACACACCCCATAATAATGACTGTGTCTGCTGCCTAAAAAGAACAGGGCTGCATAGTGGGAACTAAATGCTGTGGTTTGCTAATCGGACAGATGGAGCTGCAACAGATGCTTTTTTGTCATCTCAGTTAAACTGCACAATAACATGAATGATCTGTCTATCATAGCATAATGCAAGAGGAGGTGAACATTTTAGCATTCACCAGTCCTTATAACTAACTGAGTTGTTACTGTCTGCCACTAAGGGGGAAAACTGAGGAGTGTTTGTTCTGTGGTGTTCTCTCATATAACCAGGCAGTACTGCTCTGCACTATTAGAAGAGTATAGCATGTTACCACTGTCAGTTACAGATAGGATCATTAGATAATTTCATAATCATCCTTTTGAAATCACATTGATTAGATGCTAAATCATATTAAGTAGAACATATTTATGATAAAGCCAGTAGGCTACTAGTTTAAACAGTCTCACTATGTTGTTATGCGCTCTACAGGCAGCCCAAGCCAATCCCATCTTTAGTGAAATGCACACACTGCATGTGAAACTGTTATTAATAACCAGGACTAGCATATTTTATATTTTATTGTGAATGAACACAATACAACATGACAGTTCTACTCAATGACATGGAAGCGCTCGCTTCTTGCACGGCTACTAACCAATGAAACACCATCAGCACATCATTTACAAACCCTGGCTCAAGTGAAAGTGACATGATCGGGAAAAACAATGTTACTTTATTCTACAGGCTGATGCTCCATCCACGCCGATTCTCTATCAAGTAAAAGCATTAAACCGTGTATCACAAAAATGTAAAACCATATATATTGGCATAGATGGTGTCTGAACAAAGGATTACAAAACTTACCTGCTAGAATCGCCTTCCCTGGGTGAGTTAATTTGGCTTTCCCTCCAGGTGCCGCCGCCGCCAGGCACCGTGGTCGGTGAAAGGGACTGATTAATTTCCTGTTTCCTTCCATTGTAAAGAAATAATTTAACAAATATCTATCTAGCTATAAAACTAAGTCTACAAAACTGTTATTTTGTCCTAAAAAAACTAGTTGATGGTTATTATAACGTTCAGTGCATGCACACCAAGACTAAGGACTGATCAATTTTGCTGTGATGCTGTCTGACCAGTGATGCTGAGTGTAGCCTTCAGACCTCCGCTGTATGTGGACAGTGGGCTACTACACAGCTGGCAGTCGTGCTAGGAGAGAACGCGTATATATCATGTAGCCGAGGGAGGAGAGACGGGGCAGTTCGGATACACACCAGAAGGGCGGGTCTGTCTCATCTTTTCACGCGCAAACCTCGCTATGAGGTGGAGCGCCACATTAGCATAACATACTGCAAATTCCCTAGTTCAGCAAACAAACGCAGATATGTCAATTAAAGTATCAACCCCATTAGACAGCATAGTGTTATTAACCACTTAAACTCTGCTGCCAAGCTGTTATCATATCATATCAAAACCACAACAAACATTTTATTTTGTTCCTAACCTCATTTACAAATTAGACCTTTGCTTACATGAACAAATACTTTAACATAATCACATTTTTTCCAGTTTTTTCTATTCTGATAATGGAGATGAACAGAAACTACTTTGAATTGAAGTGATGTAGCCTGTACACAAGGCCACATGTGTACAAAACCCCTACAATGACAGGTGGACACACAGAATGTTTGATCCGTATCTCCATCGGATGCTGTTCCCAAGATGAGGTCAAAGTGCAGCAGTACATATCTACCCCCACTGATCCAGGGACAGTTTTGCTCCTCAGCTCCAACTGGTGTCCCTCAGGACTGTGGCATCAGAAGTTAGAGCACAACACTCTCTCCATTATAGAAATATATGGCTTATTGCAAATTCAAAGTTAAAAACATTGCCTGACGTTTTGGTCAGAGACCATCATCAGCCAGACCATCAGGAGAGTCATGACTGTGGCAGAGGACTGGTCCTGGAACAGTGCTAGTAGAGAGTGAACGCTTTCCTTTGAGTAGTCTGGCCTGGTCACAGACATACAGTGGAGTCCGAAATTATTGACACCATTGATAAAAATTAACAATAATGACTGTATAAAATAAATAATTCTAATACTGAGCTATATTGTACGCTGTATATTATTTTATACTAATACAATTGCTTAGAGAAAGAGATTTTGTTGAACAAGTTATATTTCTATTTCTCAAAAAGGTAGGGATCAAAATCATTGACACCCTTAAAGATTCTTATAAATAAACTAGTCAAAAGTTAAGTATTTGGCCCCATATTCCTAGCACACAATGACTACATCAATCTTGCGACTCTACAAACTTGTTGGATGCATTTGCAGTTTGTTTTGTTTGGGTTTCAGATAATTTTGTGCCCAATAGAAATGAATGGTAAATAGTGTATTTTAATTTTTATTGTAAACAAAAATAAAATATGTTTCTAAACGCTTGTACATTAAAGTGGATGCTACCATGATTACGGATAATCCAGAATGAATCGTGAATAATGAGTGAGAAAGTTGCAGAGGGTAAAATATCACATCCACAAGACATGCTAACCTCCCGTTATTGGTAATGGTGAGAGGTTAGTATGTCTTGGGGGTTTGATCTTTAACCATCTGTAAACTTTCTCACTCATCATTATTCATGGTTCATTCAGGATTATCTGTAATCATGGTACAGTAGCATCCACATTAAATGTACAAATGTTTAGAAACATATTCTATTCTTATTTATAATAAAAGTGATTCCAAAATGACACAATAATACATGATTTACTATTCATTTCTATTGGGCACAAAATAATCTGAAACACAGCCAAAACAAACGCATCCAACAAGTTTGTAGAGTCAAAAGATTGAGATAGTCATTGTGTGCTAGGACTATGGGACCAAATACTAAACTTTTGACTACTTTATTTATAATAATCTTTCACCCCGAAAGATTCTTATAAATAAAGAAGTCAAAAGTTTAGTATTTGGTCCCATATTCCTAGCACACAATGATTCTGACCCCTCCCTTTTTGAGAAAAAAATGTATTACTTGTTACTAAATCTTTCTCTGAGCAATGTAATATCATTCACATTTTGTTGAGCATACAATATACAGTGGGCAAAAAAGTATTTAGTCAGCCACCAATTGTGCAAGTTCTCCCACTTAAAAAGATGAGAGGCCTGTAATTTTCACCATAGGTACACTTCAACTATGACAGACAAAATAAGAAAAAAAATCCAGAAAATCACATTGTAGGATTTTTTATGAATTTATTTGCAAATTATGGTAGAAAATAAGTATTTGGTCACCTACAAACAAGCAAGATTTCTGGCTCTCACAGACCTGTAACTTCTTCTTTAAGAGGCTCCTCTGTCCTCCACTCATTACCTGTATTAATGGCACCTGTTTGAACTTGTTATCAGTATAAAAGACACCTGTCCACAACCTCAAAGAGTCACACTCCAAACTCCACTATGGCCAAGACCAAAGAGCTGTCAAAGGACACTAGAAACAAAATTGTAGACCTGCACCAGGCTGGGAAGACTGAATCTGCAATAGGTAAGCAAACCAAGCTGAAGAAATCAACTGTGGGAGCAATTATTTGGAAATGGAAGACATACAAAACCACTGATAATCTCCCTCGATCTGGGGCTCCACGCAAGATCTCACCCCGTGGGGTCAAAATGATCACAAGAACGGTGAGAAAAAATCCCAGAACCACACGGGGGGACCTAGTGAATGACCTGCAGAGAGCTGGGACCAAAGTAACAAAGCCTACCATCAGTAACACACTACGCCGCCAGGGACTCAAATCCTGCAGTGCCAGACGTGTCCCCCTGCTTAAGCCAGTACATGTCCAGGCCCGTCTGAAGTTTGCTAGAGAGCATTTGGATGATCCAGAAGAAGATTGGGAGAATGTCATATGGTCAGATGAAACCAAAATATAACTTTTTGGTAAAAACTCAACTCGTCGTGTTTGGAGGACAAAGAATGCTGAGTTGCATCCAAAGAACACCATACCTACTGTGAAGCATGTGGGTGGAAACATCATGCTTTGGGGCTGTTTTTCTGCAAAGGGACCAGGACGACTAATCCGTGTAAAGGAAAGAATGAATGGGGCCATGTATCGTGAGATTTTGAGTGAAAACCTCCTTCACTCAGCACGGGCATTGAAGATGAAATGTGGCTGGGTCTTTCAGCATGACAATGATCCCAAACTCACCGCCCGGGCAACGAAGGAATGGCTTCGTAAGAAGCATTTCAAGGTCCTGGAGTGGCCTAGCCAGTCTCCAGATCTCAACCCCATAGAAAATCTTTGGAGGGAGTTGAAAGTCCGTGTTGCCCAGCAACAGCCCCAAAACATCACTGCTCTAGAGATCTGCATGGAGGAATGGGCCAAAATACCAGCAACAGTGTGTGAAAACCTTTTGAAGACTTACAGAAAACATTTGACCTCTGTCATTGCCAACAAAGGGTATATAACAAAGTCTTGAGATAAACTTGTTATTGACCAAATATTTATTTTCTACCATAATTTGCAAATACATTCATTAAAAATCCTACAATGTGATTTTCTGGATTTTTTTCTCATTTTGTCTGTCATAGTTGAAGTGTACCTATGATGAAAATTACAGGCCTCTCTCATCTTTTTAAGTGCGAGAACATGCACAATTGGTGGCTGACTAAATACTTTTTTGCCCCACTGTAGCTCAGTATTTTAATAATTTATTTTATACAGTTATTATTGCTCATCTTAATCAAGGGTGCAAATCATTTCAGACCCCACTGTGTGTGCTTTCACCAACTCCCCTGACTATGGTTGTCATGTCATAGGAGTAGCTAGACTGACAGAGAATTTCGCCAGTGTCAGGCAAGGCAAGGACCAGTTGGACAGTGTAGAAAGTCTGGCACCTGGCCCACTGGTCGAATCAATGTTGTTTCCACTTCATTTCACCCCCCCCCCCCCCCCCCCCAAAAAAAAAAAAAACGTGATGACGTTGAATCAACGTGGATTTGCAGAAAGTCATCAACATAAGGGCATTTCATATTTTTTTTACCCAACTCTGAACCTAAATCGAATTAAATGGTGGCATGTTTTGTTGAATTCACATTAGTTGACAACTCAAATGTAAATCAAAACTATACTGAACAAAAGTAGAAACACAACATGAATAAATGTCAACAATTTTACAGAGTTACAGTTCATATAAGGAAATCAGTCAATTGAAAGAAATTCATTAGGCCCTAATCTAGGCCCACCCATTTGGTCGCCAGGCCCACCCACTGGGGAGCCACCGTGCTTCTAAATTTGCATTGTTTGCTGTTTAGGGTTTTAGGCTGGGTTTCTGTATAGCACTTTGTGACATCTGCTGATGTAAAAAGGGCTTTATAAATACATTTGATTGATTGGTTGATGTGGAGGTCCTGGGCTGGAGTGGTTACACTTAGTTTGCGGTTGTGAGGCCGATTGGAAGTACTGCCAAATACTCTAAAACAACGGAGGCAGCTTATGGTAGAGAAATTATATGGCAACAGCTCTGGTGGACATTCCTGCAGTTAGCATGCCAATTGCACGCTCCCTCAAAACATGGGATATTTGTGGTGTTGTTTTGTGTGACAAAACTGTACATTTTAAAGTGTCCTTTTATTGTCCCCAGCACAAGGTGCACCTGTGTAATAATCATGCTCTTTAATTAGCTTCTTGATATGCCACACATGTCAGGTGGATAGATTTATCCTGGCAAAGGAGAAATTCTCACTAATAGGGTGGTAAACAAATTGTGCACAACATTTGAGAGAAATAAGCTTCTTGTGAGTATGGAACATTTCCAGGATTTCTTTTAGCTCATGAAACACAGGACCAACACTTTACATGTTGCATTTAGATTTTTGTTCAGTGTAGATGTTGAACTGACCTAGTACGTTCTGGTGATACATTTTCCAACAACTGTTTAGACAGATTATTTAACTTATATTTCACTGTATCACAATTCCAGTGGGTCAGAAGTTTACATTAACTAAATTGACTGTGCATTTAAACAGCTTGGAAAATTCCAGAAAATGTATGTCATGGCTTTAGAGGCTTCTGATAGACTAATTGACATAATTTGAGTCAATTGGAGGTGTACCTGTGGATGTATTTCAAGGCCTACCTTTAAACTCAGTGCCTCTTTGCTTGACATCATGGGAAAACCAAAAGAAATTAGCCAAGACCTCAGAAAAAAAATTGTAGACCTCCACAAGTCTGGTTCATCCTTGGGAGCAATTTCCAAATGCCTGAAGGTACCACGTTCATCTGTACAAACAATAGTACGCAAGTATTGACACCATGGGACCATGGGTATTGACACCATGGGAAGGAGATACGTTCTGTCTCCTAGAGATGAATGTACTTTGGTGCGAAAAGTACAAATCAATCCCAGAACAACAGCAAAGGACCGTGTGAAGATGCTGGAGGAAATAGGTACAAAAGTATCTATATCCACAGTAAAATGAGTCCTATATCGATATAACCTGAAAGGCCACTAAGCAAGGAAGAAGCCACTGTTCCAAAACTACCCGTAAAAAAAGCCAACTACGGTTTGCAACTGAACATGGGGACAAAGATCATACTTTTTGGAGAAATGTCCTCTGGTCTGATGAAACAAAAATAGAACTGTTTGGCCATAATGACCATCGTTATGTTTGGAAGACAAAGGGGGATGCTTGCAAGCCGAAGAACACCATCCCAACTGTGAAGCACGGGGGTGGCAGCATCATGTTGTGGGGGTGCTTTGCTGCAGGAGGGACTGGTGCACTTCACAAAATAGATGGCATCATGAGTCACCAAATTATGTGGATATATTGAAGCAGCATCTCAAGAAATCAGTCAGGAAGTTAAAGCTTGGTCACAAATTGGTCTTCCAAATGGACAATGGCCCCAAGCATACTTCCAAAGTTGTGGCATTGGCTTAAGGACAACAAAGTCAAGGTATTGGAGTGGCCATCACAATGCCCTGACCTCAAGCCCATAGAAAAATTGTGGACAGAACTGAAAAAGCGTGTGCGAGCAAGGAGGCCTACAAACCTGACTCAATTACACCAGCTCTGTCAGGAAAAATGGGCCAAAATTCACCCAACTTATTGTGGGAAGCTTATGGAAGGCTACCCAAAATGTTTGACCCAAGTTAAACAATTTAAAGGCAATGTTACCAAATACTAATTGAGTGTATGTAAACTTCTGACCCACTGAGAATGTGATGAAATAAATAAAAACTGAAATAAACAATTCTCTGCTATTATTATGACATTTCACAATCTTAAAATAAAACTGGTGATCCCAGCTGACCTAAGACAGGGAATTTTTACTAGGATTAAATGTCAGGAATTGTGAAAAACTGAGTTTAAATGTATTTGGCTAAGGTGTATGTAAACTTCCGACTTAAACTGTAGATTTTATAGTGTTGATTGCATTGTCAAAAATAAAAGAAGCAAGAACATCTTAAAAGTGGAGAAAAAAAAACACCAAACCTGATCAAGGAAGTTTGTGAATGACCTGTAAATTTACCAAGTCAGATTGAATGGAATAAGTTAACAATGCAAACACTTGACTTAAACCCTTCATCATAAGGACGCATAACAATTAAACAACATTTAACTGGACAGTTACCATTAGCTGAGATTAACCATTGTGACTGTCTAACAGTGTTGTCGGCTTTATGACCAAAGGTTCTTAGTAAAACCCAGGGTTGATAGTACGACAATGCAAACACATATTACCAAATATACATCCAAGTTCCCTCTAGAGTTACTACTATGAGCATTGCGAAATGATCACAGACAGATAATGTGTGTGTAAACTTTATTATCCTTCAGAGACCGTGACTTGTGCAGATACGGTAGTGCTTGTACACAGTTTAGATTTAGTTTTCCTACAAAACCCCAATACAACGTTTTTACAATGTCGCGGCACAGCTCAGGGTCCAATGGACAACAGTGGACATGGCCGTCTGTCCGGATGCACAAGGCCAGATTTACCCATAAACCCTAGCGATAGTTTTCCAGAACATTTATCAGACAGGTTCTACTTGAACAGGAAGAAAACGAACCCCAGGATGATGGCTGCTGCAAGCAATCATGCTGAATAGTTTCTGTTTGTATTCTGCTCTTTTTGTATTTTGTCATTTTCTTTAAAAAAAAAAGTATCATAATAATGATTAAGACTACAACAATGCACTATAGACAATACACTATTTTATTCCATAATGGACTTATTTGCTTATTTAAGTATCGCAACATATCTTAAATTATACACTGTTTTTTTCAGTACATGAATTGTTAACTCTGAACCACTGGTACAGGGATACATACGAGCTCTATTCCTCTAGTATGTTTTTATTCTCTGTGTAACATTTGAGTTTCTTCGACCATTCTGTTAGTTGTTGCCAATGGTGAGACAGTAGAAGGCTTCAAAATACATTTGTTTAGTTTTGAACACAACATAGGTAATACTTGGTATATGTGTAACATGGAAATTGTGCTCCTGGTTGCATTGTTACAGCATTATATGTTTGGCAGCACATGCACAGACATCAGCATATCGCAGTTATGTTTCACATCATCAACAACCAGAGCTGTGGGATCCTGTACCGTACATCACAGTGTAGTGGAGAGACCCAACGTCCATCTTGACTTGGTTATTATCAGATAATACGACTCTAGTGAAAAGAAGGGACAGCGCAAACCTTCCCAGTCTTGGTGTTGTCAACAGATCCCTACATGCTTGATAAACTACACACAGACAGTACACCATAACCCAAGTAACTAGTATTCCTAGTCCATATAGTACTGTATCTCCAACACATGGTACCTGTTAAGATCTCTATTGCACAGAAACAGTCTTGAAACAAACATAAACAATGACTCAAATTTGAAACCTCCTCCTGTATAAGGCCTAGCAGTGCTTAGAAGAGGGTGGGGGAACTCGGTGCTGCTCCCCCTTCACCCGCCCCCTCTCTGGCTCCTCAGTAACAAAGTCTCTGTACCATCAGTGCTGTATTATAATCTCTAGAAAAACATTAGGATTTAAAAAAAAGAAGCTGTTCTATGGTTGACACAGTTGATGCAGTCTATAGAACAGTAATAGAATAGAGAGGTGTACTGTACATTAGCAACATCTTATTAGTTATTTTCTCTAAGAGCTAAGCGCTGTTGTCATGCGGTGCGTGTTGAATGGCGGGTGGGCTGGTCAGTTCAGCCTAAGTAGAGGGGTCACTTAGTCTTGCTGTATTCCATTGGAGGGAGAGGGGAGCAAGAGGAAGTGGGAGTGAGAGGTGAGGAGAGATAGGAGGTGGGGGCAAAGTGGAGATCTTTTCAGTTGAGAGATTTGGGTGTGGGGGTTAGGAGTGTCCATAGGTGGGCTAGGTGTGTCTCAGAGTAGTGAGATTGGGAGTATCCAGGGTGTCAAGGCAGGGAATACATATAGAATCCATAAGCAAGCTGTATCTGTATCCCAGTGCAGGGTAAGTGTGGTTCAGGTCGGGGCCTGAGGTTGGCCGAGGGGGGCGTGTTAGAAGCTCCAGGTAGAATTATTACATGTCTATGCCTCCCTACTACATGTTGTAGTTGTAGGGAGGCTGGGTGGGGTAGAGGCGGTCTACATGTTGTAGTTGTAGGGAGGCTGGGTGGGGTAGAGGCGGTCTACATGTTGTAGTTGTAGGGAGGCTGGGTGGGGTAGAGGCGGTCTACATGTTGTAGTTGTAGGGAGGCTGGGTGGGGTAGAGGCGGTCTACATGGTGTAGCTGTAGGGGTGCTGGGTGGGGTAGAGGTGGTCTACATGTTGTAGGGTGGCTGGGTGGGGTAGAGGTAGTCTACATGTTGTAGTTGTAGGGGGGCTGGGTGGGGTAGAGGTAGTCTACATGTTGTAGTTGTAGGGGGGCTGGGTGGGGTAGAGGCGGTCTACATGGTGTAGCTGTAGGGGGGCTGGGTGGGGTAGAGGTGGTCTACATGGTGTAGATGTAGGGGGGCAGGGTGGGGTAGAGGTGGTCTACATGTTGTAGGGAGGCTGGGTGGGGTAGAGGTGGTCTACATGTTGTAGGGAGGCTGGGTGGGGTAGAGGTGGTCTACATGTTGTAGAGAGGCTGGGTGGGGTAGAGGTAGTCTACATGTTGTAGTAAGGCTGGGTGGGGTAGCGGTGGTCTACATGTTGTAGTTGTAGGGGGGCTGGGGGGAGTAGAGGTGATCTACATGTTGTAGTTGTAGGGAGGCTGGGTGGGGTAGAGGTGGTCTACATGTTGTAGTTGTAGGAAGGCTGGGTGGGGTAGAGGTGGTCTACATGTTGTAGTTGTAGGAAGGCTGGGTGGGGTAGAGGTGGTCTACATGTTGTAGTTGTAGGGAGGCTGGGTGGGGTAGAGGTGGTCTACAAGTTGTAGTTGTAGGGGGGCTGGGGGGAGTAGAGGTGATCTACATGTTGTAGTTGTAGGAAGGCTGGGTGGGGTAGAGGTGGTCTACATGTTGTAGGGAGGCTGGGTGGGGTAGAGGTGGTCTACATGTTGTAGGGAGGCTGGGTGGGGTAGAGGTAGTCTACATGTTGTAGTTGTAGGGAGGCTGGGTGGGGTAGAGGTGGTCTACATGTTGTAGTTGTAGGGGGGCTGGGTGGGGTAGAGGTGATCTACATGTTGTAGTTGTAGGGGGGCTGGGGGGAGTAGAGGTGATCTACATGTTGTAGTTGTAGGAAGGCTGGGTGGGGTAGAGGTGGTCTACATGTTGTAGTTGTAGGAAGGCTGGGGGGAGTAGAGGTGGTCTACATGTTGTAGTTGTAGGAAGGCTGGGTGGGGTAGAGGTGATCTACATGTTGTAGTTGTAGGGAGGCTGGGTGGGGTAGAGGTGATCTACATGTTGTAGTTGTAGGAAGGCTGGGTGGGGTAGAGGTGATCTACATGTTGTAGTTGTAGGAAGGCTGGGTGGGGTAGAGGTGGTCTACATGTTGTAGTTGTAGGAAGGCTGGGTGGGGTAGAGGTGATCTACATGTTGTAGTTGTAGGAAGGCTGGGTGGGGTAGAGGTGATCTACATGTTGTAGTTGTAGGAAGGCTGGGTGGGGTAGAGGTGATCTACATGTTGTAGTTGTAGGAAGGCTGGGTGGGGTAGAGGTGGTCTACATGTTGTAGTTGTAGGGGGGCTGGGGGGAGTAGAGGTGGTCTACATGTTGTAGTTGTAGGGGGGCTGGGGGGAGTAGCCTGGGGCAGCGTATCCGTAGCCTCCTGGGTATCCAGGCTGGGGTGCCACTGGAGCCGAGCCTGCCGTCAACATCAGCTGCTGACCTGTACACACACACACAGAATTGTTATCTTTCATCAATAATAAACAGCTGTCTTTCTAGCGTTGCATTCAGATTCCCTTACTCATTTCCCTCCCTATGCCAACTGATTCCAGAAAGTTTAACCAAGCCTTTTAATATAAATTGCATTACCGAACCTACCGAAAACTATGGGGGTGGGTTCTGTGACTTCTTCCTCAGTCTTCCTTTGGCTTTCTGACTCCTCCAGTTTATCCACCTGAGAACAAAGGGTCAGACAGAGGTCAGAGAGAAAAGCCAGTCAGTCGCCTAATGGGTGGGCTCACTATAATAAAACTGTGGCGTTGTAAAATATTTGTCAATTAACGTCCTACAGAGATACATTCTGATAATATTTTATTGGTGATGTTAACTTTTGTCATGAAGACAACAATATGCATAAATATTATACTTCACCTTTCAATATCAGACTTTATAGACTAGTATCTATTTCTACAGTGAGGATGCCTTAGAGAAGATGCCATGCGGGATTGGTGAGAAACTACAGTTTTCCTTACAAGTGAGGGAGCATCTTTAAACTACTCTAGAAGCACTGTATACAGCAAGGCTTGTGAAAGTTAATTTTGTATTCTCTGTGTTGTGGAGAAGCTTGGCCCATGCCAAGATGCTAACCCTCCACTTTGCACTCCACGCAAAACACATCCCAGTCCAGGAGGAAAAACAGACAAACCTCAATCACAACTTAACATGCTTCAGCTACAGGGCACTCCTTCTTGCCTAACAAAATGCAATATTTCACCAACTTATCTAGAGCAGTTTATCAAAAGTATTTTGCTTGGTTAAGAGCATGCATCTTTTTTAAACTGTGAACTGCTATCTTATCCAAACCTAGTTGAGGTAATTTTCCTCAAGTAAATGTTTAGCAATCTTCGCAGGCAGTGCTTCAGAAGTGTGAGCAGAGTAATAATAGCTTTGAAGATGTGACTTGTCTGTATAAACAATTATCTAAAAAGAACTAAAGAATTAGAATGTCATAACTACAAAATAAACTGGCAGTGTGAATGGTAAGAATTTCAGCAGCAGAAAAAACTACAAGGGAGTATGTGCCTCCTCTGATAAATAAAATAATGAAAATGCATAGAAAGCTAATTGATGGTGTGCAACCCAAATGGTACCCTATTCCCTATACAGTGCACGATGTAGGGAATAGGGTGCCATTTGGGATGCACAGCAGTGTGTGGGAGAGGTGGTTTTGGTTCTCTGTGGCTGTATAGCTAGCTAGTGGCTGCATAGCTAGGGGATGCTTCTCACAATGTGGTATTGTGCACTACGGTGTTACTGTACATAGCTGTTAAAGCTACATGAGAATACTCCGACAGAACTGTGTTTGCAGCAGGGGGCTTCGACTCCAGTCCTCCAGGGAGGGCCAAGTGTCTGCTGCTCTTCATCTCCATGCTCTCTGGCAAATCACTGATCAGTTTAATGGCAGACATAGGAATCCAGCAGACACTGCAGTCCTGGAGCTGCTAACTACTAGCCTGGTCCCAGATCTGTTTGTGCTCATTGCGGTCATTAGTCAGGCCAAATATTGACATGGTAGAACAAACAGATTGTCACTCAGGCTAGCTGACTACTGATGCGGAGGACTATAGTGCAGCACCTTTTGTCATGTGTTACTGTTCTATCATACTGTTCTATCATGTGTTCCTGTTAACCAGGACCTCTATCATGTGTTCCTGTTAACCAGGACCTCTATCATGTGTTCCTGTTAACCAGGACCTCTATCATGTGTTCCTGTTAACCAGGACCTCTATCATGTGTTCCTGTTAACCAGGACCTCTATCAAGTGTTCCTGTTAACCAGGACCTCTATCAAGTGTTCCTGTTAACCTGGACCTCTATCATGTGGGGGTGGGGGGGTGGGGGGTCCCAGTAGGTAAAGGGTGGCCAGTCCTGGTTCTAGGGGGTTGAGTGTGAGCATGGCTTTTGTTGCCCCGCTCTTACATATCTGATTCAGTCTTCAATCTAGAAAGACTAAAGGCTTAATCAGGTAGGTTGGTGCTGGACTGAAACAGAACCCTGCACCCCCTGTGACGCTCTAAAGAACCAGGACTGGCCAGACCTATGTTAAGGATTCTCAGTCTACATACAAGTCCACGCTAGGTTCTTACATCAGAAACCTAGGGTCTATGTTAGAACAGGAAACAGACAGAACAAAAAGGAGATAAATAAAGAGAGCCAGAGACCGTCACCTTCTCCTCAACCTCATCAACCTGGAAGAGAACCCACAGAGATGAGCTCACATATCTTGGGGTCAAAGGTTACAGGAAGTGGTGTCATTACTACACATTGTTCTAGAGGAATGGTTGTCTTCCCCACTTAGAGTCTCATGTTTTAACTTAATTACAAACACAAAGTGAAGAAATACAAAATAATAAAGTTGTGTGAAAGCTTTCTCCATCAGCGTTATCGCCATATTTAAAGTAAACTTTCCACTATTTTAATTTGTATTACCAAAAGTATTTATCTAAACCCTGTCTGCTTTTACAATACCTACAGAGAGAAGGTCAAGGACAACTGTCCATCTCTTACAAGAAGAGAAAATTCTGGAAACCAGTCAAATTAGCAGGAAGAAATCCATTATTTAGCTTACTACATTTTCACCGACCGAAATTAAGATTTGGTGTACGTCCCAAATGGCACCCTATTCTCTATATAGTGCACTACTTTTGACCTGGGCCAATAGGGCTCTGGTCAGAAGAAGTGCACTATATCAGGAATAGGGTGCCATTTGGGACACAAAAAAAGTGCTCGCCGTTTTTGGAGCAGGACTGACCTTGGTGAGGTACTCCCTCATGACTTGGATGAAGTATGGCATGGCAAAGTCCATTATGTTGTGTCTCCAGGCCAGCTCCAGCACCACGTCAGGGTGCAACAGGTCATAGGAGGCAAACAGACAGGCAGCGAAACACTCCTTCCTGCCCTCCTCCAGGAACCACTGCAACAGGGTCTCAGCCAACTCAGCATCCTTAGACTCAGCAGCGTACAGCATTCCATCCTGCCAAACACACACAGTAAGAGTGGGGGGGGGGGTTGATTGATTTGATTAAAAGATTGATTCGAGACCAAAGTCATGTCTCTGCAGCATACAGCATCCCATCTTGAGACAGACTGACAGGGGAAGAGATAGGTGGATGAAACACGGGAACATTTTGATTCTCACAGATGTTGCACCAATGGTTACATATGATTACAAAGCTGAAAAACTACGGAGGAGAAAAGCGTCTTCCTTCAGTTATTTCAACAGGGTGTGGCTGACTAAATATTCACTATTTCCATCCTCCAAAGCAAAACAGTGCCCCCATCAGGCTCTAGTCAAAGTAGAGTGAAGTGTGAAAATGTCCCAGAAAATATTTACAGTGCAAGACAAGTAAAAAAAAAAATATATATATATAAATAATAAAAACTTCTGGATCCAGGTGCTGGTTTGGCAGGAACAACTAGTATCCCCCAAAAATTTTAACCTTGTATAATTTGTCCTTCTTGCAGAGTTCCACGCTCTGTCTCCAGCGGTTGTTGCCTTTGTAGAGGTATGCTGCGATGCGTCTGAACTCAATCAGCTCATGCTTCTCCAGTCTCTGGGCCAAACCAATGGTGTCAAAGTTATCATATGCATCGATAGACGCCCTCAGACCCTATGGACAACACAGACATACAAGTCATGCTTCCTGGAGACCACAACACATAATGCCATAGAACAACATAAGAGCATAACTAGAACACACACACACTCCCTCACCTGGTAGTCCTCCTCCTCTGTCAGCAGGTTATTGAGGGCCTCGTTGACTCCCTTGTTGTTATGACTCTGAACTGACCTCAGGTAAGGCTTTACCAACTTCAACTGGTTAACCTGGAGACCCATGCAAGCGTCATATTATTTGGTCTTGCGTTGCTGCTAAATTTGCAGGGTTGTAGTATTGTGGGAACATGTTTTTCAGTCTATTCCGGGTTTAATGACAGGTGTTTTGACTGATTACCTTGGTGAAGTAGCTGACCGTGCGGCTGTGGTCTAACCGTGGTGACAGTATGGTCAGAAGGTCGTTCGTCAGCAGAGGTTTGTTGTCCAGGTAAAAGGAAAGGGATTTGTAGTACAGCTCCACATTGGCCACCTAGAAAGAGTCATACAACACAATGAAGTTCCTTGCGGAGAGAGGTAGCTACAGTTGAGGTTAGAAAACGTTCAGCCCTTCAGTGAGGTTTTCAACTGTTTTGTGAGTGAGGAGCCGATGAGGTCGTGCTACCTTGGCAATGATGTCCTTGAACTGCACCTCCTTCCAAGCGTCGGTAGGGTGTGACATCATCGTGAGGACAGCGTTGTCATATTCCTCGTATTTATCATACAGAAACACTAACTCCGCCCACAGATGGGACTGCTCCGCCGCTCGCAGCACCTGATTGGGCAACCACAGGAAGTGAGGTCACATAGACGTGACAGATATGGGGAAAAAGATAAATATTTACAATCGTTTTATTTAGAGAGAGAGACACCTTAGGGATGTTGACGCGGGACCAGAAGAGTTCCAGGTGTTCTCTCATCTTCTGGGGTTTAAATTTGGAGTAGAGGATGGCCAGCTCTGTGAACATGCCCATGTGAGCGCGCTCCAAACCCAACGCGGCCTCCAACAGGCCTATCAGCTCCTCATAGTAACCCCGGTCCTGATGCACACAGACACGAACATGAGTTAACCACAGACACTGTACAGACACCTAAACTATCTGAAAACATTCCCTTTACCTGGTACTAAACTATAGAGGACACCAGCAGGTTAAAGTGATTCAGGGGATTTACCTGGTAGTAGCTGATGAGCTCCTCCAGTTCATCAGCGTGGATAACAATGTGTAGACCACAGATCTGAGCCAATCGAAACTCTTCCCCATCCACACACGCACAACACACCTTGAGAGAGAGAGAGAGAGCGAAGTCATGATGCACAACCCATCAAATGACTTACACGTACGTACAGCACAACATGTGTGTAAGAATGTTTAGATGTACCTCCTTCCAGGTGCGTGTGCTGTTGGCTTTCCTGGCGCTGTCCACAGCAGCTTGGTACTCTCCTAGGTGTACCAGCGTGGATGCCAGGCGGGCAAAGTTGGACACGTTATTGTACAGCAGCTTGGCAGCATCGTACATCCCTTCTTCATAACACCTATCTCCTACCTGCAGGAGGACAAAGAGAGGGTGAGTTCAAAGTTGAAACCAAACGTCTCAGCGAACAATGTTCCATGTTGATAAATGTGCATTTTGCATGTATTTGACACATTTACCTGTTGTATATGGGCGTTGTTAGGGCCGCTGACAAATTCCTCTAGTTCGGCCAGTCTGACAGTTTTAGCCAGAGCAAAGATGAGCTCTGTCTCTACATACGACTCTCTGGCCTTCTTACGAGCCATCTGAAGGAACTTCACCAGATCCTCCCAGTTATCTAAAACACACACACACACACAATCAATTCTATACATTACACACACATACAGTGCATAGGAGGCTTCAAGTGAACTCTTGTTGGACGTATCCCCCCTACTGCCTAGTTGGACGTACCCCCCCCCCCTACTGCCTTGTTGGACGTATCCCCCCCCCTACTGCCTTGTTGGACGTATCCCCCCCCCTACTGCCTTGTTGGACGTATCCCCCCCCCCCCCCTACTGCCTTGTTGGACGCATCCCCCCCCCCCTACTGCCTTGTTGGACGCATCCCCCCCCCTACTGCCTTGCTGGACGCATCCCCCCCCCTACTTCCTTGCTGGACGTATCCCCCCGCCACTGCCTTGCTGGACGTATCCCCCTGCCACTGCCTTGCTGGACGTATCCCCCTGCCACTGCCTTGCTGGACGTATCCCCGCCACTGCCTTGCTGGACGTATCCCCGCCACTGCCTTGCTGGACGTATCCCCGCCACTGCCTTGCTGGACGTATCCCCGCCACTGCCTTGCTGGACGTATCCCCGCCACTGCCTTGCTGGACGTATCCCCGCCACTGCCTTGCTGGACGTATCCCCGCCACTGCCTTGTTGGACGTATCCCCCCCCCCTACTGCCTTGTTGGACGTATCCCCCCCTCTACTGCCTTGTTGGACGCACCCCCCCCCCTACTGCCTTGTTGGACGCATCCCCCCCCTACTGCCTTGCTGGACGCATCCCCCCCCCCTACTGCCTTGCTGGACGCATCCCCCCCCCTACTGCCTTGCTGGACGTATCCCCCCCCCCCCTACTGCCTTGCTGGACGCATCCCCCCCCCCCCCTACTGCCTTGCTGGACGTATCCCCCCCCCTACTGCCTTGTTGGACGCATCCCCCCCCCTACTGCCTTGTTGGACGCATCCCCCCCCTACTGCCTTGTTGGACGCATCCCCCCCCTACTGCCTTGCTGGACGCATCCCCCCCCCCTACTGCCTTGCTGGACGCATCCCCCCCCCCTACTGCCTTGCTGGACGTATCCCCCCCCCCCCCCCTACTGCCTTGCTGGACGCATCCCCCCCCCCCTACTGCCTTGCTGGACGTATCCCCCCCCCCTACTGCCTTGTTGGACGCATCCCCCCCCCTACTGCCTTGCTGGACGCATCCACCCCCCTACTGCCTTGCTGGACGTATCCCCGCCACTGCCTTGCTGGACGTATCCCCGCCACTGCCTTGCTGGACGCATCCCCCCCCCTACTGCCTTGCTGGACGTATCCCCACCCCTACTGCCTTGCTGGACGCATCCCCCCCCCTACTGCCTTGCTGGACGCATCCCCCCCCCTACTGCCTTGCTGGACGTATCCCCCCCCCCTACTGCCTTGTTGGACGCATCCCCCCCCCCTACTGCCTTGCTGGACGTATCCCCCCCCCTACTGCCTTGTTGGACGTATCCCCCCCCCCCCCCTACTGCCTTGTTGGACGTATCCCCCCCCCCCCCCCCCACTGCCTTGTTGGACGTATCCCCGCCACTGCCTTGTTGGACGTATCCCCCCCCCCTACTGCCTTGTTGGACGCATCCCCCCCTACTGCCTTGCTGGACGCATCCCCCCCCCTACTGCCTTGCTGGACGTATCCCCACCCCTACTGCCTTGCTGGACGCATCCCCCCCCCTACTGCCTTGCTGGACGTATCCCCCCCCCTACTGCCTTGTTGGACGCATCCCCCCCCCTACTGCCTTGCTGGACGTATCCCCCCCCCTACTGCCTTGCTGGACGCATCGCCCCCCCCTACTGCCTTGCTGGACGCATCCCCCCCCCTACTGCCTTGCTGGACGTATCCCCCCGCCACTGCCTTGCTGGACGTATCCCCAACCCTACTGCCTTGCTGGACGCATCCCCCCCCCTACTGCCTTGCTGGACGCATCCCCCCCCCTACTGCCTTGCTGGACGCATCCCCCCCCCTACTGCCTTGCTGGACGTATCCCCCCCCCCCCCTACTGCCTTGTTGGACGTATCCCCCCCCCCCCCTACTGCCTTGTTGGACGTATCCCCCCCCCCCACTACCTTGTTGGACGTATCCCCCCCCCCCACTGCCTTGCTGGACGCATCCCCCCCCCCTACTGCCTTGCTGGACGCATCCCCCCCCCCCCTACTGCCTTGCTGGACGCATCCCCCCCCCTACTGCCTTGCTGGACGCATCCCCCCCCCTACTGCCTTGCTGGACGTATCCCCCCCCCCCCCTACTGCCTTGCTGGACGCATCCCCCCCCTACTGCCTTGCTGGACGTATCCCCCCCCCTACTGCCTTGTTGGACGCATCCCCCCCCCCCCTACTGCCTTGTTGGACGCATCCCCCCCCCTACTGCCTTGCTGGACGCATCCACCCCCCTACTGCCTTGCTGGACGTATCCCCGCCACTGCCTTGCTGGACGTATCCCCGCCACTGCCTTGCTGGACGTATCCCCGCCACTGCCTTGCTGGACGTATCCCCGCCACTGCCTTGCTGGACGTATTCCCCCCCCCCACTGCCTTGTTGGACGTATCCCCCCCCCCCTACTGCCTTGTTGGACGTATCCCCGCCACTGCCTTGTTGGACGTATCCCCCCCACTGCCTTGCTGGACGTATCCCCCCCCCTACTGCCTTGCTGGACGTATCCCCCCCCCACTGCCTTGCTGGACGCATCCCCCCCCCCTACTGCCTTGCTGGACGTATCCCCCCGCCACTGCCTTGCTGGACGTATCCCCCCGCTACTGCCTTGCTGGACGTATCCCCAACCCTACTGCCTTGCTGGACGCATCCCCCCCCTACTGCCTTGCTGGACGTATCCCCCCCCCTACTGCCTTGTTGGACGTATCCCCCCCCCCTACTGCCTTGCTGGACGTATCCCCCCCCCTACTGCCTTGCTGGACGCATCGCCCCCCCCTACTGCCTTGCTGGACGCATCCCCCCCCCTACTGCCTTGCTGGACGTATCCCCCCGCCACTGCCTTGCTGGACGTATCCCCAACCCTACTGCCTTGCTGGACGCATCCCCCCCCCTACTGCCTTGCTGGACGCATCCCCCCCCCTACTGCCTTGCTGGACGCATCCCCCCCCCTACTGCCTTGCTGGACGCATCCCCCCCCCTACTGCCTTGCTGGACGTATCCCCCCCCCCCCCCCCTACTGCCTTGTTGGACGTATCCCCCCCCCCTCCTACTGCCTTGTTGGACGTATCCCCCCCCCCCCCCACTACCTTGTTGGACGTATCCCCCCCCCCCCCCCCCACTGCCTTGCTGGACGCATCCCCCCCCCCTACTGCCTTGCTGGACGCATCCCCCCCCCCCCTACTGCCTTGCTGGACGCATCCCCCCCCCTACTGCCTTGCTGGACGCATCCCCCCCCCTACTGCCTTGCTGGACGCATCCCCCCGCCACTGCCTTGCTGGACGTATCCCCCCGCCACTGCCTTGCTGGACGTATCCCCCCCCCCCCTACTGCCTTGCTGGACGCATCCCCCCCCTACTGCCTTGCTGGACGTATCCCCCCCCCTACTGCCTTGTTGGACGCATCCCCCCCCTACTGCCTTGCTGGACGCACCCCCCCCCCCCCTACTGCCTTGTTGGACGCATCCCCCCCCCTACTGCCTTGCTGGACGCATCCACCCCCCTACTGCCTTGCTGGACGTATCCCCGCCACTGCCTTGCTGGACGTATCCCCGCCACTGCCTTGCTGGACGTATCCCCGCCACTGCCTTGCTGGACGTATCTCCGCCACTGCCTTGCTGGACGTATTCCCCCCCCACTGCCTTGTTGGACGTATCCCCCCCCCCTACTGCCTTGTTGGACGTATCCCCGCCACTGCCTTGTTGGACGTATCCCCCCCACTGCCTTGCTGGACGTATCCCCCCCCCTACTGCCTTGCTGGACGTATCCCCCCCCCTACTGCCTTGCTGGACGCATCCCCCCCCCCTACTGCCTTGCTGGACGTATCCCCCCGCCACTGCCTTGCTGGACGTATCCCCCCGCTACTGCCTTGCTGGACGTATCCCCAACCCTACTGCCTTGCTGGACGCATCCCCCCCCCCTACTGCCTTGCTGGACGTATCCCCCCGCCACTGCCTTGCTGGACGTATCCCCCCGCTACTGCCTTGCTGGACGTATCCCCAACCCTACTGCCTTGCTGGACGCATCCCCCCCCTACTGCCTTGCTGGACGTATCCCCCCCCCTACTGCCTTGCTGGACGTATCCCCCCCCCCCCCCTACTGCCTTGTTGGACGTATCCCCCCCCCCCGCACTGCCTTGCTGGACGTACCCCCCCCCTACTGCCTTGCTGGACGCATCCCCCCCCCTACTGCCTTGCTGGACGCATCCCCCCCCCTACTGCCTTGCTGGACGCATCCCCCCCCCTACTGCCTTGCTGGACGCATCCCCCCCTACTGCCTTGCTGGACGCATCCCCCCGCCACTGCCTTGCTGGACGTATCCCCCCGCCACTGCCTTGCTGGACGCATCCCCCCCCCCCCACTGCCTTGCTGGACGCATCCCCCCCCCCACTGCCTTGCTGGACGCATCCCCCCCCCCACTGCCTTGCTGGACGCATCCCCCCCCCTACTGCCTTGCTGGACGTATCCCCCCCCCCCTACTGCCTTGTTGGACGCATCCCCCCCCCTACTGCCTTGCTGGACGCATCCCCCCCCCTACTGCCTTGCTGGACGTATCCCCCCGCCACTGCCTTGCTGGACGTATCCCCCCCCTACTGCCTTGTTGGACGTATCCCCCCCCCTACTGCCTTGTTGGACGCATCCCCCCCCCCCTACTGCCTTGTTGGACGCATCCCCCCCCCTACTGCCTTGCTGGACGCACCCCCCCCCCTACTGCCTTGCTGGACGTATCCCCCCGCCACTGCCTTGCTGGACGTATCCCCCCGCCACTGCCTTGCTGGACGTATCCCCCCCGCCACTGCCTTGCTGGACGTATCCCCGCTACTGCCTTGTTGGACGTATCCCCGCTACTGCCTTGTTGGACGTATCCCCGCTACTGCCTTGTTGGACGTATCCCCGCTACTGCCTTGTTGGACGTATCCCCGCTACTGCCTTGTTGGACGTATCCCCGCTACTGCCTTGTTGGACGTATCCCCGCTACTGCCTTGTTGGACGTATCCCCGCTACTGCCTTGTTGGACGTATCCCCGCTACTGCCTTGTTGGACGTATCCCCGCTACTGCCTTGTTGGACGTATCCCCGCTACTGCCTTGTTGGACGTATCCCCGCTACTGCCTTGTTGGACGTATCCCCGCTACTGCCTCAGTTTCCTTGCTTTTCCATGTTCCTCACACAGTGTGATGTGTTGTCTTACTGTTCTTGCTGGCAGCGCTGACCACCTCCATGTAGGCTGACGGGTCATCGGCTTTGATGTAGGAATCGATGGCCTCTTTAACCAGGTCTCTCTGGAGCTGGGCTCTGGCCAGTTGACTCCATACCGCAGCCTCATTACAACGCTCTGCAAACTCATAGGCTCTGTCCAGGTTACTGATTTGCTCGATCAGGACCTAGAGAGACAGTTGGTCAGTATAAATAAAGACGTCCAATGATAAAATATTTGTAAGGTGCAGAAAGAAAAGTCAAGAAAAGCATTGTTGGTGCATTGAAACAAAACAGGGTACAATGATTAGCTAAATATTTTGCATTATCTTCAGACTCTTGTTAACCTGAATGGCGGAGGTGTTGACGTCAAACTTCTTGAAGATGGCGAAGGCCTCCTCGAAGAGCTCGTTGCTGATGGCGATGTTAGCGATGTCGGGGGCGTCGTAGTTGTCCAGGCGGTTGACGTACTCCATCACACGGGTACGGTCTGCCTTGATGGCCGTCAGGATCAACAGGTTCTGGAGGTTTCTGAGGGAGAAACAGAGAAGACACACAGAGGCTAGATAAGACTTCCAACTACAGGTATTCGTAGAACACTGAAATATTTGAGTCTTTCCAACCTCCGTATTTAAATGCGAGGCCAAGTAAAGTGTTTGTGTGCGTGGTGACTGACCGGTGCTCGCTGAAGACTGAGTTGTCCAGTACAATCTTCTCCAGTAGTTCAATGAGCTCATTGGGCAGGTCAGCTGTCATGAAGGCCTTGACCGTCACAGACACCTCCTCT
This sequence comes from Oncorhynchus mykiss, assembly GCF_057628025.1. Classification (NCBI taxonomy): domain Eukaryota; kingdom Metazoa; phylum Chordata; class Actinopteri; order Salmoniformes; family Salmonidae; genus Oncorhynchus; species Oncorhynchus mykiss. The sequence continues at coordinate 33,703,523 of NC_143027.1, read as the reverse complement.
GGGTCCTGGGTCTCTGACAGAGCGGTCTGCACCACCTGGGAAACACAATGAAACACAGGTCAGAACACAGGGAGATGCAGGTCAGAACACAGGGAGATGCAGGTCAGAACACAGGGAGATGCAGGTCAGAACACAGGGAGATGCAGGTCAGAACACAGGGAGATAACAACATAGTGTTATTGGAGGGTATTGTACTTACCTGGTCTATGAGCTGGCGTCTATAAGGGTTATTCTCCTCAAGAACGTTGGCCCATAGTTCTGGGTCTTTCCGTCGGACCAGGTAGCGAGCCTCACTCTTGAACAGGGAGTTCTCATTGCACACCTACAGCAGAGCACAATGAAACCGAACCAATCAATGCATTAGTCATCTCCTGTGGGTGTGTGCGGTGTGGTGTGTATGTGTGTTCAGACCTTGATAAGGTCCAGGTCACACTGGCCCCTCTCATAGGCGACACAGGCGAGGTGGGGGTCTCTCTTCTCACAATACTTCCCCACTACAGCACTGTCGTAGAAGGTGTTCTCCTTCAAGAAGCGCTCCGGGGTGTTGTTACTGTCAATGTAGATCTTAGCCAAGGCATTGTGGGTAGCCGGCTCTTCACAGCCCTCGTGGATACGAGACTCAAGCCACGACAACAACAGCTTCAGTCTGGAATACACACAAAATCTTGAGAAACCCTTGTGAAACATTTTGTCTGGGATCTTTGAGGCATTGCCTCACCAGGGGGAAAGGACAGGCCTGAAAGTTCTGACAACGTGTTCTCCCCATTTGAAGAACAGGGGCCGACAATGTTGGGAGACCACATGCGTAAGTGATGTGTCTGTACCTGTTCCTCTTCTCCACCTCTGCCACCAGCTCATCAGTGGAGAACTGTCCTCTCACCACCATGATCAGGTTCTTAATGACGTCTTCAGCACAGTCTACATCCAACAGACCTCCTATCACCACTGGCAGACGGCTGGGGTTCACCTACAGTACACACACATCAAGGCCAGGCAATAGCAGGCAATGGCAATTACAGCAACAAAATAAAATAAAAAGTGCTATTTATTGGTAAAACCAACAATAAAGGTATCTTGACATCTCTCTTCCTTCCCTGCAGTGCTGTGTTCCTCACTGGGCCTCCTGCCAGGCGGAAGGCTCTTACCTTCTGAACGTAAATCTCTATGTACTTCTGCAGAGTGTTGCGGTAGAGATAGAGCACCAGGTCATGGACAAAGTCAAAGCGGTCACACACTATGATCAACGGCAGCTGGTCTGTCAATTTAGCCTCCTGATGGGGGAGAGAGAGAGGCAACACAGAACATCAATAGTCACATTACAATAGCAAAAGGAAGCTGATATCCCATGAAACAACTGTGAAAGGTGAGAATTCAGTCTGGTTCGTGTCACTTCCGATCTTACATGTAACTGAAAGCTAGTGAACCTGGTTTGTAGTCTTCCAGGCTAAACATTTTAATTGTATTTTTTTAACATTTTAGTCATTTAGCAGGCACTCTTATCCCGAGCGGATTATAAATAAACATTCACCTAACCAACACTGCTGGGGTAGCCCCCGTACCTTGAGGAAGTTCTTGACCCTGTCCGGGTCGTAACAGTTGCTCTCTCTACAGATGCGCTCCACTTCCTTGATCTGGCCTGTCTTACAGGCCGCCTGGATGTATTTAAAATGGACGTCAGGGTCCTGGCTGAAGTTCACTATGGAGCCCAGGAAGTAGAACAGACCTGGGAGAGGAAGAACACCGTTTCACAATTGAATAGGTTTCATAGTTTCCCTGTGAAAACATATGGTAGACTAGGCTCTAGCATCCTAGGCTCTAGCATCCTAGGCTCTAGCATCCTAGGCTCTAGCATCCTAGGCTCTAGCATCCTAGGCTCTAGCATCCTAGGCTGTGCATGTGTGCCAGGGTCTGTGGCTCTAATAGTTGGACCACATAGACCACAAGCCGACACGTTTTTAAACATAAGAGAAGCAAGACCCAGGCGTACCCTCGTAGCTCTTGAAGGACTCAAAGAGCTCCACCAGGGTGTTTGTTCCCAGCTGCTCGTGGTATTTAGATGCCACCTGGACACACAGCTGAAGGTTCTGTCTGATGTTGGCTGATAACATGGCCCGAAGACACTCTACTGAGTCCTCTACTGACAGGGCGCCAAAGAAATTCACCAGCCACTACAAGGAGAGGGTTAACACAAAACACATTTTATTTGTCACATGCGCCAAATACAACAGGTGAAATGTTGCAGTGAACCTTACAGTGACATGCTTACTTATAAGCCCTTAACTTCTTAAAGCATTGTTGGTTTAGGAAAAAATAGATAAGTAGAAAATAGAAAATAAAAGTAACAAATAATTCAACAGCAGCAGTAAAATAACAAGCGAGGCTATATACAGGGGGTACCAGTACAGAGTCAATGTGGAGGGGCACCGGTTAGTTGAGGAAATATGTACATGTAGGTAGTTAGTGACTATTTATAGATTATAAACAGAGAGTAGCAGCAGCGTAAAAGAGGGGTCTGGGTAGCCCTTTGATTAGCTGTTCAGGAGTCTTATGGCTTGGAGGTAGAAGCTGGTAGAAGCTGGGTATAACACACGAGAGAGAAGAGAACAAGAGAGGTTACATTTGAACCCACCCCACATACACCTACGTACCTCAGGGTTGAGCAGGTGTGTGTGTACGACAGCCCGTTTGATGTCGAACAGGTCAGTGTAGTGCTCTAGAGCCCTCTGTTGCAGTCCAGCCTTCTCACACAGCTGGGCGATGTGGGCTCGGTCATAGTGACTAAACATCTGGTTGCCAAGGATCGCGTCGGCTACCTGGATACACACAGAACCACCAATTACAACACATACTGCACCAACAGAAACACAACAAAACATTATGAAAGGTGTGTGTGTTTGTACCTGGGGGGCGTGGATGAGGTTCATCTCCAGTAGGCGTGTCTGTAGGTGTCCCTCGGCTGGCTGATTGTTCTTCAGAGCGTCCAATAGGAAGGAGGTACACTGCTGGATCAGACTTCCCTCCATGAACACATCCACTATCTACACAAATCACAAGGGAGAGAGCGGGGACATTAGCAGCCAATAATACTAGAGAAAGAGGTAATCAAGCGTCACAGGGACATAATCCTGCTGGATAAGGAAGTGCATTGCTGGATTAGATAGGATGAAGTTACCTCTAAATTGCTGATTCTAGGGGTATGTCCCAAATTCACACCATATTCCCTATACAGTGCACTACTTTTGGCCAGGGCCCATAGGTCTATGCTTGTGGGCAACTTTTAGCCAGAACCAGTTATGACAAGAGGAGGAGGGGAATGTTGATATGCCCTTAAAAAGGAGGAATAACAGACAGGGGAGGCCCCTCACTGGGCAGTGTGTGTGTTCACGCAGGCCTGTGTGTCTGTGCTATGTGCGTGTGTTACCTGGTTGATGTTGGCCAGGGGCTCCTCATCTGCCACCAGCATCTGAGAGAACTGTAGACCCTGTTCTGGACTGACCCGCATCACATTCCTCAACAGAAACACCCAGTCTGGAGAGTAGCCCACCTAGGAGAGGAAAGAGAGGGAGAGAGAGGGAGAAAAGAGGGGGGAGAGAAAGAGGGGGAGAGAGAGAGAACAGAGGGGGGAGAGAGAAAAAAGAGGGGGAGAGAGGGAGGGAAAGAGCAGGGAGAGAGAAAGGGGGAGGGAGAGCAAGAGAGGAGAGTCCACATAATGCTGTCATCTGACAAGACAATATGGGCAAGCTGACATTTTAGAACTAGGTACTTCAGGTCAATCAAATGTACTACTAAAACAGTGTTGTCTTATTAAATCATGATCATGGCAGAATGCTATGAGATACTCTGAGTTGTGTCTCCCAAATAGCATCCTATTCCTTCATAGTGCATCACTAGCCATATGGATAGTGCTTTATATAGGGAATAGGGTACTATTTGCAACACATCCAAAGGGAGGTCCATCCATTCTCAGAGTGAAGTGTACCTTTTTGGCGTAGAGCACTATCTTCTGGAACTGTCCGGTCTCAGCAAAGCACTGGATCACCTTGCTGGGTACGTTGGCTCTGAGGTAGACACTGAGGGCTAGCGTAGGATCTACTGCCTTAACCAGGTCACCAAGCTCCTCACAACACTCCAGCTACACACACGCAACACATCAACTTTAGCTATACTGCAATTTCAGGGTAAATATACAAGCACAAAGGGAATCGATTGACAGACTATGGAGGGGGGACCTCTGTGTTTAGTTTTACCCCTTTTTCCTCCCCAATTTCATGGTATCCATTTGCTAGTTACAGTCTTGTCTCATCGCTGCAACTCCCGTACTGGCTTGGGAGAGGCGTAGGTTGAGAGCGGTGCGTCCTCAGAAACACAACCCAACCAAGCCGCACAATGCCCACTTAACCCAGAAGCCAGCCGCACCAATGTGTCGGAGGAAACACCATACGCATTGCGCCCGGCTCGCCACAGGAGTCGCTAGTGCGTGATGGGACAAGAACAAGAACATCCCTGCAGGCCAAACTCTCCCCTAACCCGGACGACGCTGGGAAAATTGTACGCCGCCCTATGGGTCTCCCGGTTGCGGCCGGCTGCAACAGAGCCTGGACTTGAACCAGAATCTCTAGCAGCACAGCTAGCACTGCGATGCAGTGCCTTAGACCACTGCGCCACTCAGGAGGCCCGTGGGGGACTTCTGTTTACATACACACAGTCTTAGTCTTGATGTGTGTGTGTGAGCAGAGTAACAAGGCTGCCTAATCCACTGCTCTATCTCCAGTCAGTCCTACCTTGTCCTCTTTCAGCCACTTCTCCAGCAGCTGCTTGCGTCCTTGCTGTAGCACGGGCCGGCACAGCTCCAGAGACTCAAACTTGTTGAGCTGGCCCTGGTCCAGCAGGATGCCAAAGTACTGCAGCAGAGGAGAGGCCTGGCCCGGCTGGGCTGGCACGCTCTGGAACTTACGGATGGTCTCCGCTGTGCGCAGGATACCCTGGAGGAGAGGAAGAGGATAAGATACAGTAATTAAATGTTATTGTTGCTAAGTGTATAGCAAGGCTAAGGAGGATCCAGAAAGAGACTGTATTTTCCCCTCCTAGTGTTACAAAATTCCAGTAACCTTCCCCAAATTCTCAGGTTTTCCAGAAATTCTGGTTGGGGGGTTCCGTATTCCCTCCTGATTCTAGGAATCTTCCAACCAGGTTTTGGGGAAATATTGAGAAAGTTACCGTAATTTTGCAACCCTCCTTCAGCCCAAACCAACCCAACAGATCATCTCCCCTAGTCCTGGCGTCTGACCTACCTTGGGTGTGGATGCGGCCACCTTGGCAGCCTCGGAGTAGGAGCCCTGGGCGAACAGTGTGTTGAACTTCCTGGCAAACAGCTCCTCAGCCCCGGCCAGGTTAGAACGCACGGCCATCCTCAGGCCCAGGTCTGGGTTCTGCAGCACGTTGGTGGCATAGTTCACTATGTTTTCCTCCTCCACACACACTGACAACACCTGAGGGGAATGCCGAACATTTATGAATCAAATACATCAATGGATTAATAACACATTTTTAGTGATGATTTTCAATAAACATAAGAAAGAACATGACACAAAAACTAATAAAAAAATATATATAAATAAGTTTTATTTAGCTGGATAATGTGTATATGTGCACATGCTTTCCCTGGTATCCACCCATAACAAAATGACCATAGAGATCCTGTTGTATACATCCGTATTGTAATTCTAATGGGTCTGACATTCTTACCTGTCCCTTCTTGTTAACCCCGATGATGCCGGAGGTGAGTTCGTGGGGGGCGGTGACGAAGATGGTCTCGGCGCTGATGCGGTTCATGTAGATACACACTCCTGACTCCAGGTCGTACAGGTGGATGTAGCCATACTTCGTGATCAGGTAGATCACACCGTGCTTGGTGCCAATCTGAAGACAGAGAAACCGGGGACACAGAGATTATACCCTCTGTATGGGCCAAAGACACCTAGGTCTTATCAGCATTGTTGAACGGCAGTTACAGTGCCTTGCGAAAGTATTCGGCCCCCTTGAACTTTGCGACCTTTTGCCACATTTCAGGCTTCAAACATAAAGATATAAAACTGTATTTTTTTGTGAAGAATCAACAACAAGTGGGACACAATCATGAAGTGGAACGACATTTATTGGATATTTCAAACTTTTTTAACAAATCAAAAACTGAAAAATTGGGCGTGCAAAATTATTCAGCAAAAGGTCGCAAAGTTCAAGGGGGCCGAATACTTTCGCAGGGCACTGTAAGTGTTTTAATAGTTAAAGCATCCTAAACATATGTGTGTGCAGGTTACTGGTAAGTAAATAAGTGTTGCCAAGAGAAGGGTAAACTCAAACAGAAAACAAACCGCTTCAGTTGTACTGGTTAAATATGCATTAAGAAAACCTCCCAGCAGATTCAGTCTGGCACGACTGATATGCATTCATTCATTGAGAGAGGCACCCTGAGTGGGTCCTTCCCTGGTGGGTCTTTAGGGGACCTTACCTGCATGGCAACGGGGAAGTCTGTCTGAGCCTCAGGTGGGAAGAACACATCAACAGCCTTCTTAGTAAACGGCTGGTTCCCTGTAGCCGGCTGACCCACCTCTATGATGTGCAGCTGGAACACAACATGACCACACAGGTCAACATAGTGACCGCATACTAACCACACATACTGACCGTATGCACTGACCGCATGCATTACGTAATCATCATCATTCGACTGCAGAAGAGTCAACCACAAGCTTCCTCCCGTTTCTCCAGTCACAAGTAATGCTTACAGAGGGTGTCCTGGTTTGTTATGGAATCATTATAAGGTTCACCATGCCTGTATACCCCCCAGTGTCCGGTTCTCACCTTGCCCCCAGCCTGGCTGCGCACAGCGAAGCAGAACAGAGTGGAGGCTTTGGTGTTGCCCTCCACCTTAAACTCTCCGAAGGCTGCAGCATGGCCTTCGATGGGCTGGGACACCTTCCTGTCCACAGAGTACAGCTGCATGGCCCCCACCACACGGTTTTGCTGCAGGATAGAAAAGGGGGGATGTCATCACTATCTGAACATGCTAGAAAAGATGAGGTGCTTTTAGAATACAAAACCTACACTTTATGTCTGATGTGTGCACACGCTGTGAAGTATGGGTTTGTATGTGAGTCAATAGAAGACTGATCATAAAGTGTGTGTAAGTGTGTGTGTGTACCTGTGCCGAGATCCCTATAAGGAGGAGCCACTTCTGCTGTTCGTCTGTTCTGTAGTTTATGATCTGGCATCCGGCCAGACTTGCGTGCCGATCAAACACTTTGATGGGCTGCGAGTCCCCCTCCATGCTCCAATGGTAGACAGCCGCTTCAGTCACCAAGGCGACGGTGTTGACAGAGATCCACTTCCAGAACATGACTTCCTCAGTCATGGTGTGAGCCTTCATCTTACTCTTCATCTCAATGTTGAAGATCTGCAGGCACTTAGCAGCTGAGAGCCGAGGGAGGGCGAGAGAGGCGAAACAGTGAGACACACACATTGTTTTGCCCTGAACCTGAATGAAGCTAATGCTAAACTGTAGCTAGTGAACTCACATCATTTGGGTTGGTAGCTGACTATCCAGGATCATGGACCTCTTTCTAGGTATTGATGAGATTTGTACTTTGCACAAATCTGTAGCGTGTGTAAACTATCCCTTTAAGTTCCCAGCAAACTGGATTTCTATAAGTCAAAAGTGCTCAATTTCCCTGTTCAGTGAGAGCGTCGAGGCAGTGGGGATAAAGAGGAGGGAGGTAGATAGATAACACGCTCAATAAACCTAATAGATAGTATCTAGAAGACAGATCCTCCAGGACAACTTTGCAACTCTTCCCCTGGTTGTTGCTGTAAAGGAGAATGTGTTCTCAATCTCCTAGGTTGTGAAAAAAATATATATATATTTTTTTTTTAAGTAACCTTTTTAAGACATTTGTCACACATTCCAGGCCCAAGTATTCTTAACCAGGGCATAGCCATTTAGACTATTTCGATGAAAAAGTGAGAAAGAGCTTCTAGAATCAGTGTCGCTGCCTACTACTGAACTGTTCAAGTCTCTGGCATGCGGAGAATAATGAGTGTGGAAATCAATCTCCATACTTTACTAACCTCCCATATCACAACCAGTTTTAAAAAATGGAACTGAGCCTAAGGGACAGCATAGTAGTGACAGCATGTCCTGTAGTTTTAGGTTTGCACAGTGAAGTGAGCGAGGAACGGAACTGGTTTCACAGAGACCATAACATGTAGGTGAAAAGGTACAACATACCTGGTACACTGTAGAGAGAGATCTAGGGCTGGAGACCAAAACCTCTTACACACACTAGGGCTGGGCGATATGGTTTTAATGGGCTTTTCCCATTCTAATTGTTTCAGCCAAACTTCAGCCAAAAATAATGGATAAAACTGACAGTAAGGTAGTCTTATTTGTAGAATATTACATAAGAATCAAAATCCTCTTTATAGCCTCCAACTCTGGTACTCGACCCATTGTTTTCCATTTGCATAGTTATTTGTTCAATTCCAGCATTCTCTTCCAGCATTGTAATCAATTTCTTCATTTCCTGCACTCATTTGCTATCACTTACACACCATGTCACGTTGCCATTGTCTTAGTATATCGCTATTCCAATAACAACAAAACATCCTTAACAGAACAATCCTTCTCCTCTGACTGCATTTTCGGCTTCAATTGCAGTTCTTAATTTCACCACTAGGGGTAGTCAGACGATTGTTGTTGACATGTTGTGCTTGTAAGTTAGCTAGCAGTTCTCTTCTCAGTTGTTAGCAGTTTCTCACTGGCGATAAAAACAGATGATTGCCATAATTTTTGTTGAGTCATTACTGAATTATTTAATGTAACAAATCAAATCCAAACCAGTCCGTGAATGAATACCGTTATATTGTGTTTTATGGTTTACCGCCCAGCCCTAACACACACACACACACACACACACCTTCCAGTGTGTATAATATCTGATGATGCATACCACACACAGTCTACCAGAATACAACAGGTCATGCTAACATGTGTATGGTTCTCATAAAAGTATGTGAGGGTGTGTGTGTGTGTGTGTGTGTGTGTGTGTGTGTGTGTGGGGGGGGGGGGGGGGGGGGGGGGGGGGGCTGTTTTGGGGAAACTCTGAAACTGAAAAGTTCTAAATCTTGAGAGGTCACGGTCAGGGGGTGTGGGGGGTTACCATGTGGGAAAGTTACAATGTGTGGATTCAAATGCTCCTCTGTCCACAAAACAGTCTCATTGATCCGGTTACTTGTCAGAAGTAACCAGAATACATGAGTTCAGTGGGTTAAGAAGGTGGTGAAGCTTTTATGAGAAGGGACATGATGACCAAAGACACCACGGATAGACGGACGGACGGACAGGCAGACAGAGACAGGAACTCACCGTCTGAGAGGTGACAAGACAGAAAGCAAGGGAAAGAAAGCCATGAGTCAGTCCGAGAAAAAGAGGAAGAGAGAGATGAAGTAGGAGAGATAGGCAGACTTCACGGCGAGAGAGGGAGGAGAGGGAGAGAGAGAGAAAGAGAGAGAAACACTCACCCTCTGATAGATGACAGAAAGCAAGGGGAAGAAAGCAAAGAGTCAGTCAAAGAAAAAACAAGGGGGGGAGAGAGAGAGGTAGAGAGTTGTGCAAAGCCTGAAGAGAAAGCATCAGAAGTAAGGCAAACCGATACAGACATGAAGGCTAAAGCGCTTGGGGCTCTAAGGGCTAGAAGCAGTGGCGGAAAATCAACTTACATGACCAATTTAGTACACTTCAGGCAATATGTCTGAGTGCACGGACTCCTGGTATTTATAGCACGGGAGGAAATAGTGCATTATAACAGATACACCCAACACTTCTTTTGACAGCTATGTTAACGCTGGAGTTACATAAACAGCAATCCTGTGTGAATAGTACGCACGCTAAAGCAGACACGCATCTACTGTTCTTAACTTTTCAGGAACAATTGAAGAAATAGGTTGCTCATATTGCGGTGTACTGTAGTAAGGCTGAAATGACCATAGCAGCAGCATTGGATTAACAAGAAACTACTTAGTGAGTGCATTGTAACAGAGCGTTTTGGTTGTTGTTATTACACTGGTCGAATAAGGAGCCCAGGGAGGGTCGGTCAGGGAGCGGGGTCATAATGTGACTCCCAAATGGCACCCTATTCCCTACATAGTGCCCTATGGGCCCTGGTCATAAGTTGTGTGTTACCTGGGCGAATTGGGTGCCACTTGGGAGGCAAGCGTAAGGTCGTGGTGGTACCCTACCTTTGAGGGCGATGACCTTGCTGGCAGGGTTCATGATGGCACTGTCAGCAGAGATAGGACGTCTGCTGGGGTTATTGGGGTCAGCCATGTCTATGATCACCACCTGGTTCTGCTCGCCCACCTTCTCCCGGATGCAGATGAACTTGTCAGACTCCATGGTCAGGTAGCTGAAACCAATGTTAGCCGGGTTCACCCCCAGGTTCTGCAGCTGAAACACACCGCAACACACACAGCTTTTCAATGGATTGGGTATATTTTGACCTCTTTTGGAATAGTTGAAATGTGTGCCATTATTGCTCACATCAAATGAAATGTTATTGGTCACATACACATGGTCAGCAGATGTTAATGCGAGTGTAGCGAAATGCTTGTGCACCCATGTATCAATCTAAGTAACATAATACAATCATCTCTATCTAAATCCGTCAGTTTAAGCTAGACATCTCTGCTGTGTTTCACGCCCTTCCGCATCTGCGGTGGAAGGTGGCCGAGCTACAGCCGTGTCTCAGACCATGAGACATGCCGAAAATTGGTCTTCTCACGAAAACGTCTGTACCTTCCGAACGGTTTGGCCTACACAATGGTGTTGTCAGTTTTGCTCTACGACCCCCACAAGCCCTACAGGACCCGCCTGAAGTTGGTAACGCTGAAGTGCCAACTTCTGTCTGTAGCACCCAAACAGTTTGGGCTACAAACTAATGACTAATGTGGAAAGGGCAGTCTTCTCAGTCACTGGACTTAAATAGGGGTTAAATATGTGTCCCCAAAAATGTATTTGCTGAACTTTCTTATCTCTTAGAATTAGGGCAGACACTTCAAAACCTTATTCCTTATGATGTAATTTCTGACTTTTTTTTGTTGCCATTTATCAATGCGTTACTATGGGCTATAGTAATAAAGCACACAACCAATATTTTATCAAATATTTTTACAATATTGTTTGAGATACCTAAAGGGGTCCTAAAATTCTAAAACAAATAGCCTAGCTAAATGATCAGTAAAAACATGTGTTGGGCCAGTGGATCTTGTCAGGTCAGTAACTTTTCAGTGCATTTTTTGCATTCCAGTTCAACATTTACCTGCTCTGTCACAGTTTACCATTGCAAACCATTGATGACTACACCCGTAAATGTCATATCATTTGTATTTGAGCAAAATTATTGGCTGTTCATTCAAGCACCTTCGAGCCCACCCGCAAGTCATAGCCGTCATTGCGTTGATGCCTTCACACAGCAAGCTGTCCCGAGCAAAAAGAAGCGGCCAGCAATCTACTCGCTGATCTTATTTATTTTAGGGAAAGGGATTTACAAAAGGGGATTTACAAAAGTAAAAGTAGTTCATAAAAGGTGTCGAACTGACTGAATAAAGTCGATCTCATATATCCTGCCCATTCATAAAATCATACAACGTAGTTATATGTCCATGGTATTGATCCGGACAAGAAGTTTAGGGTGCCTATCAATCATTGTTTTTTGAAACCAGTGGACAGCCAGTGAAAAATGTGCTCTGGCAACAGCTGCACAGTGCGGATCCCAGCCTGTGGAATAAAAGTGGGGATTTTATTTCTCAATCTAAATAACAAAATCCAAAGGCCTAATGGACACATGCTCAAACTCACACACTTGATAGACTTTAAAAAAAAAGGGCAATCTGTAGTTGCTACATCCATTTTTGGATTCTTGAAGAATATAACTTGTAAATACCTCATGAGTTTATGTTCAACTGTCACACTCCATGAGAACCCAAAATATAAGCTTGTTTTTCTCCAATGTTTGTAAAAATGGTCAATGTAAACAAACGCTGTATAGCCTCATAACATGGTCAGTCCATCCATAGCTCGGTCTATTAATCTGAGAGTGGTTACATTTCTCCAGGCCCGTTCCTTTCGCTTATTACCAAAACAGAGGTCCGTTTTGTTATCGTTTCATCTGTGGATTTGTCCTTTAAAAACAGCTGCATATTATCAAGATATCAAAGTGTCACCAACAAAAACTGAAACAATAGACCTATAGCAAATGCAGAACATGGCATTCATTTTTCAAATGTAAATAGCACTTTTCAGTAGTGCTCAGTGCATGCCATTCCATGAGCGCAGCATTTATTTTTCAACTCGAATCAATGAGCCCAATCAGTCCTCCATGACCACAAATTCATCAACAACAGAGTAGGGCTGGCTAATAAGTCCTTAGTTTTGGTGTTCTGCTCAGGTAAAACAATTTGGCTAATCTATACTTCCATATTTCCAAGTCATATTCTTGAAGATCAAGGGGTATAACATTTATTAGAATGACTGGAATTCTGATAAACTTTGTTTTTTAATGGAAATATATCATTTAAATTGTGTTATTATATGTAGTAGAAAGCGATGGTTTAGTTAGAAGAAGCCTACATAACCCAACCCATAAAGTAACATTTAAAATCCATATGGCCAGCTATGTAAACTTTAACATTGATTTATCCTACAATAGATTCTGTTCAACTTGCAACATACATTTTTGTCTTCTTCTAATTGACTATTAAGGAAAAAGTAATCCCAAAAAAGAAACTGATTACATTAGTTTGGGTAATCCAAAAGTGGCACTATTGTTACAAATTTAACTAGTAACTAACGGATTACATTTAGAAAGTAACCTACCCAACCCTGTCAATAGCCTACCGAATTGCATCAGTACGAGTGCTGTTCATTTGGCCAATGTTTAACACCTGCTTCATTCTTCAATCATAGCTGTGTTGTGGATAGCTGAGAAGGAAGCTTGAAGCCTTTTTTTTTAAACTTTGTTTAACCAGGTAGGCTAGTTGAGAACAAGTTCTCATTTACAACTGCGACCTGGCCAAGATAAAGTAAAGCAGTGCGACACAAACAACAGAGTTACACATGGAATAAACAAACATACAGTCAATAATACAATAGAAAAAGTCTATATACAGTGTGTGCAAATGAGGTAGGATAAGGGAGGTAAGGCAATAAATAGGCCATAGTGGCAAAAAAATTACAATATATCAATTAAAACCCTGGAATGATAGGTGTGCAGAAGATGAGTGTGCAAGTAAAGATAATGGGGTGCAAAGGAGAAAAATAAATAATATAAATAACAGTATGGGGATGAGGTAGTTGGATGGGCTATTTACAGATGGGCTATGTACAGGTGCAGTGATCATTGAGCTGCTCTGACAGCTGATGCTTAAAGTTTGAGGGAGATATGAGTCTCCAGCTTCAGTGATTTTTGCAGTTTGTTCCAGTCATTGGCAGCAGAGAACTGCAAGGAAAGGCAACCAAAGGAGGAATTGGCTTTGGGGGTGACCAGTGAAATATACCTGCTGGAGCGTGTGCTACGGGTGGGTGCTGCTTTGGTGACCAGTGAGCTGAGATAAGGCGGGGCTTTACCTAGCAAAGACATATAGATGACCTGGAGCCAGTGGGTTTGGCGACGAATATGAAGCGAGGGCCAGCCAACGAGAGCATATAGGTCGCAGTGGTGGGTAGTATATGGGCCTTGGTGACAAAACGGATGGCACTGTGATAGATGGCATCCAATTTGCTGAGTAGAGTGTTGGAGGCTATTTTGTTAATGACATCGCCGAAGTCTAGGATCGGTAGGATAGTCAGTTTTACGAGGGTATTTTTGGCAGCATGAGTGAAGGATGCTTTGTTGTGAAATAAGAAGATTCTAGATTCTAGATTTGATTTCGGATTGGAGATGCTTAATGTGAGTCTGGAAGGAGAGTTTACAGTCTAACCAGACACCTAGGTATTTGTAGTTGTCCACATATTCTAAGTCAGAACCGTCCAGAGTGGTGATGCTGGACGGGCAGAGCATGCATTTGAAGAGCATGCATTTAGTTTTACTTGCATTTAAGAGCAGTTGGAGGCCACAGAAGGAGAGTTGTATGGCATCGAAGCTCGTCTGGAGGTTTGTTAACAGTGTCCAAAGGGCCAGATGTATACAGAATGGTGTCGTCTGCGTAGAGGTGGATCAGAGAATCACCAGCAGCAAGAGCAACATCATTGATGTATACAGAGACAAGAGTCGGCCCAAGAATTCAACTCTGTGGCACCCCCATAGAGACTGCCAGAGGTCCAGACAACAGGCCCTCCGTTTTGACACACTGAACTCTATCTTAGAAGTAGTTAGTGAACCAGGCAAGGCAGTCATTTGAGAAACCAAGACTGTTGAGTCTGCCGATAAGAATGTGGTGAATGACAGAGCCGAAAGCCTTGGCCAGGTCGATGAATACAGCTGCACAGTATTGTCTCTTATTGATGGCGGTTATGATATCGTTTAGGACCTTGAGCGTGGCTGAGGTGCACCCATGACCAGCTCGGAAACCAGATTGCATAGCGGAGAAGGTACGGTGGGATTGGAAATGGTCGGTGATCTGTTTGTTAACTTGGCTATCGAAGACCTTAGAAAGGCAGGGTAGGATAGATATAGGTCTGTAGCAATTTGGGTCTAGAGTGTCTCCCCCTTTGAAGAGGGGGATGACCGCGGCAGCTTTCCAATCTTTGGGGATCTCAGACGATACGAAAGAGAGGTTGAACAGGCTAGTAATAGGGGTTGCAACAATTTCGGTGGATCATTTTAGAAAGAGAGGGTCCAGATTGTCTAGCCTGGCTGATTTTTAGGGGTCCAGATTTTGCAAATCCTATCTGGATTTTGGTGAAGGAGAAATGGGAAGGCTTGGGCAAGTTGCTGTGGGGAGTGCAGGGCTGTTGATCGGGGTAGGTTCTTCCTAGGTTTTGGCCTTTCTAGGGAGTTTTACCTAGCCACTGTGCTTCTACACCTGCATTGCTTGTACCGTGCAGTACCGAAGAGCCCTTACTGCTGCTCGATCATCCTATTTTTCTAACTTAATTGAGGAAAATAAGAACAATCCGAAATTCCTTTTTGATACTATCGCAAAGCTAACTAAAAAGCAGCATTCCCCAAGAGAGGATGACTTTCACTTTAGCAGTGATAAATTCATGAACTTCTTTGAGGAAAATATTCTGATTATTAGAAAGCAAATTACGGACTCCTCTTTAAATTTGCGTATTCCTTCAAAGCTCAGTTGTCCTGAGTCTGCACAACTCTGCCAGGACCTAGGATCAAGAGAGACGCTCAAGTGTTTTAGTACTATATCTCTTGACACAATGATGAAAATAATCATGGCCTCTAAACCTTCAAGCTGCATACTGGACCCTATTCCAACTAAACTACTGAAAGAGCTGCTTCCTGTGCTTGGCCCTCCTATGTTGAACATAATAAACGGCTCTCTATCCACCGGATGTGTACCAAACTCACTAAAAGTGGCAGTAATAAAGCCTCTCTTGAAAAAGCCAAACCTTGACCCAGAAAATATTTTTAAAAACTAAATCGGCCTATATCGAATCTTCCATTCCTCTCAAACATTTTAGAAAAGGCTGTTGCGCAGCAACTCACTGCCTTCCTGAAGACAAACAATGTATACAAAATGCTTCAGTCTGGTTTTAGGCCCCATCATAGCACTGAGACGGCACTTGTGAAGGTGGTAAATTACATTTTAATGGCATCGGACCAAGGCTCTGCATCTGTCGTCGTGCTCCTAGACCTTAGTGCTGCCTTTGATACCATCGATCACCACATTCTTTTGGAGAGATTGGAAACCCAAATTGGTCTACACGGACAAGTTCTGGCCTGGTTTAGATCTTATCTGTCGGAAATATATCAGTTTGTCTCTGAATGGTTTGTCCTCTGACAAATCAACTGTAAATTTCGGTGTTCCTCAAGGTTCCGTTTTAGGAGCACTATTGTTTTCACTATATATTTTACCTCTTGGGGATGTTATTCGAAAACATAATGTTAACTTTCACTGCTATGCGGATGACACACAGCTGTACATTTCAATGAAACATGGTGAAGCCCCAAAATTGCCCTTGCTAGAAGCATGCGTTTCAGACATAAGGAAGTGGATGGCTGCAAACTTTCTACTTTTAAACTCGGACAAAACAGAGATGCTTGTTCTAGGTCCCAAGAAACAAAGATATCTTCTGTTGAATCTGACAATTAATCTTAATGGTTGTACAGTCGTCTCAAAAAAAACTATGAAGAACCTCTGCGTTACTCTGGACCCTGATCTCTCTTTTGAAGAACATATCAAGACCATTTCAAGGACAGCTTTTTTCCATCTACGTAACATTGCAAAAATCATTAACTTTCTGTCCAAAAATGATGCAGAAAAATTAATCCATGCTTTTGTCACTTCTAGGTTAGACTACTGCAATGCTCTACTTTCCGGCTACCCGGATAAAGCACTAAATAAACTTCAGTTAGTGCTAAATATGGCTGCTAGAATCCTGACTAGAACCAAAAAATGTGATCATATTACTCCAGTGCTAGCCTCTCTACACTGGCTTCCTGTCAAAGCAAGGGCTGATTTCAAGGTTTTACTGCTAACCTACAAAGCATTACATGGGCTTGCTCCTACCTATCTCTCTGATTTGGTCCTGCCGTACATACCTACACGTACGCTACGGTCACAAGACGCAGGCCTCCTAATTGTCCCTAGAATTTCTAAGCAAACAGCTGGAGGCAGGGCTTTCTCTTATAGAGCTCCATTTTTATGGAACGGTCTGCCTACCCATGTCAGAGACGCAAACTTGGTCTCAACCTTTAAGTCTTTACTGAAGACTCATCTCTTCAGTGGGTCATATGATTGAGTGTAGTCTGGCCCAGGAGTGGGAAGGTGAACGGAAAGGCTCTGGAGCAAAATCAAATCAAATCAAATTTTATTTGTCACATACACATGGTTAGCAGATGTTAATGCGAGTGTAGCGAAATGCTTGTGCTTCTAGTTCCGACAATGCAGTAATAACCAACAAGTAATCTAACTAACAATTCCAAAACTACTGTCTTGTACACAGTGTAAGGGGATAAAGAATATGTACATAAGGATATATGAATGAGTGATGGTACAGAGCAGCATAGGCAAGATACAGTAGATGGTATCGAGTACAGTATGTACAAATGAGATGAGTATGTAAACAAAGTGGCATAGTTTAAAGTGGCTAGTGATACATGTATTACATAAGGATACAGTCGATGATATAGAGTACAGTATATACGTATGCATATGAGATGAATGATGTAGGGTAAGTAACATTATATAAGGTAGCATTGTTTAAAGTGGCTAGTGATATATTTACATCATTTCCCATCAATTCCCATTATTAAAGTGGCTGGAGTTGAGTCAGTGTCAGTGTGTTGGCAGCAGCCACTCAATGTTAGTGGTGGCTGTTTAACAGTCTGATGGCCTTGAGATAGAAGCTGTTTTTCAGTCTCTCGGTCCCAGCTTTGATGCACCTGTACTGACCTCGCCTTCTGGATGATAGCGGGGTGAACAGGCAGTGGCTCGGGTGGTTGATGTCCTTGATGATCTTTATGGCCTTCCTGTGACATCGGGTGGTGTAGGTGTCCTGGAGGGCAGGTAGTTTGACCCCGGTGATGCGTTGTGCAGACCTCACCACCCTCTGGAGAGCCTTACGGTTGAGGGCGGAGCAGTTGCCGTACCAGGCGGTGATACAGCCCGCCAGGATGCTCTCGATTGTGCATCTGTAGAAGTTTGTGAGTGCTTTTGGTGACAAGCCAAATTTCTTCAGCCTCCTGAGGTTGAAGAGGCGCTGCTGCGCCTTCTTCACAATGCTGTCTGTGTGAGTGGACCAATTCAGTTTGTCTGTGATGTGTATGCCGAGGAACTTAAAACTTGCTACCCTCTCCACTACTGTTCCATCGATGTGGATAGGGGGGTGTTCCCTCTGCTGTTTCCTGAAGTCCACAATCATCTCCTTAGTTTTGTTGACGTTGAGTGTGAGGTTATTTTCCTGACACCACACTCCGAGGGCCCTCACCTCCTCCCTGTAGGCCGTCTCGTCGTTGTTGGTAATCAAGCCTACCACTGTTGTGTCGTCCGCAAACTTGATGATTGAGTTGGAGGCGTGCGTGGCCACGCAGTCGTGGGTGAACAGGGAGTACAGGAGAGGGCTCAGAACGCACCCTTGTGGGGCCCCAGTGTTGAGGATCAGCGGGGAGGAGATGTTGTTGCCTACCCTCACCACCTGGGGGCGGCCCGTCAGGAAGTCCAGTACCCAGTTGCACAGGGCGGGGTCGAGACCCAGGGTCTCGAGCTTGATGACGAGCTTGGAGGGTACTATGGTGTTGAATGCCGAGCTGTAGTCAATGAACAGCATTCTCACATAGGTATTCCTCTTGTCCAGATGGGTTAGGGCAGTGTGCAGTGTGGTTGAGATTGCATCGTCTGTGGACCTATTTGGGCGGTAAGCAAATTGGAGTGGGTCTAGGGTGTCAGGTAGGGTGGAGGTGATATGGTCCTTGACTAGTCTCTCAAAGCACTTCATGATGACGGAAGTGAGTGCTACGGGGCGGTAGTCGTTTAGCTCAGTTACCTTAGCTTTCTTGGGAACAGGAACAATGGTGGCCCTCTTGAAGCATGTGGGAACAGCAGACTGGTATAGGGATTGATTGAATATGTCCGTAAACACACCGGCCAGCTGGTCTGCGCATGCTCTGAGGGCGCGGCTGGGGATGCCGTCTGGGCCTGCAGCCTTGCGAGGGTTAACACGTTTAAATGTCTTACTCACCTCGGCTGCAGTGAAGGAGAGACCGCATGTTTTCGTTGCCGGCCGTGTCAGTGGCACTGTATTGTCCTCAAAGCAGGCAAAAAAGTTGTTTAGTCTGCCTGGGAGCAGGACATCCTGGTCCGTGACTGGGCTGGATTTCTTCCTGTAGTCCGTGATTGACTGTAGACCCTGCCACATGCCTCTTGTGTCTGAGCCGTCGAATTGAGATTCTACTTTGTCTCTGTACTGACGCTTAGCTTGTTTGATAGCCTTGCGGAGGGAATAGCTGCACTGTTTGTATTCGGTCATGTTACCAGACACCTTCCCCTGATTAAAAGCAGTGGTTCGCGCTTTCAGTTTCACGCGAATGCTGCCATCAATCCACGGTTTCTGGTTAGGGAATGTTTTAATCGTTGCTATGGGAACGACATCTTCAACGCACGTTCTAATGAAGTCACACACCGAATCAGCGTATTCGTCAATGTTGTTGTCTGACGCAATACGAAACATGTCCCAGTCCACGTGGTGGAAGCAGTCTTGGAGTGTGGAGTCAGCTTGGTCGGACCAGCGTTGGACAGACCTCAGCGTGGGAGCCTCTTGTTTTAGTTTCTGTCTGTAGGCAGGGATCAACAAAATGGAGTCGTGGTCAGCTTTTCCGAAAGGGGGGCGGGGCAGGGCCTTATATGCGTCGCGGAAGTTAGAGTAACAATGATCCAAGGTCTTTCCACCCCTGGTTGCGCAATCGATATGCTGATAAAATTTAGGGAGTCTTGTTTTCAGATTAGCCTTGTTAAAATCCCCAGCTACAATGAATGCAGCCTCCGGATGAATGTTTTCCAGTTTGCAAAGAGTTAAATAAAGTTTGTTCAGAGCCATCGATGTGTCTGCTTGGGGGGGGATGTATACGGCTGTGATTATAATCGAAGAGAATTCTCTTGGTAGATAATGCGGTCTACATTTGATTGTGAGGAATTCTAAATCAGGTGAACAGAAGGATTTGAGTTCCTGTATGTTTCTTTCATCACACCATGTCACGTTAGTCATAAGGCATACGCCGCCACCCCTCTTCTTACCAGAAAGTTGTTTGTTTCTGTCTGCGCGATGTGTGGAGAAACCCGTTGGCTGCACCGCTTCGGATAGAGTCTCTCCAGTGAGCCACGTTTCCGTGAAGCAAAGAACGTTACAGTCTCTGATGTCCCTCTGGAATGCTACCCTTGCTCGGATTTCATTAACCTTGTTGTCAAGAGACTGGACATTGGCAAGAAGAATGCTAGGGAGTGGTGCACGATGTGCCCGTCTCCGGAGTCTGACCAGAAGACCGCCTCGTTTCCCTCTTTTTCTGAGTTGTTTTTTTTTGGGGTCGCTGCATGGAATCCACTCAGTTGTCCTGTTTGTAGGGCAGAACACAGGATCCGCGTCGCGAAAAACATATTCTTGGTAGTACTGATGGTGAGTTGATGCTGATCTTATATTCAGTAGTTCTTCTCGACTGTATGTAATAAAACCTAAGATGAGCTGGGGTACTAATGTAAGAAATAACACGTAAAAAAACAAAAAACTGCATAGTTTCCTAGGAACGCGAAGCGAGGCGGCCATCTCTGTCGGCGCCGGAAGTTCGAACCGCCCTTGCTGTCTCTGCCTGGCCGGTTCCCCTCTTTCCACTGGGATTCTCTGCCTCTAACCCTATTACAGGGGCTGAGTCACTGGCTTACTGGGGCTCTCTCATGCCGTCCCTGGAGGGGGTGCGTCACCTGAGTGGGTTGATTTTCACTGATGTGGTCATCCTGTCTGGGTTGGCGCCCCCCCCCCCCCTTGGGTTGTGCCGTGGCGGAGGTCTTTGTGGGCTATACTCGGCCTTTTCTCAGGATGGTAAGTTGGTGGTTGAAGATATCCCTCTAGTGGTGTGGGGGCTGTGCTTTGGCAAAGTGGGTGAGGTTATATCCTTCCTGTTTGGCCCTGTCCGGGGGTGTCCTCAGATGGGGCCACAGTGTCTCCTGACCCCTCCTGTCTCAGCCTCCAGTATTTATGCTGCAGTAGTTTATGTGTCGGGGGGCTAGGGAGTTTTTTATATCTGGAGTACTTCTCCTATCCTATTCGGGGTCCTGTGTGAATCTAAGTGTGCGTTCTCTAATTCTCTCCTCTCTTTCTTTCTCTCTTGGAGGACCTGAGCCCTAGGACCATGCCCCAGGACTACCTGACATGATGACTCCTTGCTGTCCCCAGTCCACCTGGCCGTGCTGCTGCTCCAGTTTCAACTGTTCTGCCTTATTATTATTATTGGACCATGCTGGTCATTTATGAACATTTGAACATCTTGGCCATGTTCTGTTATAATCTCCACCCGGCACAGCCAGAAGAGGACTGGCCACCCCACATAGCCTGGTTCCTCTCTAGGTTTCTTCCTAGGTTTTGGCCTTTCTAGGGAGTTTTTCCTAGCCACCGTGCTTCTACACCTGCATTGCTTGCTGTTTGGGGTTTTAGGCTGGGTTTCTGTACAGCACTTTGAGGTATCAGCCAATGTACAAAGGGTTATATAAATACATTTGATTTGGTAGGAGTAGTCAGGTGGAAAGCATTGCCAGACATAGAAAAATGCTTATCGAAATTCTCAATTATCGTGGATTTATCAGTGGTGACAGTGTTTCCTAGCCTCAGTGCATTGAGCAGCTGTGAGGAGGTGCTCTTTTTGGAGTTTGTGCTCCAGGATGCAAATTTCTGTTTTGAAAAAGCTAGCCTTTGCTTTCATAACTGCCTGTGTATACTGGTTCCTAACTTCCCTGAAAAGTTGCATACCTCAGGGCCTATTTGATGCTAATGCAGTACGCTACAGGATGTTTTTGTGCTGGTCAAGGGCAGTCAGGTCTGGAGTGAACCAAGGGCTATATCTGTTCCTGGTTCAAATGTTTTTGAATGAGGCATGCTTATTTAATATGGTGAGGAAAGCACTTTTAAAGAATAACCAGGCATCCTCTACTGACGGAATGAGGTCAATGTCCTTCCAGGATACCCGGGCAAGGTAAATTAGAAAGGTCCGCTCGCTGAAGTGTTTTAGTGAGCGTTTGACAGTGATGAGGGGTGGTCGTTTGACCGCAGACCCATTACGGAAGCAGGCAATGAGGCAGTGATCGCTGAGATCCTGGTTGAAGACAGCAGAGGTGTATTTGGAGGGCAGGTTGGTTAGGATTATATCTATGAGGGTGCCCATATTTACAGATTTGGGGTTGTACCTGGTAGGTTCATTGAGAATTTGTGTGAGATTGAGGGCATCAAACTTAGATTGTAGGATGGCCGGGGTGTTAAGCATGTCCCAGTTTAGGTCACCTAGCAGCACGAGCTCTGAAGATAGATGGGGGCCAATCAATTCACATATGGTATCCAGGGCACAGCTGGGGGCAGAAGGTGGTCTATAGCAAGGGGCAACGGTGAGAGACTTGTATCTGGAAAGGTGGATTTTTAAAAGTAGAAGCTCAAATTGTTACACGATTCTTTAAAGGCCCAGTGAAGTCAAAATTATGTTTTTTCTGTTTGATATCATATTGTGGCTACTACATGTGCTTGTGGAAAACACTGAAACATCCATAGAAGCAGTGAGATTTGCTGGAGTCGTACCTCCATGAAAAAAATTATAGGAAAAAACAAAGGCACCAGTTGCTGACATTTGCCTAAAGGTGGGGAAAACAGTTGGTACCAAAATCACTCCCTCTATTAAAAGAACTCCCGTTCTTGTCCAATTTTCTGAGGAGGAAATTCTTAAATGTCGTTTCCAAGAAGGTTAGGCGGTGGTGGCACCCATCACAGTCAGCCCATGGAAACAGTGTGGGCATACAGTAGCATACGGCAGGCAGGCAGACAGACAACAACAGGATATTAGGCTGACTCTGGAAAGCTTTATTTTCAATGACAGCTGCTATTCATTTAGCTTTTACTGAGGCATTATACCATAACATGCAGCAGTAGTTTCTGCTGCATATTTAATTCAAATAACCCAACACTACGAAATACAAAACTGTACAAAGTGGTGCTTGTTTCAGGAATCTCAGATGCCGAACACTAATAACCATGTAATTATTGTGTAATTACCATGTTACGTTATTTCTAAGTAAATACCATGTAAACAGCAGCCTGTTCACATGGTTGATTCAGCACAGACCTCTGCTAGTGGGTTCACAGGGGCTTCCCGGAGTAGGCTGAGAATGTGCCCTGATCTCTAGTGTGCCTCCCAAATGGCACCCTATTCATTAGTGTGTGTAGGGCCCAGGTCAAAAGTAGTGCACTATATAGGGAATATAATGCCAACTGGGACACAGGTCTGATCTAGAGTGTGATGTGATCTCTCCCAGCAGGTCATCATTTTCAGAGAGACAGATCTCCACTGATTCTCAGTAGTAGATTATCTCCATCATTGAGCATATCATTGTCCTAATGAGAAGAAGCCTCTTGATCTGAAGATATAGCCAATATCAGTGAATACTGAACATGGTTGGTTACAACCACAACATACCACCTGAAGGTTTTCAACCATTTTCAGTAACAGTATTCAGTGATACTGGCTAAATTCCAGGTGAAGTTGTTCTTGACCTTAGGCACAGATCTAGGATCACCTTGCCCTCCCCATACCCTAACCATGATGGGGGAAAAACACAAACTGGCTCGTGTCTCTCGGTCTCCACTGGGCCTCACCCAGCTCTGTGAGGGGGTCAGGGGTTAGGATGGAGCACTAAATCAGACGATAACATCAGAGGAAAGGCCAAAAGAGGAGATATCTCCACTGGCTGCCAGAAATCTCTCAGGGGGAGGGAGGATAGAGGGAGATAGAGAAGTAAAGGAAGAGGTAACCAGTAAGCTGGGGGAATTGGGGGGGGGGGGGGGGGGGGCAGGGGAGCTGTACTCAAGAATTCCTGGAATACAGTGCTTGTTTGAGGCCTGGGTTAGGGTGGGGTGGCTGAGTCACCGGAAGCACCCCCGTTCCTATATAGAACATTCCAGACTAAATCACTCGCAACCACAACCCAGGGTGTTTCTCAATATGCATACTACAGTGCTCCACACTTATGCTCCGAGTGTATTCGCCGAGGACGTTCTTATTAGTACGTTCTTGTGAGGACGAGAGTGTGGAGAACGCATAAAACATTACATTTGAAAAGAACTCGCACTCCATCTACTGTATTACCTCACGCTCTATCTTCCCATTCACGGAACTTCTCCCAGGCAGGATAATGGCAATAGAGACTAAACTAGACATACACAAAGCAAACCTTTTTACTTAATAATGATCAGCTTATATATAGTCAATAGTAATCATCTAGCTAGCCAGCTGGTTTAACGGGCAAAAACAATCTAAAACTAATGTTATGTGAGGTAGATGACTAGCTGTCAATTCTTTGTGGGTAGCTAGATAGTAAATCCAATAGGGCTAACTGGCTATGGTCATGCGATCTACCCACACGACAGTGGGTAATGAGCACAGTATGTATTTATTAACGTATCCAAGATAAATGGATTGTAGTCCGGCAACATATGAGATGTGAACGGGCAACATTTAATTCGGAAGTCTGAGTTCATTTTCTCGCTTCAGCTGCAAAACAGCCACCATTGATTTCAATAACATTTTCCATCGTTTTTACACGGTTGCGTCTAGGCGTCACATTACGTCAACAATCCTGTAAATATTTGAAGTTGAAGCTTGCGCCGATGCATGCTTCGAAAGGAGAACAAAAACAAAGTATGCACCCAAGAAGTGCCCTCTGTGCTCCGTTTCAAAAACTCTGACCATTGTATGCTCCAGTTTGCGTGCTCAGAGCACGATAGTACGCAAATTGAAACACCAAGTTTCCACAGCCCAATGAGTGCACCTGCACGCGCGCGCACACACGCACACACACACACACACACACACACGTTGTTCTTCTATCCTTGTGGGGACCTAAAATGTATTTCCATTCAAAATCCGATTTCACCTCTAACCTTATCCCAAAACCCTAACCCTAATTGTAACCCTAAACGCTAAACTTAAAATAGCATTTGTCCACATGGGGAGGTGGGAAATGTCCTAAAGAGGGAGCATTTTCCTTGTTTTACTATCCTTGTGGAAACTTTTGGGGATTTTAGGTCCATACAGGGATTGAAGAACCAACCAACACTCAGTCACACACACACCACTCCTCCATGGACATTTGTGTTACAATCTCACATTCGATGCGGACCATGGTTATGAGTGTAATCCATCGCTGTTTGTTTAGCCTAAATCTAATTTATTAGTCACATGCCCCGAATACAACAAGTGTAGACTTTACCTTGAAATGCTTACTTACGAGCCCTTTCGCAACAATGCAGTTAAAAATAAAATTAACAAATAGATAAAAAATAAAATATCCGGTCTGAGGCAGCAGGCCTACCTGCATGTGTATGTACAGTCGAGGCCAAAAGTTTTGAGAATGACAAATATAAAATTCACAAAGTCTGCTGCCTCAGTTTGTATGATGGCAATTTTCATATACTCCAGAATGTTATGAAGAGTGATCAGATGAATTGCAATTTATTGCAAAGTCCCTCTTTGAACTGAATCCCCAAAAAACATTTCCACTGCATTTCAGGATATTGCTGCCAGTAAGATTGCACCTAAATCAACCATTCTTTGGATCATCAAGAACTTCAAGGAGAGTGGTTCAATTGGTGTGAAGAACGCTTCAGGGGACCCAAGAAAGTCCAGCAAGCGCCAGGACCGTCTCCTAAAGTTGATTCAGCTGTGAGATCGGGGCACCGCCAGTACAGAGCTTGCTCAGGAATGGCAGCAGGCAGCAGGTGTGAGTGCATCTGTACGCACAGTGAGGTGAAGATTTTGGAGGATGGCCTGGTGTCAAGAAGGGCAGCAAAAAGGCCACTTCTCCCCAGGAAAAACATCAGGGACAGACTGATATTCTGCAAAAGGTACAGGGATTGAACTGCTGAGGACTGGGGTAAAGTCATTTTCTCAGATGAATCCCCTTTCCGATTGTTTGGGGCATCCGGAAAAAAGCTTGTCCGGATAAGACAAGGTGAGCGCTACCATCAGTCCTGTGTCATGCCAACAGTAAAGCATCCTGAGACCATTCATGTGTGTGGTTGCTTCTCAGCCAAGGACACAGCCATGAATAAAGAATGGTACACAACAATATAGACTGACAATAACAGACTACAGTTTTAGGACAGCTCATTCCAGTTAGGTGCATTGTTTCAGCTGAGACTGTGGTGTGTGTGTGTGGGGGGTAGTATGGGGAGGGGGGGGGGGTAGTATGCAGCGATATGCCTGACTGACGGTACTCCAGCCATTAGACAGAGCAGTCCCAGGCAACAGTTCTCCTGCCAGAGGTGCTCTGCTGGGCCTGATGATCATGATCACCTCACTTCCCCTTCCTGCCCTGATGTGGTTTGCTGGGTTAAATGGGCCTGCTTACCGCATCTGTCTATTAATGGAGACAACAGCAGCCGCCAAGAGCAGGGAGCTGGTCATCTGTTAGTAGTTTCAAGTTTTATTTGTCACATGCACAAGTACAGTGAAATGTTTAACTTGCAAGCCCTTCCCAACAACGCAGTATTCAATATAGTATAACAAACAAAAACACAAAATAGAAAAGAGAATTTGCATGCTATATACAGGGTCAGTGCCAGTACCAAATGTACAATGTGCAGGGATACTGGAGTAGTTGAGGTAGATACAGTATGTACACAGAGTGAGAAATTAACACCAGCCACATGCTGGTAGATTTTGCCATTGGCTGGTAGAATGTCTATTTTTACCAGCCACACTAGCTGGTTGTCATAGAGCATTTGGGAGCATTATTGTTTTCCAATCCAGAGCCCACATGTAAAAAAAAAACGAACGTGTTGTGTGTGTGTGTGTGTGTGTGTGTGTGGTAGTCTGGAATAGAGAATCTCAACGCTACAGTGGTGAAAGTGTGGGCTACAATGTTTTCTGTGATGCATCTTAATTCTTTATTTTATCCTGAAAAAAATGTGTCTGGTAAGAAAATGGAGTGGCTGGTAAAACTTGGGAGAAAGTGACTGGTAGCAGGATTAATAATAATAAACAATATGGCAGCAGCATAAGTGGTAGTCTGCGTGGTAATGAGTGTGTGTGTGTTAAGTGCGAGTGTGCACAAGCGTGTCAATGTAGGCGTGTGTGGGTAGAGAGCAGTAAGAGTGCATAGTCAGTGCATATAGTCCTTGGTGGTGGTGGGCAGCTATTGTCTATCTGTTTAAAAAGTATCATTGCTTAGGGTAGAAGTTGTCTCGGAGCCTGCTGGTCCGAGACCTGATACTCTGGTACCGCCTGCCGGATGGAAGCAGAGAGAATCTATGACAAGGGTGGCTGGAGTCTTTGGCAATTTCTCAGGCCTTCCACAGACATCGCTTGGTGTGTATATCCTGAATGGCTGGGACCTCACCCCAGTGATATGCTGGGCTGTCCGCACCACCCTCTGTGTAGAGTAATATCACAAAGCAGGGTGGACAGGCAACATGGACGGACTGGGACAAGAAATCGGCCCAGAAATTTCTAATACACCGGACAATTTGTTTCTCTCAGGTCCCTCATTATTAGCCAAATAATGATCCATACTTCTGCAGAAAAAAAAGTATAAATAGACAAGCACACTGGGCTAAAGATGGACCAGCCCATCTGGCATTTGCCCGAATTGCCCCATATCCAATCCTTTAATGATTGGCTAAACCCCTTACAGGTATCTAGCTCCCTCTTACTAGGGCAGTGTCAGGCTGAGGCTAAATGACAGGGTATTAAACTTAGGTCTTCTGTGAGACTTATGACTGCATAAACCCGCTAAGCTAAAGCAGAGGGTGGGTGCTTTTAGCAATATCTGCCCTACATACTGCAGAGCATAATTTGTCACAGACTGAGCCCCAGAATAATCATGAATCTGCTAATAGACTAATGCACACACTGTACTACACTGTAAATTAACTACCAAAGGGCATAGGTCAAGAATCCATTTACTCAGACATTCTTTCTCCCTCACATTAGAGGTCTTCACGGGTCCACCCAAACACCCGAGAGGGTCTGGGTCCAAAATTTTCCCTCGGTACAGGTCAGATCCTGTTTGATTGTCATCGGGTCTCGGGTCTATGTAACTACAGCTGATAGACTCGACCACAGCTCCGCACAACCTATAGCATATTTATTTTACACTAACAAGGTGAATTTATTGACTTATAGAAGGCAGAGCCAAAAATACCTACAGCGCCTTCAGAAAGTATTCAAACCCCTTGACCTTTTCCACATTTTGCTGTGTTACATATTGGGATTAAAATGTATGTCTTTCATTTTTTTTTTACAATCTACACAAAATACTCTAATGTCAAAGTGGAAGAATTTAAAAAATAATGTTTTAAGTGTAATGAAGAATATCTTGATTAGATACCTATTCAAACCCAGAGTCAATACCTTTGGCAGCGAATACACCTGTGAGTCTTTTTGAGTAAGTCTCTAAGAGCTTTGCAGACCTGGATTGTACAATATTTTCCCATAATAATTTTTTAAAACTCTTTGCTAGACAGCCACTTTCAAGTCTTGCCATCGATTTTCAAGTAGATTTAAGTCAAAACTAACTAGGCCACTCAGGAACATTCAACGTCGTCTTGGTAAGAATCTCCAGTGTATATTTGGCCTTGTGTTTTAGGCTATTGTCCTGCTGAAAAGTGAATTCATCTCCCAGTGTCTGTTGGAATGCAGACTGAACCAGGTTTTCCTCTAGGATTTTCTTTTTATAAAAGCTACCTAGTCCTTGCCGATAACGAGCATATCCAAAATATGATGCAGCCACCACCCATGCTTGAAAATATGAAGAGTGGTAATCAGTGATGTGTATTCAGGACAAAAAGTTAATTTCTTTGCCACATCATTTGCAGTTTTACTTTAGTACCTTATTGCAAACAGGATGCATGTTTTGTAATATTTTCATTCTGTACAGACTTCCTTCTTTTCACTTTGTCATTTAGGTTATTATTGTAGAGTAACTACAATGTTGATCCATACTCAGTTCTCTCCAATCACAGCCATTAAATGTAACTGTTTTAAGGTCACCATTGGCCTCATGATGAAATCCCTGAGCGGTTTCCTTCCTCTCCGGCAACTGAGTTAGGAAGGACGCCTGTATCTTTGTAGTGACTGGGTGTATTGATACACCATCCAAAGCTAAATTAATAAGTTTTACCATGCTCAAAGGGATAGTCAGTGTCTGCTTTTTATTTATTTATTACCCATCGACTGTACCAATAGGTGCTGTTCTTTGCCAGGCATTGGAAAATCTCCCTGATATTTGTGGTTGAATCTGTGTTTGAAATTCACTGCTCGAATGAGGGACCTGTGTGGGGTACAGAGATGAGGTAATCATTCAAAAATCATATTAACCCCTATTATTGCACACAGTGTCTCCATACAACGCATTATGCGATTTGTTAAGCACATTTTTACTCCTAAACGCATTTAGGATTGCCATAGGAAAGGGGTTGAATACTTGACTCAAGACAATTCCGTTTAGAATTTTTTCAAAACAAAATTCCACTTTAACATTGTGAGGTATTGTGTATAGATCAGTGGCACAAAATCTAGATTTTATACATTTTAAATTCAGGCTGTAACACAGCAAAATGTTGAAGAAGTCAAGGGGTGTGAATACTTCCTGAAGGCACTGTATTTATTAACGAGAAGAGCAACTTGGCTGATATTATTATATATTTTTTAATTTAACCTTTATTTACTAGGCAAGTCAGTTAAGAACAAATTCTTATTTACAATGACGCCCTACACCGGCCAAACCCGGACGACGCTGGGCCAATTGTGTGCCGCCCTATGGGACTCCCAAACACGGCCGGTTGTGATACAGCCTGGATTCGAACCAGGGTGTCTGTAGTGACACCTCTAGCAATGCGATGCAGTGCCACTTGGGAGCAGCGGTCTAAAACAAATTATTTTGTCAGATGGGTCCAATCGGGTCTGGTCTAAACCCAGACCAGTTAGGGTATGGGTCAGGTCTAGGTCTGATTGTTGTCGGGTCCATTTGGGTTCGGGTCGGATTGTCCTCGGGTCCTACCTGTTGGACCCGAGAAGACCTCTACCTCACACACGGCCTAGATTAGGGTCAGTCAGTCAAGCCTGGGAAAAAGGAGAATTACACAAAAAAAAGTTGGGTGTTTAATTACATGTACAAGCCCACACAATGAGACACTGGCAATGCTTAATTAACAGTGTGTGTGTGTGTGTGTGTGTGTGTCTGTAGGCCAATGTTTATTGAGGGTGCTCTGTTTATTCCTAGCCTTATACAATTGTGAAAGGTCCAGCAGTTGGTAGAGCATGGCGCTTGTAACGCCAGGGTAGTGGGTATGATTCCCAGAATCACCCATGAGTAAAAATGTATGAACGCATGACTAAGTTGTTTTGAATAAAAGCATCTGCTAAATGGCATTTACACTACATGACCAAAAGTATGTGGACATCTGCTTGTCAAACATCTCATTCCAAAATCATGAGCATTAATATGGAGTTGGTTCCCCTTATGCTGCTATTACAGCCTACATTCTTTTGGGAAGGTGTTCCACTAAATATTGGAACATTGCTGCGGGGACTTGCTTCCATTAGGCCTGGCTCGCAGTCAGCATTCCAATTCATCCCAAAGGTGAACGATGGGGTTGAGGTCAGGGATCTGTGCAAGCCAGTCAAGTTCTTCCACACCGATCTCGACAAACCATTTCTGTATGCACCTCACTTTGTACACAGGGGCATTGTCATGCTGAAACAGGAAAGGGCATTCCCCAAAGTTGGAAGCACAGAATCATCAAGAATGTCATTCTATGCTGTCACGTTAAGATTTCCCTTCACTGGAACTAAAGGGCCTAGCCCGAACCATGAAAAACAGCCCCAGACCATTATTCCTCCTCCAACAAATTTTACAGTTGGCACTACGCAGTCAGGCAGATAGCGTTCTCCAACCCCAGATTCGTCCATCGGACTGCCAGATGGTGAAGCTTCACTCCAGAGAATGCGCTTCCACTTGAAGCTCCCGACGGTTCTAACTAGCAGGGCAGAAATTTTACGAACTGACTTGTTGGAATGGAGGCCTCCTACGACAGCCACGATGAAAGTCACTGAGCTCTTCAGTAAGGATATTCTACTGCCAATGTTTGCCTATAGAGATTGCATGGCTGTGTGTTCGACTTTATACACCTGTCAGCAATGGGTGTGGCAGAAATAGTCTAATCCACATACATAGTGTATTATAGTTGTTCTACATAGAGTTAAAACAACAAAGCCAGTCTCATCTGAGTCTACATGGCAGTGCATGTAAATCCATACCTAAACCCACCCAGACTATACTGTTTAATGCATAGAGGCTGTAAATACCAATTCAGGAGAAAAAAACAAAGCAACTTGAGGCCCAAAGTCCTCAGTTTATTCCGAGCCACCTAGAATCACAGAGGCCTACCATGCACAGCATACATGGGTAGGACTAAATGGATACACTTTCAATTAATAGACATGCCTGATCAAATCTCAAATAATGGTGTGTTGCCTTTCAATGGATGCATTTGTAGGAGTGGAGGGGGAACGAGCAGAGTAGGGCTTGAACCAGCGCATCACAAGAAACTTGCACTTTGGTCCAAAGAAACTGGGCCGGTGCAGCTACCAAAATTAACAACATTACCGCATTGATGTGATCCACTACGCATATGGAGAGGTTTACTGGTGGGTTCTCCAACAAGGCCTACTAATGAAAAAATATGAAGCCATATAATCTAGTCACATCCTAAACACAGAGTTTAAATAACCGCATGCATTTCTTTCAAAACACTCAATTCTAACAATAGTTAATTGAGTAGGCCTATAGCTCATTAACTAACAGCCTATACCTTAATTATGCATATAAATCTTGCAACATAGCTTAAATAACCAATCGATTCAGATAGAGAACCATGACCAAAAACGTTTTCACGAGATCTTGATTCTAGTTGAGTGGACAGCGCTATGATTTACGATCCGATTAACTTTCCTCTAACTCATTCTATGGAGGTAAAACGGTATACATTTGGAACGTATTCGTTAAATCGGATGTGTCATGTAGGGTTAATTAACAATCTTGGTACTTCAGTGCCGCGATCAAGGCATCAAAGTGTCAAAATACTGCGGTTTCGAGCTTTGACGCGTAGGCTCTGTGAGTTGTGACAGCGACGTTTTTCCACTTGAACAGACTGCGGCGTGAATCACTGTCTGTGTTTTCGGGTCTGCAGTAAGCAGACTATCGCCTCCCAGTACGATTTGACTGTTCAATTTTATCAAGTCATCATCTGCCCTGCACAAGCTAGCTAGGCCTGTGGCTATATTGAGCATTCTCCCTGCAGGCTACAGCCCCGTGTACGATTCCATTTAAATGCGTAGTTGTGTTTCTACGTGCGGGCCTGGAATGCTAAAGAACTGCGCGAAAATGCATCTGTACTGCGATTTTTCCCCCGGCTGTTTGCCTTCTTACCTGCAGATGTTCCTGAAATCGTATCGGCAGTATCTGGGCCATTCTTGAGGCTTTCTATGTTTCAATTGTCCGGAGAAAAGGAAAGGGGAAGGGGACACGAAGAGGAATGAATGTTGTATTGTATTGGAAGTCCCCAAAACGCCCCCAAAAGTAAAATGCGATGTGCAATGATAGGGGTCTTGCCGGCTTGCGTTGATATCACCTGAATTCACTGCCTGCTCTCGTTCAGTAGCACCCAAACAACACTCCTGAACCAAAACTCTACGCTTCCGCTAAGTAAAATAGTCCAAAACATAATTACACTCGCTCTGGGAGAAAACTATTTTTATGAAGCTCTAATGTTGCTTACAGTATTATACAAAATAATACACTTGCTACTTATAAGCCCTACAGCTAACCAAGAGGATTTCCCCACAAATAGCCTACCAACGCAGGAAAAAAAATCGGATGTCCTCAATGTACCCCTCCGCTGCCCCTTCCCCTTAATTTTCCCTATGTCGAAATAAAGGCACGTGACAGGCGCCCACTCCCCTTCCGATTTCTGCAAACTCAAGTGCTGAGACGTTGGGAATATGCCTTTACCCCACCCTGTGAAAAGTGTCTAGTAGTGAGAAAATATGTTGGGATTGTAAAAGAGGAATTTAAATTATGTATTAGTCAAGGTAGGAGTAGGCATTTCGCTGCACCTTCAATAACATATGCGCATATGTATGAGCGACCAATTTGGTTTGATTTATGCTATGTATGTGCACCATACAGGTAACTCCTAAAATAATAGAAACACTTGAGTAAATGAGGTACAGAAAGTATATTGAAGCAGGTGATTTCACACAGGTGTAGTTCTTGAGTTAATTTAGCAAATAACATCCCATGCCTAGGGTCATGTAAAAAAAATGATTTTGGCTGTCGTGGCTATTTCCTCATAGGATGACAATGCTCCCATGTGCAGGACACGAATGGTTTGATGAGCATGAAAACAATGTAAACTATATGCCATGGCCGTCTCAGTCACCAGTTCTCAACCCAATTTAACACTTATGGAAGATTCTGAAGAAACCCCTGAGAGCGTTTTCCACCAATGTCAACAATTTCTCGTGGAAGAATGGTGTCACATCCCTACAATAGAGTTTCAGACACTTGTAGAATTTATGCCAAGGTGCATTGAAGCTGTTCTGGCTTGTGGTGACCCAACGCCTTATTGACGCTTTATGTTGGTGTTTCCTTTATTTTGGCAGTTACCTGTAGTTTAGAACACCTACTCATTCAAGGGTTTTTCTTAATTTGACTATTTTCTACATCGTAGAATAATAGTGAAGACATCAAAACTATTAAATAACACATATGGAATCATGTAGTAACCAAAAAAGTGTTAAACCAATCAAAATATATTTTATATTTGAGATTCTTCAAATAGCCACCCTTTGCCTTGATGGCAGCTTTGCACACTCTTGGCATTCTCTCAACCAGCTTCATGAGGTAGTCACCTGGAATGCATTTCAATTAACAGGTGTGCCTTCTTGAAAGTTAATTTGTGGAATTAGTGAATCCTTGCATTTATGGAGATCTAAACTAACAACTTCAACTTTGAGGGAAATAAATGCCATTCACGCTGTTGTGTTGCAAATACAACAAAATTATAAAACACAAACAGGATTTCAAAACATTTCAGACTATATTATTATATAAATAGAAACTTACAGATGGCCCACTTACACAGTATTCAGTCACAACACAGGTGTAGACACAAAATTGAATTCCCCATCACTCACTGAAACAAGCACTGCATAAAGACTCAGAGCAAGAATGAGGTATTGAATATACCTTTTCATAGACTACTCACTACTCTATTCAGGTGCAAGCATTTTAAAATTAATCTAATTTCAATCAAAAATAGGTTAATAAAGTCAAACAGACATAATTACAGCATACTTAAACACACAAACACATACAGTACACAGATATACGGTAATATGTACACTTCTAGCCATTTTCATCACAAAACAAAAACGAGGGTTTGTAATGGATATCTTGTGGTGAGGAACATGACGATTGAAGGTAGTATTTCCAAGTTATCAAATGTATTTAGTTATTAATGGTAGCATTTAATGTACTTTATGAATGGGCTGGTGTAGGTGAGATACACATTTCTGTGGGTTATGAAAAGATTTTTGATTTATTGTCACATACAGCGAAGTGAAATGTACAGGTGCAGTGATGTGTTTTTTTGGACAGGGTCAGCAATAGTAGCACGGCGGCCCTGGAGCAAATTAGGTGCCTTGCTCAAGGGCACATTGACCGATTTTTCACCTTATCGACTCAAGTATTCAAATCAGCGACATTTCAGTTACTGGCCCAACGCTCTAACCGCTAGGCTACCTGCCACCCTATAGTAGTGTAGTGTAGTTTGTCAGGCTGGGTGGGTGATATATATTGTGTGTGGGTTATGGATAATGTTGTTTATGGATGGGCTGGATGGGTGAGATACGTGGTGTGCTTGGCCTGACTCTTGCTATCGATCAGCAGCAGTTGGTTATTCTTGTGGTGAGAGATGATCTCCTGGAGACTACTGAAAAACTATGAGAGAGAGATGGAGGGAGGGAGTAGCGAGGGAAAGAGTGAGAGAGAGAGTTACTACAGTATAGTTATTGCAGAGGTTACAGTACAGTACTAAGTTGCATTCCTTCATCTCTGTTCCACACATCCTCCGTTCCTCCCACATCCTCCCTCTATCCCACCTGACCTCTTCATTCTTTTCCCCCCACATTCTCCCTTTGCAAATTCTTTTTGCAAATCCTCCTTTCCTCCTGTGGCCTCTGTCTTTTCCCCTCTCCTTATCCCTCTCTTCTCCTCCTCCCTACCCTCTCGCATTTTCATTTCCCCCCTCTCTCTCTCTTTCTCGCTCTCTCTCTCTCTGTGTCCCCCATCTCAACACTCTCGTCCTCATCCTCCCATTCTCTTTCACCGATTCATTATTTTACCCCTTGTTTAGCACTCTACCCCCCCCCCCCCCCCCGTCTTTTCACCTCCTCGTTCTTCTTGCCCTCCTTTCCGAGGGCGTAGCCGCGCGTCTCCTCCAGAAAGCGGATGGGGATGTTATAGACCTTCTGTCTGTATAGGACAGCCAGTGTGTAGGGCTGACGGGCGTTCTGGGCTGAACTGTGACGTATCAGGAATGCCCCATCCTACAAGAGGGAGAGGGAGAGAGGGGGGAGGAAAAGGCCGCGGGAGAGGAGCGAAAGAGGGAGGGAGGGAGGGAGGGAGGGAGGGAGGGAGGGAGGGAGGGAGGGAGGGAGGGAGGGAGGGAGGGAGGGAGGGAGGGAGGAGAGAATGGATATCAGTATCAAAACCCACAGGGTCTTTGAATGAGCATAGATGAATCAGACTCAGTGATGGTGTGTGTATGTGTCAGCTGTAACCCGAGGCTACACACACACAGTCAAATAAAGGGGAGTTACGATCGAGATTACTCTCACATCGTTACTTGTCTATTTCAGCGTGAAATGAAACAGGTCGGCTGTGTTAGTAAAGACAAAGGGCCAGAGACAGATACGCTCATATAATCAGCAGCATTATAACACATAATCACAAAACATCAGCAGCTACTGAGCAACATATAGAGAGGAGGGGAGAGAACCACAGAGGACCAAGTGGGCAGGCTAATAGATCAATGAAGTATTGATTCACTGTTGAGGAATACTGGCTAACTAACTATAACTAATCATATTGATTCAGGAATCACATTGGCCAGGTCCTTCAGAGCTGGGGATTCTTTACCTCTAAGTCATTTTCATTTTTTATTTTTTATGGTACTTCAAGAACTGTGTGTGTGTGTGTGTGTGTGCGCGTGTGTGTGTGTGTGTGTGTGTGTATTTGCTTGCATTTGTGTGTGTGTCTGCTCATCTCCGGTGTGTGTGTATCCCACCTTGTTGATCTGCATTAAGAGGTCCTCAGCAGTCTTTCTATTGCAGTTTCCAGCGAACCACTCTTTCTCCTGTAACATACCACAGTTCTCTATGACGCCCTCCACTGCCTGCCACCACAG
The DNA here is from genome assembly GCF_057628025.1 of Oncorhynchus mykiss. Classification (NCBI taxonomy): domain Eukaryota; kingdom Metazoa; phylum Chordata; class Actinopteri; order Salmoniformes; family Salmonidae; genus Oncorhynchus; species Oncorhynchus mykiss. The sequence goes on along the minus strand of NC_143027.1, from coordinate 33,667,081 downwards.
TTATATCCAAGGATACCCCATACTTCAGGTATATCACCATTTAACTAAGGTTTGCAGCAACATTTGTAGCACTTTAACACGGTATTATGCATGGTTACATGAGAGGTACAGTATGAGAGGGGAAGGCACATACCTCCTTTCCTGCCTGCATGGTTGTCTGCATACCAGAGGGAGAAACTTTGGCATAGAGAGAAATAATGAGTTGTTGACCAACGTGTAGAGTGCTCTACAGCAGGGTTTCCCAAACTTGGTCCTGCCCCCCCTCCCCTGGGTGCATGGTTTGGGTTTTGCCCTTGCACTCCACAGCTGGGGGCGGGGGGGGCAGGACCGAGTTTAGGAAACCCTGCTCTACAGTCTATTCAAAATAAAGCATGTAGTTACAATCAAGGCCACAAGTATGCTGGACAGCACTGCTGACAGTAGCCACAGTCACCCTAGATGACGGGGTTAAACAAGTTATAATTATGTTATAATGAAAATGGCTTCCAATTCACATAGGTAATGAAAAATGAACAATATGCACCTCCAACATGTTCATATTATGTGGACAGAAAAACAACACAAATGTAAAGAAATGAAGGATGTCCTTCACTCTGATTAGCAAACCACAGTTGGAGCATTTCAGAGTTCCACACATCCTTTATTTCCATTTCTATGGCTTTCTATCCTTCAGCTGTGACCCAAAACTGGTCCTGTTCCCAGCATGCTCTTACCTGCTGCGGTAGTGTCTATAATGGGCGGGGGAGGGGGGCTGCAACACAGACAACAGGTCCATTATTAGCCAACATGCTTACTATAATAGATGAGCAATATAGGCCTGTGGCTACAACAACATTGAATACGCAAGAACAGTAGGCCTTCATACTTCAATGACTTAGCTAAGTTATCGCAAATCAAACTTTATTTGTCACATGCACCGAATACAACAAGTGTAGAACTTAAGGTGAAATGCTTACTTACAAGCCCTTAACCAACAGTGCAGTTCAAGAAGAGTTAAGAAAATATTTACCAAATAAACTGAAGTGAAAAATAATCAAAAGTAATACAATAACATAACAATAACAAAGCTATATACAGGGGGTACCGGTACCGAGTCAGTGTGCGGGGGTACTGGTTAGAGGTCATTTGTACATGTAGATAGGGGTGAAGTGACTATGCATAGATAATAAACAGCAAGTAGCAGCAGTGTACAAAACAAATGGGGGGGTTCAATGTAAATAGTCCGGTGGCCGTTTGATTAATTGTTCAGCAGTCTTATGGCTTGGGAGTAGAAGCTGTTACGGAGGCTTTTGGTCCAAGACTTGGCGCTCCAGTACCGCTTCCCGTGCGGTAGCAGAGAGAACAGTCTATGACTTGGGTGACTGGAGTCTCTGACAATTTAATGGGCTTTCCTCTGACACCACCTATTATATAGGTCCTGGATGGCAGGAAGCTTGGCCCCAGTGATGTCCTGGGCTGTACACAATACCCTCTGCCTTACAGTCAGATGCCGAGCAGTTACCATACCAGGCGGTGATGCAACCGGTCAGGATGCTCTCGATGGTTCAGCTAAAGAACTTGTTGATGATCTGGGGACCCATGCCAAATCTATTCAGTCTCCTGTGGGGGAAAAGGTTTTGTCGTGCCCTCTTCACGACTGTCTTGGTGTGTTTGGACCATGATAGTTCGTTGGTGATGTGGACACCAAGAAACTTGAAACTCTCGACCCGCTCCACTACAGCCCCGTTGATGTTAATGGGGCCTGTTCGGCCCACCTTTTCCTGTAGTCCACAATCAGCTCCTTTGTCTTGCTCACATTGAGGGAGAGGTTGTTGGCCTGGCACCACACTGCCAGTTCTCTGACCTCCTCCCTATAGGCTGTCTCATCGTTGTCTGTGATCAGGCCTACCACTGTTGTGTCGTCAGCAAACTTAATGATGGTGTTGGAGTCGTGTTTGGCAAGACAGTCGTGGGTGAACAGGGAGTACAGGAGGGGACTAAGTACACACCCCTGAGGAGCCCCAGTGTTGAGGATCACTGTGGCAGATGTGTTGTTGCCTACCCTTACCACCTGGGGGCGGCCCGCCAGGAAGTCCAGAATCCAGTTGCAGAGGGAGGTGTTTAGTCCCAGGGTCCTTAGCTTAGTGATGAGCTTCGTGGGCACTATTGTGTTGAATGCTGAGTTGTAGTCAATGAACAGCATTCTCACATAGGTGTTCTTTTTGTCCAGGTGAGAAAGTGCAGTGTGGAGTGCGATTAAGATTGCGTCATCTGTGGATCTGTTGAGGCTATATGCAAATTGGAGTGGGTCTAGGGTATCCGGGAAGATGTTGTTGATGTGAGCCATGACCAGACTTTCAAAGCATTTCATGGCTACCGACGTGAGTGCGACGGGGCGGTAATCATTTAGGCAGGTTACCTTCGCTACCTTTGGCACCTGGAATATGGTGGTCTGCTTGAAACATGTAAACTCAGCAAAAAAAGAAACGTTCTCACTGTCAACTGCGTTTATTTTCAGCAACCTTAACATGTGTAAATATTTGGATGAACATAACAAGATTCAACAACTGAGACATAAATTGAACAATTCCACAGACATGTGACTAACAGAAATTGAATAATGTGTCTCTGAACAAAGGGGGGGGTCAAAATCAAAAGTAACAGTCAGTATCTGGTGTGGCCACCAGCTGCATTAAGTACTGAAGTGCATCTCCTCCTCATGGACTGCACCAGCTTTGCCAGTTCTTGCTGTGAGATGTTACCCCACTCTTCCACCAAGGCACCTGCAAGTTCCCGTACATTTCTGGGGGGGATAGACCCTAGCCCTCACCCTATTATCCAACAGGTCCCAGACGTGCTCAATGGCATTGAGATCCGGGCTCTTTGCTAGCCATGGCAGAACACTAACATTCCTGTCTTGCAGGAAATCACGCACAGAATGAGCAGTATGGATAGTGGCATTGTCATGCTGGAGGGTCATGTCAGGATGAGCCTGCAGGAAGGGTACCACATGAGGGAGGAGGATGTCTTCCCTGTAACACAACGTTGAGATTGCCTGCAATGACAACAAGCTCAGTCCGATGATGCTGTAACACACCGCCGCAGACTATGACGGACCTTCCACCTCCAAATCAATCCCTCTCCAGAGTACAGGCCTTGGTGTAACGCTCATTCCTTCAATGATAAACGCAAATCCGACCATCACCCCTGGTGAGACAAAACCGCGACTCGTCAGTGAAGAGCACTTTTTGACAGTCCTGTCTGGTCCAGAGACGGTGGGTTTGTGCACATAGGCGACGTTGTTGCCGGTCATGTCTGGTGAGGACCTGCCTTACAACAGGCCTACAAGCCCTCAGTTCAGCCTCTCTCAGCCTATTGCGGACAGTCTGAGCTCTGATGGAGGGTTTGTGCATTCCTGGTGTAACTCGGGCAGTTGTTGTTGCCATCTTGTACCTGTCCTGCAAGTGTGATGTTCAGATGTACCGATCCTGTTCAGGCGTTGTTACACGTGGTCTGCCACTGCGAGGACGATCAGCAGTACGGACATTGCAATTTATTGCCCTGGCCACATCTGCAGTCCTCATGCCTCCTTGCAGCATGCCTAAGGCATGTTCACACAGATGAACAGGGACCCTGGGCATCTTTCTTTTGATGTTTTTCAGAGTCAGTAGAAAGGCTTCTTTAGTGTCCTAAACTTTCATAACTCTGACCTTAATTGCTGTTAGTGTCTTAACGACCGTTCCACAGGTGCATGTTCATTAACAGGGTCCTGAAAAAGTTTATGTTTCTTTTTTTGCTGAGTTTAGGTATTATAGACTGGGTCAGGGAGAAATTGAAAATGTCAGTGAAGACACTTGCCAGTTGGTCCGTGCAAGATTTGAGTACACGTCCTGGTAATCCATCTGGCCCCGCAGCTTTTTGAATGTTGACCTGTTTAAAGGTGTAGTAGGTGTAGTAGGATTCAATCTTAATCCTGTATTGCCTGTTTGATGGTTCGTCTGAGGGCATAGCGGGACTTCTTATAAGCATCCGGATTAGTGTTCCGCTCATTGAAAGCACCAGCTCTAGCCTTTAGCTCGCTGCGGATGTTGCCTGCAATCCATGGCTTCTGGTTGGGATATGTACGCACGGTCACAGTGGGGACGAAGTCATTGATGCACTTCTTGATGAAGCTGATGACTGAGATGGTATACACCTCAATATCATTGGATGAATCCCGGAACATATTCCAGTCTGTGCTAGCAAAACAGTCCTGTACCGTAGCATTCGCGTCATCTGACCAGGTCACTGGTACTTCCTGCTTTTGTTTTTGCTAATAAGCAGGAATCAGGAGGCTAGAATTATGGTCAGATTTGCCAAATGGAGGGCGGGGGAGAGCTTTGTATGCATTTCTGTGTGTGGAGTAAAGGTGGTCTAGAGTTTTTTTCCCTCTGGTTGCACATATGACATGCTGGTAAAATTTTTGTAAAACTGACTTAAGTTTGCCTGTATTAAAGTTCCCAGCTAATAGCAGCGCTGCTTTTGATTGAGCATTTTCTTGCTTGCTTATGGCCTTATAGAGTTGGTTGAGTTGCTGTCTTAGTGCCAGCATCGGTCTGTGGTGGCAAATAGACAGCTTCGAATAATATAGATGAGAACTCTCTTGGTAGATAGTCTGGTCTACAGCTTATCATAAGGTACTCTACCTCAGGCAAGCAATACCTTGAGACTTATTTAATATTTAACATCACGCACCAGCTGTTATTGACAAAAAGACACACACCCTCACCCCTCGTCTTACCAGACAAAGCTTCATCTATATTCTGCTGGTGCATGGAAAATCCCGCCAGCTCTATATTATCGCTGTGGTCTTTCAGCCACGACTCGGTGAAACATAAGATATTCCAGTTTTTAATGTCCCGTTGGTAGGATAGTCGTAATCGTAGGTCATCAATTTGATTTTCCAATGATTGCATGTTAGCCAGTAGAACGGATGGCAGTGGGAGTTTACTCGCTTGCCTACGGATTCTCAGAAGGCAGCCTGACCTGCGCCCCCTTTTCCTTCGTCTTTTCTTCACGCAAATGACAGGGATTTGGGCCTGTTCCCGGGAAAGCAGTATATCCTTCTCATCGGACTCGTTAAAGGAAAAGGCTTCTTCCAGTTCGAGGTGAATAATCGCTGTTCTGATGTCCAGAAGTTATTTTCGGTCATAAGAGACGGTAGCAGCAACATTATGTACAAAATAAGTTACAGACAGTACAAAAAAACTAAAGAAAAGCACAGTTGGTTAGGAGCCAGTAAAACGTCAGTCATCCTCTTCGGCGCCATCTTAACACTTCAAACATAAGATCCTCTTTATAGACCTCAACAGAATGGAAATCGTTATCAGGCAATGCTAAGTGGTATCCATGTGTTTGACTGTTGCTGCTTGTACAGGACTGAAAGTTCATAAAGCATGAACCTGCATCACATGTTTAACACATGTAAAACATGTACTGTATGTCCTTGCAGCGTATAGCGTGGTCTCATCCAGTGTGTACATGCATAGTGCTGTGAGAGTGGCTGTGTTCCCAAGCCTCACCTGGGTTTGGGTTCCTTTAGGGATGCAGGGAGGGGGGGTTTGATGCCTGGGGTGGGTGGGGGCAGCTTGCCAGGGAACGTGGAGCGTTTCACATCAGGCGGAGGAGCTGGGGAGGGTCACAGAAACACAGCAATGGACCAGGTTCTGCATTTTCACTTCATGGTTGTGTTCCAAATGGTACTCAGTTCCCAATGTAGGGCTCTGGTCAAAAGTAGTGCATGTAGGGAACAGGCCATTTGGGATGCAGACATTATCATCATGATCCATCTATTTTTAGTCAGACAGAATGTAGTGTCACTTACCTGTCTTTGCCTCACTGACCAGTAGAGAACTCTGGAATGCAGGAAAGTGTGAAACTCATTCAAATGTGGACACGGATAAGGCCTACACTCCTGCACTAAAAAACATGTTCAGTGGAGAATCTCTGAAATAGGCCAATTCTGTGTTAGAAACCGGCCAGTGTTGTGATGTGTTAAATCATGTGCCCGTAGTGTGTTAAATAATGTGTGAACCATGGAGAAACTCACCGACTTGGCTCTGGGTACTGGAGGTTTTCTACAGAGAAAGACAGACAGACAGACATACATGATGGGATTGAGCTGATATCGCATGTCAAACAATAAAACTCAAAAACAATAACATGGCTTCTCTCATGACATAGAATGGCACTAGTTTCAGAGATGGTGTCAAGGCCAGTTTAACCCAGTCAATTCAGGAGGTGAATTGAAATTCAGTTATTGCATTTGCATAACTATGAAAAGAATGGAAGTGGTGATATACACCTAAATTACACCAAGATGAGTTTGTGCATTTTTCATCTCATGTCTTGACAGGTGTACTCACATGGGCATGGGGGGAGGGGCAATTGCTGTCTTGGGTAGGAGGGGCATCCTTATGGGCCCGCGAGGAGCAGGGGGGCAAGCTGTAGAAACAGGAGTACTTATTCTTGACAGTGCCAAGGATTCTTTTCTCTCAAAATAAGCTAAATACGTTTTTTCTTTAATAATTTGGAATTCATGTCCTGTCTCTTTATCTCATATAAAATATATGATCTAGTCAAAACCTCAGTATAAATGCATTGACACTGAGGCTGTATTAGTGGTTCTACAGGAGTAACTGACCTGCTGTGGGCTCCAGATACAGGTCATCACTGTCTGCCTGAAACAGAGACACAACACGCATATTAATCACCTCTCTCTGGCCGAATTAGAAATTGTCCAGAGACCAGACATCTCATGGCCCTATGGAACTATGAATATACTGATTGTCCATCAAGAATGTGTTAAAAGGGTACAGCGGATAAAAAGGCTAAGGTTTGGGGATTGGAGTTAGGGGTGAGGCTCTGTCTGTTAACGATGTGTTGGGCTCACCTGTCCTTCATTAGGATCCAGGTAGACATCTGCAAAGAGAAAACAGAGGATGATGCTGTTACAGAATCACACATCCCTCTAGTGGTGACTTGATGTAATAGCACACCAATGTCCTATCAGGGTTCCAGGGTCTGACTATTGGTTGAGATCCTGCACGACTACATTGCAGATGCATGCCAGATCTTACAACAACTGGATAGGTATTTAACATATCAGCTATGCACAGTCGATGGCTTGGAATGCAACCAATGGTTGATACAATGCACTGCTTGCACCTAAATTACTAGTCGGGCAGGAACTAGATCTATAACTGTAGCGTTTACCTTCCTCTGCAGGGGGAGGGGTGGGAGCAGGGGCAGGGCGGGAAGGAGGAGGGGCAGACTTCTTAGGAGTAGACCTTTTCCCTGGCTTCTCCTTCCTGTCTACCTCAGGAGCTAGAGAGAGAGAGAGGGAAGCTTGACCATCTCAAACTTAACCTACTCGTTTGTTTAAGTTAATTCTCCTGTACAATTACACGCCTCAATAATTATTTTTACACATTTTTATCAATCAACATTCACATCCATGTATAGGGCACAATTCATATCCACATTTAAAATACACAATCATCATATAGGATAAACTCCCACCCATCCAGGACATTTATTTGAAACAGTGCCTGAGGAAGGCCCGCAGCATCATCAAGGACCCCACACACCCCAGCCACAAGCTGTTCCCTCCCTTACCGTTGAGCAGACGTTATTGGACCATGAGGTCGGATACCAACAGGCTCAGAGACAGTTTCTATCTACAAGCCATCAGACTGCTGAACACTTGAACTGGATTGACCCCCTGCTCTGATTCTCCGCACATTAGCACACATGTACTCACTCACTCACACACCCACACAGACATACACACATCCACACACATATTCAGGCTACACACACATCACAACTGCTGCTACCAGACTCAGGTCTGTTCTATGCTGGTCCGGACAATCGGATTCCACGCTTCAAGATTGCTTCGATCACGTGGACTGGGATATGTTCCGCATAGCTTCCGACAATAACATTGATGAATACGCTGATTTGGTGAGCGAGTTTATTAGCAAGTGCATCCACTGCTTTTAATCAGGGCAAGGTGACCGGAAACATGACCGAATACAAACAGTGTAGCTATTCCCTCCTCAAGGCAATCAAACAAGCTAAGCGTCAGTATAGAGACAAAGTAGTTGCTTTGAGGACAACACAATGCCACTGATGCTACCAAAACCTGCGGGCTCTCCCTCACTGCAGCCAACATGAGTAAAACATTTAAATCGTGTTAACCCTCGCAAGGCTGCCGGCCCAGACATCCCCAGCCGCACCCTCAGAGCATGTGCAGACCAGTTGGCTGGTGTGTTTACGGTCATATTCAATCAAGCCTTATCCCAGTCTGCTGTTCCCACACGCTTCAAGAGGGTCACCATTGTTCGTTTTACCAAGAAAGTAAAGGTAACTGAGTTATATGACTATCGCCTCGTAGCACTCACTTCCGTCATCATGAAGTGCTGCACCCTACCTGACACTCTAAACTCACTCCAATTTGCTTGCCGCCCCAATAGGTCCACAGACGACGCAATCGCAATCACACTGCACACTGCCCTAACCCATCTAAGAATGCTGTTCATCGACTACAGCTCAGCATTTACCACCATAGTACCCTCCAAACTCGTCATTAAGCTCGAGACCCTGGGTCTCGACCCTGCCCTTTGCAGCTGGGTCCTTGACTTCCTGACGGGCCGCCCCCAGGTGGTGAGGGTAGGTAACAACATCTCCACCCTGCTGATCCTCAACACTGGGGCCCCACAAGGGTGCGTTCTCAGCCCTCTCCTGTACTCCCTGTTCACCCATGACTGCGTGGCCATGCACGCCTCCAATTCAATCCTCAAGTTTGCAGACGACACTACAGTGGTAGGCTTGATTACCAACAATGATGAGACGGCCTACAGGGAGGAGGTGTGGTTTCAGGAAAATAACTTCACACTCAATGTCAACAAAACAAAGGAGATGATCGTGGACTTCAGGAAACAGCAGAGGGAGCAGCCCCCTATCCACATCGACGGGACAGTAGTGGAGAAGGTGGAAAGTTCCTCGGCGTACACATCACGGACAAACTGAAATGGTCCACCCACACAGACAGCGTGTGAAGAAGGCGCAGCAGCGCCTCTTCAACCTCAGGAGGCTGAAGAAATTTGGCTTGTCACCAAAAACACTCACAAACTTTTATACACAATCGAGAGCATCCTGTCAGGCTGTATCACCGCCTGGTACGGCAACTGCTCCGCCCCCATCCATAAGTCTCTCCAGAGGGTAGTGAGGTCTGCACAACGCATCACCGGGGGCAAACTACCTGCCCTCCAGGACACCTACACCACCCGATGTCACAAGAAGGCCAAAAAGATCATCAAGGACAACAACCACCCGAGACACTGCCTGTTCACCCCGCTATCATCCAGAAGGCGAGGTCAATACAGGTGCATCAAAGCTGGGACCGAGAGACTGAAAAACAGCTTCTATCTCAAGGCCATCAGACTGTTAAACAGCCATCATTAACATTGAGTGGCTGCTGCCAACATACTGACTCATCTCTAGCCACTTTAATAATGAAAAATGTATGTAATAAATGTATCACTAGCCACTTTAAACAATGCCACTTCATATAATGTTTACATACCCTACATTACTCATCTCATATGTATATACTGTACTCTCTACCATCTACTGCATCTGCCTATGCCGTTCGGCATTTGCTCATTCATATATTTTTATGCACATATTCTTATTCATTCTTTTACACTTGTATGTAAGGTAGTTGTTGTGAAATTGTTAGGTTAGATTACTTGTTAGATGTTACTGCATGGTCGGAACTAGAAGCACAAGCATTTCGCTACACTCGCATGAATATCTGCTAACCATGTGCATGTGACAAATAAAATTTGATTTGATTTAAATACTGCACAAGTTAAACACTTGCAGCTGAATCCCCTTTCCTCTAAACACCTGTATCATACTCATGCTAAGATCTTTATTCTATTCTACTGAGCCATTTACTTTATGTATGTATTAGTATCTTTTATTATTTCTTATTATTGTTGTATTGTCGAGAGAAAAAACCTGCAAGTATGCATTTCTTTGGACAGTGTATACCATACATACGACTAATAACACTTGAAACTTGCATGTCCTGGACAAAGAGGATAGAGAGAGGAGGATAGAGAGGGGAGGACAGAGAGAGGAGGATAGAGAAATTAGGATAGAGAGAGGAGGACAGAGAGAGGAGGGTAGAGAGAGGACAGAGAGAGGAGGATAGAGAAAGAAGGATAGAGAAAGGAGGATAGAGAGAAGATAATAGAGAAAGGAGGATAGAGAGAGGAGGATAGAGAAAAGAGGATTGAGAGGGGAGGATAGAGAGAAGATAATAGAGAAAGGATGATAGAGAGAAGAGGATAGAGAAAGGATGATAGAGAGAGGACGATAGAGAAAAGAGGATTTAGAGGGGAAGATAGAGAGAAGATAATAGAGAAAGGATGATAGAGAGAAGAGGATAGAGAAAGAAGGATAGTGAGGGGAGGATAGAGAAAAGATAATATAGAAAGGAGGACAGGGAGGGGAGGATAGAGAAAGGAGGATAGAGAGCAGAAGACAGAGAAAGGAGAATAGAGAGAAGAGGACAGAGAGGAGGGTAGAAAGAAGAGGATAGAGAGAGGGTGGATAGAGAGAGGGGAGGATAGAGAGAAGAGGATAGAGAGAGCGGAGGATAGAGAGAAGAGGATAGAGAGAGGAGGATAGAGAGAATAGGATAGAGAGAGGGGAGGATAGAGAGAAGAGGATAGAGAAAGGAGGATAGAGAGAAGAGGACAGAGAGAGGAGGGTAGAGAGAAGAGGATAGAGGACAGAAAAAGGAGGATAGAGAGAGGGGAGGATAGAGAGAGGGGGGATAGAGAGAGGAGGATATAGAGAAGAGGATAGAGAGAGGGGAGGATAGAGAGAAGAGGATAGAGAAAGGAGGATAGAGAGAAGAGGACAGAGAGAGGAGGGTAGAGAGACGAGGATAGAAGACAGAAAAAGGAGGATAGAGAGACGAGGATAGAGAGAAGAAGATAGAGATAGGAGGATAGAGAGGGGAGGATAGAGAGAAGATGATAGAGAGAGGAGGATATAGAGAGAGGAGGATAGAGAGAGGGGAGGATAGAGAGAAGAATATAGAGAGAGGGGAGGATAGAGAGAAGAAAATATAGAGAGGGGAGGATAGAGAGAGGGGAGGATAGAGAGAGGAGGATAGAAAGACGGGGTTAGAGAGAGGTGTCTCACGTTTCTTGGTGTTGGGGTCGATGTAGAACTCCTCAGGGTCAGGCTGATGGTGAGGCTGCTGTTTCTATAGAGGGGAAAGACAGCATTAAATAACACTAAAGGTATGCAGACACACAGAGACAGGCTAGCCAGAGGTAAGCATGGGCATTGATACTCTGATAGTTTACCGATGCTTTGCCCATGGGCGCCATCTTGGCTGGCCTTGGGGGTGGTGCTGCCTGCCTTTTGGGAAGAACACGATTGGACCTCTCTGAAGAACTATCTGTGGAACACAAAAACAGCAACAAGAAAATTGTGTTTTCACATAAAAACACACCTCAAAACATTACATACAAATTATAACTTGAGATCCACGCACCAAACTCCCATTGGCATCAACGCATACTTTCCATGAAAGTCAGATTTCAGCTAATCTCAAATGAGAATGATAGTCTACAGTGGTGGTGTTACCTAAATAGACGTTCTCCTCCACATGTCTGGGAGGAACCTTCATGGCCGGTCGCTCACAGGGGGGAGCCTCATATGTGTTCCCATCCTCATCGTCCTGTGATACACACAAGAAGACCACACAGGACCTCTCAACAAAATATCCATTGGCGTGTCAGTCTGGGCCGTGTGTATGTGTGTTTTTCTACTTACAAACTCATCTTCTGGCCAGCCACCATACCCCGCATTGTTCTCTGAAACAAATCAATAGAGACAGAGAGAAAGTAGAGAAGGGGGATGGAGAAAGAGAGAGAGAAATTGGGGAGAGGAGAGGTAGAGCGACGAGGGAGAGAGCAGAAGAAGCACATCACATTAGAACGTCCATATAGAGGATCCCTATAACAACGAGCATAATAAGGGGGATTTCCTGAAGGCTCACCTATTCTTTTGGGTGGAGCTGGAGGCCCACTGTGTCTGTAATGAAAAAGAGAGATGTTACTTGCGTGCTGTGTCATGTCAGTGGCTTATGTTTCTGGCCAGAGGAAGGCACATAAGACTGAAGAACAAAATGTTTATCCACACTGTAGGCTACTTACAGGTTCTTCAATTTTCCAAAGAAACTCTGAAAAAGGAAACAGAATTGACTGTGAAGTCTGTAGCACACACACGAACACAATCCCGATGCAATCTCAACGATATTGTTTTCATACCGGTTGTGTGACATCATACGATAAACGGTGCCGTTACACCATATGTCTGGCCCCTCCCAGATATTTACATGTAGTTAACTCTCCCATCAGACTCGCTATCAGAGCTACTACACAGGCTGTGTCAATGACTGCTTTATGTTCCGAAGGTCACTAAGCTAGACAAAAGAGCTTTAATCCAAAGCCAAGACCTCAGGTCAGAATAAATTAGAATGAAACTACTTTGAAGATGACTAACGATCACAAACTACCACAGGGGAATATTGAGAATTTAGATGTCCAACAATCTAAAATACGTCTTTTATACTAGCCTTAGTAGGTGAAAGAAACAATTTACACAAATGATTACACAATGGACAAATGATCTAGTGAAGCCACATCAATGTGTGTATGTGGTAGAGGAGGATAATAGAGGCTGTAACGTGTGGCACACTGTCCCTGTGATGAAACAGATGACTAAAACCAGGAAGTGTACTTGGCTGTGTTTTCACAGCATGGCAGGTCAGAGAGGAAGGACTGATGTAAATTATCCCAGAAATAGAGAGGGGAGAATGAGACGGGGAGAGTGGATATGGGAGGTGGGGGGGGGGGCAAGAGAAGAACAGTTTGAGTTGATTCATCTGGTTAATGTTTAGATATCCTGTGCGTCAACATTGATAATGAACAAAGCCAGCCCACATGGTCTTTGCTAAAGTCTCTCTTTAGCAAACAAATCTATTTTCTGTTCTACTGTATCCCATTACTTAAACAGTGTCATTATCAATCAACGAATCAGTCAATCTATCAACTAATCATTCAATGAAACGTTTATAGACTGCAGGGATTCTCTGGCATTGTGGTTAGCCAGCTGTAGGTCTGTTTAATTAGTGGAAAGGAAGATGTCATGAGTCATAACTGATATCTATGCCTCAGGTCGACACTACTTTGAATATAATTTCCCCCATTGTTACAGTCCTAGGCGCCGTCTTTAACATATTCATGTCCTGACACGTCTTAAATCACTAGCATGTCCTGTTTAGTGTTGTTAACTGAATAACTCAACTACCTTTGAAGTGGTTTGTATATAGACCAAGAAAGACCGCAACATGCAAGTAAGCTGAGGATTCCTTACTTTGTTATTGTTTGTGTCCCAGGCAGCAGAGTTTAAATCTGTCATGCATGTTCATTATCCAATTAACAGTATCTGCGTAAACCCTTTCAAATAGCAATCTCTCGTTTTTCACCCAGTCTGAATATCCCAGTCTAATTTTAGAGAAGGGAGCCGGCAATGTGTTCAATAATGAGCTCGGCTTGACAACATCTATGATATGAAAACGATACATTTATGGTTGTGTTCTGAGCTAGCCCTTTAAGCAAGGGAGAGTGATAGTGACCACAGAAAATGACATTGTTATGGACCGTGGGAGACCATAAACTACCAGTAGAAAAGGGAAATGGCCGTGTGACTATGAATCGTATCTGATGCAAACAGGGACAGTGCACAGTGCAGTTGCCCTGGCTAATGCTAAGCTGCTCACAGGTGTGCTGGCTTCTGGTTCTGCCTAGTAAAGTGCAATGGTACCGCCATACATGTATTGGGTAACTATTTTCTAGAGGTTTATCTTACAGTGTATTTCACATCATGGCACCTTACAAGCAAAACCCTTAGCTGTCATGGACTTCAATACTACTAGGCCAGATAGCCTCCCAGTATGTGATCGTGGCTACTACGACCTCTTCCAAGAGGTCTGCACCTTTCTGGCACAGATCAGGTGGTTGTGGCTCCCTCTGGCCACATCCCAATTTCTCTCCTTCGTCCCAAAGTGTGCACTTCTTCACTTACCTTCACTGATTTAAAAGATAATGACTGATATGAGAAATATGGTGGAAACCCTCTCCAGGCCAATCCCGTCAATCCTATGCTTTTAAATGTGTGTGAAGTAGTGAACGAGTGTACACTTCAGGAGAAAGGAGATATTATCGGCACACACCCCCGAAAACACCAATGGATCTCAAGCCCTGAATCAGCTGTTCCCTTTCAATCACCACACGTATCATTATTTAATAACAAATAAATAAATAATGAACGACTATTAATGCGCATGGACATGTTGCAGTGAAAACCTTTCATCTAGGGAATGATTTGAATGACTGGTAAACATTCTAATCTTAGGCATTACACAGCTGTGTGAGTGTTGATATTGGGTGCTTGTGTAGGCAGAGAAATTGAAAGCAATAACTGGGAGCAGGTGACAGCGTTTACTTGATCAACAACAGAGCCACTGTACGAAAAGTGAAAGTCCACACTGTATAACACTGTAAAACTGTATGACTCATCATTATAACAATCCTCACAGTTCTCCATTCCATAATGAAGGTAGCCTACTACTGTATTTCTAAGTTTCTGAACAATTTGTTGCAACGTTATATGCAAATTGGTCTGTGTGTAATTTCCTTTTATCAACGCAAAGTGAGACGTCTGTACAAAGTTTAAATGTTCTAAAGATTATATGTTCTATCACTGTCTGATTATTTTCAGAAGGTAACAAATTGAAACTGTACATTACCATTGTCATAATTTTGGAGTCTCTCTTCTCAACTCATGAGGAAATTCCTTTGTTGCTGACCTCAGATGCAAATACACATTAGAGTAAGAGCGGGACAAGGAACACTGAACTATGAACAGTTAGGCTAGCAGCTACAACAGTCCTGATGCGCCTCTCTCTCTCTCTCTCTCTCTCTCTCTCTCTCTGATCATTTGCATTCCACCCCGTCACTCTGACTGCTAAGTGCCACCTGGTTTACAACCTAGCCTACTTGTTGCCTGGATGCCGCTAAAAAAACTAAATAAATGTTCAAGTTACATTTTTCCCCAGCATAATGTTGAATCAGTAAAGTTTTATGGTCCTATATGCAGCATAAGGAAGGGCGCACTTTAACTTCTGAGAACAGGCTAAGTCCAGTGGAGACCCATCATTCAGGGCAGGTGGGGTAGAGCCCCACCTGTTTTCAACCCAGCATTTTTAGCATTTGTTTAAAAAATAGATGTTATTTTGGCATTAATACGTGTCACATATTAGTTTGCAAACAATGTAAAATATACAGTGCCTTGCGAAAGTATTCGGCCCCCTTGAACTTTGCGACCTTTTGCCACATTTCAGGCTTCAAACATAAAGATATAAAACTGTATTTTTTTGTGAAGAATCAACAACAAGTGGGACACAATCATGAAGTGACTCCACACTCCAAGACTGCTTCCATCACGTGGACTGGGATATGTTTCGTATTGCGTCAGATAACAATATTGACGAATACGCTGATTCGGTGTGCGAGTTCATTAGAACGTGCGTTGAAGATGTCGTTCCCATAGCAACGATTAAAACATTCCCTAACCAGAAACCGTGGATTGATGGCAGCATTCGCGTGAAACTGAAAGCGCGAACCACTGCTTTTAATCAGGGCAAGGTGTCTGGTAACATGACCGAATACAAACAGTGCAGGTATTCCCTCCGCAAGGCTATCAAACAAGCTAAGCGTCAGTACAGAGACAAAGTAGAATCTCAATTCAACGGCTCAGACACAAGAGGCATGTGGCAGGGTCTACAGTCAATCACGGACTACAAGAAGAAATCCAGCCCAGTCACGGACCAGGATGTCTTGCTCCCAGGCAGACTAAATAACTTTTTTGCCCGCTTTGAGGACAATACAGTGCCACTGACACGGCCTGCAACGAAAACATGCGGTCTCTCCTTCACTGCAGCCGAGGTGAGTAAGACATTTAAACGTGTTAACCCTCGCAAGGCTGCAGGCCCAGACGGCATCCCCAGCCGCGCCCTCAGAACATGCGCAGACCAGCTGGCCGGTGTGTTTACGGACATATTCAATCAATCCCTAGACCAGTCTGCTGTTCCCACATGCTTCAAGAGGGCCACCATTGTTCCTGTTCCCAAGAAAGCTAAGGTAACTGAGCTAAACGACTACCGCCCCGTAGCACTCACTTCCGTCATCATGAAGTGCTGCACCCTACCTGACACTCTAAACTCACTCCAATTTGCTTGCCGCCCCAATAGGTCCACAGACGACGCAATCGCAATCACACTGCACACTGCCCTAACCCATCTAAGAATGCTGTTCATCGACTACAGCTCAGCATTTACCACCATAGTACCCTCCAAACTCGTCATTAAGCTCGAGACCCTGGGTCTCGACCCCGCCCTGTGCAACTGGGTACTGGACTTCCTGACTGGCCACCCCCAGGTGGTGAGGGTAGGCAACAACATCTCCTCCCCGCTGATCCTCAACACTGGGGCCCCACAAGGGTGCGTTCTGTGCCCTCTCCTGTACTCCCTGTTCACCCACGACTGCGTGGCCACGCACGCCTCCAACTCAATCATCAAGTTTGCGGACGACACAACAGTGGTAGGCTTGATTACCAACAACGACGAGACGGCCTACAGGGAGGAGGTGGGGCCCTCGGAGTGTGGTGTCAGGAAAATAACCTCACACTCAACGTCAACAAAACTAAGGAGATGATTGTGGACTTCAGGAAACAGCAGAGGGAACACCCCCCTATCCACATCGATGGAACAGTAGTGGAGAGGGTAGCAAGTTTTAAGTTCCTCGGCATACACATCACAGACAAACTGAATTGGTCCACTCACACAGACAGCATTGTGAAGAAGGCGCAGCAGCGCCTCTTCAACCTCAGGAGGCTGAAGAAATTCGGCTTGTCACCAAAAGCACTCACAAACTTCTACAGATGCACAATCGAGAGCATCCTGGCGGGCTGTATCACCGCCTGGTACGGCAACTGCTCCGCCCTCAACCGTAAGGCTCTCCAGGGGGTAGTGAGGTCTGCACAACGCATCACCGGGGGCAAACTACCTGCCCTCCAGGACACCTACACCACCCGATGTTACAGGAAGGCCATAAAGATCATCAAGGACATCAACCACCCGAGCCACTGCCTGTTCACCCCGCTATCATCCAGAAGGCGAGGTCAGTACAGGTGCATCAAAGCTGGGACCGAGAGACTGAAAATCAGCTTCTATCTCAAGGCCATCAGACTGTTAAACATCCACCACTAACATTGAGTGGCTGCTGCCAACACACTGACATTGACACTGACTCAACTCCAGCCACTTTAATAATGGGAATTGATGGGAAATGATGTAAATATATCACTAGCCACTTTAAACAATGCTACCTTATATAATGTTACTTACCCTACATTATTAATCTCATATGCATACGTATATACTGTACTCTATATCATCGACTGCATCCTTATGTAATACATGTATCACTAGCCACTTTAACTATGCCACTTTGTTTACATACTCATCTCATATGTATATACTGTACTCGATACCATCTACTGTATCTTGCCTATGCTGCCCTGTACCATCACTCATTCATATATCCTTATGTACATATTCTTTATCCCCTTACACTGTGTATAAGACAGTAGTTTTGGAATTGTTAGTTAGATTACTTGTTGGTTATTACTGCATTGTCGGAACTAGAAGCACAAGCATTTCGCTACACTCCCATTAACATCTGCTAACCATGTGAATGTGACAAATAAAATTTGATTTGATTTGATTTGAAGTGGAACGACATTTATTGGATATTTCAAACTTTTTTAACAAATCAAAAACTGAAAAATTGGGCGTGCAAAATTATTCAGCCCCCTTAAGTTAATAATTTGTAGTGCCACCTTTTGCTGCGATTACAGCTGTAAGTCGCTTGGGGTATGTCTCTATCAGTTTTGCACATCGAGAGACTGAAATGTTTTCCCATTCCTCCTTGCAAAACAGCTCGAGCTCAGTGAGGTTGGATGGAGAGCATTTGTGAACAGCAGTTTTCAGTTCTTTCTACAGATTCTCGATTGGATTCAGGTCTGGACTTTGACTTGGTCATTCTAACACCTGGATATGTTTATTTTTGAACCATTCCATTGTAGATTTTGCTTTATGTTTTGGATCATTGTCCTGACTCCATCAGGTTTTCTTCCAGAATGGTCCTGTATTTGGCTCCATCCATCTTCCCATCAATTTTAACCATCTTCCCTGTCCCTGCTGAAGAAAAGCAGGCCCAAACCATGATGCTGCCACCACCATGTTTGACAGTGGGGATGGTGTGTTCAGCTGTGTTGCTTTTACGCCAAACATAACGTTTTGCATTGTTGCCAAAAAGTTCAATTTTGGTTTCATCTGACCAGAGCACCTTCTTCCACATGTTTGGTGTGTCTCCCAGGTGGCTTGTGGCAAACTTCAAACGACACTTTTTATGGATATCTTTAAGAAATGTCTTTCTTCTTGCCACTCTTCCATAAAGGCCAGATTTGTGCAATATACGACTGATTGTTGTCCTATGGACAGAGTCTCCCACCTCAGCTGTAGATCTCTGCAGTTCATCCATAGTGATCATGGGCCTCTTGGCTGCATCTCTGATCAGTCTTCTCCTTGTATGAGCTGAAAGTTTAGAGGGATGGCCAGGTCTTGGTAGATTTGCAGTGGTCTGATACTCCTTCCATTTCAATATTATCGCTTGCACAGTGCTCCTTGGGATGTTTAAAGCTTGGGAAATCTTTTTGTATCCAAATCCGGCTTTAAACTTCTTCACAACAGTATCTCGGACCTGCCTGGTGTGTTCCTTGTTCTTCATGATGCTCTCTGCGCTTTTAACGGACCTCTGAGACTATCACAGTGCAGGTGCATTTATACGGAGACTTGATTACACACAGGTGGATTGTATTTATCATCATTAGTCATTTAGGTCAACACTGGATCATTCAGAGATCCTCACTGAACTTCTGGAGAGAGTTTGCTGCACTGAAAGTAAAGGGGCTGAATAATTTTGCACGCCCAATCTTTCAGTTTTTGATTTGTGAAAAAAGTTTGAAATATCCAATAAATGTCGTTCCACTTCATGATTGTGTCCCACTTGTTGTTGATTCTTCACAAAAAAATACAATTTTATATCTTTATGTTTGAAGCCTGAAATGTGGCAAAAGGTCGCAAAGTTCAAGGGGGCCGAATACTTTCGCAAGGCACTGTATATATATAATTTAGTTAATAAAACCGTATACAGACATGGTCTCTTTTCTGTTTTCTTGAGTAAGACAACTCCAAAATGCAGGTGATTCAGTGGTGGTGGGGCAAGCCAGCAGAAAATATGGAGCGTTGCGCCATATTTTTCTCAGCGTTCTGTCACTCATGGGGACACTACGTCAAGGCCAAGTCTAAGGGTAGAGCTAGAAAATTCTAGCCACTTGGGTACTGCCATAGAGTTACATTAGAAGTTCGCATCCTAGAAGGCTCAAGGTCATTGGACACAGATAAAATTATGTCAAATCATGTTATATGTACAGTAGCTTTGATTGGGCTGATCATGTCAACATCATACTTTCAAAATCTTAGCTAGCAGTCATCATCATGAATCAAGTCAACAATCCCTTTTAATCCTTGTCACATGAAATGAAATCAAATCAAATGTTATTTGTCACATGCGCCGAATACAACCTTACAGTGAAATGTTTACTTACAAGCCCTTAAACAACAATGCAGTTTTAAGACAACACCCCCCCAAAAAAGTAAGAGATAAGAATAACAAATAAATAAAAGAGCAGCAGTAAATAACAATAGTGGGGCCATATACAAGGGGTACCAGTGCAGAGTCAATGTGCGGGGGCAGCGGTGTCGAGGTAATTGAGGTAATATGTACATGTAGGTAGAGTTATTAAAGATAATAACAGAGAGTAGCAGCAGCATGGAAGAGGGTGGGACAGGGGGGGGCAATGCAAATAGTCTGGGTAGACATTTGATTAGCTATTCAGGAGTCTTATGGCTTGGGGTAGAAGCTGTTTTAGAAGCCTCTTAGACCTAGACTTTGCACTCCGGTACCGCTTGCCATGCGGTAGCAGAGATAACAGTCTATGACTAGGGTGGCTGGAGTCTTTGACAATTTTTAGGGCCTTCCTCTGACACCTCCTGGTATAGGTCCTGGTGATGTGCTGGGCCGTACGCACTACCCTCTGTAGTGCCTTGTGGTCCGGGGCCGAGCAGTTGCCATACTAGGCAGTGATGCAACCCATCAGGATGCTCTCGATGGTGCAGCTGTGAAACCTTTTGAAGATCTGAGGACCCATGCCAAATCTTTTCAGTCTCCTTGGGGGGAATAGGTTTTGTCACTACTGTCTTGGTGTGCTTGGACCATGTTAGTTTGTTGGTGATGTGGATTTCATGGCAACAGACGTGAGTGCTACGGGTCGGTAGTCATTTAGGCAGGTTACCTTAGTGTTCTTGGGCACAGGGACTATGGTGGTCTGCTTGTAACATGTTGTAATTACAGACTCAGACAGGGAGAGGTTGAAAATGTCAGTGAAGACACTTTCCAGTTGGTCAGAGCATGCTCTGTTCACATCCTGGTAATCCATCTAGCCCTGCGGCCTTATTAAATTTGACCTGTAAAGGTCTTACTCACATCGGCTCCGGAAAGAGTGATCACACAGTCATCTGGAACAGCTGATGCTCTCATGCATGTTTCAGTGTTACTTGCCTCGAAGCGAGCATAAAAGTTATTTAGCTCGTCTGGTAGGCTTGTGTCACTGGGCAGCTCTCGGCTGTGCTTCCCTTTGTAGTCTGTAATAGTTTGCAAGCCCTGCCACATCTGACGAGCATCGGAGCCGGTGTAGTACGATTCGATCTTAGTCCTATATTGACGCTTTGCCTGTTTGATGGTTCATCGGAGGGCAAAGAGGGATTTCTTTTAAGCTTCCAGTTTAGAGTCCCGCCCCTTGAAAGCGGCAGCTCTACCCCAGCTCAGTGTGAATGTTGCCTGTAATCCATGGCTTCTGGTTGGGGTATGTACGTACAGTCACTGTAGGGACGTCATCCTCAATGCACTTATAAATAAAAACAGTGACTGATGTGGTGTACTCCTCAATGCCATCGGAAGAATCCCGGAACATAATCCAATCTGTGCTAGCAAAACAGTCCAGTAGATTAGTATCTGCTTCAACTGACCACTTTTTTTATAGACCAATTCACAAGCAAAAATAAAAGCAGGAAGCGCCAGTAAGCAGGAATCAGAAGAATAGAATTATGGTCAGATTTGCCAAATGGAGGGCGAGGGAGAGCTTTGTACACGTCTCTGTGTGTGGAGTAAAGGTGGTCTTGAATTTTTTTTCCCTCTGGTTGCACATTTAACATGCTGATAGAAATTAGGTAAAACTGATTTAAGTTTCCCTGCATTAAAGTCCCCGGCCTCTAGGAGTGCCAGCATCGGCCTGTGGTGGTATGTAAGACAGCTACGAAAAATGCAGATGAAAACTCTCTCGGTAGATAGTGTGGTCAACAGCTTATCATGAGATACTCTACCTCAGGTGAGTAAAACCTCGAGACTTCCTTAGATATTGTGCACCAGCTATTATTTACATATATGCATAGGCCCCTGCTCCGAGTCTTTACCAGAGGCTGCTGTTCTATCCTGCTGATAGAGTGTATAACCCACCAGCTGTATGTTCTTAATGTCGTCATTCAGCCACAACTCGGTGAAACATAAGACATTACAGTTTTTAATGTCCCGTTGGTAGGATATACGTGCTTTCAGTTCATCCCATTTATTTTCCAGCGATTGAACGTTAGCTAGCAGGACGGAAGGGAAAGGCAATTTAGCCAATCGTTGCCTGATCCTCACAAGGCACCCTGATCTTTTTCCACAACATCTCAGTTTCCTTCTCCAGCGAATGACGGGGATGAGGGTCTGTTCGGGTGATTGAAGTATATCCTTCCAATCCGACTCATTAAAGAAAAAGTATTTGTCCAATTTGAGGTGAGTAATCGCTGTTCTGATGTCCAGAAGCTCTTTTCGGTCATAAGAGATGGCAGCAGCAACATTATGCACAAAACAAGTTACGAACCAAGCGAAAAAACTAACAAAATAGTATGGTTAGTTGAGAGCTGATAAGACGGTAGCCATCCCCTCCGGCACCATCATCAAGAGAAATAATGAAGAAAAATTATAGATAAAACGTATCGGTGCTCATCGGCCATTGGACATAAACATTACACAACAAGTTGGAAATCGTAAATTCAACAATGAGTGATTTGGAAGGAATCAGTGTGTGCTGGCATGATGATACATTCATTAAAATGACTTCTGTGTGTATGTGCTGTTATGTGTCTAGGCCTCTAGGCTTCCTCTAGGCTTCCTCTAGGCTTCCTCTAGGCTTCCTCCAGTCTATGGCACAGCTTACCCCAGTAACAACAACAGAAATTGAAGAGATCAACCATCAACTTCACTTAAATGTTTTTTTTATTTAAAGAGACGGGTGTATGTCATTCTTATGATAGCCCCAGAAATAAATGATCAACATAAACAGCAATTCCAAAACACAACACATTGAACTACTAAAAAAACATAAACTATTACAGTAGGAAAAAAAGTGTAATATTAATAGACATAAATATTAACTTAATACACACAAGTAAAACATTACTGTCCTTGAGAGAGTGTATGTTTATGAGATACTACATAATATGAACACCCACTCAAACATAACCAAATACTATACTATGGGAGGGAAGTGGAGTCCAAGTGCTTTGCAAGCAAAGAGCTTATGTTAGATACAGTACATACACCCAGTCATTGCAAACACCTCCCAGTCCTTTTCAACATAAAACCAACATTAAAATACTGTACATGCTGATCGCTGGGCTCAACCCAACGCTTATGGAATGGAGACAGATAATGGTGGCTGTGTTCAGGCTCTGGCTTTATTCCAATTTGACAACTCAACCCCTTTGTTCATGCAGTTCAAGGATCAGTTTGGAATGCAGCCGCTGTCTTACATTGACTCTGATCCAGCAGATTGTCTTGTGGTTAATGTTATAGTGGGATTGGGTAATATATGCACTGATGTAACATGGCAACATTCAGACAGCAAGCCACCAATGTAAAATTCCCTCTAAATGAACTGAAAAATGTTAATTGGAGTGGCTATTTACATTCCTATGGAACCTTGTGTGCAAAGTAAATGTCCAACATTCTGTGAGCTGCATATGGAGATATATAGCTCTGGGTAGAACAGGAATCAGCTGGAAGGCACTGAGCTGGACTGATTAACAGTCTATTCACTTTGGAGACATTGTTTTCTTAGTTTTTTCTGACCTTACTGCATCCTACCTCTAAGCACAAGAGTTAAACAATGCTTACACAGAATGTACTGGAGTACTGGCAGTTCCTGTCGTGCGTTAAGTGGTTGTCTGTTCCTTGGTTAAGGCATTCATTGCGATTGATGGACAGGAGTCTGATGAATTCTCTGATGATGGAGTCAGATGAATTCTCTCACAAGTTCTCTCCAGGTGTGTGTATGTGCATGTGTTTGTGTGTTTGTTTACTGGCTAGTTTCCTGTTTCTTGCTGCTGATCCAGTCAGTGTATTGTGTAACACGTGTGTACACCCCAGGCTTGTCTTTCTTCCCACAGCCATCTCCCCAGCTGATCAGCCCCATCAGAGTCATCCTCCCATCCTTGGGACAGACAAGAGGACCACCAGAGTCCCCCTGCAGAGGAGCGGAGGCGACGAGGGACATGGGTCAGTTGTGGTTCAGTCATGGTTCAGCAGTAGGCATACAGTTCCATTTGATAAAGATTTGCAGTAGTACTAACATCCAACATGACACATACTTGTTTCAACCGTACCAGCTAACTAGCTATTTAAGTGCTGAGTGTTGCAGAGAGTGTTTGGGGCTTAGGGCTGCATACTACGTGCCAAATGGCACCCTATTCCCTACATACGTATATAGTGCACTACTATGGACAAATGCACTATATAAGGAATAGGGCGCCATTTGGGATGCAGACAGAGAGTTTTAGGAGAAGGAAGAAAAAGAGCCCTCCTCACCTTGCAGGCGTCGTCCAGACCCCGGGTGTCCCCGGCACACAGCATGTTGGAGGTGACCACACGTTCAGATAAGACATGAGGGACACAGCGGTCCTGAGGCCACAACCTCACGTGACCCCTCTTCACCCGCTCAGAGTATATCGCATCAACTATGGGGAGAGGGGAGGGTATTAGATTCATTCCTCAATGCACCTATAGACTATAGAACATTGTTACATCTCTAGACTACATTAAAAAAAGATGGCAAGGGTTATCGCCAGAAGATACTGTATTAAATGTATGCATGTATTCCCTTAGGTCAGTGTTTCTTAATCCTGTAAAGGTTTAGTTTTGCCCTAGCTAGCACTACACACCTGATTCCTCTTATCAACTCATCATCAACCTTTTGATTAGTGGAATCAGGAGTGTGATGCTAGGGCAAATACAAATGTCCCCCCTTTTGGGTACCTATGACCAGGATTAAGAAACACTGCCTTAGGTATTTAAAAATGATTCTGTGTGATTTAGGCTACAGAAAATAAACCATAGAACCAGTTTTAAAAAAGAGATTAAGAATTCCAAGAAAGGATGATGTCGGTCTTACACTCTTTCTCCTTGCCGTAGCCAGAGATCTCACACTCGGTCCAGTCGGGCAGTACCAGGCCTGGGTCAGGCAGACAGGCGGGTAGGACCTCAGGCGCGTTCACAGCACACAGGCCAATATCACTCTTCAACTTCATCAAGACTGAGGGAGGAAGAGGATGAGGAGAGGGCACCGAGGAGGAGGAGGACCGGGAGAGAATGAGTAAATTGCCCTATACTATGTGCTACATATATGCTACATAATCATGTCATAGCCATGTCATAACCATTAGTCATGGTTATTATTAAGGCTTGACGTGTCAGTGCTTAAAGGCCCAAATGCAGACATTTTCATTTCAAATCATTTCTGGGTGACAATTAATTACCTTATCGTAATAGTTTTCTATTAAAATTGACTTTTTAGTAAAAACTATTTCTCATGCGAGAATTTAGCTAGGACTGTCTGGGAGTGGTCTGAGTGGGGAGGGGAAAACTGAAAACTAGCTGTTATTGGCAGAGAGGTTTGGAACTTTCTTTGTTATCGGTCAAGGCAAAACTCCGGCCCATGCAAACAGGCCTATATAAATTGTATTTTCAACCAGCAACTAACAGGAAATGACACTGATACATTATTTTCATCAGCTTATGTACAATATGATACAAAACACAGGAAAACTGAATTTTGACTGCACTGGGCCTTTAACATTGCATTGGCTCACCAATGTCGTTGTCAAAGGTTGTCTTGTTGTACTTCTCGTGACTCCAGTACTTCTCCACCTCAAAGATCTGCTCACTGCCGGAGGAGTTCTTACGAAACGTTCTGCCTAGAACCACCTGCAGCCGCTCTGGTTTAAACCTGACGGACACAGCAGATCACTGAGTTACACCCATGTGTGTGGGTGTGCACTGCGTGCGTGGATGCATGTGTATGTGTGTGAATGCGTGCATGAGTGTGTGTACTAGACCTACCCGTCGTCGAAGCAGTGTGCAGCAGAGAGGACCCAGCAGGAGTCTATAAGGACCCCTCCACACTGGAAGAAGTGTGCTTTGTTTCTGGGCCGGTACACGTTTATGGCTGCCTGCCATGGCTGCTCTGTGATGTCACTCTTCCGGGCTCCTCCCAGGATACGGAAGGAGGGGAGATTGTTGTCAGCACGCTGGCCACAGGTACCTACCCGCGGGGGACGGCCTTTGTATTAGATTTTGTTTTCTGTTTGTAGATAGAAAAACCTCAACATTCATGGGAAGGAGAGCTGAGGAGCCCAGGAGAGTGGGAGGTGTGGATGAGGAATCGAAGGAGAGCAGGAGGTGTGGAGGAGGAGAAACGCTGTGTAGAGGTGAATTGGATGTGTTATTTTGTGGCTGTCCTACCTCTGTTGTTGTTGTTGCTGGTGGGAGCCCTGGGGCCTAGAGTAGTAATGGTGGTTGGTCTCCTCGCTAAAAAACAAACAACAGATACTGTTCAGTATGACATTAAATATCAAGTACTCATACAGTGTGACTACAGTTGCAAGTGTACTTAATTGAACCTCCTACACATTTCACTCACTACAATCCTGACAGACATTGACTCGTCTTCTTAGTTATCATGTGCATTACAGTAAGCTACTGTAGGTAATGACGATGATGGAAATACTTGGCAGAAGAGACAGTGGCCATTTGACCGGCACATGAGAGGACGATGATGCGTATTGCGGCCGATATTATTGGAATGTAGTCATGGTAACAGGGTAACGGGGTACTCACTGCATTTGGTGATATCGCAGAGTTCCCAGGTCAGCTTCATGTTCTTGTAGACGTGACACCAGGGGCTGAGATCCCCGTCTGGGTTCCTGTAAGAGAGCCAGAAGAGAATGTATAAGTGTGTGTGTGTGTGTGTGTGTGTGTGTGTGTGTGTGTGTGTGTGTGTGTGTGTGTGTGCATATCAGTGGAGGCTGCTGAGGGGAGGACGGCTCATAATACGGAGCAAATGGAAACCATGTGTTTGATCTATTTCAGACCAATCCACTCATTCCGCTCCAGCCATTACCATGAGCCCGTCCTCCCCAATTAAGGTGCCACCAACCTCCTGTGGTTTATATGTGCGTGAGAGAGAGAGTTTGTGTACGTTTCTGATCCTACCTGCAGAAGTTGTGACTCCCCAGCCCCAGCTGTCTGGCGTCAGACCTCCATGCGTTGTAGAACTTGCGGGTGATGAGGGGTGAGTCCCAGGGAAGACAGCTGGAGCCCCTCTTAGTGACGGCCTTCGTCCCCCTGTACGTCTGCCCCGAGGCCTGCACACACTCCACTGACCTCTGGTCTGGAAAAACACACAGGGTGAGGCGCAGATGACCTCAGATTTAATTTACTCTGTGGACCAAATAACGTTAGTCAGTAAAGAAAACTGGGTGCCAATCTGTTTTTGATTTAGCCTCTTGTCATAGTTTGGCAAGGCAACAATGTAACCAAATACCGGTACACTATAATGGTATCATAGTTAATCATGTTATTACCTGCTGGGCAGCTGGAGAGAGTACAGAACTCCCAGACTATTTGGTTTCCCTTGTAGACATAACACCATGGCTTAGTATCATTGTCTGGATTTCTGAGAGAGAGAGAACAGGGGAGGGGAAAATTGATCTAGAAGGCTTGATTGTTGCGTGTGTGTGCGTGCGTGCATGCGTGTGTGCGCGTGTGTACACGTGCGTGTGTGTGCGTGTGTGTGTACCTGCAGAAGTTGTGGTTGCCTAGCCCCAGGCTGTTAGCCTCTGGTTTCTTGGCGGTGAACTTCTTCCCTCTGAGGGTGGTAGAGTTCCAGTTGATACACTCTGAGCCGATCCGACTGATACTCCACGTACCACGGTACCCTTTACCCTGGCCCACCACGCACTTCTCATTGGTGTCTGTGGAGAGAGAGAGAGAGAAATTAGCCTGTACAATCCAGCCATCCAAACACATAGGTTATGTCCCAAATGGCACCCCATTTCCTTTATAGCGCACTACTTTTGACCAGGGCACTAAGGATTGTGGTCCAAAGTAGAGCACTACCTCGGGGATAGGGTGGCATTTTGGACACCGTCATTGGTATCTATGAGGAACCACATCCTAACAACCATGTTGACCTGATAGTCTCTCTGTGTGTCTGTCATCCTCCTGTCGTCCTGCATCATGGTTACATGACTAAGGACTCACTCACACATCTCTTCTGTGTTTTGGCTCCCTGATCTTATGGTATCCATGAAATGACACACGCATGAGTATTGATTAAACTCATTCAGAGAGTATACGGATCTGGCTAGGCTCACTCAGAGTCATATGTGGAGAGTTTGGCCGCTGTGGTTTCAACAAATGACCATTGGTGAATGATGTCACATGATATGACTCTGGGCTCACTCATTTGGCTGTGAACGCACTCATTAAAAAGTCAACATGTTATTTGGAATTTACATGTTGAAGGTTGAGTGGGTAGGGTGTCTACAACAGCCTCCAAACGGAATAAAAACAAACTGATTTATGTCAGCAAACCACTGGGTTCCATGGAGTTTCAGATTTTCTCCCGGCTGGCCCACAGACCACAACTCCATAACAGCTATGAGTCATTGTAGCAGGATTGCATTCTACCATTTCCTGCGTGTCTACTGGTCTAATGATGATGGTAACCAAGATTACTACTAGATAGTACTAGATAAGACTTGATAGCAGTGCAGCAGGGCACAGCCAAATTAGCCCGGCGCTAAGGTTGTGTTATTCCACTTATAGCGGTGCTATATAGTGCTAAATGAATCTATATAAGGACTAGGGACTAGGGGATAGAATGGAAACTGGTCATATCCCCTTGTCCTTGTTATTCAGTAGCATATGGGTCCAGAGGAGAAGTATTTATTGACAGTGTATTGTAGGTGTGATCTCAGAACGTGTTCTACTTACTGATCTCACATTGGGCTCCTGTGAAGCCTGGTGGACACTGGCACAGGAAGTCAGAGGAGTAGACCGCCTCCTTACAGGTTCCCCCGTTGTAGCACCTTGACTGATAGCAGGCTACAGGGGCGCGGGGGGGGGGGGGGGGGGGGGGGGGGGTAGGGATGTAGAGAGGGATGGTCAGGCATGTCGGATTTTATTTTATACACCTCTTCTCTTTCGCGAACAACAATGATTTGCTGCAGCGCAGACGAAGTGCCCACCGCTTATAACAAATGTCCTAGCCTCTTTTGCGTCAAAAATGCTCATCATTTCCCTTTGTCAGAACAGCTTCAACCTCCAATTTCTCTGTTGACAGCGCACAACCACACACAGGCGGGGGAATATGGAAGTGATTTGTCTGTCATCAGAGAGGGTGGTCATGCCTCACAGCGTTGTGCAGTCGGGGTGAAGGGATGTGTTTACGGGAGGGTTTGTGCCAAGAGTGTTAAAACATGGTGAAAGTCACAATGGGTGAGTGTTCTAATGACTCTCCATCCTAGACCGCACCCTCTCTCTCCACGACACCAACCACTCTCCATTGTGGAGGAAGTAAGGAAACAGAAGAGAGAGGTACTGTAAATAGAGAGTGGCGAGATGGGGGCAGACAGACAGAGGGAGGGGGATGGGACTACTGTTGATCCAACAAAGACAAACAGTGGAAAAGGAAGACTGGAAAAGAGAACAAGACACATACACAGGCAGAAATTACAGGCTGAACAGTGTAGTAACAGCCGGCCTAGACGGTGTGGGGGTTTGTGAGCGTGTGTGTGTTGGTCTGCATCTATTTCTGTGTAAGTGTGTCTGTGTTTCCACTCACTGATGACGGGCACGTAGTGACAGCGCTCTCGTCCTTGTGATGCACAGCGGCAGTACTCCACACGCTGGCCCCTCCATCTCATCCATGTGTCCCCATAACCACGCACCGCAGCTGACTGGCCATCCACACAACGCGCTGAGACACACACACACACATACACAGGCACAGACACACAGATAGACAGACAGGCAGACAGACACACAGACACACACAGAGACATACACACCCACACAGGTAAAGGGACACACACACACACACACACACACACACCCACACACACACACACACAAAGACACAAAGACAGAGAGACAGACATACACACAGAGAGAGACAAACATGAGTCATTTACTACAAGAGAGACAGTAAGATTCAAAGACAAGGTGTAAGTGACACACAAACAAATGATTGATTGTAGCTAACACATGATAAGTGTGGCGAGAGGGACAGACGTGGGGTGTCAGAGGGTGAGGGTAGATTGACCCAGTTGTAGAGGGTAGAGCGGGCGATCCAAGCTCACCTCTATAGTAGCGTGTTCCTCTCTTCGCGCGACGGAGCTCAATCTGCCACGGGAGAGGTAAGAAGTGATTTCAAAGCTCCACATACCAACAAACAGTAGTGATGAAGTTAACTGTCTGCATGGCAACAGTAGTGATGAAGTTAACTCTAGACGCAGATCTATGGTCAATTTTGCATTTTCCACCTGACGCATTTTGAGAGGTTAAGCTGATCTTAGACCTGCACCAAAGGACAACTTCTATATCTTTCTGTAGCTGTGGTTTGTGCAGTGGGTGTGGTACCTACTTTGTCCGCTAGGGCGCAGCAGAGAGCTGACAGGAAGAGCAGCAGTCCCAATATTCTGGCCATGGTTGTGTCTGGATCTTTTCTGCTGGAACATACATAAGTAAAGGTTTGACTGAGCTATGTGAAAGAGACTATTTTGGTTGTTTCAGGACAAGTCAAGTCATTGGGTTCAAAACATATCCTAGTGAACAACAGGTCCAACTAGCCGGCTTCCACCCGGTTACGTAACCCTGCACCTTAGAGGCTTCTGCCCTGTGTACATAGACTTGGAATCACTGGCCTCTTTAATAATGGAACACTAGTCACTTTAATAATGTTGAAATCATTTTTACATTCTGCTTTACTCATCTCATATGCATATACTGTATTCTATTCTACTGTATTTTAGTCTATGCCACTCCCACCATTGCTCAATCTAATATTTATATATTTCTTAATTCCATTCTTTTACTTTTAGATTTGTGTGTATTGTTGTGAATTGTTAGATACTACTGCACTGTTGGAGCTAGGAACACAAGCATTTCACTACACCCACAATAACATCTGCTAAATATATATATGAATGCGACCAATAAAATGTGATTCGATTTGATGTCACCATTATAATACTCTGATGTGTGTAGAGGATGGATGGACCCTTCCACAAACCCTGACCCTGACCTTTCCTTTCCTTTGAGTAAAAGAAAGAGAAAGGTGTAATGTTTTGGGGAATTGGAGGGCATTGCTGATGGCTCTTCCGCTGCTCTGTCGTACACTACATACTGAAGTCTGAGACGGACTTTATTGAAGTCGTTTGTGGTGATGAGGTGCACGAGGGGCGTTTACAAAACAAAGTAATCAGCAGGTGGATCGTCTCTAACCAATCAGAATATCAAAGCCAATGACATATTGTCCAACTCTGGCCCAACCCATCGGTTTCTGGACCAATCAGGCGGCCCCGAATGTTTTCACATTTGGTGGGGGAGTTACTCAGATCCGAAACTCATTACGGAGAAGAAACTAAGGTCCGTGGGTGTGGAGTAGCATTTGTGTGTGTGTGTGTGTGTGTGTGCGTGTGTGCATGTGCAGAAGTCATACTGATGCCAACTGCATGTACAGTATCAGAATCAACAGAGTGAGTCTGTGTTTACGTTGGAAATAACTTTGATGACAGAAAATGTATCCTGTAGTTTGATACATAACATGGGGTGGCAGGTAGCTTAGTGTTTAGAGCATTGGTCCAGTAACCGAAAGGTTGCTGGTTTGAATCCCAGAGCTGACCAGGTAAAAATATGTTGTTTTGCCCCTGAACAAGGCAGTTAACCCACTGTTCCCTGGTAGGCCGTCATTGTAAATAAGAATTTTTTCTTAACCGACTTGCCTAGTTAAATAAAGCTTAAATAAAGAAAATATTCCTTTGTCCCTCTGCAGAACTTCTGCCACTACCTCCTGCCCCCTGTCCTCGTCTCACCTCCCTACTCATAACCATTGTCCGCTGTGTTTACAAGATTGTGCTCCCTCTGGGATAAACAGGACAGAGACCCTCTTCACGCTTTCTCTCTCCTTCCAGTGAATGAGTGTCTAACAGAGACCATAGCCCTTAATCCTAAGGAACAAAGAACAGTGTCAAAAAAACCTAAACACAGCCGGACACGCAAGGGGAAGTCTAAAGAGCTGTGTATGCGTGTATCTGAGTGTGTGAGCTGACAAATCATTGCTGAAGCCCTTTCCCAACATTCCAAGCCAGGGCAGTATGGAAGCGGTTCCTAAAGAGACGAGCAGATGTAGGGCGGGTAGAATGACTCACGACAACACAGAGAGATGAGAGGAGAAGAGGGGGGAAATGACCGGCAACTTTACTTTAGTCTGACTCCAAAAAGCCTTTTTGCACAAGCGACTAACCACACAACACACTTAGTTTAAACTGACATTTATAACTTAGGTTGTTTTTTTTATGTGTGGTGATGGCAGAGTTGTGATGATCGTGCTATTTGGCAACACTGTAGGTTGCTCTGGGTAAGAATGTCTGCTAATGGAATTTTACATTTAGGTCACTTCGTAGACGCTCTTATCCAGAGCGCCATACAGTAAGTGCATTCAACTAGGGATTGTAAGACAACCACATATCACAGTCATTGGAATAAAATAAACATTGGAATAAAATGTGAATGAATCTACTTCTCTCTGTAAACATACATGTCAGATTGGAGATGCACTGCAAAACCCTGTTAGGAACCATTGCCTCTCTGTCAACTGTGACTAACCATGACTCAACCTTAGAGAGAGGGGGGAAGACAAAGGAGAAAGACAAAAGGTGGAAAACCTAGAAAGTTCACGGAAGATGGAAAGAGTGAAAAGAGACTGAAGAAGACTCCAGCACTGTGGTCATTGGATGGGACCAAGACCAACATATAAACTTCAGACGCACACACACACACACACCGCAGCCGGCTGGCGGTTGTCTGACTCATCATATGTGTCTGACTGGGCTAATAGCGCTGTTGTTTTGATATAAATGAGGTCAAACTGCTACGCTGGCAAACACACACACACAGCTCAGGAACGTGAAGCTAATCAACTCACAAGACACAAAGACAAGATGTTCCTGGAAAAAAGACTCCCTGAGTCTTTCACTGGGATGACTGCAGGACTGTACTTGTGGAACTCACACACACACACACACACACACACACACACACACACACACACACACACACACACACACACACACACACACACACACACAGAGAGAAGGGTACATATCCCTTTCAAGCCAGGTGTTTCTCAGCTGGAGGAAACCCCCAGGTGTATTCAGGCGGTTTTTTCTATACCCTAGCTGAGCCTCTCTGGCAGAGCATGAGTTTTTCCTCGCTGGGTTTAGTTTCCATCCCGGTTTCCTTGGTGCAGCTGTTCCGCTGTGTTCTGTTCTCTGTTTCCTACCGTCCCTCCCTCTAGTCTGTCAGACCAGGCCATATGTTTCCTGCTAACACTGAGCCTGTGTGTCCCATGTCACTCACTTTGATGCTGTATCTGTCACACACACATACACTCTTAGCAAAAAGGGTTCCAAAAAGGTTATTTGGCTGTCCCCATAGGATAACCCTTTTTGGTTCCAGGTATAACCCTTTTTGGTTCCAGGTATAACCCTTTTTGGTTCCAGGTATAACCCTTTTTGGTTCCAGGTATAACCCTTTTTGGTTCCAGGTATAACCCTTTTTGGTTCCAGGTATAACCCTTTTTGGTTCCAGGTAGACCTCTTTTGGGTTCCATGTAGAACCCTCTGTAGAAAGGGTTCTACATGGAACCAAAAGGGTTTTACCTGTAGCCAAAAATAGTTCTTCAAAGGGTTCTCTCATGGGGACAGCCGGGTAACCATTTTATGTTCTGCTTTTTTCTAAGAGTGTAGTCCCCATGTCCAGACCCACACACACGTTTAGTCATGCAACAGACTTCTTCTATCATTAACATGTGTCTATAACACACACACACACACACACACACACACACACACACACACACACGTCACAAAGCGAGGCTGCCTCAGACACCACAGGATTATCAATTGCTGTTTGATAATCCCACAATGCGGTGTGTCTGTGTAGGTTTGTGGCCTGGCAATGATTCTACTAAACCAGCTCTTACATGATCCAACACACACACATGCACCCACACTAAAACACAAACACACATATATAGTTGCACAGCCCTATTTTGTTGGCAGCATTTTACAAGATAAAAAGGGAAACAATTGGCATTTGTTTTTTCTCTCGCTTTTAGTTGAGAGTTTAACTCATTTCCTATCACGGATTAGGAGGCAATTGTCTGTCCCACCTAGTTAGTTAGTGGTTTCTACAGAAAAATGTATGACCGTATATTCCCTTCAGACACATGAGGGCCAGAGGAAACCTCTGCTCTCTTAGTAGATCAAGTCTGAGTGTTGATGTGAATGAGAGACTGTTGAAGCCTGCTGTTGGAGTTTAGTCAGTTATAGACCATCAAGAGCATCAGCCTCAAACCAGAACACTAGGCTAATAATTCAGACACACAAACAAATCAAACTCCCCCACAACAACCACATCAGTATGCAGGTAACTCCTTTCAGTGTTTAGTCATGCAGCAGACTTGGCGAATAATGGTGATTCTGATTCTGATTACGCTAACAGAATTGTCTCAAAGTGCTGAGCACAGCTCCTACTCCCCCTGTCAGTCTGAGTGACCTAGCCGACCTGTACAGTAAGGATGGGTGACATGCTGACCAGTGACCACAGGAATGCTTCAGCAGATAGAGACTCAGACAGCGGCCATTTCACCTCTCAAGGGATATAAGGAAGTAAGGCTTAGGTGTTAGGGTCAGAGGTTGGTGTTTTACTTAACTCAGCACAGCAGTACACAGTACTCTAGTCAAAAATCAGGACGATCATCAAACTGAATAAGGATGTTTTGAAATACTGATCTACAGCTGCTAGAGTGAGGATAAGAACTAACTAGAGGAAACAACTTCAAAGTGTGCAGTTATACAATAATACTGACGTTGCTGTTGGTAAAATATTATTTTCCCATACCAATACATCTTAATGAGGGAGCTATGTGTGTATGTTATGGTGTATGGGACTGTGCATATATACAGTGCCTTGCGAAAGTATTCGGCCCCCTTGAACTTTGCGACCTTTTGCCACATTTCAGGCTTCAAACATAAAGATATAAAACTGTATTTTTTTGTGAAGAATCAACAACAAGTGGGACACAATCATGAAGTGGAACGACATTTATTGGATATTTCAAACTTTTTTAACAAATCAAAAACTGAAAGATTGGGCGTGCAAAATTATTCAGCCCCCTTAAGTTAATACTTTGTAGCGCCACCTTTTGCTGCGATTACAGCTGTAAGTTGCTTGGGGTATGTCTCTATCAGTTTTGCACATCGAGAGACTGACATTTTTTCCCATTCCTCCTTGCAAAACAGCTCGAGCTCAGTGAGGTTGGATGGAGAGCATTTGTGAACAGCAGTTTTCAGTTCTTTCCACAGATTCTCGATTGGATTCAGGTCTGGACTTTGACTTGGCCATTCTAACACCTGGATATGTTTATTTTTGAACCATTCCATTGTAGATTTTGCTTTATGTTTTGGATCATTGTCTTGTTGGAAGACAAATCTCCGTCCCAGTCTCAGGTCTTTTGCAGACTCCATCAGGTTTTCTTTCAGAATGGTCCTGTATTTTGCTCCATCCATCTTCCCATCAATTTTAACCATCTTCCCTGTCCCTGCTGAAGAAAAGCAGTCCCAAACCATGATGCTGCCTCCACCATGTTTGACAGTGGGGATGGCGTGTTCAGCTGTGTTGCTTTTACGCCAAACATAACGTTTTGCATTGGTGCCAAAAAGTTCAATTTTGGTTTCATCTGACCAGAGCACCTTCTTCCACATGTTTGGTGTGTCTCCCAGGTGGCTTGTGGCAAACTTTAAACAACACTTTTTATGGATATCTTTAAGAAATGGCTTTCTTCTTGCCACTCTTCCATAAAGACCAGATGTGTGCAATATACGACTGATTGTTGTCCTATGGACAGAGTCTCCCACCTCAGCTGTAGATCTCTGCAGTTCATCCAGAGTGATCATGGGCCTCTTGGCTGCATCTCTGATCAGTCTTCTCCTTGTATGAGCTGAAAGTTTAGAGGGACGGCAGGTCTTGGTAGATTTGCAGTGGTCTGATACTCCTTCCATTTCAATATTATCGCTTGCACAGTGCTCCTTGGAATGTTTAAAGCTTGGGAAATCTTTTTGTATCCAAATCCGGCTTTAAACTTCTTCACAACAGTATCTCGGACCTGCCTGGTGTGTTCCTTGTTCTTCATGATGCTCTCTGCGCTTTTGACGGACCTCTGAGACTATCACAGTGCAGGTGCATTTATACGGAGACTTGATTACACACAGGTGGATTGTATTTATCATCATTAGTCATTTAGGTCAACATTGGATCATTCAGAGATCCTCACTGAACTTCTGGAGAGAGTTTGCTGCACTAAAAGTAAAGGGGCTGAATAATTTTGCACGCCCAATTTTTCAGTTTTTGATTTGTTAAAAAAGTTTGAAATATCCAATAAATGTTGTTCCACTTCATGATTGTGTCCCACTTGTTGTTGATTCTTCACAAAAAAATACAGTTTTATATCTTTATGTTTGAAGCCTGAAATGTGGCAAAAGGTCGCAAAGTTCAAGGGGGCCGAATACTTTCGCAAGGCACTGTATGTGCCATGATGGCATACCCTTAACACAGTTATTACAGAGTTTACTCTGCACTGAGGGAAACCAGGCAGCCATAGGAGTGATCTGATAAGCATCACATTGAACCAGAGTGAACTAGAATGATACGCACCTGTGGTTTGGTTCTAGCTAATTATCTTCCTTTCCTTCTCTTCCTAGGTTTGTTTCCAATACTCTACAATAGTCTTATTTTCTATGTCTGTAACATGTGCGCTGAGAGTCAGGAAGCAAGTTCAGGGAGTGAGTGTTTTAATAAATAAACGTAACATAATGCAAAACAACACAAACAACGCACAGACATGACACAGGAACAGAAACAATAACGCCTGGGGAAGGAACCAAAGGGAGTGACAAATATAGGGCAGGTAGTCAGGGAAGTGATGGAGTCCAGGTGAGTCTGATGACGCACAGGTGCACGTAACGATAGTGACAGGTGTGCGCCATAACGAGCAGCCTGGTGACCTAAAGGCCAGAGAGGGTGCACACGCGACAATGTCTCGTCATTACTTTTTGGGGACGAGACACTGGATATGTTGCGCCCACACTATCATAAGGACTATACTAAGTTATTAACTGTGTCATAATAATGATATAACACATGTCATGAAATCTGACGTCTGCCTATGACCACTGACCTAACACTGTGATGACACTATGTGTTACTTAGGTATGGTAAGCTACTTGGCTGGAGCCATGCCTGCTATACCAGGGTCTTTATCTAAACCCCTCTAAAGGGGGTCTGGTGTGGGGGTCTACTACAGAGGGGCCATTGTGGTCTTTCATGCCCACTCTACACATGGTCTGTGTGACAAATGGCACCGTATTCTCTATTTAGTGCACTACAAGGGCTCTGGACAAAAGTAGTGCACTAAATAGGAAATAGGGTACAATTTGGGATGCATCTACGGTATAACACCTGCTCTGTTCATCGGAGAGACGGTGAATGTAGCCACAGAAAAACATTCCGGTTTAGAGAGAGGGAAGGGGGAGAAGAGGGAGAGAAGAAAGATTAGAAGAAAAAGTAGAGATTCAGGCGAAAGAGAAAGGAGCGACATAAGAGAAAAAGGGTGAGAGAGAAAGAGGGAAAAGTGACAAAGTAACAGAATACAAAGAGGAGAAAGAGGGGAAAGCAACCCCCTGAAGTCAGCAGGGTAGTGAATGAGTCGACCGCAGCTAGCTGTATGGAGAGAATAGTTGAATCATCAACCGTAGGCTGCGGAGAGAAAGGGTAGAGGTAATAGGGAAGAAGGATGGACCAATGGATGGATAGATAGAGAGATTATACATAAAGAGCCATCAGATCACATTTTAAAATTAGACATATCAAATAGAGCTCCCACTGTCTAACAAATTAAACCCACTAAACGTATCACTCTATGACCAGACAGACTGGCCGACCAGTGACCACAGAAGGCCAGTCACTCATGACCTGTGAATCAGACAGAGCACTGAGTGCACTGAGACAGAGCACCGCCACACAATGCCTGGTGACACAACCCACTACAATACTCACTAACAGACTACGATACTCATTCAGAGCAAAGAATGCACTAAATGCACTGATCCGTAAGCAATGATCTGGGATCAACTTGTTACTAAGCAACATAGCTGAGTTTGGACTACTATGTAGCCCCTTAATCGTCAGCCGGTTCCTGGAAGGGACCCTGTCCTGATGGTGGTGCATGTGAGCCACCTCATGTTTGTCTCGTTCATTCACAGTGTATCCGAGGACACTAAGAGTGTGCTGTAGTACTGAGAGATGCTGTCCAGAGGAAATCCCAAGTTAAGAGAGCTGCTTAAAGCCTACAATTATATACAGGGCTAGTCAGGCACGAGGTGGAACCAACACACGCACACATACAGTTAAAGTCGGAAGTTTACATACGCTTAGGTTGGAGTCATTAAAACTTGTTTTTCAATCACTCCACACATTTCTTGCTAACAAACTATAGTTTTGGCAAGGTGGTTAGGACATATACTTTGTGCATGACACAAGTAATTTTTCCAACAATTATAGACAGATTATTTCACTTATAAGTCACTGTATCACAATTCCAGTGGGTCAGAAGTTTACAAACACTAAGTTGACAGTGCCTTTAAACGGCTTGGAAAATTACAGAAAATGATGTCGTGGCTTTAGAAGCTTCTGATTGACATCATTTGACTCAATTAGAGGTGTACCTGTGGATGTCTTTCAAGGCTTACCTTCAAACTCTGTGCCTCTTTGCTTGACATCATGGGAAAATCAGCCAAGACCTCAGAAATAAAATTGTAGACCTCCACAAGTCTGGTTCATCCTTGGGAGCAATTTCCAAATGCCTGAAAGTATCAAGTTCATCCGGACAAACAATAGTATGCAAGTATAAACACCATGGGAACACGCTGCCATCATACCTCTCAGGAAGGAGACATGTTCTGTCTCCTAAAAATGAACTTACTTTGTTACCAAAAGTGCAAATTCATCCCAGAACAAAGGACATTGTGTTGATGCTGGAGGAAACAGGTACAAAAGTATCTATATCCACAGTAAAACAAGTCTTGTATCAACATAACCTGAAAAGCCGCTCAGCAAGGAAGAAGCCACTGCTTCAAAACTGCCATAAAAAAGCCAGACTATAGTTTAGAACCGCACATGGGGACAAAGATCGTACTTTTGGAGAAATGTCCTCTGGTCTGATGAAACAAAAATAGAACTGTTTGGCCATAATGACCATCGTTATGTTTGGAGGAAAAAGGGGAATGCTTGCAAGCCGAAGAACACCATCCCAACTGTGAAGCACGGGGGGTGCTTTCCTGCAGGAGGGACTGGTGCACTTCACAAAATAGATGGCATCATGAGGTAGGAAAAGTATGTGGATATATTGAAGCAATATCTCAAGACATCAGTCAGGAAGTTAAAGCTTGGTCGCAAATGGGTCTTCCAAATGGACAATGACCCCAAGCATACTTCCAAAGTTGTGGCAAAATAGCTTAACGACAACAAAGTCAAGGTATTGGAGTGGCCATCACAAAGCCCTGACCCCAATCCTATAGGAAATTTGTTGGCAGAACTGAAAAAGCGTGTGTGAGCAAGGAGGCCTACAAACCTGACTCAATTACACCAGCTGTGTCAGGAGGAACGGGCCAAAATTCACCCAACTTATTGTGGGAAGCTTGTGGAAGGCTACCCGAAATATTTGACCCAAGTTAAACAATTTAAAGGCAATGCTACCAAATACTAATTGAGTGTATGTAAACTTCTGACCCACTGGGAATGTGAAGAAAGAAATAAAAGCTGAAATAAATCATTCTCTCTACTATTATTCTGACATTTCACATTCTTAAAATAAAGTGGTGATCCTAACTGACCCAAGACGGGGAATTTTTACTAGGATTAAATGTCAGGAATTGTGAAAAACTGAGTTTAAATGTATTTGGCTAAGGTGTATGTAAACTTCCGACTTCAACTGTACACACACACACACACACACACACACACACAGCTACCTCCAGGGAACCACATTCCAATAAACATTTTCTCTGTGTAATCTCCGTCCTGTTATCTGAAATAACACTGCTTCACTTGTTACAACTATTTGCAACAAGAAGTTTAAGAATGACCTCATTTTAGAGCTGTTGATTACTGAGAGAGCTGATGGATGATGAAATGAGAGCGGGATAGTGAGATGAACACTGGAGAGAAAGGTGGGAGAGAGATGACGGTATGAAACAGAATGTGAGGGGAGTATTAGGTTGAGAGAGAGGGATAGAGAGCGAAGAATGGAGAGAGAGGTGGAGGGATGGCGAGAGAGGTGGAGGGATGGAGCGAGAATGATGACATTAGTGAAAGAATACAAGAGTATCAAGTGGAGAAAGGGATAAAGAGAGATGAATGGAGAGAGAGAGGTGGAGGGATGGAGAAAGAGAGATGAGTTTGGGTGTGAAAGATTTGTGATGGAAGGGGAGAGGAATGTGGGAGAGAGAGATGTGGCAGGGAATGGTCAGCAGTAGTTGATTTGAGCAGTGAGAAAGCACTAATAGGTGAATTCCTTTTGACTGACTAACTCTGTCACTCCCAACATAGCCTACATGTGCCAAGGTGCGGAGACATCCACCATCAGGTGACAAGAATGGCATAGACCTGAAATACATGAGAGCTATATACTGTGTAAGTAATGGAGCATAACTGGCCTACACAATAGGAACCAAGAGTGTAAATATATGCTTGCCATTTACACCCTTAACTGATCCAAATTCCCATAGGACCAGACCTGGGTTCAAATACTATTTCAAATATCTCAATTACTTTTACATAGATTTCGAATGAAGTATTCAGATATTTTTTCCTTGAAAAGACAAGTAGTTGAATATCGAAATGTATTTGGAAATACCCCTGGAAAGTATTTGAAAATACTCAAATACACTGACTAAATTACATTCCCATGCATTTAACAAAGGTATTTGAAAATGTTATTTTAAAATACTTTTTTTACAAATAACCATTCAAATACTCAAATACAAGTATTTGTTTTGGACTGTTTATTTTAAAATACTCAAATACACAGAATTTTATTTTATTTTAAATACCTCAAATACATACGTATTGGAACCCAGGTCTCCATAGGACATACAGTAGTTTATAAACCAAATCTAGATGTAATTGAATTGGCCCATATTCCTGATAAATAAATTAAGGGAAACACTAAAGTATAGATTCAACTATGTAATCTCATCTATAGATAAGATAAATAAAAACATTTCTAAGCATCCAAAACAACAACCTATGAGAAACTGCCATAATGACTTAATTATAATTAGCCTACCTATGCATTCAGATTAAAAATATGCACAAGGGCAAAGCATGGAAAAACTCGATTAAAACAAACGTGGGGGAAATAACGTTAAAAGTTCATTGAAATTTGATTTGACATTCCATTTGAGTACAGTAACGTTATTACTGAAATCCTTTGGCATTCCATTAGAAATCAACTGTTATTTAGCGGACTAAATCCACTCCATGATGAAGGAAGTCTGCTTGCTATACATAAATAATCCGCAAAATGTTGTAGTCTAATGCAATCACTTCTACAAAAGCCTAAACACCAACTGAAATCTGGAAAACAGAAGGCAATGTGGTTGTATTGACATCGATATTCTTACCTTGTCCTTGTGTATGGTATGTTCCTAGTCCTCAATATCCCTCTAGTGACAGTTGGTTTCGGGGGTCCAGGGCGGGTTGACGATGAAGTGTGATCGCTGCTCTGCTTCTCTCGGTTTTTATCCGAGCCTCTAGTTTTTTTTGCGGAAGAGGGAGGGTTGTTTGGAAATGATCGAGCCAGAGAGGCAGGCTTGCCCGATGATGATGCGGTTTGGGCGGGTATCTGGCTTGGCTCCGGATTAGAGCATATAAACAACTGATAACGGATAGCGTATAATAGCTAGAGTATGAGGTCAGCGTCAATGAGGTAATCAGTATTCACAACGTGATTTATTGACACTCGATATGTTGAGTCACTTCTGTTGAAAACGTAGATTTTTCTATTGTTACTATACATGATTACTATACATGACTATTTCCAGAGGCATTGTTCTGTCTGTCTGTCTGTCTGTCTGTCTGTCTGTCTGTGTGTGTGTGTGTGTGTGTGTGTCTGTGTGTGTGTGTGTATCTGGTTGGCATTGGCCTCCCCATGGCTCCTGGCCAGGCCAGAGTTAAGGCTGTCGGTGACAGGGTGGGTTCAGTTCCAATGAAAATCCAGTTAGTGGTGAATCTGGCACCAGGGCTGTGACCCCATTGTGGTTCTCTGACATCCCACAATCCCCTGTCTTGACCCATCCCATCCTCAGGAAGTCTGTCAATCACTCAGTCACCAAGGCCCAGTTTTCTAAAAAAATATATATATATTGAAATAGAATTAATAGATCGGACAACTCAGTGACTTGAATGGGGATCGCTGTTCTATTCATTCTATTTCCATGCCATTTAACCCTATTTGATACCCGAAATCCAGATAGATAACTTTTGAAAAACTTGGTCCTGAATAGCAACTCATTCAATAGAAACAACAGAAATTCTAATTCTACAGCTTCTTCATTGCAACTCCACTTTAGGGGCTGCTACAAAGACTTCAAAACATTGTCCTAGTGTGCTGTTACGGAGAATATGACTGAAGTTGTTTAACTTTTATTCAACTGGGAGAGGAAACTATTTTTATGGACTAATTTAGTGGTTGGGGAAGTTAATTGAGCATGTCTTTGTCAACTCCATCTCTGTTAGATTAGTGTGGAGTCACCAGGGTTTGATGAGGAAACGCACGCATACATTTACAGTACACACACAAACACACACTTACAGTACACACACACGTTTGTCACTGATTGTGTCACGATACGTTGTGCTCGTACTACTTGATGAATAAGGATGCAATTATAACCAAGTCATGTCAACAAAATAATTATCTGTAATTAATGCAATGCGATGACCACAATGCCAATGCAATGAAACAGTTTTGATCCCCTTTTGTAGGCATGTAGCGCAACGCAACGCAACATGATTCTAGGGTTTGGTGCACAATTTTGTACTAAGCTTAGGGAAGGTATTAGGCCTACAACTCAGGTTTTTGTTACTTTAAGGCATGCACATTTGGAACTATATCAAGTTACAGCTATACACTTTTACCTCTACTACGATGTATAGTTTTGTGCATAGCAGAGTTAACTTAGGCCAAAGGCAACTGTGCACTGTAATTGTGACATTACTAGGCCTTTTTACAAAACCCCATATTAAGCCAACAGGACCAGGAAACAACACCATTTTTAGTAAATGTAAACAGGAAATAGTTTCTCTAAACATAGGCCACTCAGTTAGAGTCTCTATGCACATACAAAGCACACGTCACAAGTGTAAAGACTTTGTCTACGTCATATGTGTGGAGTTTTTGTACATAAATAAAAGCATGTATACAGGATGGGTATGAACCACAGTGAGGGTGCAAATCAGCCGGATGTGGGAAGGATGTTTCATGTTGTTGTTGATCTGGAAATGTGATGACATTTTCATTACAAACAAGTTGAATTCTTTGTGATGACACTTTTCTGGAAAAACTGAGCTTTTGAGTGCCAATAATCTGTTGCAACAGTCATTGCATTATTGTCTTACATTAGGTGGCATCACTTCTATGTGACACTCGTCCCCCTCAACTGACAAATCATTGTGCTATCTGACTTAAGGCAATGTCATTGCATAGCATTGTGATCATGATACCACTAAGTTTTTTACCAGGATTACTTACACTCTTAGAAAAAAAAGTGCTATCTAGAACCTAAAAGGGTTTTTCGGCTGTCCCATAGGATAATCCTTTGAAGAACCCATTCTGGTGCCAGGTAGAATGCTTTTTGTCAACCTGGGCTCAGGGGTAGACGTAGCATAGTAAATGTAAATCCGGGGGACTGCAATTCATTTGATATGTTACATTTCGTATGGTATGTTATTCATATTTTTTAATTTTTTATTTAACCTTTATTTAACCAGGTAGGCTAATTAAGAACAAGTTCTCATTTACAACTGAGACCTGGCCAAGATAAAGCAAAGCAGTGTGACACAAACAACAACACAGAGTTACACATGAAATAAACACACATACAGTCAATAACACAATAGAAGAAAAGTCTATATACAGTGTGTGCAAATGAGGTAGGATAAGAGAGGTAAGGCAATAAATAGGCCATAGTGGTGAAATAATTACAATTTAGCAATTAAACACTGTAGTGATAGCTATGCAGAAGATGAATGTGCAAGTAGAGATACTGGGGTGCAAAGGAGCAAAATAAATAAATAACAGTATGGAGATGAGGTAGTTGGATTGGCTATTTACAGATGGACTATGTACAGATGCAGTGATTTATGAGCTGCCCAGACAGCTGGTGCTTACATTTAGTGAGGGAGATATG
Source organism: Oncorhynchus mykiss (assembly GCF_057628025.1). NCBI lineage: Eukaryota > Metazoa > Chordata > Actinopteri > Salmoniformes > Salmonidae > Oncorhynchus > Oncorhynchus mykiss. The sequence continues at coordinate 33,622,530 of NC_143027.1, read as the reverse complement.
AGTCTCCAGTTTCAATGATTTTTGCAATTCGTTCCAGTCATTGGCAGCAGAGAACTGGAAAGCAAGGCGGCCAAATTAGGAATTGGCTTTAGGGGTGACCAATGAAATATACCTGCTGGAGCGCGTGCTACAGGTGGGTGCTGCTATGGTAACCAGTGAATATGAAGCGAGGGCCAACCAACGAGAGCATACAGGTCACAGTGGTGGGTAGTATATGAGGCTTTGGTGACAAAACGGATGGCACTGTGATAGACTGCATCCAATTTGCTGAGTAGAGTGGATCCAATATGTGCGCCAATGGTATGATATGTTACAAATTACAATTTGTATGATATGTTACGAATTCCAATTTATTTTGGCTAATGTTAGATAGATAGGCGACTAAAGATTCACTTAGCTAGGTGGATAATGTTAGCTAGGCCAGGGGTTAGGCTTAGGGGTTAAAGGAATACTTTGGGATTTGGTGATTTTGGGTCATTTCCTCTTTACTCAGAGTCAAACAAACTCATGGATACTATTTTTATGTCTCTGCAGTTTGAAGGAAGTTGAAAGTAGCATATCGTTAGCTTAGGGCAATTGCTGAAAGTCAATTTGTACTGTATGTACTAGCCAGCTCCTCTCAGAAGCAAAGAAATAGACATTCTAACAAATCCAAAGCTGTGTGGCTCGCACTTTGTATGCTCAGTATTCTTAACAAGTATATATTAGATTATCCAATTTTTTTATAATTTTTTTCTTTCTTTTTTTTATTCTCCAAACTGTGTATTTCTGTCACACCCTGATCTTTTTCACCTGCCTTAAAAAAATGTATTTAATTTTTAACCTTTATTTAACTAGGCATGTCAGTTAAGAACAAATTGTTATTTAAAATAACAGCCTACCCCGGCCAAACCAGACAACGCTGGGCCAATTGTGCGCCACAATTGGGACTCCCAATCAGGGCCAGATGTGATGCAGCCTGAGTTCAAACCAGGTACTGCAGTGACAGCTCTTACACTGAGATACAGTGTCTAAGACCACTGCGCCACTCAGGAGCCCAATTATCCCCAGTGTATTTATACCTGTGTTCTCTGTTTGTCTATTGACAGTTTGTTTTGTTCGTCAAGCCTACCAGTGTTTTTCCACTTGCTCCTGTCCTTTTCTAGTTCCTGTTTTCTAGTTTTCCCGGTTTTGACCATTCTGCCTGCCCTGACCCTGAGCCTGCCTGTCATTCTGTACCTTGTCACACCACCCTGGATTATTGACCTCTGCCTGCCCTGACCCCGAGACTGCCTGCCATTCTGTACCTTATGGACTCTGATCTGGATTACTGACCTCTGCCTGCCCTTGACCTGTCGTTTTGCCTGCCCCCTGTTCCAGTAATAAACTTTTGTTGCTTCGACACTGTCTGCAACTGGGTCTTCTCCTGAAACGTGGTAATTTCATTAATCCGCTGTGATGATGGGCGCAAGGATAAATTGTGTTCGAGTGTAAACACAGTTGGCCAACTGACACAGCAGGACAGTGGCAGTTTTGAACGAGTTCACTAGATATCAACCCTTACAAAAAAAGATTGCTGTTTTGAAACTTCAGTAACTGCAATCAACTGTGGTATTTTGGACACAGTAATTGCAGAATAACTGCAGTGTAAAACAGTGTTATTTTTTGCAGCATACTGCACTCTAACTGCAGTTATACATCAGTGTACTGCAATCTTTATTTGTAAGGAAGTAAGCAAAGTGTGGAAGAGTACATCGGCAGACATGTCCAAAGCAATAATTTTACCTAGTAACCGTGACTGAAGATTGTTGACACTGCTGGACGTATTTTCAAGCAATTCAATAGCTTACGTTAGCCCACGTAGCTAGCTACAGTGCCTTCAGAAAGTTTTCACACCCATTTACTTTTTCCACATTTTGTTGTGTTACAGCCTGAATATCAAATGTATTAAATTCAGTTTTTGGGGGTCACTGGCCTTCACAAAATACCCCATAATGTAAAAGTGGAATAATGTTTTTAGAAGAATTTCCAAATTAATTAAATATGAAAAGCTGAAATGTCTTGAGTCTATAAGTATTCAACCACATTGTTATGGCATGCCTAAATAAGTTCAGAAGTAAAAAATGTGCTTAACAAGTCACATAATGTGTCGCATGGACTACAAAATAGTGTTTAACATTATTTTTTAATGACTACCTAATCTCTGTACCCCACACATACAATTATCTGTAAGGTCCTCAGTCAAGTAGTGAATTTCAGATTCAACCACAAAGACCAGGAAGATTTTCCAATGCCTTGCAATTAAGGGCACCTATTGGTAGACGAGTATAAAAATACAAGTATTTTAAAAAGCAGACATTGAATATCCCTTTGAGCAAGGTGAATATATGAATTACACTTTACATGGTGTGTCAATACACCCAGTCACTACAAAGATACAGGCGTATTTCCTAACTCAGTTGCCAGAGAGGAAGGATTTAATTATATCTGAAACCGCTCAGGGATTTCACCATGGTGACTGTGGTGACTTTAAAACAGTTAGAGTTGTTTTAAATGGCTGTGATAAGGGGAAAACTGATTATGGATCAACAATATTGTTGTTATTCCACAATACTAACCTAACTGACAGAGTGAAAAGGAGGAAGCCTGTAACAGAATAAAAAATATTACAAGACATGCATCCTGTTTGAAATAAGGCATTCAAGTTCAACTGCAAAGAAATGTTTATGTTCTAAATACAAACATTATGCTTGGGGCAAATCTAACAACACATTACTGTGTACCACTCTTCATATTTTCAAGCATAGTGGTGGCTGCATCATGTAATGGGTATGCTTCTCTAGAACGTTTTTTAGGATAAAAAGAAACGGAATAGAGCTAAGCACAGGCAAAATCCTAGAGGAAAACCGGGGTCAGTCTGCTTCCACCAGACACTGGGGGATTAATTAACTTTTCAGCAGGACAATAACCTAAAACACAAGGCCAAATCTACAATGGAGTTGCTTACCAAGAAGACAATCAAATCACATGTATTTATATAGCCCTTCTTACATCAGCTGATATCTCAAAGTGCTGTACAGAAACCCAACCTAAAACCCCAAACAATGCAGGTATAGAAGCACGGTGGCTAGGAAAAACTCCCTAGAAAGGCCAAAACCTAGGAAGAAACCTAGAGAGGAACAGAGCTATGAGGGGTGGCCAGTCCTCTTCTGGCTGTGCCAGGGGGAGATTATAACAGAACATATGAGAGAGAGAAGAGAGAAGAGAGAGAGACCAGTGACTCAACCTACTCAAATGACGCACACCCCTCCTAGGGACGGCATGGAAGAGCACCAGTAGGCCAGTGACTCAGCCCCTGTAATAGGGTTAGAGGCAAAGAATCCCAGTGGAGAGAGGGGAACCGGCCAGGCAGAGACAGCAAGGGTGGTTCGTTGCTCCATTGCCTTTCCATTCACCTTCACAATCCTGGGCCAGACTACACTCAATCATAGGACCTACTGAAGAGATGAGTCTTCAATAAAGATTTAATGGTTGAGACCGAGTCCGTGTCTCTCACGTGGGTAGGCAGACCATTCCATAAAAATGGAGCTCTATAAGAGAAAGCCCTGCCTCCAGCTGTTTGCTTAGAAATTCTAGGGACAATTAGGAGGCCTGTGTCTTGTGACCGTAGCGTACGTGTAGGTATGTACGGCAGGAACAAATCGGAAAGATAGGTAGGAGCAAACCCATGTAATGCTTTGTAGGTTAGCAGTAAAAACTTGAAATCAGCCATTGCCTTAACAGGAAGCCAGTGTAGGGAGGCTAGCACTGGAGTAAAATGATCAAAGTTTTTGGTTCCAGTCAGGATTCTAGCAGCCATATTTACAACTAACTGGAGTTTATTTTGTGCTTTATCCGGGTAGCCGGAAAGTAGAGCATTGCAGTAGTCTAATTAGCCTGTTTGGGCTAGGGGGCAGCATTTTAACTTTTGGATGAAAAGCGTGCCCAGAGTAAACTGCCTCCTACTCAGTCCCAGATATGCATATTAGTAGTATTGGATGGAACACACTCTGAAGTTTCTAAACATGTTTGAATGATGTCTGTGAGTATAACATAACTCATATGGCAGGCAAAAACCTGAGAAAGAATCCAACCAGGAAGTGGGAAATCTGAGGTTTGTAGTTTTTCAACTCAGCCAATATTGAAGATACAGTGGGATATTGGTAATCTTGCACTTCCTAAGGCTTCCACTAGATGTCAACAGTCTTTAGAATGTTGTTTCAGGCTTCTACTGTGAAGGGGCTGAATGAGAGGGGATTGAGTCAGGTGTCTGGCAGAGAGCCACGGGCTCGTGACGCGCGGTCATGAGAAAGTTACCTCTCGTTCCATTGCTTTTCTACAGACAAAGGAATTCTCCGGTTGGGACATTACTGAACATTTACGATAAAAACATCCTAAAGATTGATTCTATACATCGTTTGATATGTTTCCACGACCAGTAATATAACTTTTTGGAATTTTCGTCCGACAATTCCGTTGGACTTGCCCGCGCCTCGTGAGTTTCGATTTGTTTACTAAACGCCCTAACAAAAGGAGGTGTTTGGACATAAATGAAGAACTTTATCGAACAAATCAAACATTTATTGTGGAACTTGGATTCCTTAGAGTGCATTCTGATGAAGATCATCAAAGGTAAGTGAATATTTACAATGCTATTTCTGACTTCTGTTGACTCCAACATGGCAGATATTTCTTTGACTGGTTTGGGCTCTGAGCGTCATACTCAGATTATGCTTTTTCCGTAAAGTTTTTTTTAAATCTGACACAGCGGTTGCATTAAGGTGAAGTTTATCTAAAGTTCCATGTATAATAGTTGTATCTATTATCAATGTTTATTATGAGTATTTCTGTGAATTGATGTGGCTCTCTGCAAAATCACCGCATGTTTTGGAACTACTGAACATAACACGTCAATGTAAAATATTCACTTTATCAAACAAAACATACATGTATTGTGTAACATGAAGTCCTATGAGTGTCATCTGATGAAGATCATCAAAGGTTAGTGATTCATTTGATCTATATTTCTGCTTTTTGTGACAACTCTCTTTGGCTGGAAAAATTGCTGTGTTTTTCTGTGACTTGATGGTGACCTAACATAATAGTTTGTGGAGCTTTCGCTGTAAAGCCTTTTTGAAATCAGACACTGTGGCTGGATTAACGAGAATTTTGCCCAATACTTGTATGCTTGAGAAATTTGATTTATGAGATTTCTGTTGATTGAATTTGGTGCCCTGAAATTTCATTGGCTGTTGGCGAGGTTCCCAGACAGGCTAACCTAGAAGTGACAGAAGCATTGATAAAAAAAAATTGGACAGAAAATGTCTGATATTTGCATTGTTACGTACATGGAAAAAGAGAGATCAGGGTCCAGAGTTACGCCGAGGTCCTTCACAGTTTTATTTGAGACGACTGTACAACCATCGAGATTAATTGTCAGGAACAATGAATGTCCCTGAGTGGCCGAGTTACAGCTTTGGGTTCAATTTAGCTTGAAGAGCTTGAAGAATTTTGAAAAGAATAATGGGCTGAACAATGCAGGTGTAGAAAGTTCGGAGGCTTCCCCAGAAAGACACCTGTAATCACTGCCAAAGGTGCTTCTACAAAGTATTGATTTTTTTTTAAACTTTGGCATTATAGGATATTGTGTGTGGATGGGTGAGATTTTTATTTTATTTCATTCATTTTGGATTTAGGCTGTAACACAACAAAATCTGGAATAATTTCTGAAAGCAATGTGTAACTGTAGAAAAACAACCCCACTTATTTGTCACTCTCCTTAGCTGGTCTCAGATTATCTTGAAGTGTTTGTGACAGTACCACCTGTCCCCCGTTGGTGCCAAGAGCTCTAGGGACATAAATCTGCCCTGTCAATCCGGATCCAATAACCTACTCACCCTGACAGGCCCCATTCTTTCACCACTTAATTTCCCAGAACACTGTGCAGATATCAACGATGCTTGTCTGTTGAACTTATGCCTGTTTGTGATCAAATGTCCAAATGTCCTTTTCAGGAGTCAGTGCTTCATCACATCTGTGGGGTCCATCGCTGGGAAGAGAATGGAGTGGAACACAGCTGTTACCATTGAGAGCTAACAGAGGACCAACAGAGGAAGAAGAGGTGGCTACAGCAAGATTCCCTAACCTACAAAGCCCTGCACTCTCTGGTCATGGACTAACGCCGGCTGCTTTAATCTACGTCCACGTCATCGGTGCCTGGGGAGCAGTTGTTGTTGGGGTTAACTTTTTCAAAGGCAGAACAGCAGATTTTTCCACCTTGCCAGCCAAGGGAATTCGAACCAGCAACCTTTCGGTTACTGCCCAGACGTTCTTAACCGCATGGCTACCAGCTTACCACTCAAAAATGCAGGAATGACCCGATGGAGTGTGTCCTGCAGAGACGCATGCACAAATCAGTGAAATACTGGGAGCCAAAATCCCAGTGGAAGTGGCCCTCGACTGGCTGTCAACATAGCCCACATCCCACATCCAGCAAGGAGGAGGTAATTTATATATAAATATTTTTAACCTCTATTTAACTAGGCAAGTCAGTTAAGAACAAATTCTTATTTACAATGACTACCCCGGCCTCCCCTAACCAGGAAGACACTGGGCCAACCGCCCTATGGGCCTCCCAATCACGGCCGGTTGTGATACAGCCCGGGATCAAACCAGTGATGCCTCTAGCACTGAAATGCAGTGCCTTAGACCACTGCGCCACTTGTGAGCACAGACATCAAGAGCACAGACATCAAGATTCAAGGACACTTGAGGGCTATTCTGACCCCCCCACCCAACCACGGTTCATCGATTGTCATATCACTACATAGGTACACACTATGATTTGTTGGGTTTTTACCATTTACCTAAAGTATTAAAATGTTATTGATACATTGATCTGACTGCTTTATTTCATACACAACATCATATGGCATACTGTAATACATTACTTATAGTAGATAGTAACAAAACAGGTGGTACTGGTTCAAATAAATAATGGCATTTATTAATGTGATTCGACAGAATTGTACAAAATAGGATGTACTGGTTTATTAGAGGGATTTGACCAAGTTGGTTGGTTAGGCAATGTCTGGCTGTGAAGCTGAGTCATCGTAGTGTAATACAATAGGCCCATCACATCGTCTACCTTATTGAATCAATCCCACGTACACCTCTGACGGCGAGGGATATTTGTGTCACATGACACAAACACATGAAGGCAAGACTCTTCTGTTCCCTTGTCCCAGTCTCTCTCCATTCAGTGCCCATTCAATGACCAGTTGAAAAAATAAACCTGGGACCTAAGGGCACATAAATAGTTATTTTTAGTAGCTACATACAGTGCCTTGCGAAAGTATTCGGCCCCCTTGAACTTTGCAACCTTTTGCCACATTTCAGGCTTCAAACATAAAGATATAAAACTGTATTTTTTTGTGAAGAATCAACAACAAATGGGACACAATCATGAAGTGGAATGACATTTATTGGATATTTCAAACTTTTTTAACAAATCAAAAACTGAAAAATTGGGCGTGCAAAATTATTCAGCCCCCTTAAGTTAATACTTTGTAGCGCCACCTTTTGCTGCGATTACAGCTGTAAGTCGCTTGGGGTATGTCTCTATCAGTTTTGCACATCGAGAGACTGAAATTTTTTCCCATTCCTCCTTGCAAAACAGCTCGAGCTCAGTGAGGTTGGATGGAGAGCATTTGTGAACAGCAGTTTTCAGTTCTTTCCACAGATTCTCGATTGGATTCAGGTCTGGACTTTGACTTGGCCATTCTAACACCTGGATATGTTTATTTTTGAACCATTCCATTGTAGATTTTGCTTTATGTTTTGGATCATTGTCTTGTTGGAAGACAAAATCTCCGTCCCAGTCTCAGGTCTTTTGCAGACTCCATCAGGTTCTCTTCCAGAATGGTCCTGTATTTGGCTCCATCCATCTTCCCATCAATTTGAACCATCTTCCCTGTCCCTGCTGAAGAAAAGCAGGCCCAAACCATGATGCTGCCACCACCATGTTTGACAGTGGGGATGGTGTGTTCAGAGTGATGAGCTGTGTTGCTTTTACGCCAAACATAACGTTTTGCATTGTTGCCAAAAAGTTCAATTTTGGTTTCATCTGACCAGAGCACCTTCTTCCACATGTTTGGTGTGTCTCCCAGGTGGCTAGTGGCAAACTTTAAACAACACTTTTTATGGATATCTTTAAGAAATGGCTTTCTTCTTGCCACTCTTCCATAAAGGCCAGATTTGTGCAATATACGACTGATTGTTGTCCTATGGACAGAGTCTCCCACCTCAGCTGTAGATCTCTGCAGTTCATCCAGAGTGATCATGGGCCTCTTGGCTGCATCTCTGATCAGTCTTCTCCTTGTATGAGCTGAAAGTTTAGAGGGACGGCCAGGTCTTGGTAGATTTGCAGTGGTCTGATACTCCTTCCATTTCAATATTATCGCTTGCACAGTGCTCCTTGGGATGTTTAAAGCTTGGGAAATCTTTTTGTATCCAAATCCGGCTTTAAACTTCTTCACAACAGTATCTCGGACCTGCCTGGTGTGTTCCTTGTTCTTCATGATGCTCTCTGCGCTTTTAACGGACCTCTGAGACTATCACAGTGCAGGTGCATTTATACGGAGACTTGATTACACACAGGTGGATTGTATTTATCATCATTAGTCATTTAGGTCAACATTGAATCATTCAGAGATCCTCACTGAACTTCTGGAGAGAGTTTGCTGCACTGAAAGTAAAGGGGCTGAATCATTTTGCACGCCCAATTTTTCAGTTTTTGATTTGTTAAAAAAGTTTGAAATATCCAATAAAAGTTCAAGGGGGCCGAATACTTTCGCAAGGCACTGTAGCTAATCAAATGTCTACCCAGACTATTTGCATTGCCCCCACCCCCCTGTCCCACCCTCTTCCATGCTGCTGCTACTCTCTGTTATTATCTTTAATAACTCTACCTACATGTACATATTACCTCAATTACCTCGACACCGCTGCCCCCGCACATTGACTCTGCACTGGTACCCCTTGTATATGGCCCCACTATTGTTATTTACTGCTGCTCTTTTAATTCTTTATTCTTATCTCTTACCTTTTTGGGGGGGTGTTGTCTTAAAACTGCATTGTTGGTTAAGGGCTTGTAAGTAAGCATTTCACTGTAAGGTTGTATTCGGCGCATGTGACAAATAACATCTGATTTCATTTCATTTCATGTAACAAGGATTAAAAGGGATTTGCCAGTATATTGTCGACTTGATTCATGATGATGACTGCTAGCTAAGATTTTGAAAGTATGATGTTGACATGATCAGCCCAATCAAAGCTACTGTACATATAACACGCCCAATTTTTCAGTTTTTGATTTGTTAAAAAAGTTTGAAATATCCAATAAATGTCGTTCCACTTCATGATTGTGTCCCACTTGTTGTTGATTCTTCACAAAAAAATACAGTTTTATATCTTTATGTTTGAAGCCTGAAATGTGGCAAAAGGTTGTAAAGTTCAAGGGGGCCGAATACTTTCTCAAGGCACTGTATATATATTTATTTATACTGTATATATATATAAAAAAAACGTAAAACAAATCCTCTCACCCTTGACCCATCCTCCTCTACTATATTCACTGCCTCAGCATATGACACCTTCTGCACTACTCTGACTCTGGCCACTTCAACCTGCCTCTCTCGCACTGGACTCATCCGATCACCAGCAACATGAGCATCACTACAGTTGACGCACAACGTTATCCACGAAAACTACACAATCCTCTGTCCCATGCCCACCTGCATACTTCCCACATCTTAGAATCTCCCTCCTACACACTACTGCAACATGACCATAAATGTTGCACCTGAAACAGTGCAGTGGATTCTGCACAAACCCTTTAACAGGATAACTGATACATCCTAACATTACTTTATCTGGTAGAGACTCGGACTCAAAAGGACTGACAGTGACTCCTTTGTTTCACCATGCTCCCCACCGTGTCTGCGTCAAACCAAACGGCGGGCTTCACAAACACCAGGAATTTTCAACTTCAATTGCTCCACCTCCACACTTAACGCTACCCCAGAAATCACTCCTTTCAATGGTGCCCTTTTACTAAACAAGAAACAGATCTTGACCCAAGTTGCGTCACACAGAGTGCCTGCTCACTCTGGCCAGAAGAAACACAAACAAATATCACCAGTCCACTACAGGTTACCGTCACTGATTCAGTTGCACCCAACTCCTTTGTCATCCACCCTGAAACCATAAATGAATCTGCCAAAAGGCATGCGTCCACTTTCTCTAAAAATGTCAGTCCTACTGGTCCAGATTTGATCATGTCTGGCGCCATTCTTCCTCATCATACATCTTCCCACTACACTCGGCTCTTCTCCTTCTTCCTCGCTGTCCATAACCATCATCCGCTGCATTGGCGGGGTGTTTCTCCAACACCCAACTTCTGTTCCTTAGCCCAATTTACAAGTCTGGCTATCTCTGGCCTCTCCTTCAGCCACAACAAAAGCAATTTCAGCAGGAATCGTCTGTCTTTTGTAATCATACCAACCGTCACATAATTTGAGTGCCCCGGATGTAAGTTTACTATGTTACGTCTAGTCTATGAGAGCAGGCTGTTGTGGTTCCAAGTAGAACCATTTTTGGTTCCATGTAGAACCCTTTCCACAGAGGGTTCTACATGGAACCAAAAGGGGTTTTATCTGAAACCAAAAACAGTTATCCTATGGGGACAGCCGACAAACCATTTTGGAACCCTTTTTTCTAAGAGTGTAGGGTAATTTCCAAGTAGAAATTGTACCCTAATTTTCCGTTATTATGACACTCCACTGTGCCAAGCAGGGATTGGCCTAATAGGGCTTACTTGCGCAGGACTATAGTAAGATCACTATTGGTCCAAGAGGTGCTAAGAGCTTATGGTGGTACTTTCCAAAAAACGGCATGTTTTTTTCAATGCAAATAAGTACACCATGCATTGTAAATACTTTCTTTATGGGAGATGCCATCCCTCATACTTTCTTTTTTGGACTACATGTTTACCCCAATCAGCACCCAATTCCATAGACACCTTTGATTTAGTAAGTTTGCTCACAACACAGGTGTGTTTGCGAGAGGAAAATTATTTTACCCTAAGGTCCTGTTTGTACTGTACTGTATTTCCCATCAGGATTGTAGGGAGAGTAAACTATTGCACACAATGCCTGAACCAAACTTATGTTGAAAACCCCAGTGTTCAAATTATACATTCACTTAGGGGTGCCCGATGTCTCTTTGGGGTGCCCAAAGTCTCATGACAAACGTGCTTAGGAAACTCAAGTGTAAAGATTTTTCCGCTTGATCTAGGTCCAGATGTATTATGTGATGTGACCTAGGGGTCTGTAAGGCTTTGATTAAACATTTGAAAGCAATCCAAGTATTTTAAAATCCTCTTAGTGCTGTTGCTAGGGAGAGTAAACCCAGATACCTGGGGACAATTCTTGGCAGCAAGCTGCAATGGGAGGAGAACTCAAAGGTCATTCACTCAAAGACCAAGCAGAGACTTTTCCTCCTAAGAAAACATAACTTCTTTGATGTTGACAACTGAGAGTTTGGGCCTATGAGTGAATGGCCTTTGAGTTCTCCTGTACACAGCAGGCGGGGGCGACACCATACTCCAACTAGCTAACTAGCAAGCTAGGTAGCAAACGGTGTTGCTAACTAGCAAGCTAGCTACTTAGTTAGAACACTGTGTTGCCCCTGCCTCCCGCCTGCTGTGTACCAGAGTAGCTGGGGAGGGGCAAACAGTCAACAGTGTCCTTCACCCCCGCCTGTCAGGCACTGTTTTGCCACAGTCCTGTTAACGATGGTGAGGGCAGGCAGGAGCAAAGAACACCGTCTACCGCTAGCTAGCAAGGAGGACTCCGGTATACAGCAGACAGGGGCGAAAAACTCAGACATTACTTTAATACTTTCTTCTTATTTTTCTTCTTCTTCTATTTCAGTAGGGTTTAACGGCGGTTGGCATCCAATATGTTGCTTTACCGCCCCTAACTGAACTACAATACAGATCCATTACACTTTGTGATACAACATGGGAAAGGACAACCGGGAAAGGTACAAAATAAAAAATATACAGATATTTTTTATTACTCTGCCAGCTAACCCTATATTCATTAAAACCAATCACCTTATTCCACTACTTTAACCCTATGTAAGTCTACCCTAGACCAACAGCCTCAGAGGACAGGACACTGAACATACGCTGTAACTCTTCTGAAGTCAAATCTCGTACCCCCAAGTATTTCTTTGCAGCTGGCACCACAACATCTTTTTTCACATCTACTTATGTTCCATCACCGCGATACAGTTGATAACCATTTCTATGAGCGCTAAGAAGCCAACCTTACTGAAACATAGATGTATATCACTCATTGGCCTATACCTCTGTTCTGGCAGTTATCTACTATTCATAGGGATCCTCTCAGAATCCCTCACCCTTGATCCACTCTCCTCTACTTTCTTCACTGCCTCAGCATACAACACCTTCTGCACTACTCTGGACCTGGCCACCTCATCTGCCTCTCTAGCACCGGACACCTCCGATCCCCAGCAACATGGGTGTAACGGATGTGAAATGGCTAGCTAGTTAGCGGTTCCCTTGCTCTGAGACCTTGAAGCAGTAGTTCCCCTTGCTCTGCAAGGGCCGTGGCTTTTGTGAAGCGATGGGTAACGATGCTTTGTGGGTGACTGTTGTTGATGTGTGCAGAGGGTTCCTGGTTCGCGCCTGGGTATGGGCGAGGGGGACGGTCTAAAGTTATACTGTTACATGGGCACCCCTACTGTTGACACACACTACTTTTTCCAACGAAACGACACATTCCTCTGTCCCATGTCCTCCTGCACACTTCCCACATCTTGAAATCTCCCTCCTACACACTGCTTCGACATGCCCATAAACGTGATACTTATAACACCACAGGGGGTTTGGCACAAAAGCTCCAACAGCATAACTCATATATCCTAATCCTAACATTACTTTGTCAGGTAAAGACTCTGAATCAAAGCTCAAAAGAACAGACTGTGCGTCGCACCAAACGGCGGGCGTCACAAACACCAAGAATCTTCATCTTCAATTGCTCCACCTCCACACTTAACTTTACCCCAGAAATCATTCCCTTCACTGGAGCCACGTACCTAAGCGTAAAGCAAGATACAAGTATTTTTCCAAATTGCATCGCACGGAGCGCCTGCTACCTCTGATCAGAAGAACACAAACAAACGTCAAAGTCCAATTTGGATGACTTTCACCGACTCAACAACACCCACCATCTTTTCCACCCAACCTGAAACCACCAATGGATTAGCCAAAATGTCTTGATCCAACTTCTTCAAAAATCTAACTCACACTATACCAAACTTATCTCTATCATAACCATGTCCATCGATGCAAAGCTCGGGCTCCGGGCTCCTCACCACACCTTCCACCTCTTCCATTTCTCCTCCAAAACACTTATGGGCATCCGGCTCACTCTGTCTGAACTTAACACCAATCTTCCTTGACATACCCTCTCCCTTGTTATTGCTGGCTTCAACAGATTTGCACCCATCATCTGCCTCCCTCAGTATTTTCAACCTCATTTCTCTTTCCCTCCAACCCTCCTCCCTTAACCAATTACCCGACTCCTTCTGAAAATATTCCACTTTTCCAAGTCGAAATCTCCTCCAGGGACATGTTGTGCCCTGTACTCGACCTACAGTCGTCCACTATCCCCAGGTCCTTTCAGCCGTTCCACAAAGAAGTAAAGCACATTCAGATACAACACCACAGGTTGTTGTTTTCCCCTCTGTCTCCCTTGACTTGTTCTCCTATCTTATCTTTAATACATTTTGACCCCCAAGCATGAAGATGTCGTGCTCGAAAGGGGGGGGGGGGGGGGCATTCATGCAGGAACCAATACGAAGGTCTGCAGTCTACAGGAGGGACACACTCTATTCACGCTACACTAGGCCTTCAGTTTCTCACACAGAACAAGAATGCACTATGCTCTAGTGGGTGGATCCACGCCGCGTGCAGGTTTACAGGAAATAGGACTGCTAGTGTTACAAAGTTAATTTCATTATCAAAAGTGTATGCCAGGTAGCTGGGTTTATTGCTATAAAGCAAACGTTTTTCGTTGGGCAAAGTCTATGTTCCTATGTCTATGTAGGACAAATTTTACAGTCACTCAAGTCACAAGCGAAAGATGCAGTAGTTGTGCTATATTACAGTAGCATCAGGCAAGACTATGCCAGTAGTGTTCTCTACTAAGGGGAAAACAACAACTAAAAAGCTTATGATGTTTATAATCACAATATAAGGATATTGTTTATAAATGGAAACACAAACTATTCGCATGACATAGGTTTAGGACACAACATCGGGAGTCCGTGTATTGGTTGGACTCCATGAGTTTGCATAAATCTGGTGGGTTGAGATGGAAAATAATCATAACACAATATTATATTTTAGCTCCACAAAAAAAATACTTTCCTGCCAACAAAACCACCGTATTCCTGGCAAGTGCCTACCACGCACTTCAAGCGAGACTTCATAACACAAAATCTACAGCAGGAATATGGTGCGGTTCGGACCAAAGTTGGATTCAGACGTTTATTTGATAGCAAGGGACACATTTCACTTTATGTCTGGTCAGTAGACTTCCTAAAGATTACAGTATATGCTTTTGTTGAAAGGGACGGTTATTGGGGGTGAAGCCGGCTATATTATGGTAGTATTATTTTCAGTCGCCACCCACCAGACGGATGCACAACTCAGGGAGTCCAAGCCATAGAGTACCACAGTGCGAGTCATAACACCTATAAAACCCAGCGGTCAAACAATGAAATGGTTCCAATCGTTTTTCCACCATTCATTTTTTCCACAGGAGATTTTAGAAACATTTAAAATATGAGCTGTGTTTCATGTAGGGTTACCCTGGTGTGACATTTTGATAATGTGGCTATAATAAAGAACTACAAATGCCATAAGGATCTGGACGAGACTGCTGAATCGAGGATTAACTATATAATGTTAGCTAAATGTAGTAATGAATAAATTGACTGCATTTCTTTAAAAGTTTTAAATTGACACAATACCTGTTAGCAAAGGTGTCAGCTAGAGATGACGTGCAGGATCTTGCAGGGATTTGTAGTTTTGCACGATGTCTACTTTGATGCGAATCTGAGCGGAATATATTGATAAAAGTCACCTTATCCCAGAGAGATTTACATGGTTATCAGAACGTCATGCCAGGGTAAGCCTACACAAAACACAGCCCTTATTTGAATTGTTTCTAAAATCCCCTATGGGAAAAATGAATGGTGGAAAAACTATTGGAACCATTTCCCTGTTTGACCGCTAGGTTTTATGGGTAATATGACACCTCCACTGTGGGGCTCAATACACACTTCCGATGTTGTGTCTCAAAGCTACACATGATACTGCTGTGATGCTGGCTGTTGCTTTATAAATAATACATTTGATGTTGTCCTCCTGTAGCCTGCTGACAATGCAATACAGCATCAGTGTTGTCATTTCAGTGTTGTCATAATGTGGCCCAATAATGTATGTATTAAGAGGCAACAACTATGGATCTTGAGCTAGTAACCCTGTCATTATAGGGCAAGTAGTAGCCAAAGAAACTTGCTCACTCCTGTGCCCAAAAGTTCCAGGCATGCTTAGGACTATATACATGATAGGCTAATAGTCATGTATGAGTTGCCTCAGTGATGACATGAACCTTTATGTTTCTTACTATCATCAGATAGCCTACAAGCTGTGCTGTTGCACAGTCATATTGGATGTAATATTCAATTCCCTCATTCCCTCTCTACATAGGGTGGATGCTTTAAATTTAACTTACAGGAAATGCACTCAGCTGTATCCTTTCACCCAGTCCATAGAACTCTACATCCTTGCTGGCCTATGACATCACACCTAGTCACAGGATGAGAGGGACGTAGATGTACAATATTATAGATCACACCATGGGAACTGGTCCACACCCATTCAGTTAGCCCTTCCCTCCACTGTCTGTGCATTGTCTGTCTGTCTGTCTGCACCACTACACTGCTTAATGTAGTCTCAAGTGAATTCAGCTTAGAGGGCACAGTGGTAGTACTGTGTGGACCCCCACCAACTATGTAGGTCAGTGGTAATGACAGTGCCTGTAAGTATGGTATCAAATCCCTTTGCTGGCTGATGCTTAACATGATTGTTTGTCATTTAATATTATAAGAGTTATGAAAAGGGAGTGAATGTATGTGAGCATTAATATTTGATTTGATTTGATGAGCTCCTCAGAGACCACAGAGAGAGGAAGGTCATTGGATCTACCTAAGTAGTGACGTTATATAATGGACCATTTTGGAGTCAGAGAAAAAGGTCTAATGTTCACATACATTACTTCCTTTTCCTGGATCTCATGCTCTGGCACTTCAGCCACCTTTCAGTCTATAGTCTCCATTGCTTATTGTCCACAACTGCTCACTCCACTCCTGGAGGGCCATGTCTGTGTGCTGGCTGTATTTTGGCCCAGTGTAGGCCATGATCCTTTTCTCTGGGGACTGATGCCACTGTTTGTAGAACACTCACTCATCCTGTAACCAATCAGGGTAGTCGCCGGTTAGCTAGAACGGATACCAAGCATTAGAGTTGAATGAGCAAGTAGGCTACATGATCAATGTCCTTAACTGAAGGTTAAGGGTGAGGTCGAGGTTGATGATTAATGGTAAAAATGCATTTGTGGTAAGAAAGTGCACCTTCGTAGAAAAGACAGAGGGTAAAAACAACATGTACAGTAACCATCAGTGTTACTTCCACGTAACTTTTGGGTCATAGGAAGTGGAAATGACATGGAGGGAAGGGCGTGAGGGCACTGACAGCCCCTCCCACTGGCATTGTTTTAATGGGACATCTGCTACTTCCTGAATCATTGGTGATGATGCCATCCGTTACCTCCTGGGAACTACAGCATGCAATGACATTCTAGACGATTCTGTGCTTCCAACCTTGTGGCAACAGTTTGGGGAAGGCCCTTTCTTGTTTCAGCATGACAATGCCCCGTGCACAAAGCAAGGTTCATAAAGAAATGGTTTGTCAAGATTGGTGTGGAAGAACTTGACTGTCCTGCACAGAGCCCTGATCTCAACTCCATCGAATACCTTTAGGATGAATTGGAACGCCGACTGCGAGCCAGGCCTAATCAACCCAACATCAGTCTCCGACATCACTAACGCTCTTGTAGCTGAATGGAAGCAAGTCCCCGCAGCAATGTTCCAACATCTAGTGGAAAGCCTTCCCAGAAGATTGGAGGCTGTTACAGCAGAAAAGAGGGAACCAACTCCATATTAATGCCCCTAATTTTGGAATGAGCTATTCCACAAGCAGGTGTCCACATACTTTTAGTAATGTAGTGAATCTGTTTGCATCATATCTAGGGGTAGCTATGGAGTAGAGTATGATAGGAAGATGACACTTTGAACCTGACAGATTAGGTTTATTACCATATTTTTACCAAATCCCACTAGGAGCCTAAATCCCACTAGGAGCCTAAATTACTCACAGCATCACTTAGATTAGATGGAAACCTTCAAGAAATCTTGCATCTTTCAGGCCACATACGATGTCATGGCACATTCCATGATTCTCTGATGACATTCTGACTTGTTATGTTCCCTTATTAGTTTTATTGCGGTCCACAATGGGGCAGGAAAAAAAACTACGATACAGCCATTTTTAGCTTCTGCAGTAGTAAAATGACCTGAAAGCTGTGGCTATTTCAGTATGTGGGTTCTGTGTTGGTCATTTGGCATAGGATCGTCTTCGCTTTGGTGCCTGTGGTAGCTAGTTAGCGAGTGGCAGTGTGTGTGGGGGTGTGACAATTATTTCTGGTTTGTGTCGGATTTAATGTGTAGGCGGGGGGGGGCTAATTCTTGGTGTCAATATGGGTGTGGGTGTGGAGAGGTAATTTGTAAGTGTGCTTTTGTGTGTTTGTGAGAGAGAGAATGGGTGTGAGGCTTTCTTGTTTTCAGGTCATGCTTTAACGACTGTGTTGTTGTCAGACAGACTTGGTCTCAACCACAACCCTCTCCTGCACCCACGTACTGCTAAACCTCAGGACACACACACACACTAACACACACTTACACAAACACACACACACATGCACACATTGTCGTAGCTCTGTCCATGCAGAGTACAAACCCAGGTTGCTATCGTATCAATGTAATAACATCAGATTTCCAGCCAAGGTTAACTGTACAATGTAAATATTTGCCTTATTAGAATACAATACATTTTTCTTAATCAGCCCTTCAATGTCAGGCCAAAGTCAGCTTCAGGTTCAGGTTTTGTGTGTGTGTGGTATGAAAAAGCCTTTGATTGAGTCACACTTTCACAGATACATTATAATACCTCATACAAACGATATCATACACCCCAATAACTTCATAGACACTGCCCAGCGTACGTCAGCTAACCTCAGGGGTGAAATAAGTAGTGGTGGTAGGCTACACCGTACTGGTTGAACATGAGCCTATCACAGGAATTTTAAAAAAGATGCCAAGAAAACCTTAGGCTATTACACTATTATTTATCATTACATCATGTCACCTGCATGAGAAATTAGCGAATGGACATGAAAACACTCCAAATTTGTAGGTTAAAGGAAACTGCAGAGGTTCAAAGAACGTTTTACTATGGTTCCCTGAAAGTTTTCCTGGGAGGTTTTATTAATGTTCTGAGAACAAAATATATAGGTTATTTGAAGGTAATTAAATAAGGTTAGAGAACATTCTCTAAATGTTGTGAATGTTTTGAAGGAAA
Source organism: Oncorhynchus mykiss (assembly GCF_057628025.1). Classification (NCBI taxonomy): domain Eukaryota; kingdom Metazoa; phylum Chordata; class Actinopteri; order Salmoniformes; family Salmonidae; genus Oncorhynchus; species Oncorhynchus mykiss. Next base: position 33,603,656 of record NC_143027.1, on the reverse strand, counting down.
TGTAAAGGTTATTTGGAAGTATTGAATAACTTCCTTAACATTTTATTGAGTCTTTAATAACACTGCTATCTTAGGTTAACTGTTTTGAAGTCCAAGCACAGATAGGACACATGTCAATTATTTTGCTTAGGCATTAATCGTGCAAACACATTTATTTTTTTACTGTGGCACGACGTCAGTGAGATTCAAATCTACAATCTTCTGTTCTCTATCAATGGAATTAGCCCACAACAACACCAGGATGGAGCTAGCATGTCATGGTTTTTTTAACTCACGCACAGCTCTTCATTTTAGTATATTCAAACAGACCCCATTTCAAAGGAAATAAACACTCGTTAAGATTAGGTGTGGCCAATTAGTGGGTGCGGCCAACACACCTGAACACACTAATAGAGGATAGAGAGAGTTTTGTTGACGCTGAGAACGGAATGTACAGTATATGTTTTTAAATAACATTCTTAGAACATTACTAATGTTTTCTTGTGTTTTTATGGAATGTTTTTGTAATGTTCTGAGAACATGATTTAAATAGAAACATGAAGAAACCTGTAGAAAACGTTATGCTGTAGTACTGAAATTCCCACAGAATTAAATGTTTTCTTAATGTTCTCTGAACGTTTTGAGAGCATTTCCAATGCCAAATCAGTTGGAGAACGTCCCTAGAACATTACCAAAATGTAAGTGTAACCATGTTTTAACTTTTAGGAAATGTTCTGTTAAAGTAAAAAATAATGTTTGTTTTTTGTAAAGTTCCATGTGCTCATAATGTTTCAAAGCCAAGCAACTATCCTGCACCATTCCCAAAAAGTTGTGGGAAGGTTGTATGCAAAATAACCATAGGACAACCCAGCGCTCAACAAGCTCTAAGAAACATATGGTTCTCAGAACGTTATGTGCTAGCTGGGTGGTTATGTTTTTGTCACACTGAAAGGTAATACATTTTCAAAGTTAAATGATAAATCTTTACTATTAGGCCCACAGAGAATGTATTAAATTAATAGGAATTCTATATGTAATTCTATGTTTAGGCCCCCCAAAAATGTTCTTGCATACGCAAGCGTGTGCACACTTATGAGGTACTGCACATATACCATAGAAGAAGAAATTAAGAAAGAATCATACTGTAGGAGGAAATTAAATCTACTTTCGCCCCTGGCTAACCTTACAGCCACTACGGAGAAGAGGGAGATGCTTTCCATGTCTAGTTATATGTTTCACTTTACTGTGTCACAGTTTCCAATGGTGAATGGGTTGTTATGATATTCTGATTGTGTTCGGGTTAGCAATCAGTTATTTCTCAGACTACGATTATGTGACTAAAACACATACTGACTGTATATTCTCTGCTGACCGATGATGACCTCATGACTATTTGTTATCCTAATGATTACTATCATCTGTACTGCCTAACCACTTGCATATTAGGTACAGTGTAGTACTAGAGTTAAACATTATACAGTGTTATTGTTCCATATTAAGCACAGTTTGATAGTTAAACATTATACAGTGGTATTGTTCATAATGTTCCAATGTTATTGTTTTGCCTGTAGAATCTGGAACCAATTAAGTCCTTAGGGTTTTTACAGGTTTGGACAGTTTTAGGACAGTTCAGCCTGCGACAATCAAAAACACGTTTATACATTGTAGAGTTATGTAACAGTACATAACTGTCTCTCTCCTCCCTTCTCTAACTCTCTCTCTCGCTTTCTCTCAGACTGGACCATGTAAGTGTTGTAGCAGCGAGGGAGGTTCCTGAAGGACTGCATTCCTCCTTGGGCATCAACGATCTGCATCTACTGGCCATGGAGTACTGCCTAGGAGGAGACCTGAGGAAAGTGTGTTATTCTTACACACACGCCCCGTGGCTACGGCTGAGGACACAAATGCGTACAAGAAGTCCCGCTACGACCTCCACAGAGCGATCAAACAGGAAAAAGTACACTATAGGAACAAGGTGGAATCCTATTACACCGGCTCTGAGACTTGACGCATTGCAGGTTACAATGGAAGACCTAGCTGTGATATGCCCAACGATAACTCTTCACCAGATGAACTCAATGCAATGCATATGCACGCTTCCACAAAAGGAATGCCAAGCCGCACATGAGGGCCCTAGACCCAGTCCAATTTGCATCCTGCCCGAAAGATCTACAGACAATGCAATCTCAATTGCATTCCACACTGCCCTCTCCCACCTGGACAACAGGAATACCAACAGTTGAAGTCGGAAGTTTACATACACTTAGGTTGAAGTCATTAAAACTCGTTTTTCAACCACTCCACTAATTTCTTGTTAACAAACTATCGTTTTGGAAAGTCGGTTAGGACACCTACTGTGTGGATGACACAAGTAATTTTTCTAATAATTGTTTACAGACCGATTATTTCACTTATAATTCACTGTATCACAATTCCAGTGGGTCAGAAGCTTACATACACTAACTTGACTGTGCCTTTAAACAGCTTGGACAATTCCAGAAAATTATGTCATGACTTTAGAAGCTTCTGATAGCCTAATTGACATAATTTGGGTCAATTTCAGGTGTACCTGTGGATGTAGTTCAAGGCCTACCTTCAAACTCAGTGTCTCTTTGCTTGATATCATGGGAAAATCAAAAGAAATCAGCCAAAACATCAGAAAAAACCTCCACAAGTCTGGTTCATCCTTGGGAGCAATTTTGAAACGCCTGAAGGTACCATGTTCATCTGTACAAACAATAGTACTCAAGTATAAACACCATGGGACCACGCAGCCGTCATACCGCTCAGGAAGGAGACGCATTCTGTCTCCTAGAGATGAACGTACTTTGGTGCGAAAGTGCAAATCAATCCCAGAACAACAGCAAAGGGCCTTGTGAAAATGCTGGAGGAAACAGGTACAAAAGTATCTATATCCACAGTAAAACGAGTCCTATATCGACATAACCTGAAAGACCGCTCAGCAAGGAAGAAGCCACTGCTTGAAAACTGCTATAGAAAAGCCAGACTACAGTTTGCAACTGCACATGGGGACAAAGATCGTACTTTTTGGAGAAATGTCCTCTGGTCTGAAGAAACAAAAATAGAACTGTTTGGCCATAATGACCATCGTTATGTTTGGAGGAAAAAGGGGGAGGCTTGCAAGCCGAAGAACACCATCCCAACCGTAAAGCACGGGGGTGGCAGCATCATGTTGTGGGGGTGCTTTGCTGCAGGAGGGACTGGTGCACTTCACAAAATAGATGGCATCATGAGGGAGGGAAATTATGTGGATATATTGAAGCAACATCTCAAGACATCAGTTAAAGTTAAAGCTTGGTCGCAAATGGGTCTTCCAAATGGACAATAACTTAAGGACAACAAAGTCAAGGTATTGGAGTGGCCATCACAAAGCCCTGACCTCAATCCCATAGAAGAACTGAAAAAGCGTGTATGAGCACGGAGGCCTACAAACCTGACTCAGTTACAGCAGCTCTGTCAGGAGGAATGGGCCAAAATTCACCCAACTTATTGTGGGAAGGCTATCCGAAACTTTTGACCCAAGTTAAATAATTTAAAGGCAATGCTGCCAAATACTAATCGAGTGTATGTAAACTTCTGACCCACTGGAAATGCGATGAAAGAAATAAAAGCTGATATAAATCATTCGCTCTACTATTATTCTGACATTTCACATTCTTAAAATAAAGTGGTGATCCTAACTGACCTAAGACAGGGAATTTGTACTAGGATTAAATGTCAGGAATTGTGAAAAACTGAGTTTAAATGTATTTGGCTATGGTGTATGTAAACTTCCGACTTCAACTGTATGTGAGAATCCTGTTCATTCTACTACAGTTTAGCGTTCAACACCGTAGTGCCCTCCAAGCTCGTCATCAAGCTCTGGTCCCTGGGAATGAACAACTTCCCCTGCAACTTTATCCTGGACTTCCTGACGGGGTGACACCAGGTGGTGAGAGTAGAAAACAACACCTGTGTTGACACGGGGGCATCTCAGGAGTTTGTGCTTAGCCCCCTCCTGTACTCCCTGTTTACCCACGACTACGTGGGTAAACAGCATGACTCCGTGGCCACGCACAACTCCAACTCCATCATCAAGTTTGCTGATGACACGACAGTGGTAGGCCTGATCACAAACAGCGAAGAGTCAGCCTACAGGGAGGAGGTCAGTGACCTAGCAGTGTGATGCCAGGACAACAACCTCTCTCTCAACGTGAGAAAGACAATGGAGATGATCGTGGACTACAGGAAAAGAAGGGCCGAACACGCTCTCGTTCACATCGATGGGGCTGTAGTGGAGCGGGTCAAAAGTTTTAAGTTCCTTGGTGTCCACATCACCAACAAACTGTCATGTCCAAACACACCAAGAAAGTTGTGAAGAGGGCACAACAACGCCTTTTCGCCCTCAGGAGACTGAGAAGATTTGGCATGGGTACCCAGATCCTCAAAAAGTTCTATAACTGCACCATTGAGAACATTCTGACCAGTTGCATCACCTCCTGGTATGGCAATTGCTCGACATCCGACCGTAAAGCACTACAGAGGGTAGTGCGTACAGCCCAGTACATCACTGTTGCCAAGCTTGCTGCTATCCAGGACCTATATACTAGACTCCAGTCACCCAAGCCATAGACTGTTCTCTCTGCTACCGCACTGCAAGCAGTACTGGAGCGCCAAGTCTAGGTCCAAAGGGCACCTTAAGAGCTTCTCCCCCAAGCCATGAGACTGCTGAACAATTAATCAAATGGCCACCCGGACTATTTGCATTGACCGGTACCCCTTGTATTGTATTTAAAACTTGTTTTTACACTGCCGCTACTTGCTGTTTATTATCTATGCATAGTCACTTTACCCCTACCTACATGTACAAATTACATTGACTAACCTGTACCCCTGCACATTGACTCGGTACCAGTACCCCATGTATATAGCCTCATTGCTGTTATTTTATCATGTTACTTTAAATTTGACTTTTTTTTTTACTTTAGTTTATTTAGTTAATATTTTCTTAACTCTATATTATTAAAACTGCATTGTTGGTTAAGGGCTTGTAAGTAAGCATTTCACGGTAAGGTTGTAATATCTGTTGTATTCGGCGCAGGAAATAAATACAATTTGATTTGATTATGAGACACAGCTTTCGATTGCCAATAGATGGGCCTAGCGGCAGATTGACGAGGTCGGCATTTTCTGAGTTAAACTGAACGAGACCCACCTAGAACAACACAAAACCTCACATAATTTTCCGAAAAACCTTGACAATTGCTCTCAACCAGTGGTTTAGGTAAGCGCTGATGCCGCCCTTTGATAAGCAGACCCCACTTTGTCAAAGGCAGGGGCGCAAAATATTTAGCTTGTCCATTCCCAGCGCGCCTCTCCAGAGTGTTGTTGGAGAGATGTATCATAAATCATGTAGCAGATATAGGATATGGTAGAAAGAGTGTGTGGCCTTTTCTGCAGCCTACAGGCTGGAGATAACATGGATGTCTATGTAATGAGACTGACACTTCTTACAGGTTTCTCCGATCAAATAGCCTAACCTAAATGGTGCTCAATCAAATAAAAAAGTAGCTGTCATTTTAAGAAACAACATATCCTAAAAACAGGACAGGTCAAAGTAAAATGGATAATATGGAATGGACAATCACAACTGTTGTCCAGGTTGGTTTTAAGTTTGTATCTGTCAATTTTTTTTTGACAAGCTGATCATAGCGAAGAATAAAATACTTCTGCATTTCCCGTTGTGTAAACACGTTACAAATGGGCTCACGATAACTCCTGATGAATTTGGGTAGCTGATATTCAGAGTTTAAATAGCCAAACGAATTAGTCACAGGAATCAGGACTAATAAAGCCAATGCAATGGCCTGTTTTACAAACGGTGGGCCTACCACAACATGGATGGATGGGCGTTCATAAAATTCCGTTGGGAGCTGGTAGTAAGCACAAGCCGAGTAAGCACAAGCCGACGTCTTTTGGACGTCTTTTTTTGGTCTTATCAGGACGTCGTTATTTAGTGTTTTTCAAACGGTAGGCTTACCACATAGATGGGCATTCATAAAATGCAATTTCAGACAACACTGTAGGCTACACCTCAGTAAACACAGACTGAGGCCTTTTGGATATCTTTTTTTGGTGCAGACCGGCCTTGGTTTCCACATCCACAGACATTGGTTTTTGGTCTGATCAGAACCAATCATGAACGTCTATGGTTGGTTCAGATTTGGTGCGGTCCTTGATTTCAACATCAACAGACATAGCTTTTTTTTCTATGATTGGTTTGGTTCAGATTGTGTCTGGTTTGGACCAGCCTTGGTTTGTCCCGAACATAGATGTTTGTAAATGACTTATTTTCAACTTTCATTCAGAACCAAAAATTAGCCTGATTTCAACATCCGGAAAATACATATTTTCAATGACTGTAAAACACGTATTTTAAAAATCAGGAAAATAAGTATTTTCAACTTTCATTCAGAACTGAAAATTAACCTGATTTCAACGTCTAGAAAATACGTATTTTTCTATGTCCAGAAAAGATGCCTTTTCAACATCCTGAAAAATATGTATTTTAAACAAACGGAAAATACTGTAACGACCCTGGGTTTATAAGCGCGGAAATCGACTCTGCCGTTCGAGCATGCTTTTGCGGCACAGTCGATAGCGCGCCAGACCTCGGGCTCCCTGCCTGTTTCATTACATTGGTGTCAGAAGTGGGATCCCACTTTTGTGCCGCAAAAGCATGCTCGTGCAGCAGAGTCGATTTCCACGCTTCTAAACCCAGGGTCGTTACAATACCTTTTCACCTTTCATTCAGAACCTAAATTGAACTTAACTTCAACGTCTGGAAAAGCTGTCTTTTAGACGTATTTTTAACGTTATTTTGCTTACTGGGGCAATTCTAGTTTTGTGGGGGCGGCATTTTTTGGTCGCGGCAAGGACCCTGGTTCAGACTGTCTGCCTGGTGCCGACTTGTCTATACTGTGCCCCTCCCCTCTCTCTGTCCCTCGCTAGCTCGTTATGAAAAGATGCGAGTGTTCTCGGAAGTATGGCAATTTATTAGTCTCCTCCGTTCCAAAATACTTAATCTTAAGAGCTAGGAATCGAATCTTGATTCTCAGAAATGGGAGTGAACGCTGAGAGTCCACATGCAACGAGTCGAGAAATCAATTATTTTGAACTCGACTCCACAACTACATCATCGTCGTTAACAGTTTGAAAAATTGCAGAGAAAGGCAAGCGACAGCAGCGAAGTCCAGTATGGCAAAACTTAGAGAAGTTAAATGAGAAGGAAATGTAAACTTTGCGAAGTGGAATAGAGGTACAGCAATCCGCAGTGGTAGTACAAGTGCAATGCTTAAACATCTGAAAGGCACCCAACGTAAGACCCAAACCTTGGCTGGTAGCAGCGCAGCTGCATTGTGGATTTTTTTCTTATTGTTCTAATGGAAAACAGAGAAACAAATCTCACTTAAACCGTCATATCAGTCTGTTTGACCACTTGAAACTTTATATGTAGGTGTCTTTCCTCATGCTGAACAAATTTGCCTAAAGGGCCCATAAGGTCCTTCAGGATAGGTTTTCCTCCATCTTGGACATTTTTACAAACCTTTGAATAACTTATTTTCATTGGCCATAAATCCAAATAACACAAAATTGGGTGTGTAGGCTTGAAACTTTTTAGGGGCATCTAACACATGATCATGATGAACCAGGTTAAGTTTGGCATATCTTAAAATAAGGAAAATATTAACAATGTACTTTTTTGTCTATGTAATGCTTAAAATAATCATACAAATCTACTTAATAGACTAAAAGTCAGATTCTCTCCAAATGTGGCATTCAAAGATGGCCACACTATACCAGTAGATGCATATTTGCACATACACTAATATGCGAAAATTTGGCTAAAAAAATCTTAAACTATTCTTCTCATAAGACCAAGTGACACCAAATGTGAAATGTAGACCCATGGTACATGTTTTAACATCGTTTGAGAAAGCTAAGGGATTGATCAAAACACGACGGAGTTATTGAAAAACAAAAAATCTGATTTTACTTGTCATCCACTCCACAGTGGCCTTTCAACTTGAAACTTGTCATCGCTATCATGGACAACCCTAAAATGAACCACACTGTATTTGGTATTGATATCACAAAAAACAAGGAAACTATTAATAACTTGTTCTTTGCATATGTGACGCTAATGCTCAAAATCATCAGCAACAATTTTCTCCTCGTGAACCATATGTCAGATTGACTCTTTGGCTTTGTTGTTTCTGCATTCAAATATGACCACGCTATACCTATAGATTCGCGTTAACACATATGCTAATGGATAAAAATACTTGTACAAAATTATTCTCATGAACCATAAATCAGATTGACTCCAGATGTGGTATATAGACTCAATTAATTAATGTCTAATGAATTTGAGAATGATTAGTTGCTGCATTCTAAATCGGCCACGCTACACCACTAAATTACACTATCTAGTGGTAATGGTGATAACAGCGATAATGGCCCCAGAGGGGCGGTCTGCCGTTGTACGGGCTCCTTAACCAACTGTGCTATTTTGTAAGATTTTTCACATTGTTTGTAGCTAATTGTGTACATAATGTTGCTGCTACAGTCTCTTATGACCGAAAATAGCTTCTGGACATCAGAACAGCTAGTACTCGTCTCAGACTGGACAAAGTTTTTTTCTTTAATGAGTCCAACGTGATAGATATACTGCTTTCTCAAGACAAGGCCCAAATCCCCGTCATCAGTGTGAAGAAAAGACGGAGGAAAAGGGGGAGGAGGACCGGGTGCCTTGTAAGATGATCTACGATCAAGACTATCCTAATAATTGGACATTAAAAACGGTAATATCTTATGTTTCACCAAGACTTGACTAAATGACGACACGGATAATATAGAGCTGGCTGGCTTCTCTGTGTTTCGGCAGGATCGTGCAGCTACGTCTGGTAAGGCAAGGGGCGGGGAAATGTGTCTATTTGTCAATAACTGCTGGTGCGCAATGTCTAATATTAAAGAAGTCCCGAGGTATTGCTCACCTGAGGTAGAATACCTCATGATAAGCTGTAGGACACACTATCTACAAAGAGAGTTCTCATCTATATTATTCGTAGGCATCTATTTACCACCACAAAGACCGCACTCAAGGAGCTGTATTAGGCCATAAGCAAACATGAAAATGCTCATCCAGAAGCGGTTCTCCTAGTGGCCGGGGACTTTAATGCAGGCAAACTTAAATCCATTTTACGTAAGACTGTTTTGCTAGCACAGACTGGAATATGTTCCAGGATTCATCCAATGGCATTGAGGAGTATACCACCTCAGTCACCGGCTTCATCAATAAGTGCATCGATGACGTCGTCCCCACGTGACCAGAAGCCATGGATTACAGGCAAAGATTGAATCCTACTACTAACGTGTGAGAGCACCAGCTGTTCCGGATGACTGAACGATCACGCTCTCCGTAGCCGATGTGAGCAAGACCTTTAAACAGGTCGGCAGGGTACCCTAGTGGTTAGAGCGTTGGACTAGTAACCGGAAGGTTGCAAGTTCAAATCCCTGAGCTGACTAGGTACAAATCTGTCATTCTGCCCCTGAACAGGCAGTTAACCCACTGTTCCTAGGCCGTCATTGAAAATAAGAATTTGTTTTTAATGACTTGCCTAGTTAAATAAAGGTAAAAAAATAAAAATAAAGGTCAACATTCACAAAGCCGAGGGGCCAGACGGATTACCAGGACGTGTACTCAAAGCATGCGTGGACCAACTGGCAAGTGTCTTCACTGACATTTTCAACCTCTCCCTGGCCGAGTCTGTAATACCTACATGTGTCAAAGACCACCATAGTCCCTGTGCCCAAGAAAGGAAAGGTAACCTGCCTAAATTGTTACCGCCCTGTAGCACTCACACCGGTAACAATGAAGTGCTTTGAAAGGCTGGTCATGGCTCACATCAACACCATTATGCCAGAGACCCAGTTCAATTCTCAAACCGCCCCAACAGATTCACAGATGACACAATCTCAATCCCACTCCACACTTCCCTTTCCCACCTGGACAAAAGGAACACCTATGTGAGAATGCTGTTCATTGACTACAGCTCAGCGTTCAACACCATAGTGCCCACAAAGCTCATCACTAAGGAACCTGGGACTAAACTTCTCCCTTGGCACAAAGTTTGGACGCACCTAATAGTGAAGACATCAAAACTATGAAATAACACATGGAATCATGTAGTAACCAAAAAAGTGTTAAACAAATCAAAATATTGTTTAGATTCTTCAAAGTAGACACCCTTGGCCTTGAAGACAGCTTTCCACACTCTTGGCATTCTCTCAACCAGCTTCATGAGGAATGCTTTTCCAACAGTCTTGAAGGAGTTCCCACATATGCTGAGCACTTGTTGACTGCTTTTCCTTCACTCTGCGGTCCAACTCATCCCAAACCATCTCAATTGGGTTGAGGTCGGGTGATTGTGGATGCCAGGTTATCTGATGCAGCACTCCATCACTCTCCTTATTGGTCAAATAGCCCGTACACAGCCTGGAGGTGTGTTTTGGGTCATTGTCCTGTTGAAAAACAAATGATAATCCTACTAAGTGCAAACCAGATGGGATGGCGTATCGCTGCAGAATGCAGTGGTAGCCATGCTGGTTAAGTGTGCCTTGAATTCTAAATAAATGACCTACAGTGTCACCAGCAAAGCACCCCGAAACCATCACACGTCCTCCATGCTTCACGGTGGGAACCACACATGCAGAGATTATCCGTTCACCTATTCTGCGTCTCACAAAGAACCAAAAATCAGACCAGAGGACACATTTCCACCGGTCTAATGTCCATTGCTCGTGTTTCTTGGCCCAAGCAAGTCTCTTCTTCTTATTGTTGTCCTTTAGTAGTGGTTTCTTTGCAGCAATTCAACCATGAAGGCCTGATTCACACAGTCTCCTCGGAACAGTTTAAGTTGAGATGTGTCTGTTACTTGAACTCTGTGAAGCATTTATTTGGGCTGCAATTTCTGAGGCTAGTAACTCTAATGAACTTATCCTTTGCAGCAGGAGGTAACTCTGGGTCTTCCTTTCCTGTGGTGGCCTCATGAGAAACAGTTTCATCATAGCGCTTAATGGTTTTTGTGACTGCACTTGAAAAAACTTTCAAAGTTCTTGAAGTTTTCAAGATTGACTGACCTTCATGTCTTAAAGTAATGATGGACTGTCGTTTCCCTTTGCTTACTTGAGCTGTTCTTGCCATAACATGGACTTGGTATTTTACCAAATAGTGCTATCTTCTGTATACCACCCTTAACTTGTCACAAAACAACTGGTTCCAACACATTAAGAAGTAAAGAAATTCCACAAATGAACTTTTAACAAGGCACACCTGTTAATTGAAAAGCATTCCAGGTGACTACCTCATGAAGCTGGTTGAGAGAATGCCAATAGTGTATAAAGCTGTCATCAAGGCAAAGGGTGGCTATTTGAAGAATCTCAAATAAAAAATATATTTTGATTTGTTAAACACTTTTTGGTTACTGCATGATTCCATATGTGTTATTTTATAGTGTTGATGTCTTAACTATTATTCAACAATGTAGGAAATAGTACTTGAATGAGTAGGTGTGTCCAAACTTTTCACTGGTACTGCATGTCAGTATCTCTAGTGGATTCCATTTACACAGTGTTTTCCATGAGTTCTCAAAGTTCTTGATGTTGTGTAGCTGCCACCTGCAGTATGGTGTCTGTGTCATATGCCAGCAGTTTAGCCAAGTTCCACATTCCTGATGGAGACATCACAGAGTCCCTGTCTGAGAGGCGGAAGTTAATGTGTGATCAACTTCCTGTTGGATGGAGTAAATGGGCGAGCCTGTCTGTGTCACACATACACACATCTGTCAGTCTGACCTTTAGAGTGCCATCATAAATGGCCCTAACCCACAGCCCTGAGTTTGATTCCTGCTCAGGCCACATGTACTGAATATACACTACATGATCAAAAGTATGTGGACACCTGCTCGTCAAACATCTCATTCCAAAATCAAGGGCATTAATATAGAGTTGGTTCCCCCCCTTAGCTGCTATAATAGCCTCCACTCCTCTGGGAAGGCTTTCCACTAGATGTTGGAACATTGCTGAGGGGACTTGCTTCCATTCAGTTACAAGAGCATTAGTGAGGTCGGGCGCTAATGTAGGGCGATTAGGCCTGGCTCGCAGTCGGAATTCCAATTCATCCCAAAGGTGATGGGGTTGAGGTCAGGGCTCTGTGCAGGCCAGTCAAGTTCTTCCACACCGATCTCAACAAACCATTTATGTATGGACCTCACTTTGTGCACGGGGGCATTGTCATGCTGAAACAGGAAAGAGCCTTCCCCAAACTGTTGCCACAAGGTTGGAAGCACAGAATCATCTAGAATGTCACTCTATGCTGTAGTGTTAAGATTTCCCTTCACTGGAACTTAGGGGCCCGAACCATGAAAAACAGCCCCAGACCATTATACCTCCTCCACCAAACGTTACAGTTGGCGCTATGCATTCGGGCAGGTAGCGTTCTCCTGCCATCCGCCAAACCCAGATTTGTCTGTTGGACTGACAAGGAAGTGAAGCGTGATTCATCACTCCAGAGAACGCTTTTCCACTGCTTCAGCCAACGCTTGGCATTGCGCATGGTGATCTTACGCTTGTATGCGGCTGCTCTGCCATGGAAACCCATTTCATGAAGCTCCCAACTAACAGTTCTTGTGTTGACATTGCTTCCAAAGGCAGTTTCAAACTCGGTAGTGAGTGTTGCAACCGAGGACAGATTATTTTTACACGCTACGAGCTGCAGCACTCAGCGGTCCCGTTCTGTGAGCTTGTGTGGCCTACCATTTCACAGCTGAGCCGTTGTTGCTCCTATACGTTTCCACTTCACGATAACAGCACTTACAGTTGACCGGGGCAGCTCGAGCAGGACAGAAATTTGACGAACTGACTTGTTGGAAAGGTGACATCCTATGACGGTGCCATGTTGAAAGTCACTGAGCTCTTCAGTACGGGCCATTTAAAATATATATATATTTCACCTTTATTTAACCAGGTAGGCTAGTTGAGAACAAGTTCTCATTTGCAACTGCGACCTGGCCAAGATAAAGCAAAGCAGTGTGACACAGACAACAACACAGAGTTACACATGGAGTAAACAATAAACAAGCCAATAACACAATAAACAAGTCAATGACACATTAGAAAAAATCTAATCTATATACAGTGTGTGCAAAAGGCATGAGGAGGTAGGCAATATATAGGCCATAGGAGCGAATAATTACAATTTAGCAGATTAGCACTGGAGTGATAAATGAGCAGATGAGAATGTGCAAGTAGAAATACTGGTGTGCAAAAGAGCAGAAAAGTAAATTAAATAAAAACAGTATGTGGATGAGGTAGGTAGATTGGGTGGGCTATTTACAGATGGACTATGTACAGCTGCAGCGATCGGTTAGCTGCTCAGATAGTTGATGTTTAAAGTTGGTGGGGGAAATAAAATTCTCCAACTTCAGCGAATTTTGCAAAAGCATTCCAGGTGATTCCAGTCACTGGCAGCAGAGAACTGGAAGGAAAGGCAGCCAAATTAGGTATTGGCTTTGGGAATGATCAATGAGATATACCCACTGGAACGTGTGCTACGGGTGGGTGTTGTTATCGTGACCAGTGAACTGAGATAAGGCGGAGCTTTACCTAGCATGGACTTGTAGATGACCTGGAGCCAGTGGGTCTGGCAACGAATATGTAGCGAGGGCCAGCCGACTAGAGCATACAGGTTGCAGTGGTGGGTGGTATAAGGTGATTTGGTAACAAAACGGATGGCACTGTGATAGACTGCATCCAGTTTGCTGAGTAGAGTGTTGGAAGCTATTTTGTAGATGACATCGCCGAAGTCGAGGATCGGTATGATATTCAGTTTTACTAGGGTAAGTTTTGCGGCGTGAGTGAAGGAGGCTTTGTTGCGAAATAAAAAGCCGATTCTAGATTTGATTTTGGATTAGAGATGTTTAATATGAGTCTGGAAGGAGAGTTTACAGTCTACCCAGACACCTAGGTATTTATAGTTATCCACATATTCTAGGTCGGAACCGTCCAGGGTGGTGATGCTAGTCGGGCGGGCAGGTGTGGGCAGCGAACGGTTGAAAAGCATGCATTTGGTTTTACTAGCGTTTAAGAGCAGTTGGAGGCCACAGAAGGAGTGTTGTATGGCATTGAAGCTCGTTTGGAGGTTAGTTAGCACAGTGTCCAAGGCAGGGCCAGAAGTATACAGAATGGTGTTGTCTGCAGAGAGGTGGATCAGGGAATCACCCGCAGCAGGAGCGACATCATTGATATATACAGAGAAAAGAGTCGGCCCGAGAATTGAACCCTGTGGTACCCCCATAGACTGCCAGAGGTCCGAACAACATGCCTTCCGATTTGGCACACTGAACTCTGTCAGCAAAGTAGTTGGTGAACCAGGCGAGGCAGTCATTAGAAAAACCAAGGCTATTGAGTCTGTCGATAAGAATACGGTGATTGACAGAGACGAAAGCCTTGGCCAGGTCGATGAAGACGGCTACACAGTACTGTCTTTTATCGATGGCGGTTATGATATCGTTTAGTACCTTGAGCGTGGCTGAGGTGCACCCGTGACCGTCTCGGAAGCCAGATTGCACAGTGGAGAAGGTACGGTGGGATCCGAAATGGTCAGTGATCTGTTTATTAACTTGGCTTTTGAAGACTTTAGATAGGCAGAGCAGGATGGATATAGGTCTGTAACAGTTTGGGTCTAGGGTGCCACCCCCTTTGAAGAGGTGGATGACAATGGCAGCTTTCCAATCTTTAGGGATCTCGGACGATACGAAAGAAAGGTTGAACAGGCTGGTAATAGGGGTTGCAACAATTGCGGCAGATAGTTTTAGAAAGAGATGGTCCAGATTTTCTAGCCCAGCTGATTTGTACGGGTCCAGGTTTTGCCGCTCTTTCAGAACATCTGCTGTCTGGATTTGGGTGAAGGAGAAGCTGGGGAGGCTTGGGCGAGTAGCTGCGGGGGAGGCGGAGCTGTTGGCCGGGGTTGGAGTACCCAGTAAGAAGGCATGGCCAGCCGTTGACAAATTTTCGATTATCATGGATTTATCAGTGGTGACCGTGTTACCTTGCCTCAGTGCAGTGGGCAGCTGGGAGGAGGTGCTCTTGTTCTCCATGGACTTTACAGTGTCCCAAAACTTTTTGGAGTTAGAGCTACAGGATGCAAATTTCTGCTTGAAAAAGCTAGCCCTTGCTTTCCTGACTGACTGTGTGTATTGGTTCCTGACTTCCCTGAACAGTTGCATATCGTGGGGACTATTCGATGCTATTGCAGTCCGCCACATTATGCTTTTGTGCTGGTCAAGGGCAGTCAGGTCTGGAGTGAACCAAGGGCTATATCTGTTCTTAGTTCTGCATTTTTTGAACGGGGCATGCTTATCTAAGATGGTGAGGAAATTACTTTTAAAGAATGACCAAGCATCCTCGACTGACAGGATGAGGTCGATATCCTTCCAGGATACCTAGGTCATGTCGATTAGAAAGGCCTGCTCGCAGAAGTGTTTTAGGGAGCGTTTGACAGTGATGAGGGGTGATCGTTTGACCGCGGACCCATAGCAGATACAGGCAATGGGGCAGTGATCGCTGAGATCCTGATTGAAAACAGCGGAGGTGTATTTGGAGGGCAAGTTGGTCAGGATAATGTCTATGAGAGTGCCCATGTTTACTGATTTAGGGTTGTACCTGGTGGGTTCCTTGATGATTTGTGTGAGATTGAGGGCATCTAGCTTAGATTGTAGGACTGCCGGGGTGTTAAGCATATCCCAGTTTAGGTCACCTAACAGAATGAACTCTGAAGCTAGATGGGGGGCGATCAATTCCCAAATGGTGTCCAGGGCACAGCTGGGAGCGGAGGGGGGTCGATAGCAGGCGGCAACAGTGAGAGACTTATTTCTGGAGAGGTTCATTTTTAAAATTAGAAGTTCAAACTGTTTGGGTATAGACCTGGAAAGTATGACAGAACTTTGCAGGCTATCTCTGCAGTAGATTGCAACTCCTCCCCCTTTGGCAGTTCTATCTTGACGTAAAATGTTGTAGCTACGTATGGAAATCTCAGAATTGTTGGTGGCCTTCCTAAGCCAGGATTCAGACACGGCAAGCACATCAGGGTTGGCGGAGTGTGCTAAAGCAGTGAGTAAAACAAACTTAGGGAGGAGGCTTCTGATGTTGACATGCATGAAACCAAGATTTTTTCTATCACAGAAGTCAACAAATGAGGGTGCCTGGGGACACGCAGGGCCTGGGTTTACCTCCACATCACCCGAGGAACAGAGGAGGAGTAGGATGAGGGTACGGCTAAAGGCTATCAAAACTGGTCGCCTAGAGCAATTGGGGACAAAGAATAAAAGGAGCAGATTTCTGGGCGTGGTAGAATAGATTCAGGGCATAATGTGCAGACAGGGGTATGGTGGGGTGCGGGTACAGCGGGGGTAATCCCAGGCACTGAGTGATGTTAAGAGAGGTTGTATCTCTGGATAAGCTGGTTATAATGGGTGAGGTCACCGCATGAGTCACCCATTCTACTGCCAATGTTTGGCTATGGAGATTGCATGGCGGTGTGCTTGATTTTATACACCTGTCAGCAATGAGAGTGGCTGAAATAGCCGAATCCACTCATTTGAAGGGGTGTCCACATACATTTGTATATATAGCGTATGTGTTTACTGTAAGGTACTTTCTTTGGATAATAGCGTCTTGTAAATTACTATGTTATTACATGCATATTACATATTGAAGAGAGGCCTGGAGAAGAGGGGCCACACATACATTGTTATTGTTCTTCATAGTCATTATTGAGTGGGCCTGTTTAGATGCTCGACATTAGGTGAACTGTGTTTCACTTCAGTTTAATTTATCCACACTGATACAATTATTTTCCATCACCCTGTTTACCAGACTTGACGATGCTAAATATGAAGTTGCAAGTCTCTAGAAACTAACCACAAACTTCCTGATATTCATAGGCACACATCATCCAACACACACCAAATCATATATCATCTCATCCTCCGGTATGCACACAGATTTGAAAGAGCAGACTGTGGATACAGAGGATACTTCTCCACCCGAACACTCACATGGAAATGTACAGGACATACACTCACACCATATTCACTCACAGGAAACACACGTAAATATACAAACACACACATGCTTAGGAATCCATATGTTAATTCATACATCTCACATCTCTGAGAGCAGGCACAGACAGACAAGTGAAAACACTTGAAATGCAGACATGCTAAACATGCACTCACACCATACTCAACTTGTAACACACACACATGCAAACATGCACAAACACACACACACACATGATTAATCGTCCTGTCTCCCTGGTGACCTTTGGTGGGAACTTCCTGCTGATGAGAGTTTTACACTGTACCACCCTCTGGGCCCTGACACACACACACACACACACACACACACACACACACTCACACTCACACTCACACTCACACTCACACACAAAGAGACACAGGGGCACAACAGGTTACAAATCTTGCTGCTGTGATTGCACACCGTGGTATTTCACCCAATAGATATGGGAGTTTATCAAAATTGGATTTGTTTTTGAATTCTTTGTGGGTCTGTGTAATCTGAGGGAAATATGTGTCTCTATTATGGTCATACATTTGGCAGGAGGTTAGGAAGTGCAGGTCAGTTTCCACCTCATATTGTGGGCAGTGTGTACATAGCCTGTCTTCTCTTGAGAGCCAGGTCTGCCTTCGGCGGCCTTTCTCAAAAACAAAGCTATGCTCACTGAGTCTGTACATAGTGAAATATTTCCTTAATTTTGGGTCAGTCACGGTGGTCAGGTATTCTGCCACTGTGTACTCTCTGTTTAGGGCCAAATAGTATTTTAGTTTGCTCAATTTGTTTTGTAAATTATTTTCATTGTGTCAAGTAATTATCTTTTTGTTTTCTCATGGTTTGGTTGGTTCTAATTGTGTAGCTGTCCTGGGGCTCTGTAGGGTCTGTTTGTGTTTGTGAACAGAGCCCCAGGATCAGCTTGCTTAGAGGGCTCTTCTACAGGTTAATTTCCCTGTAGGTGATGGCTTTGATATGGAAGGTTTGGGAATCGCTTCCTTGTAGGTGGTTTTAGAATTTAACACTTCTTACCTGAATTTTTCATAATTATCGGATATCGGCCTAATTCTGCTCTGCATGCATTATTTGTTGTTTTACGTTGTACACAGAGGATATTTTTCCAGACTTCTGTCTCTCTCTCTCGCTCTCTAGCCCCCCTAGCTTCTGCACTGACTTACCTCCATAAGAACAGGATCATCTACAGAGATCTGAAGCTAGAGAACATCGTCCTCCAGCAGGGAGAGAAGAGAGTGGGTCTCCCTGTGTGATTTTAGGAATTGAAGACTTTGCACTCCTGCTCCCTGACAAATTCTGAGGCTTTAGCTCAACAAGCTAACATGATTTTGAATCACACAGACAATACCTGGATAATCACAGAAGCACAAACACTGCAAACCCCAATGCAGACAGACACCCACCCTCTGTAATAGTTCTTACCTTGCCCAATATGTCCCCATCTTGTCAATGATGCAATATACCATCCATCCCTAAACTCCTAAATAGGTTTGCATGGACACAAATAGAGTTATGTAACGAAGGCCAGTCAGACATATTAAAACAAGTTCTTGCTGAGTTTATGTGTTTCTGTATGCCCTTGTATTGTTTTATAACATTACATGGAGGGTACAGCACAAAACACATATTTCTGTCTGGATTAAATTGACCGTAAAAATGTTTATTGTGAAATGTTTCACTCATCGGCAAACAGCAATACTGGTGAAGGAGTTCCTGTGCTTGGAGTTCAGTGCTTGCTTTGAGAGACAGGGGCTGTAGAACTATTAAATGAAGGGGTTCTTAAAGGCAGTAGAGCCCCAAAGTAGATTTGATATTTAGTAGTTAATTGTATGTTATGTGTAGTTACTGTTTTGCTATGTAATTTCTTAGAAAAAACTAAGAACACTTCATACAGTGTAATAAATCATTATCCTGTTTTCTCTCCCTCTCTCTGTAGTTGATACATACGATCATAGATCTGGGCTATGCCAAAGAGCTGGACCAGAACAGTTTGTGTACCTCATTCGTCGTGAAACACTGCGATACCTCGTGCGTGGTGCTACTGTGGCGAACACTACTACTATTTTTTCTATTTGTGTATCTCTCTCTGGTTGTACTTGGCCCGTATCCACAAAGTGTCTCGGAGTAGAAAATTGGTTTTAAGTGCTGAGAATAGACATTTCACTCTTACGGGTTAAAAGAAAAGCAAGTGACTTGATGCCTATTGTGCCAAAGCGATGAGCAGTGGTGGAAAAAGTACCCAATTGTCATACTTGAGTAAAAATAAAGATAACTTGATAGAAAATGACTCAAGTGAAAGTCACCTAGTACAATATTATTTGAGTAAAGTATTTGGTTTTAAATATACTTAAGTATCCAAAGTAAATGTAATTGCTCAAATATATTGAAGTAACAAAAGTACAAGTGAAAGTTTAAATCATTTCAAATTCCTTATATTAAGCAAATCAGACAGCATCATTTTCTTGTTTTTTAAATTTACAGATAGCCAAGGACACACTCCAACACTCAGACACCATTTACACATGAAGCATGTGTGTTTAGTGAGTCCACTCCCTCTCCAGCCTCTAAGTCATCAGGCTGCTGATTATCCCGCACACCTGTCACCATCGTCTCATGACACTCACCTGGACTCCATCACCTCCTTGATTATCTTCCCTATATCTGTCACTCCCCTTGGTTCTTTCCTCAGGTGTTATTGACTCTGTTTTCATGTCGGTGCATTGTGTGTGTTTCGTGGTCATTGTGTGTGTTTCGTGGTCATTGTGTGTGTTTCGTGGTCATTGTGTGTGTTTCGTGTTCATTGTTTCTTCTATTTATTAAAACTCACTTCCTGAACTTGCTTCCTGACTCTCAGCGCACTCCTTACACCGCCAGAGGCAGTAGGGTAGACCAGGGATGTTCTCTTGATAAGTGTGTGGATTTTACAATTTTCCTGTCCTGCTAAGTATTCCAAATGTAACACGTTCTTTTGGGTGTCAGAGATAATGTATTCAGTAAAAAGTACATTTCTTTAGGAATACATTACAGTGAAGTAAAAGCAAAAGCTGTCAGAAATATAAAAAGTTAAGTACAGATATCCCCAAAAATGCCTTAAAAATAAAAAATATTTTTTACTTAAGTACTTTACACCACTGGTGACAGGAGTATTGATATAACAGTAATATTGAGCATGGTTACATGCACACAATAATGCGATTATTGTGGATAGTCAGGTTCATATAATAGTCAATAAAAAACGTTTACATGCTTTGCATGTAAAAACAGGTTTTAACAGGATTTAACAGAACACATCTGAAATCAGGCTACTGATGGGACTTTGATAAATGCAGAACATCGTCAATCAAAAGAAGCATTCTACCACAGTGAACGTGTAATTTTTTCAAAGACTATTTACAGTGCATTCGGAAAGTATTAAGACCACTTAACTTTTTCCACATTTTGTTACGTTACAGCCTTATTCTAAAATGGATTCAATAGTTTTTTACCTTGTCAATCTACACACAATACCCCATAGTGACAAAGCAAAAACAGGTTTTTAGACATTTTTGCAAATGTACTTATTAATGTTTTTATGTGAGAAGTATTTATAAGATGTATACTTTCAGTTTTTACTATTAAACTGTTTACATGTCCTAATAACTTGAAAGACTGCTCAGAAAAAAATATGTTTTAATCAGTGTATGCTTACTTCGATTATGACCTTACATCGATTAAGATAAACAGAGTCATGTGTTTACATGACTAATGCCATACTCAACCTTCTGCCATAGCTAGTTTAATATCAAATTATTAGTGTACATGTAAACATACTCATAATTCTGCTTTTCATAACCATTGGATTTGGTATAAAAAAAGAAGGTTATGCATGACAACATATTAGGCAATAAGTAAGACAAGGCAAAGTGATCGTGTCAGGCGAAAATGACATATGATGATACAAGCGTTTTACTATTGCAACATTCACCGTTGTTGTCTGAAGCATGCTATAGAATTCACAGCTGAGATATACTTTTATGAGTTGATCCATCCTGAGATGCTTTGTGGATACAACTGATCTCACTTTCCCTCTCTAGCTTCCTCTTTGTCAAGAACATTTTTTCACTGTTTTTCTTTTTGGGGAAAATAAACCAGTTTTATGTCCGTTCTCACCCTTCAGCTAACCCTTATAGTTCTTGCACCTGTTAGAAACACACACATACCCATTGTTTCTTTTTCCTGTTGTTTACAATCTTGAGCTACAATAAAATAAACCTGTTGAATGTTATTCCTACAGGGCAGGATGTTTGGTTATGATAGGCCACACTCCAAACTCATGTTAAAATATTATTATATTTCAACACGCTATCAAAGTCTGTTAAGAACTGAAGAATGAGGAGAGTGGCCAGTGTTGACAGGACTGGCATCGCCAAGCTTGCAGTGTGTGTGTGTGTGTGTGTGTGTGTGTGTGTGTGTGTGTGTGTGTGTGTGTGTGTGTGTGTGTGTGTGTGTGTGTGTGTGTGTGTGTGTGTGTGTGTGTGTGTGTGTGTGTGTGTGTGTGTGTGTGTGTGTGTGTGTGTGTGTGTGTGTGTGTGTGTGTGTGTGTGTGTGTGTGTGTGTGTGTGTGTGCATACATGAATGCCTGTGAATATATTAACATTATAGTTATTATACAAATTATCTTCTCCCTCTCTCTCTCTCTCTCCTATTTCTCTCTCTTTCTCATTCCTTCTCTCAGGCATAATAAGTTGAAGTTGAAGCAGGATGTTATGACATTGTGGTTTATGAGGACCTGACAGGGGAGTTCACCTGGCCCAGCCCAACAACCTTAACATGTGAGTCGCTACATCGCCACCCGGGGCAATTTCTCCTGGCCACTAAAGTACTTTGAATTGAAGAAAACACAAGATAAGTCATTTGATAATTGGGTGTGTGTTTGTGTTGTAGACTATTGTAACTTATTTTGTATGTAATGTTGCTGCTACCGTCTCTTATGCCCGAAAAGAGCTTCTGGATATCAGAACAGCGATTACTCACCTCAAACTGGATAAAGATTTTTTCTTTAATGAGTCTGACGTGAAGGATATTATAAGGGCACCAGGCGAGACCCAAATACAGACACAGGAGGCAGATGGTTGAGCTCCAATATTTATTATAACAAAAGAGGTAGGCAAAAGGCAGGTCGGGTACAGGCGAGAGTTCATAAACCAGGTCAAACGGTACAAGATGATAGGTAGGCTCGAGGTCAGGGGCAGGCAGAGTGGTCAGGCAGGCGGGCTCAGAGTCAGGACAGGCAAGGGTCAAAACCAGGAGGGCAAGAAAAGGGAGACTGGGAAAAGCAGGAGCTGAGACACAAAAACGTTGGTTGGCTTGACAAACAAGACGAACTGGTACAGAGAGACAGGAAACACAGGGGATAAATACACCAGGGATAATAAGCGACACCTGGAGGGGGTGGAGACAAGCACAAGGACAGGTGAAACAGATCAGGGCGTGACAGATATACTGTTTCTCCTGGACCAGGCCCAAATCTCCGTCATTCGCATGAAGAAGAGATGGAGATACAAGGGGAGCAGATCCGGGGGTCTTGTGAGAATTCACCAGCGAGTGGGTAACCCGCCTCTACCATCCGTTCTATTGACCAACATGCAATCACTGGAGAATAAACTGGATGAGCTCCGTTCGAGACTATCCTTCCAACGGGACATTAAACATAATATCTTGTGTTTCACCAAGTCGTAGCTGAATGACGACACGGATAATATACTATTGGCTGGGTTTTCTATGCATCGGCAGGACAGAACAGCTACGTCCGGTAAGACGAGGGGTGGTGGTGTGTGTCTATATGTCAATAACAACTGGTGTGCGATGTCTAATATTAACATCTCTAGGCTAGGTGGCGGTATTTTCACGTCCGGATGAAAAGCGTTGTCGTGGAAATTTCCTCTATTTACCAAATCATGGGAGCAAAACACACACAAGTCAGAGTTAGTTATAAAAGTCCATCTTTAATTATATCAGCTCTATAGCATTTTGACTTTCAACAGTTCAGTATCTCTAATGAAAAGTTGAGAGTCCCCACACAATGGCAAAATGGGATCCTTTATAGCAAAGATCACACATAGTCAGACAGCATAGACATAATTCATCGTTCAGCTTTGTCTCCTTTCCCAAACCCCAGAACCATAAACCAATCCTCCATATCAACAGGCATATATCAAATTGTCATTTAGATACAACCCACTCTAAATACAAACTCACAGAGAGGAAAGTGAGGCTATAGGTTAAGATAAAAGGGAGCATGAGAATGATTCCAGACACTGCCACCCTCCTTTCCCCACTTAAAGAAAAAGGTAAGGAGTAAAATATATGTTTACACATGATGACACTTTGACCTCTCCCCTCTCTGTGGCCCATGCAACTTAGTTTTGACATGGAACAGATAACTGCAACCTCGCCACAGCATTATACAAAAATACCATTCTGATGAGAAGTAACTTACACCCATTTGATGAATATAAAAACATTTTACATATGTTACCAACAATTTCTGAATCTTCCCTAAAAGTGTGTTCAAAGTAAACTGCCTGCTACTCAGGCCCAGAAGCTAGGATATGCATATTATTAGATGTGGATAGAAAACACTCTGAAGTTTCTAAAACTGTTTGAATGATGTATGTGAGTGTAACAAAACTTATTTGGCAGGCGAAACCCAGAGGACAAAACAACCAGGATTTTTTTTTTTTTGAGGTCACTCTCTTTTCAATGGGTTTTCTATGGGGATCTAGATTTCTAAGGCACTTGCTTGCAGGTCCTATCGCTTCCACTAGATGTAAACAGTCTTTAGAAATTGGTTGAAGTAATGAAATGAAGAAGTAGGGCTGTTCAGAACGAGGGTCCAGTGTAGTGTACTGTTGTGGTTGGGGCGCGTGACCTGAAAGCTCGCTCCACTTATTATTGAACGCAGTCTATCCCGTCTTAAATTTGATCAATTATTTACGTTAAAAAATACCTAAAGTTGTATTAGGAAAGTTGTTTGAAATGCTTGGACAAAGATTACAGGTCATTTATTAGATATTTTGTTGTCATGTTGTGCGAGTTGGAACCTGTGTTTTTCTGGATCAAACGCGCCAAATGAATGGACATTTTGGAGATATAACGACGGAATTAATCAAACAAAAGGAGGTTTTGTGATATTTATGGGACATATTGGAGTGGCAACAAAAGAAGATCTTCAAAGGTAAGGCATGAATTATATCGTTATTTCTGAGTTTTGTGTCGCGCCTGGCGGGATGAAATATGATTGTCTGTGTTGGTTTGATGGGATGTTGTCCTCAGATAATAGCATGGTTTGCTTTCGCCGTAAAGCCTTTTTGAAATCTGACACGGTGGCTGGATTAACAAGAAGTAAAGGTTTAATTTGGTGTATTGCACTTGTATGAAAGTTAAATATTTCTAATATTTTAATTTGAATTTGGCGCTCTGCCATTTCACCGGATGTTGTCAAATCGATCCTGTTAACGGGATTTGATCCCTAAGAAGTTGTTTAAGGAAGTAAGTATTGAGGTATTGCTTGCCTGAGGTAGAGTATCTCATGATAAGCTGTAGAAGCTGTAGAAGCTGTAGAACACACTATCTACCAACTTTTCATGTATATTTTTCGTAGCCGTCCATTTACCACACAAACCCATGCTGGCACTAAGACCGCACTCAACAAGCTGTATAAGGCCATAAGCAAACAAGAAAATGCTCATCCGGAAGCAGCGCACCTAGTGGCCGGGGACTTTAATGCAGTCAAACTTAAATCCATTTTACGTAATTTCTACCAGCATGTCACATGTGCAACCAGAGGGAAAACAAATCTAGACCACATTTACTCCACACACAGAGACGCATACAAAGCTCTCCCTCGCCCTCCATTTGGAAAATCTGACCATAATTCTATCCTCCTAATTCCTGCTTACAAGCAAAAACTAAAGCGGGAAGTACCAGTGACTCGCTCAATACGGAAGTGGACAGATGCTTTCGCTACACTATAGGACTGTAGCACTATAGCACTATAGGACTATAAGATGCTACACTATAGGACTGTTTTGCAAGCAAAGACTGGAATATGTTCCGGGGTTCATACAATGGCATTGAGAAGTATACCACCTCAGTCACCGGCTTCATCAATAAGTGGATCGACGTCATCGTCCCCACAGTGACCATACGTATATATCCCAAACAGACGCCATGGACTACAGGCAACATCCGCACTGAGCTAAAGGTTAGAGCTACCGCTTTCAAGGATCAAGACGCAAATCTGGATGCTTATAAGAAATCCCGCTATGCCCTCCAACGAACCATCAAACAGGCAAAGCGTCAATACAGGACTAAGATTGAATCCTACTACATCGGTTGTTGACGCCCGTCGGATGTGGCAGGGCTTGCAAACTATTATGGACTACAAAGGGAAACCCAGCCGCGAGCTGCGCAGTGTCGCGAGAGGAGATGATGCTCCTCCAGACAGACATTGTGGAGCTCAAGAGACAACTGTGGATGAGTGGAGAGGCCCTGGACACACTGTAAGAGACAGAAACATCTCAACAGTCCAGTTAACTCAGAGCAAGATCTATAAATACATCTAACCAGTTTCATCGTGTCAGCTGATGCTTGGCCTTTAGTGAGCTAATACTGTAAATGTTCATTCTCTGTTCTCACCTCTTTCGGGCCACAGTGAGGGGAAGGCCAAGGAGATGTTCCGCAAACTCAGAGAGAAACCCAGAGGTTGGTTTACCACTTCTCCCTTCATGATCATTTACCGTCACATAGATTATAGACACCTGATGTCTATTTGTGATTCTGAGAACATGTCATTATAGAATGGAAAACAACCTCTCTTTCTCTCTTCCTCTCACTCTCCCGCTCTCTCCCCTCTCCCTCTCTCCCCTCTCACTTTCCTCCCCCTTCCTCCATCTCTATCTCTTTCTGTCTCCAGATCTCCCTCCCTCCCTCGCTCCCTCCAGACCCGAGGTATAGGGGGGGGGGGGGGGGGGGGCAGTCAGAAGGTAGTGCGTCTGGTAGTCTAGGCATTCCAATTCCACGAGAGAAAACTCAAAGATTTCGACACACACCTCAGGTACTCATGCACACACACACTAGTCTACACACACCTCAGATGCCGTTACATATACACACATTTGCGTTTTCACTCTCTCCCTGCGGTAAGATCAAATCAAATTGTATTTGTCACTTGCGCCGAATACAACCTTACAGTGAAATGCTTACTTACAAGCCCTTAACCAACAATGCGGTTTTAAGAAAAATAAGTGTTAAGTAAAAAATGGATAAATAAAAAATAGAAGTAACATGTAATTAAAAAGCAGCCGTAAAATAACTTTAGCAGGCTATATACAGTGCCTTGCGAAAGTATTCGGCCCCCTTGAACTTTGCGACCTTTTGCCACATTTCAGGCTTCAAACATAAAGATATAAAACTGTATTTTTTTGTGAAGAATCAACAACAAGTGGGACACAATCATGAAGTGGAACGACATTTATTGGATATTTCAAACTTTTTTAACAAATCAAAAACTGAAAAATTGGGCGTGCAAAATTATCCAGCCCCCTTAAGTTAATACTTTGTAGCGCCACCTTTTGCTACGATTACAGCTGTAAGTCGCTTGGGGTATGTCTCTATCAGTTTTGCACATCGGGAGACTGACATTTTTTCCCATTCCTCCTTGCAAAACAGCTCGAGCTCAGTGAGGTTGGATGGAGAGCATTTGTGAACAGCAGTTTTCAGTTCTTTCTACAGATTCTCGATTGGATTCAGGTCTGGACTTTGACTTGGCCATTCTAACACCTGGATATGTTTATTTTTGAACCATTCCATTGTAGATTTTGCTTTATGTTTTGGATCATTGTCTTGTTGGAAGACAAATCTCCGTCCCAGTCTCAGGTCTTTTGCAGACTCCATCAGGTTTTCTTCCAGAATGGTCCTGTATTTGGCTCCATCCATCTTCCCATCAATTTTAACCATCTTCCCTGTCCCTGCTGAAGAAAAGCAGGCCCAAACCATGATGCTGCCACCACCATGTTTGACAGTGGGGATGGTGTGTTCAGCTGTGTTGCTTTTACGCCAAACATAACGTTTTGCATTGTTGCCAAAAAGTTCAATTTTGGTTTCATCTGACCAGAGCACCTTCTTCCACATGTTTGGTGTGTCTCCCAGGTGGCTTGTGGCAAACTTTAAACAACACTTTTTATGGATATCTTTAAGAAATGGCTTTCTTCTTGCCACTCTTCCATAAAGGCCAGATTTGTGCAATATACGACTGATTGTTGTCCTATGGACAGTCTCCCACCTCAGCTGTAGATCTATGCAGTTCATCCAGAGTGATCATGGGCCTCTTGGCTGCATCTCTGATCAGTCTTCTCCTTGTATGAGCTGAAAGTTGAGAGGGACGGCCAGGTCTTGGTAGATTTGCAGTGGTCTGATACTCCTTCCATTTCAATATTATCGCTTGCACAGTGCTCCTTGGGATGTTTAAAGCTTGGGAAATATTTTTGTATCCAAATCCGGCTTTAAACTTCTTCACAACAGTATCTCGGACCTGCCTGGTGTGTTCCTTGTTCTTCATGATGCTCTCTGCGCTTTTAACGGACCTCTGAGACTATCACAGTGCAGGTGCATTTATACGGAGACTTGATTACACACAGGTGGATTGTATTTATCATCATTAGTCATTTAGGTCAACATTGGATCATTCAGAGATCCTCACTGAACTTCTGGAGAGAGTTTGCTGCACTGAAAGTAAAGGGGCTGAATAATTTTGCACGCCCAATTTTTCAGTTTTTGATTTGTTAAAAAAGTTTGAAATATCCAATAAATGTCGTTCCACTTCATGATTGTGTCCCACTTGTTGTTGATTCTTCACAAAAAAATACAGTTTTATATCTTTATGTTTGAAGCCTGAAATGTGGCAAAAGGTCGCAAAGTTCAAGGGGGCCAAATACTTTCGCAAGGCACTGTATATGGGGTACCAGTACAGAGTCAATGTGCGGGGGCACCGGTTAGTCGAGGTAATTGAGGTAATATGCAGTGGTGTAAAGTACTTAAGTAAAAATACTTTAAAGTACTACATAAGTAATTTTTTTGCGTATATGTACTTTACTTAACTATTTATATTTTTGACAACTTTTACTTTTACTCCACTACATTCCTAAAGAAAATAATGTACTTTTTACTCCTTACATTTTCCCTGACAACCAAAAGTACTTGTCATATTTTGAATGCTTAGCAGGACAGAAAAATTGTCTAATTTACACACTTATCAAGAGAACATCCCTGGTCATCCCTACTGCCTCTGATCAGGCAGACTCACTAAACACAAATGCTTCGTTTGTAAATAATGTCTGAGTGTTGAACTGTGCCCCTGGCTATCCTTTTAAAAAAAAAACATGTTTTTCTTAATATAAGAAATGTTTAATGATTTATACTTTTACTTTAGACTTTTACTCAAGTGGTATTTTACTGGGGGACTTTCACTTTTACTTTAGTCATTTTCTTTTAAGGTATCTTTACTTTTACTCGTGTGTGTGTGTGTGTGAGAGATCTCCTGATCAGTGTATATCCTTCTTTGTTTTTCAGGTGGACAGATAGTGTGTTAATGTGGTGTGTCTCAAGCTGATGTCAAACAGAAGCGCTGTCCCGTTCCAGACTCCCTGTCGTGGTCCTCTGCTGCTGCTGTGTGGTGGGGAAGACTTACTGCAACAGAGTGCATTGAGCCATTTAACATTGATATTGACTCTTGGAGTTTCCCCTAAAATAATGTATTGAACCAACATTGATATTTTCCAGGCTTATGGGGGTGTCCACGTGAACATATCCAACACCCCCTGTAATCTACACCATGGTGCATTGGAGTAATCCAGTAGATTTGAATGGGGAAAATGTACTCTACTGAACCAGGTGACATAGCTGTATTTAAACCAGTGGCCTAGTCAGATCCAAACTGTCCTCTTGACTAAGGTCCTGGTGATACTGGTCCTTAAATGGGTCAGGTCTGGTCTGGACTGAACTCTGGTGATGATTCCTAATCTTTCAAACATTTTATGTTATGCTTGCCACAAAATATTTCCTGACCAAAGTTTTAGCTGTAGCTTTCATATTCTTTCTGAATTAATACTTTCCAAATTCACTTTACATATTCTCTGGGGTTTTGTGTATACTGTATATTTGTTATTGATGTTTCAACATATTTTGCAGTATAATATTTGGTTGTTTGATTTCGTTGTATTTTACTGTGGTCTTATTGTTGTTAAGTGTAAGTACGTGTATCTGGTTGAATTGAACTTCAACCACCAAGGAACTATCTGCCTGACAGATATTGTAACAAACTGTAAAGGTGTCCGCTTACATAGGTTCGGTGTGCTCCTAGCAGAATTTGGCTAAGCGAAGTGAAAGTCTGTGCTCGCAGACTCCCTTAAAATACCTTTGCTTGAAAAACAAGGAAAAAGCTGCAATATTACTGTTTGACGCCGTAGCCAGTACACTTTGTCAAAATAGTCCAAATGAATCGAAGATAACTCAAGAAATCTGTAATTAATGTTGACGGTTTTGCCAAGATCTTACATCTAACCAAGATGTTTGGTACAGTATTTCTCAAGTGACAAAATGTGCATGAAAACAAGAACAAAGATTTTGAAATTCTTCTTTATTCCATGAACTCCAGTTTGAGGTTTCAACTATTGACAACCTTCCCTCTCCCAAGCACAGCAGACACAAAATTGCATGATAGTAGTAGAGTTCCCGAAAATAAAATACAAAAAAAAAATAATTACAAAGAGGTAAGGAAGATATCCACCATGCCTGTATGCCTTCTCAAAACTCTAAACCAAAATAAGAGAATTCAAATGGAGAAATGTATGGGGTATTAGTTTGGCAATCAGAGATACTTACACACAGAGAGTTGAAATGGTCAAAACAGAAGTAACAGGAGACATTGAGAAAACAGTGGGACATTAGGCAGAACCAGAACCATGTATTTAGTAGGCTAATGCGGTTTCTGCATGTTGATGCATTTACATGACACTTAAACATTCTATGGCAGCCATGTTAGCTTCCTTAACATTACATGGGGAATATTTAAACAATGCTATGTAACAGAATGTTGGCCTAACTTTCTAAATGTATGGCTCTGGGCAGAACATTCAGCTATTGTTACACTGCTTTATGTTCTGGAATGGGAATACAAGTCAGTCAACAAATCTTACTGTCAAGGTGGAATCTTCCAAGTTCTCTGTACTACAGATATTTCCCTGATTTGGAAACAGAAACTCAACCCGTCTCATTTTCAAGTTATTAGCCACCCATTTTATTGCAGTATGCTCGTGTCAATGTGTCCCTGTTTATGTATCACTGAAAGTGGACATCCTTCCACAAACAGGCCTGTAAAAGGTCTGGGACAACGGAACATCATGACATTTAAAAAATAAGTTATTCCTTGAAAACAACTCCCCTCTGGCTTTGATCGAATCAATAGTGTACCACAAATACACAAACCGAAGTACACTGTCAATCTAAAAAATGTTTTGTCACAAGTCAAAAGTAGATTAAACACATGATCTCAGGCAAAGGGAAAGTATACCACACAATCAAACCCTACTAAAAAGGTGCACACACAGAAAAGAGGATATGTCTGCTTATGGGGAGGAAGTGGAACAAAAGGTTGACTTCAGACTTGTCTGTTTCAAACACACTGTTCTGCATACAGTACACCACTTTTGATCAGAGCCCTATGTGAATTAGTAAACTCCTGGTGAATAGAGTGTCATTTGAGACTTGCTCACTGGCTGCCTGCTCCAGTGCCATGGCATGACAGATGTCCCTTACGTAGTGGTATTGCTAAGGAGATAATACAGAGAGATGGTGAACCTAAAGCTAACCAAAAAACAACTTGGTTCTCGACAGTCTGTCCATTTTAATATAGTACTGGGGGTCTCAGAGGGTGCTAAGGGCTGTAGGGTTAAGGCCAAAAGACACACTCTCTCTGTGCGTGTGTATGTGTATGTGTGTTTTGTCAGATTCGGGATCTTTCCCTTCCTTCACCCATCCCCCTCTTCTCCTCTCCCCTCCATCCTTATGCCTCCAGCTCAAAGCCCATGCCAACCTTGTGGCCGCCTGCGTTGAAGTTCTTCCCATCGATCAGAGCTGAGAGAGTCAGCTTCACTCCTACAGAGAGAGACACCAGTCTTAACACACAAAGTACAGCTCTTTTCATATATAGAGCATAGACATCACCTCTTCCTTTCTTCTAACCAACTCCTGTGGTACTAATAGGCAAGGTGTGTAGATATAGACAGATGCAGCTAGTCATCTGGTGTAAAGGTCAGTTTTGAGTTACCTGGCCGGAGAACCTGTGTGTAGCCGACTCCAATCAGACTGGCGTTGTTGACTTTGGCCTGCAGGGGGAGACAGACAGACACAAAGAGGTGAGACAAGCGTGTATTTGGATGGTTGTGTGGTTCTTGTTCTGGCACTATGGACTGGTATGTGGTTCTGTATGTGTGGTTGTGGTACCCACAGACAGGGAAGCGTCCTTGTCCAGCTGGTATTTGGCTCCGATGCCAAAGCGTGTGTTGTTGCTGCCGGCCGTCCAGGCAAGGTTGATGGCTGTTTCCAAGTGGCAGTTCACCTTCTGGTAGATGGAGCCACCGAACTCTGTACCGTCGTTACTGAAAGAACAAAACACCATGGGCTTCATCAGTAGGGTACTACATAGCTCTTAAATCAACTTCCTGTGGATCATGACAACAAAAATTGTGCATGGAGAAAACAACTCTGCGCAAACACAAAACAACCTCTGCTGGACAGTAGTCAGGGTTAGGTGTAGTGGTACTCACACATTGGTGTGGAGCTGGAAGTCCCCAGCCTTGTATCCCAGGGCAAAGTTGTTCTGGGACAGTTTGGACTTGGCTGTGTCGAAGGCCATCTGGTACCCAGCCAGCCAGCCCTCATAGCCCAGCACGGCAGCAGCATGGACCGTGGGGCCTGCCATGTCAAAGTCCAGGTCACAGCCCAGGTTGATGAAGTCCCGCTTGTAACCAGTCTTCAGCTTGGCACTCTTCTTACTGCAGACAGAGGGGAAGGGGACAGGAGGAACGTAGAGAGGGTGTCAGGATTGCTGTGACATTATGTTCCCCAATTTGACAACGGATGAAAAAAACTGCCCAAGTGACCGTTTTACTCCCTTTACTGGTGCTGTTTATTTCAAAATCCTTCATGTTCGTGTGCACCACTAAGGCATATGGAGGGAGGTAATGATTGACCAGCGAGTGATTAACTTACCCAGTGTTGGGCACGAACGATGTGTCCAGAGCCAGCTTCAAGCCCTTAGCCAACTACAGAAACACAGGACAGAGAAGGAGATACAGTACATACACAGGAGGTTGGTGACAACGTAATTGGGGAGGACGGGCTCGTGGTTACTCGCTGGGGCGGAATAGGTGGAATGGTATCAAATACATCAAACACACGTTTTTTTAGGTGTTTGATGTCATTCCATTTAACGCCGTTCCGGCTATTATTATGAGCCGTCCTCCCGTCAGCAGCCTCCAGTGATTACATATTGGTGAACAGCAGACACAGAACAATGAGAACAATAGGGGTAATAATATTACTGACTAAACTTTGAGTTTAATGTTTTATTGGATGCATTTACATACGGGTGTTCAATGAGTTAACATCAAGTGCTGTCAGGAGCTGGTTTGGTGCGGTGTAACCTGATTTTGGGCTAAACTGGTTTCAAACTCACCTGGTCCTCTATGGAGACCTCAGTGGTCAGGGTGTTGTCTGTGTTCCATTTCTGGTTGAAGCTCAGGCCCAGCTCCTTCACCTTATATTTGGTCTCCAGGTTACCTGCTGCCTTCCCTGTGTCTGTGTTACTGGAGCCCGAGGTCGCAAACTCCTGAGAGATGGAAGGAGAGTGGAGGGTGTGGAAGAGGGAAATGAGGGATGGTTAACAGCAGAAAAGTAAGAAAACAGCAGAAGAAACTGGAGCATAGGAGAGAAAAGGTAGAAGAGAATGGGGAACTGTTGTTACAGGAGGCTGCTAAAGAGGGCTTAGCACACTCCTCACTGATGAGAGAAAGAGACGGGGGATACAGAGGTGAAGATAAATAGACAGGGAAAGAGATAAGTACCCCTACCACATCTCTGCCAAGCAATTCCTCTCAGGTTTGCATGACTGACATGTCAGCAGCTACCGTTTAGAATAGTGGTAGATGCTCAAGCCAGTCATCTGGTCACTGGCAGACCAGTGACCTGTAGACCAGTAACCGGGCCAGTTAGACCAGTCTAAATGTCTGTCATTATGGCCTGTCATTATGGGCTTAGCAGTGCAAGGGGAATGGTATCAATCAATCAGCTGGGACTGCTGCAAGAACGGCTGCAGGGAGGAAAAGCCTTCTCCACACACACACACACTCACACCCTTACCATCTGACAATGAAGTCCAGAGAGGAAGCAGAAAAAAGGCAGAGAAAGAGAGAGGCAGATATTGTTAGGTCAGAACCATACAGATATTCACATTCAATCACTTTTCCACTCTTTCAGAAAAGAAGATTCTAATGCACATAATGTATGTACCAGAGTTACCAAAGCTGCACCAGCTTGTATGAACTGTGAAACATAGATATACAACATCTCATTTACAGGACACGCTTGACTTTTGGGGGAAATGATCGTCCAAGTAAAGTGTATTTCATGAAATCTGCTTTGTGATTCAATTCAATCGCAGGGAGAGGAAGATGAGCTATCCAAAAGGCTGATATAGATACGGGCAATTCCATGGAAAGGTCAACATGAGCATGCCCAAATGAAACCACGTTCATTATGCTTAAGGTTTTGTTGGAGTTTAGGTTTTATTTGAAAAGTTTAAGAAGGAAATTGCATGAATTTTGACCATTTAGAGTAAGTCTCAAAAAAGGCTTTTCAGTCAATCATATTTCATGGCTTTTAGAAAGGGCTCACATTGCTTGTTTTTCCCCTCACAGCTGTCCCCCCCCCCCCCCCCCCCCCCATATGAGATTCAGATGAGATGTTAATGAAACAATACAGACCAAATTGAAGTGTCTTGAGTTGTGTTTGTGTCTTCTGCAGTCTTGTAATGACAGGGGTGTGAATGGCACAGACAATGTAACGTCCATAACGTTTTAAGGAAAAGTTTTTGTAAAACATGCACCTTACATCGGATCATCTTGAAACTGTCTCTGTAAAGATAACTTTCACGGTTGCATATGGTCTATAATTGGTTTCTCTCTTTTCATTGTTATGATATCCATAACTTCCATTACGGTGGTGGATGGGATGGATCTTCAGAAGATTGTACCTTCACCACATTTTGTGTGGTAGTTCTGGGATGTACTGAAGCAATTGTTGATATCTTGAAAATGACGTGTTCTAGCTAAGATTCTCTCTGAAAATATATGCTGAAATGCATTTCTCATACATGGCAGTACTGTTTTAAATTATAATTTTTTTTAGATAGAACGATAATGAAATAGTGATTTTCAACAATCTTTGAATATTCCTGGAGTGTTCTTTTCTTCTTCAAATGAAAGCCCCCCAAAATATACAGACTTTATCCAGTGTCCAGAAAGGTGGATTGGCAGTATAGGCACATTTATAGTGTCTAATTTGCATATTTCAGAAAATTTGTAATATAAAAAAAATATATATATTTATGTCTACATTTAACTGGTAAAGGTTCATTTTGATATATATAAAGTGGAGGGGAAAAAATCAGGACCTGCCTATTCAGGCTACCTGTAATTGTGCAATCCTAAAGTACTATGCCTTCTGCTGACCTTGGAAAAACCATCCAAATGACAACAAATGTGTAATGATAGATTTTGATAATGAAATCTTTACGATTTGAATGTTTATTTCAGACTAACATGCATAATGGAGGGTGTAACATCCATAAAATTAGTTTTCCCTCTCTAAAGTAAGAATGGAAATGACAATATTTTCAAAATGATAATTTTTGTGTTCAACCATGCCTTTCCTTCAAAATGGCTATCCATGTTTGGACCTAATAATTACAAACTCACAGACGTTTGCTAATATGTTCACTCTCCACAAAAAGCTTGTCCATTTCATGTAACATCCAGAACTCTTCTTATTTGCTTTGTTTCTCCAACATGCCAATATTTAGAAGTCTGCTGGGGGGCTATACACTCCCCCCAAGGGGTACTATAAACATACACATCAA
This sequence comes from Oncorhynchus mykiss, assembly GCF_057628025.1. Lineage (NCBI taxonomy): Eukaryota > Metazoa > Chordata > Actinopteri > Salmoniformes > Salmonidae > Oncorhynchus > Oncorhynchus mykiss. The sequence continues at coordinate 33,568,237 of NC_143027.1, read as the reverse complement.
CATTTACATTTTGTTTGTCCATTCTGTGAGACATTAAAGTTGTGATTTTGCCCGCAAATGTAATGTCCATAACTCTGGAATCGACCATATCCAAAATGTGTACAGGCCGAAATATGAAGACAATGACAAAAAACAACATAATCCTACACACAGTATTGTTGCCCCTGACATCTTTTAAGAGAATATAACACAAAGTATTTAGGGAGCAGCAATGCTATGGGCGGTATCCATTTTGTTCTAATGTATAGGTAGATTGTAGTCCGACAGTGATCTGCCAAGCTGACTGGGTTCGACAGCTTGTCAGACTCTCTGGCAGACACACACACACACACACACACACACACACACACACACACACACACACACACACACTGCCAGCAGACAGTGAGTCAGCCATTTCAACTTTCTTGTTCAGCCCTGAGGTTAGGGTCTAGACATGCAGCTTATACTGTAAGGCTAGACTACACAAACACACAGACTATTGCATGGGTGTGGCCTAAATGTAAATGTTACACATCTGTGATAAATTAATTGGAAAACTTGTTTTTTATCATCCCCAGCACCACAATGTAATGTGAATGTGTGTGTTAGTATTTCTCAAATATTACACATCTGATCAATGAGTGTTGCATGGCAATCCCGGGTAAATATATTTTAGCTTAGAGAGGCACACAGGTGCACATTTGGTTCATAGGGAAGTTGTGGGTTTTTGGTTTCCCATTGGTCCTGGGAATGAAGCAATACGTTTCCTGACCGGCAAAACTTTTTTTAAACATTCTGAGAATAGAAGTGAAAATGTTCTGGGAACATTCATTTTTTAGGTTGCAGGGATGTTCTGAGAATGTTTTACTATGGTTCCCTGAAAGTTTTCCTGTGAGGTTTTATAGGTTATTTTAAGATAATTAAATAACGTTCTGAGAATCTATCATCTTCTGTTCTCTATCTATGGAATTAGTCCACTGCACCACCATGATGGAGCTAGCATGCCATGTTTTTTTTACTCATACAAAGCTGTTCATTTCAGTCTATTCAAACAGACCCCATTTCAAAGGAAACAAGCACTCATTAAGATCAGGTGTGGCCAATTAGTGGATGCAGTCAACACACCTGAACACACTTAAGGTAGAAGATAGACATTTTTGTTGACACTGAGAACAGAATGTTTTTAAATAAGATTCTTAGAACATTCTTTGAACGTTAATGTTTTCTTGTGGTTTTTATGTAAAGTTTTCTTAATGTTCTGAGAACATGACTTTAAAATAGAACCATGAGGAAACCTGCAGAAAATGTTATGCTGAAGTACTGAAATTCCCACCTAAGGTTGTCAGAACGTCATGTGCTAGCTGGGTATCCTGCACCATTCCCAGAAAGTTGTGGGAAGGTTGTATGCAAAACAAACATAGGACAACCACGCTCTCACCAAACTCCAAGAAACATAATGTATAAAAACAGAGGAATTCAATAAATGTGAAAGAGAGAGATAGAGAGAGAGGTTGTACTTACAACTCCACTCTGGGCCTTGGTCTTTAGGTCCAGTTTCACAATTCCAAAGCCTGGAGGGGAAAAGAGAAAGAAAAGAGGGGGAAAAGAAAAATCATGTCTCTATTCATAAAAAATAGAGGAGCAGACCCCATTTGATTTGGGATACTTCTCTGTAGCCCTTCGTTATTGGATGCATAATTTACATGACGGTTTTCATTGAGGGTCATCCAAGCTTTACAGTTGTGAAACAAGAACATTTGCAGAAAAGTAGATCTAATGGTATGAAACAACGATGACAAGAGACACTGTTTGACTCAATATAAATGAGCATGAAACAAGCCTAAAAACAGTCCCAGTCCCCATCCGCTGACCCATGGGGTCGTAAATAATGTAAGAGGTCACAGAGTCCTTGATGACCAGCTGAGGTTTATGGTCTCAGAGGGAGAGAGCAAGAGAGAGAGAAAGAAAGAGAGGAGAGAAAGAGAGGAGAGAGACATAGGTTGGAGTGATCCTAAGAGCTTACAAACACATGAAATATGTAATTGTGTCCTCCCTTTCTCCTTGCGTGTGGTGGTGGTGGGTGGGGGTCTGGGGGATTTACTGACTTACCATAGCCCTTGCTGAAGATGTCTTTGGCAGATTTTCCCAGGTCTGAGTATGCAGGAGGAACAGCCATGGTGACTGTGGAGAGAGAGAGAGACAGGTTTGGGTGTATCTCTGATAGTACAACAATAATTCTCTGAGTCACAGGAGGCAAAATTCTGTACAAATGGAGCACAACCTCCAGCACACAAGCAAAACATCACATTACTTCTATGCAAAATAGGTCCAACACAGTAACTGCCTATGACTTCACACAGAACACTGCTGTGTTATAGTGAAGTGGCTTTGAACTGAAGCAAACACACACAGCATCTAGGCATACACACAGTGTCCACACAGCGTCCATCTATGCGTTCACAGTCACACACACACCTCACGCTGCTCTAGAAAGGTTTTCAACAGAAGCAAACACACACCACACAGCGCCTACTAACTAGAGGATCTACAGGCCCACTAATGACTTACCCTTGGTAAGTCCCTCGTACATTCCTTGACTGTGTCCTAAATAATATCCACACTAGCATACTAGACTATTCAGTATGAATGGTCAATACATTGCTTCATACTAAAGTAGTATCCAAAATCTTGTTGAAGCCTTTATGAAGGTGTGTTTTGTAAAGCCAACGTACTGTGAAGTACTGACGGCCTTGCCAGCTACACTGGCCCTGCCTGGTCTGGTCTACTGGGCCTGTGATATATTGCTTGTCGCTTTCCCCTACATCCCCACTTTAGCCCAGCCAATTAGTTTAACTCCATTTTCTCCTAGCATCAGTCCATTAGCGAACCGCTAGCTAGCATGGTTTAACTTAATGGTATTGACTTGTGTTTTGACCACTGGTATACCAGGTAATCATCTCTCTAAACAAGGAACCACATGGCACCATATTAGGGACAGCCTGAATGGGGCCATGGTATGATTAGTTAGTTGATTTTTGGGTGAACTGTGCCTTTAAAATCTTGCCACTTCTTTTGCCTAAGTCAGCATTGTTAGTAGCTTGCTGCCTGGGATTGAAACGGTTAGCGTGAAGTGGAAGAAGATGTATGACATATAGCAATCACAGTGTACGCCACAGCATTCGCTCTACTATGTGCTGTTGAGCGACAGTAAGCCTAAGCCAGGGTTTGGCTGGTCAGCAACTATCACCACTGCACACAACTGCACTACGCTAGCTTTTATGATGTCACCAGGGTCCCCTGAGTCTCTGCTAGGATAATTTACCGGTGTGTGCATGCGTGCATGAAGGTGACTTTGCCATGGCAGTGTGTCTCTTTGTGCTCTTGCTGGTGTCCAGGGGCTGTGTCCCAACACTCCTACATACCTTCCTACCTTTCAGATTAGTGGCTTGTCATATTGGGCATATCATGTGACCGATCAAGTCCTTTCAAATCAGAAGTCATGAAGGAATGGAGACAAGGACAAGGCGGTCTAAGACTGTTAGGACAAAGCCTACTCTCTGGAATGACAGATACAGGTAGATTGATCAATCGATTCAGATAGCCGAGGGGACCCTGATAACATCTTTCTCTACGCACCTCCCTCTCTCACCCACCTCCGTATCTCCCCCACCTCCTTCCCTCCCTCACCTCCCTCACTCACCCTTGTGGCAACATGGCACACAGGGAGCTCCTTTGTTCTGACTGGCCTGTGCTGCTGGACTCTCCCCCTCCTTCCTCACCAGGCTCGCCTTCTCTCCGCCTTTGTCTGACATGACTCTTCAGATGTGGGGAAGGAAGGACAGAAGACTTTGGCATGCAATCTCTGTATTCACAACAATGATGGTGGTGTCTGTACTCTGTACTTGGTCTGTCTCATGTAACTGGACTGGATATATTTGTGAATTTGTATTGAGTATTAGGTGCTGCCTTTTGTTGGAAGTGGTTTTGGAAAGGATAGCCGAAGCAGTCTCTTTAAGTTCTCTTAGTTGCATGCCCTATACTGGCATGGTTATCATCACAGTCCATGTAGCACTGTGACTCTAAAGCCAAGCAATCAAACAATTAAACTGTCCCTTTCCTCTGAGCTCTTCACATTTGTCAGAACACATGATCAATTCCCCATGAACGCGTCTCCAGGGAAGGGCCTGCAACTATTACTCTAATATTGAACCAAGGGGTGTGTGCTCAAAACTGATAAAGCAGTGCTCTATGGGGCCTCCCGAGTGGCGCAGCGGTCTAAGGCACTGCATCGTAGTGCTTGAGGTGTCACTACAGACCCAGGTTCGGTCCCAGGCTGTGCACAATTGGCCCAGCGTCGTCCGGGTTAGGGGAAGGATTGGCCGGTCGGAATGTCCTTGTCCCATCGTGCTCTAGCGACTCCTTGTGGAGGGCTGGGCGCATGCTCGCTGATTCCGGTCTCCTGTTTTATGTTGTTTTCTCCAACACATTGGTGCGACTGGCTTCCAGACACTCTTACTGACAGTTGTGGCTGCTTCGTGTGATGTATTGTTGTCTCTACCTTCTTGCCCTTTGTGCTGTTGTCTGTGCCCAATAATGTTTGTACCATGTGTTGTGCTGCTACCATGTTGTTGTCATGTTGTGTTGCTACCATGCTGTGTTGTTATGCGTTGCTACAATGTTGTTGCCTTAGGTCTCTCTTTACGTAGTGTCTCTCGTCGTGATGTGTTTTTTTGTCCTATATTTTTATTTTATATTTTTAATCCCAGCCCGCGTCCCCGCAGGAGGCCTTTTGCCTTTTGGTAGGCCGTCATTGTAAATAAGAATGCTCGTAATTGACTTACCTAGTTAAATAAAGGTTAAATTAATACAATTCCCGGGTTAAGCGAGCAGTGTGTCATGAAGCAGTGCGGCTTGGCAGGGTGGTGTTTCGGAGGACTCGTGGCTCTCGACCTTCGTCTCTCCCGAGTCCGTAACGGGAGTTGCAGCCATGGGACAAGACTGTAACTACCAATTGGATATCAAGAAAATTGTGGAGAAAAATGGGTAAAAAGCTATTAAAAATAAAAACAATAACACTGTTCTATGGCCCGTATGACTGACATGTTGGCTGACATGTCTATCACCCAAAGTCATAGGCTCTATAGATGACAAGAACACGCCCATCTATGAGAACATAGTGATCTGGTAACACACACACACACTACTGTGGTACCGAGAGCATCTGGTGATTTGGGGACACAGCGGTGAGGTGGATGATTTGCTTTGTGGTGATTATCCTGGTGTCACTGGGAATTTAGCAAACAGGCAGAAACACACACGGACACACCTTTTGTCCTCTATGCCTGTCTCAGTGCTGTTGTCTATGCTCAAAGGCTTTATGATAGTCAGCTGACTGATGCAAGGGGGGCATTCTGCAGACTCAGCATGGTGTGGAATCTGTCTTTGTCAATCAATCACCCCCCCCCCCCCCACCGACACACACCCGGCCCCCTTTCTTCCCTCCTTACTCAGTTCCTGTTAGAGGAATTTAATTCCTATATGTTCGTTAACCAATTCAATTATATCAAAGCAAAACACTGTCCATTTCTAAGAATTTGTAAGGTTCTTATTTGCATAAAACATACAAAGATCAGTCTCAAAATGAATCAGTAGCGTTTATTTCCGAGAGCTCTGCTCAAAATACCATGTACATTAGTTTATATACCATTCTAACCTACGTACATACTTACACACTAACATTTGGATTCTCTCTTTTTCTACTGAAGTCTCACCATAGTTTATTACCACTCAGCTGACAGTTCCAGTCCCCCCCAGATACGGGAAACCTGGAGGGGCTCTCCCTGTCCTATCTTATCTCTCCAGAGTTAAAGCTGGGTCGGTTCAAACATAGGTTAAGGATCCTCTTTGTTTTCGTTAGGCACACACATGCATTCCTCTCTTCCCCCCCTCCAACGTAGTTGGAGCTGTGTTTATTATTTTGAATTACTCCTTGTTCATGCTACATAACCTCTAATCCCTAATGGTTAAGTTTCCGGGTAGAATTATTTAATAATTTATCTTAAACCTTGATAAAATATCTTAACAGTTCCTTCTTCCCAGCTTCCTCACCCTCTCCTCCCCCTTCTCCCTCTCCCCCTACCCCCTAACCTCTGTTCTATAAATAACCCAGGTGAACTCAACACCATACCTCATATGGCCACGCCATTTTGAAATGGGTGCTTTACTCCTCTACCGCTGGCAAACCTAACCTCACACACCTCGTCACTCCCACCCAACCCCCACCCACATAAATCCTCTCTCGACCCCTACTTTCCTCTACCTTGATCCCACCCACACCCCCATTCCTCACTCCCCACGTACAGCCCCCTCTCTGACAACTTCACTAGCTCTAGGGGTCACGACGACATTCATAAATCAGCTACGCACAGGACAGGAAATCAACTGAAAACAGATAGGCATAACACATCCAGTGGGATCCTGGGAAATGTAGTTACCAACCAGACATCATTCACCATAGCAGTCCTTAGTCTTTATGCCATTCAAACAAAATAAGCATCATCGTTGGGGAGATCAGTTAGCTGCAAAAATGATCATGTCAGCCCAAAGACACTGGTTTGGTGATAGAGACTGACTAGGGACAGGCAAGGGTGAGGCTTTACTTAAGGTCTGCTTATAAACGGCGTACAAACCATTATTATATGCTTGTTACTCAGTTGTAAACATTTTTTAACCATTATACCTTGGTCTATTTTTAATCCAATGTTTAACAAACAATGTAGGCTGATAATGTTCAGCAATTAATAAAACAGATCCTCACATGCAGTGTAACCCAGATGGGCCTATGTGGCATGCTGGTAGTGGAATGTGTGAGATAAGGTCGGGGGAAATGAAGTTACACCTTGTGAATATATAGCCTGAATGTACAGTGGTGCATGGGTTAGCTATGGCTACCCATGCACCTATGTCCTTGCCGTTCTGCCGCCATAGGCGAGACCAATGTTCGTGGATGCGGAAATCATGGCCGGTCTGGAATTGCACAAAAGAAAAGACGTCCAAAAGGTGTCGGCGAAACCCCTGATCATGACAATGGGGTGAAACTCACTGTTGTGATTGTCCATTCTACATTGTCCATTCTACTTTGACCTGTCCTGTTTTTAGGATATGTTGTTTCTTAACATGACAACAAATGTTCTATTTGATTGAGCGGCAGTTAGGTTAGGCTATTTGATTGGAGAAACCTGCATTTGGTAAAAAGTGTCTGTCTAATTACACTGTCATAACTTATGTCCAGCCTGTAGGCTACAGAAAAGGCCACATACTATTTCTACCATATCCTATATCTGATACATGATTTCTGTTAGATTTTTGTTGTAATTGAGGGAACGTTGGTGGAGCGCTGCAGAGATGCGTCTCTCCAACAGCACCCTGGAGAGGTGTGCTGTGAATGGACACGCTAAATATTTTGCACCCCTGCCTTTGACAAAGTGGGCACTGCTTATCAAAGGGCGGCATCAGCGCTCACCTAAAATGCCCATATGCCACTGATTGAGAGAAATTGTCATTGTTTTGGGCAGAATTATTGTTGTTGGAGGTGCGCCTTGGCCAGTTTAGCTCAGAAAATGCTGCCCGTGTCAATCTGCAGCCATAGGCGGCTGCCTAATCCTGCCTAATGAGTGTGGCATCACATCTTGACCTACTCAACAGTGCATTCCTTCCAACCAACGCCATGCACTTCAGGACAGCCATGTTCCTATAGGGGTTGATATTCAGCCTGTGTACATGGACCTATATATACAGAAAAAACGACTTAAGTAGTACTTTAAAGTATCTTTTACTTAAGTACTTTACACCACTGCCTAGATTGTGATTAATAATAGCATTCTTTTAACGAGTCTAAACTTGAACCTACTAGAACTATCTACAGGCCTTCTCTCATCAGGCATTTTACTAGGTCTAGGCCTACTGCTTCAGACACTACTACCACAAAAATAAGCAAGGTTTGTGTCATTCTTTGTTGTCCATAGGCGGCGGCGCAATAGGATTCCAGAACTTCAGAGAGCAACAAAGGTTCAAGAAGAGCAAACACCTATTGTGCGATCACACAATGTTTTCACTTTCACTTGAAATCCCCAATCTTTTTCACTTTCATTCCTGTTGGTGGGCCGACTGTCTACTACGCTCATGATTGAACACAGTAGAAGGTCAGGTGGCTCCAACAATCGAGAGTGGATTATATATTTGCTGCATGTTACACCAGAACCCGGCGTGCGTAAAGTCCACCGTGCCAACCCGAAGACAAACCTAACCCTCCTTGTTTCTGCAGCACAAACCATGCTGTCAACGGGCCTTCAACTTTACAAAACATTTTACAAAAACACGGAAACTATCATACAGGGTGTAATTTATGGGATGACATATATTGCCCTTTGCAATAGACAAATGGCAAGCCTAGGTCTCCAATGTTCATAGTTCAATGCATTGCTCTGTTTACAAAAATCTATAGCGCTATAACTATAGACAGTCTCTAAAAACAATGACAGAATCTACAATAAAATTGACAACAACTCAACCATTTTAATATCCTGCTGAAATTCAGAGACTACATGTAATTGGCACTAAAAGTGAAATACTGTGCGTAATGCGCACTAGTTAGCAATCAAATATGTTTATTTTACATTGTATAGCCCACAATAAATGTTATAGCTTATAATCAACCTGCATAGTCTAGTGTTATAGGAATCTAATTTGTCCGAATAATTCTTAAATATACCTCAAGTGTTGAGATATCTACCGTTTATAGACAGACAGGCCTGTATGTCCTGCAGCCCTACTATGCTGAGGCCTACCACACTGTATTCTCGCTTCCACACTTTACGCGTCTAAGCCATTTAAACAACAATCAAATGAGTCAAATATATTTTCAGTATCAATCCAATAGACAGGCTTTTCCGTCAGAGCCTTTCACAATAAAATATCCCTGAAGGTGCCATGAATTTCCTACCTTATTTTAAGGGGCGATGAGCGAAGTTTCAGAACGTTCTGTCTCGCGCAATAGGGCACAGTGAAGGAGAAAGCACAGAGTTGCGGACTGAGCATGCGCAAACATTATGACACAAAGGGCGGGGTCATTGTGTAATTGTCATTGAACAAAGAGAGAGGTAGCCAATAACTGTTTTCGAAAGCTTGTTTATGTCTATGGTTTGCAGTAGCCTTCAGGCTCAGGGCTGGGGAGTAACAGATTACAAAACAAATAAATAAACTGTAACTGTAATCCCTTACTTTACCAGCAAATATATTGTAATCAGATTACAGATACTTTTGGGGAAAAAAGATATGATTACTTCTAGGATTACTTTTAAAGCTGCAATATGTAACTTTTTGGGTGACCAGACCAAATTGAGTTATAGATCCTTCATTCTCATTGAAAGCAAGTCGAAGAAACGGTAGATCTATTCTATGTGCACCATTTTTATGCTTCCTGTTCTTAAATGTCATTCTTTCAGTTCATAGAGAGGCATTTTGGATTGTGCTGTGGATGGGGCAGCATTGTTTTTAGCGGCCCCACAAGGTATACGTTTGATGGCAGTACTGTTGTTTTTGATCCGGAATCACTATGTAAATTAACACCCTTGCACAGAAGAACTTTTGCGGCTCCGCCATCTTTTTATTTTGATGGAGGTTGGGTTTTCCAGTTTAACCTTCTCGCCTAACAATTGTTTACAGACAGATTGTTTCACTTATAATTCATTGTATCGCAATTCCAGAAGTTTACATACACTAAATTGACTGTGCCTTTAAGCAGCTTGGAAAATTCCAGAAAATTATGTCATGGCTTTAGAAGCTTCTGATAGGAAAATTGACATAATTTGAGTCAATTGGAGGTGTACCCGTGGATGCATTTCAAGGCCTACCTTCAAATTCATCATGGGAATATCAAAAGAAATCAGCAAAGACCTCAGAAAAAAAGTGTCGACCTCCAAAAGACTGCTTGATCCTTGGGAGCAATTTCGAAACGCCTGAAGGTACCACGTTCATCTGTACAAACAACAGTATGCCAGTATAAACACCATGGGACAACACAGCCATCATACCGCTCAGGAAGGAGATGCGTTCTGTCTCCTAGAGATGAACGTACTTTGGTGCGAAAAGTGCAAATCAATCCCATAACAACAGCAAAGGACCTTGTGAAGATGCTGGAGGAAACAGGTACAAAAGTATCTATATCCACAGTAAAACGAGTCCTATATCGACATAACCTGAAAGGCCCCTCAGCAAGGAAGAATCCACTCCTCCAAAACCACCATAAAAAAGCCAGAGTACGGTTTTCAACTGCACATGGAGACAAAGATCGTACTTTTGGAGAAATGTTCTCTGGTCTGAAGAAACAAAAATAGAACTGTTTGGCCATAATGACCATTGTTATGTTTGGAGGGAAAAGGGGGAGACTTGCAAGCCAAAGAACGCCATCCCAACCGTGAAGCACGGGGGTGGCAGCATCATGTTGTGGGGGTGCTTTGCTGCAGGAGGGACTGGTGCACTTCACAAAATAGATGGCATCAAGAGGGAGGGAAATTATGTGGATATATTGAAGCAACATCTCAAGACATCAATCAGGAAGTTAAAGCTTGGTTGCAAACGGGTCTTCCAAATGGACAATACCCCAAGCATACTTCCAAAGTTGTAGCAAAATGGCTTAAGGACAACAAAGTCAAGGTATTGGAGTGGCCATCACAAAGCCCTGACCTCAATCCCATAGAAGATTTGTGGGCAGAACTGAAAAAACGTGTGCGAGCAAGGAGGCCTACAAACCTGACTCAGTTACAGCAGCTCTGTCAGGAGGAATGGCGAAAATTGACCAGATTTATTGTGGGAAGCTTGTGGAAGGCTACTCGAAATGTTTGACCCAAGTTAAACAATTTAAAAGCAATGCTACTAAATACTAATTGAATGTATGTAAACTTCTGACCCAGTGGGAATGTGATTAAAGAAATAAAAGCTGAAATAAATCCTTCTCTCTACTATTATTCTGACATTTCACATTCTTAAAATAAAGTGGTGATCCTTACTGACCTAAAACAGGGAATTTTTACCCGGATTAAATGTCAGGAATTGTTAAACTGAGTTTAAATGTATTTGGCTAAGGTGTATGTAAACTTCCAACTTCAACTGTATGTGAGAATGCTGTTCACCGACTACAGCTTAGTGTTCAACACCGTAGTGCTAAATAGCGGACTTAACGTTTAAGAGCTAACAACCACATTTTCTCTAACAGCAGGTCATAGTCGGAGTGTTTTCTTCTAACTGGCTAGCAAGCTAGCTACTTTTTTACCGACATAACGTTACTTTCTGAAATCTGAACTCAGTGGAAAAACCTCTAGCTAGCTAGCTAACCCAATTTAGAATGTCTGTATTGGTCTCTGTTTCAATAGATGTTCAGTGATGTGTGAGGGTCCCTCCATGATATCTGGGCCCATACCCCCAGAGCACTCCTTTTTCCCCAAATACTACAAACGTCCTGTCTCTGGTAAGATAGCTAACATGTACACCTTTTAAAAATCCCAATAATTGTTGGTACAACATGTCACCCAGTGTCTTACTGTTCATTGTCTTCCTTACACTCCTATCCTTCTGTGGGTGAGTCTTATCCCAGCTAGGGGTCGTCTGGAGGGGAACGCTGATGGGAGTCCAGCCTTTCTCTCTGGTCCCCTTACCCCGGACCCTGTGTTGTACTCAGGCTGCTACAGCACACGTATCCCTCAGCACCAATGAATTAGCCCTAACGCCACACACATCCTGGAGAGGGGCCAGAGAGGGGTGACAGGGGCCCTGAATAGTTAGACTTTATCTCATTGTAGTACATTATATGCAAGGCTGTTGTTTAATATACAGGAAAATATATTCAAAAGGTTAAACAGACTGTGGTACCTCTCTCACATTCTATATAATCTCGGTTTGTCCCACAGAGCAGCTGGTGTGTGACTACGGAAAAGAGAACGTACATCGGGTGAGGGAGATCCCCCCTCACTTCGTCAAGCCACCCAAAACCATACAAGGAACCAGGGTTTACAGGTGAGATAGGCACCTTAAAATAGCCTCTGATTGAACGAATGGATGAACTTTGACTCCAGCTCAAATGTAAACATGTATTCCTCCAATGAGGATATTAGCTGTGTATTGGCATATCTACCTCCACAGCTGAAGGTTTTTGATAACAAAGAGATGCATATTATTCAACTTACATTTTCCTCCAAATGTGGCTGAGCATCTCTTGTGTACTCTGTCTGTTTCCGCTAAGGACCATGTTGAACATAAATGTCTCTCTCTCTCTGACCTACTGTTTTGACCTTGATTCTCAGAATGCCTGGTTATGAAAAGCCAACTGACATTAACTCCTAAGTTATTGAACTGTTGCACCCTCTACAGCAACCACAGTTATTATTTGCCTTGCTGGTCATTTATAAACGTCTGGGATGGCGATCTTAAATGGCCACATGTACTCTTAAATCTCCACCCGGCACAGCCAGAAGAGGACTGGCCACCCCTCTGAGTCTGGTTCCTCTTTACGTTTCTTCCTAGGTTCCTGCCTTGTAGGGAGTTTTTCCTTGCCATTGTGCTTCTACATGTGCATTACTTGCACTTTGGGGTTTTAGGCTGTGTACCTGTTAAGCCACTGTGACAACTGATGTAAAAAGGGTTTTATAAAATACATTTGATTGATTGATGATGAGCCCAAATGCATGCTTAATGAATGAATATATCCAGTACATCCAGTTTCAGGTTGTTACTGTAATTTAATTATGCCAATGTGTCTTCATTAATTGAAAACCCTTAATCTATTTTATGAGATTTTGTAAGATTCTTGTTTTCATAAAATAGACGGAGACCAGCCATTTCAATAATAGGTAACAGAATTTATTCTCGGAGCGCGCTGCCACATTACCACAAGCAACAGTTTATATACAATAACATGACGTCATTTCATTGCTTAACAGAATCCCCTCCTCTCGACCGGGACAAAGTGTGGTTAAAAGTTAATTCTAACTTACTAACACACTCCCAGGTAACTTTTGGCCCCTCAACATTATCGATCACCACTTAGCTGACAGTTCTAATTAACAGAAAACCTAGGAATGCACTCACTTCCTTATCTAAAACACCCCAGAGCTCAGTTTCGTCGGTTCAACCATAGGTTAACTACCTTATCTGTTTACTTAATCCACAAACCATTTATTTCTTCCTAGTTGGAATGGGGTTCATTAACTTTAATTACTCCTTGTCCGTGTCACACAATCCCTTCTTATGAACTCATATTGTTAATCAGATATAATAAAACAGAGTAGAAGTTTGCTTAGTTACAGTTCCATTTAAAATGATTTGTTCAGTCATTTAATCATAATTTTCCCAACACAGGTGCAGGGCAGGACGGTAGACTTTGTGAGCCACAACAAACAGGCTGCAGGGAAGACAGTTCTCTGTCGCTCCCAGTCATTGACCAATCTGAAGAACAGCCAGCCTGTGCCCAGTGCAGTCAAGGGACAGGTGCCTCAGTAGTGAGTACACTGAACCAATATACAGTATGCTCCTCTGTTATTTAAAAATGGGTCTCTCTCTTGCATTCAAAAGTGTAAGTCACTGGAAGTATCAAATTAACTTTTTCAATAATTCTGCCTCACGGTTAACAAAGCTTACTCTTTTCTGACACTATTATTCATTCTCTCTCTTCCTCTGTCTATCAGCTTTGAGGAGTGGAAGAAGCAGTGGCAGAGGAGAAGAGTAGGAACATTCCTGATCCATCCATTTAATCTGGCCACACCCTGATGCCGGAGAGGGAGAGACAGGAGACCCTGCAGTCACTCAAAGAGAGTAGGTATTTTACCATAAACACATTTAAATTATTTCTCTTATGCCTCTCACTGAGCATTTGGTCCTGACTTTTTTTGGTGTGGACCGGCTTTGATTCGTCTCCATGTTTGGACCAAATCAAGGCCTGTCCGGACCAAATATGAGGCAATTATAGACATCTATGTTTGGTTCAGTCCGGTCCAGCCTATATTTGGCCCAAACATAGAGACGTCTATGATTGGTTCAGATTTGGACCGGACCAAATCTGAAACAATCATAGACATCTATGTTTCACAAGTTTGGACAGCACAATACAGCACAGTACAGTTGAATACAGTAAAGAAAAGCACAGTACAGTACAGCCCAGTATAATGTATTGTACCCTACTTACTTTACTCAAATGTACCCTATTCTACTGACCTAAACTGTACTGTACTCTACTGAATTAAACTCTACTGTATCGCACTCCACTTTGCTCCTGAGTGACGCAGTGGTCTAAGGCACTGCATCTCAGTGCAAGAGGCACCACTGTATCACATCCGGACGTCAGGAAGTCCAGGATACAGTTGCAGAGGGAGGTGTTTGGTCCCAGGGTCCTTAGCTTATTGATGAGCTTTGAGGGCACTATGGTGTTGAACACTGAGCTGTAGTCAATGAATAGCATTCTCACATAGGTGTTCCTTTTGTCCAGGTGGGAAAGGGCAGTGTAGAGTGCAATAGAGATTGCATCATCTGTGGATCTGTTGGGGCGGTATGCAAATTGGAGTGGGTCTAGGGTTTCTGGGATAATGGTGTTGATGTGAGCCATGACAAGCCTTTCAAGCACTTCATGGCTACAGGCTGAAAATGTCAGTGAAGACACTTGCCAGTTGGTCAGCGCATGCTCGCAGTACACATGCTCCTGGTAATCCGTCTGGCCCTGCGGCCTTGTGAATGTTGACCTGTTTAAAGGTCTTACTCACATAGGTTGCGGAAAGCGTGATCACACAGTCTTCCGGAACAGCTGGTGCTCTCATGCATGTTTCAGTGTTATTTGCCTTGAAGCGAGCGTAGAAGTAGTTTAGCTCGTCTGGTAAACTTGTGTCACTGGGCAGCTCTTGGCTTTGCTTCCCTTTGTAGTCTGTAATAGTTTGTAAGCCCTGCCACATCCGATGAGCGTCAGAGCCGGTCTAGTACGATTCGATCTTAGTCAACAGTGAAGAGGCGACTCCGGGATGCTGGCCTTCTAGGCAGAGTTTCTCTGTCCAGCGTTTGTGTTCTTTTGCCCATCTTAATCTTTCAGATGTATTGGCCAGTCTGAGATATGGCTTCTTCTTTGCAACTCTGCCTAGAAGGCCAGCATACCGGAGTCGCCTCTTCACTGTTGACGTTGAGACTGGTGTTTTGGGGGTACTATTTAATGAAGCTGCCAGTTGAGGACTTGTGAGGCGTCTGTTTCTCAAACTAGACACGAATGTATTTGTCCTCTTGCTCAGTTGTGCACCGGGGCCTTCCACTCTTTCTATTCTGGTTAGAGCCAGTTTGCGCAGTTCTGTGAAGGAAGTAGTACACAGCGTTGTACGAGATCTTCAGTTTCTTGTCAATT
This sequence comes from Oncorhynchus mykiss, assembly GCF_057628025.1. Classification (NCBI taxonomy): domain Eukaryota; kingdom Metazoa; phylum Chordata; class Actinopteri; order Salmoniformes; family Salmonidae; genus Oncorhynchus; species Oncorhynchus mykiss. Next base: position 33,552,828 of record NC_143027.1, on the reverse strand, counting down.
TCTCACATGGAATAGCCTTCATTTCTCAGAACAAGAATAGACTGATGAGTTTCAGAAGAAAGTACTTTGTTTCTGGCCATTTTGAGCCTGTAATCGAACCCACAAATGCTGATGCTCCAGATACTCAACTAGTCTAAAAGAAGGCCAGTTTTATTGCTTCTTTAATCAGAACAACAGTTTTCAGCTGTGCTAATATAATTGCAAAGGGTTTTCTAATGATCAATTAGCCTTTTAAACAGATAAACTTGGATTAGCTAACACAATATGCCATTGGAACACAGGAGTGATGGTTGCTGATAGTGAGACTCTGTACGCCTATGTAAATATTTTATTTAAAAATCAGTTTCCAGCTACAATAGTCATTTACAACATGAACAATGTCTACACTGTAGTTCTGATCAATTTGATGTTATTTTAATTGATTTTTATCTATCTTTAAAAAACAAGGACATTTCGAAATGATCCCAAACTTTTGAACGGTAGTGTATATACTAGGCGATGTCAGAAGGACAAAAAAATTGTCAAAGACTCCAGCCACCCAAGTCATAGACTGTTCTCTCTGCGACCGCACAGCAAGCGGTACCGGAGCGCCATGTCTAGGAACAAAAGGTTCCTTAACAGCTTCTACCACCCTCCCCCTTTGTTTTTACACTGCTGCTACTCGCTGTTTATTATCTATGCACAAATTACCTCGACTAACCTGTTCCTCCCGCATATTGACTCGGTACCGGTACCCCTGTATATAGGCAAGTTATTGTTATTTTGTTGTTTTAAAAAAAAAAATGTGTTACTTTCGTTTATTTAGTAAATATTTTCTTAACTATTTCTTGAACTGCATTGTTGGTTAAGGGCAGTAAGGTCTAGCACCTGATGTATTTGGCGCATGTGACAAAAACTATTTGTAAAGTATTTATGCAATCTCAGAAGAAATGGTACAAGAGGTTCAAGACCCTCGTAAGACATCACAGTAAAATAGATGGATGTATTGCAAAGGGAAATGGTAAAATGGTAGTTAATTTGGAAAGATGGATTAGACTGTGGACATCTGAGGGTTGGAATTAAGATCAGAGTGACTGGTTGAATGGCCGATACACTATATTGAATTTGAAATGTTTTCCACCAAGTCACCTAACTAGGGGAGAGGGAAGTAGGGGCAAATTAAAAAATAAGTAGGTTTTTATCAAGGATCTATCTGTACTGTGCTCCGTTCATCCTTCCCTCGATACTGACTAGTCTCCCAGTCCCTACTGCTGAAAAACATCCCCACAGCATGATGCTGCCACCACCATGCTTCACCGTAGGGATGGTGCCAGGTTTCCTCCAGACTTGACTAGGGCTGTTATGGTGGTCACGAGTCATGATGGCGGTCAAATTCCATATGGCCTTTAGTCACGGTAATTAGAATGTCCCTTCATATCTAGTAGGAGTATGGTTTGTTAATGAGGAGCAGCTGAGCAGATGACCAATCTTAAAGAAATCATTTGAGATATCCAAACTGGTGGAGAGAGTGCTGGGTTTGATTTTTTTGTGCTTCTGCGGATCAGAAGGAACGTTTGTTGCGTCTCACCCAATTTGATAAGTTTGAAGTGTCGTGTGTTTCTTTCGAACAGGGCACCCCTCAAGGGGGTTATATCTGACATCTCGTGGGAAGTTGATTTTGAAGAGATTAAAAATATTCATGGAGTGATTGATGCACGTCAGATGAATCGTATGGTGAATAGTGAAAAAGTTAAGTCTATATGTTCTTTTGTTTTTTTATACTCTTTCTACTCAAGTGCAGTTGGGGTATATAAACTACAGAGTCAGAGCATTTATCCAAAGACCAATGCAGTGTGATCATTGTAAAGCTTTTGCTCATGTGACATATTGCAAATGTGGTTGGAACCAAAAAGCAACATATTTCAATTACCCGACAAGGGTTAAAGAGAATGAGGTGTCCAAAGTCAGTGCTGTCCAGAGCATTTCATATGCAGCAGCTGTCAAAAGGGTTTAGGGTTTGAATGGTGGTGGATAGGCCTTCACTGCTGGCTGCAGCATATGTGTTTCACCAGCAGGACCCTGACATGTTAAAGGTTAAGAAGGTGGACTTTGAGGCCTTTATAGCTATGGTGATTAATAGCACTGCCAAGGTGGAGAGAAGGTCCAGGAAGATAGATATTGTGGATTCGGCAATATTTCTTGGCAGAGCAGCCCTAGAGCCTGAGAAGGGTGATATCGAGATTTGAAAGAAGGAAGAAGTGGGAGTTTTGTTTTGTTTTTGTCAATGTACTATTTTATTTGGGTGGGTATGGATTTTCTTCTTTTACCTTGTTTTGGTTTTTCAACCGTCCACTTGGTGGCAGCAATACTAATTTGGGGGTTGTAGTCCGCGGTAAAACCATCAGAAGAAGAAGAAGCAGCAGAAGAAAGGCAGTGTTAGCTACACTACTTGCAAGCACGTAAAATAAGAATACAATATAATTTTGGAAAAGCTTGAATACAGAGATGAGTAAAAGGAAAGCGCCACAGGAATCCCCAAACGAGGGAATAACAGACTTTCTTACCGGTAAGCCAAGATACTTGAAGGCTAGCTAGCTAACGACAGCTGGCTAGCACATAATAGATAGTTTAGCTAGCTAGCTATCTTCATTTGCAACCAAACATCGCAACTTAATATTGATAGCTTTTTACTAGCTCGCAATGAAACACGAATGCAAACTTGCTAGTTGTATGGTAGCTAGATTTAGCTATTAGTTCAATCTTTAAAATCTAACCCCGTCGTCCTTGTAAGTGTAAGTGTGTGTGTGTGTGTGTGTGTGTGTGTGTGTGTGTGTGTGTGTGTGATGATGATGATGATGATGATGAGGATGGAGGATGGAGGCTGTGTCAAACTCGTCACACATTTAAAAAATCTACTTTACACAGCCTGTCATTGGTGAGGTAGAATGTGAGCATTTGTGATGCTCGTGGTTAATAGCCTGTTAATCTCTCCAATATTCTGTTAGAGTTTGTTTCTTCCATATGCGAAGCCTGTGAGTGAGTGTGCTTTTGTATCTGTTTCTTTCTCCCAGAATTGGCCAACTATGAGAGGAATGTCAACAGAGCTATACACAAGTACAATGCCTACAGGTATGAGATGGGAGTAGTGTAGTGAGGGATGTGAGTGTCCCTTTACAACAGACATCTGTTTAAGTGGCTCATTCAGTCATGGTCATACGAACATATATATTTTTTATTTACGCCCCGTTTACTCCCTCATTTACTGGAAATAACTTTGTGTTGTGCCACTGTTCTTCAGGAAAGCAGCTTCAGTGATCTCAAAGTACCCCCAGAAGATCAAAAATGGGGAAGAGGCCAAGAAACTGGTGAGGACATAAGTGATGAGAGAGAAAGATGTCACAGACAGTACAGTGCTGTTATAGCGGTGGTTGACTGTAGTTGATTGACTTGAAAGCTCATCTGATGACAGCCAATGCTCACCAGTGACTTACTATAACAATATTATCATTATACTTTCTATTGTGTTCATCTATTTTAAATAGGATGGCGTTGGAAAAGAGATTGCTAAGAAGATCGATGAGTTTTTACAAACAGGAACACTTAAGAAGTTAGAAAAGGTAAGTGTTTGAGGGATGACATGTGAAACTTAATGCAAGGACAGTGAACTCTGCAGCCTGTCACTTCTTTGTCCCCTGTGACCACAATACAAAATGCACAAATAACCTTTTTAAAGATGATGATTATATTATTAATTTCACTCAGTTTGATGCAGGCTAATGGATTGTGTTTATCTTCCCAGATTCGTAATGATGACACCAGCTCCTCCATCAATTTCCTTACCAGAGTCACTGGTATTGGGTATGTCTTCTGCATGGTTTGTTAAACCCAATCCCTGACCCTAGCCCCTGGGTGGCAAACCCTTTTCGTGGAGAGCTACCATTCTGCATGATTTTGTTCCAGCCCTTATTTAAGACACCTGAGCAGTTAACTCTTTCTTTCTCCTCCGCTAGTCCTGCTGCTGCCAGAAAGTTCTTTGATGAGGGAGTGAAGACTCTGGAAGGTTTGCTCAGCTTTTAAAGCATTTTTTTTTTACATTTAGAAGAAGATACCAGAGTAGCCTGCAGTGCATATGGTGAAGGGTTGAGTATATGTAGGAATGCCATACAATTTCAAAAGTAACTTCAATTGTTATTAGACTACATTAACACTGTTGTGCTTTTAGATCTGAAGAAAATCGAACACAAGCTCAATCATCATCAGCAGATTGGACTCAAGTAAGTATGAATTTCCTATGTCAGTGTCTCAGTCTGCATGCACCAATGTAAGTGTTTTGCTGATGTTGTATGTGCATCATTGGTTGGTGACTCATACATTCCAATGTAAGTTTCCTTTGCATGCTTGGTGGTGCTGCCCTGTGCCCGCTGTAGGTACTTTGAGGAGTTTGAGAAGAGGATTCCACGATCTGAGATGACGAAGATGGAGGTGAGAGAGAGAATTCGGATAGATTTTTTTAAAAGTGGTTAGAATGGCATGTATTTACTCTTACCTCTGTCTTATGCTTCTTGTGTGTTTGTCCAGACTCTCATTCTGCAGGAGCTGGAGTTGGTGGATACTGAGTACATTGGGACAATCTGTGGAAGCTACAGGAGAGGTGAGTCCACCATGTACTCTGTGGTTTTTACTATTACTAACTGTGTGTGGTGTTTATATTTGCAATTGTCATGTTGTATCAAGGAAGTGATTGCACTGGGAAGACAGATTTTTATGCATGTGATTATTGTTTTAGGTCATTTCTTCATTATTTAACTGTTCCTGCATTCCCTCCTGCAGGTGCTGAATCCAGTGGGGATATTGATATCTTACTGACCCACCCAAACTACACCTCTGTGGATGAGAAACAGGTAACCACCAAACTCCACAATGCCAACTGCTACTTTGGCACTGTATTGAATTAATATATATTACACAGGGGAGGACCATCCTCCTCAGTGAATTTCATAAAAACAATGAAACATTTAAAAATGTATCCTTTTTTAGAAAGAACTATACAAAATATATTCAGGTCACCAAATAATTGATTAAACACACTGTTTTGCAGTAGCTTCAACAGCACTCTGTAGGGTAGAACCATGGTGTTTAGACGGAGGACAGCTAGCTTCCGCCCTCCTCTGGGTACATTGACTTCAGTACAAAATTTAGGATGCTCATGGTTCTCACCCTCTTCCATAGACTTACACAGTAATTATGACAACTTCTGGAGGACATCCTCCAACCTATTAGAGCTCTTGCAGCATGAACTGACGTGTTGTCCACCCAATCAAAGGATCAGAGAATGAATCTAGTACTGAAAGCATAAGCTACAGTTTGCTAGCACTGTAGTGCATAAAATGTGATGAGTAGTTGATTAAAAAGTTTTGGCAGATGCCAGGAGAATGCAGAGTTTGGTGGAGGAGGAATAATGGTCTGGGGGTGTTTTTCAAGGTTCGTTCTAGGCCCCTTAGTTCCAGTGAAGGGAAATCTTAACATTACAGCATACAATGACATTCTAGACGATTCTGTGCTTCCAACTTTGTGGCAACAGTTTGGGAAGGGCCTTTCCTGTTTCGGCATGACAATGCCCCCGTGCACAAAGTGAGGTCCATACAGAAATGGTTTGTTGAGATCGGTGTGGAAGAACTTGACTGGCCGGGACAGAGCCCTGACCTTAACCCCATCTAACACCTTTGGGATGAATTGGAATGCCGTCTGCGTGCCAGGCCTAATCGCCCAACCTCACTAATGCTCTTGTTGCTGAATGGCAGCAAGTTCCCGCAGCAATGTTCCAACATCATTGCATTCAACAGAAGATAACTCTTATGACTTGCATATACTCATAACATAATTATTTGCTCTTCCTCTTCCAGCCCAAACTTCTCCATGCCGTGGTGGAGCATTTTGAATCCATTGGGTTCATTACAGACACTCTGTCCAAAGGAGACACCAAATACATGGTGAGGACATTTTGTGGCTAGCAAGCTGCAAGGAATGTTGCTTAATCTGTCTAGTAACTAAGATGTTTTATGTTGTCATTGGTGATGTATTTTGTGCAGAGAGGGTCTGTACTTTACTAAATCGGAAGCAACCAGTCAAGCAGATGGCTCAGTGGTTATTTATGTGGTTGTTGCTCTCTCTCTAGGAGGTCTGTCAGCAGAATTAGTTTCATCAGTCAGAAAGTTTATCTATTCAGTCTTTATTTAGCTATAAAAGTGTCCTACCCCTCTACCACATGGTCATTAATATGTTTCTAGGGAGTCTGCCAGCTGCAGCAGAAGGATGAAGACGAGGAGGAATATCTTCACAGACGCATTGATATCAGGTGGGTAGCTAGTTACCCTCCACATACACACCTAATCACATGGTTCTTATGACTCTGTTGCCTGGAGGATGGTCAGATAGAGCACTTTCAACGACATTTGATTATCTTTTCCTTCACCTTGCTATAACAGATACAATTTCCCTTATCTCACGGCAGGTTAATTCCTAAGGACCAGTATTACTGTGGTGTGCTGTATTTCACTGGCAGTGACATCTTCAATAAGAACATGAGAACTCACGCTCTGGAGAAAGGCTTCACCCTCAACGAGTATACCATCCGTCCAGTGGGGGTCACTGGTGAGTCACGCTGAAATATCATATACCCTTGCCCCTATTCCTAGACCAGGGTGTCAAACATATGGGCCCACGAGCCGATTAAATGTGACTCACGTTTTTAGTTTAAAAAAATGTAATCTAGATATAATCAAAATCATTTTGGGGGGGAAATATATACACATTTTGACGGTGAGGAAATCTTTAAAAACAATTGTGCGGCCCTATGGACCTCGGTGAATACAGAGTGAAATGCATAAATATCTCATTTCCATAAATATTCACATCCCTGAGTCAATACATGTTAGAGCTGTAATTGCTGCCAAAGATGGTTCTGAGTCTTTCTGGGTAAGTCTTCATGAGCTTTATACACCTGGATTGAACAATGTTTGCACATTATTCTTTTTTTAAATTCTTAAAGCTCTCTCAAGTTGGATGTTGATCATTGCTAGATAGCCATTTTCAAGTCTTGTTAAATATTTTCAAGACAATTAAAAAAACTTTTTTTTTGGCAACTTTAACTAGGCCACTCCGGAACATTCAATGTCATCTTGGTAAGCAACTCCAGTATATACAGTATTTTGCCTTGTGTTTTAGGTTATTCCCTGCTGCAAGGTGAATTTGTCTCCCAGTGTCTGTTGGAAATGATGAAAAGCACACCAATAACATGATGCAATCACCACCATGCTTGAAAATATGAAGTGGTGTACGCCGTGATGTTGGATTTGATCCAAACATAACTATGTTCTGAGTACAAAGCGTTCATTTCTTAGACACATTTTTTGCAGTTTTTTAGTGTTATTGTAGACTTTTGTGTGTGTGTGTCTTTCTGCAAACCGGATGCATGTTTTGGAATATTTGTATTATGTACAGGCCCCCTTCTTTTTACTCTGTCATTTAGGTTAGTGTTTTGGGTAGTGACTACTATGTTGTTGAACCATCCTCAGTTTTTTCCTATCACAGCCATTTAACTCACCATTGGCCTCATGGTGAAATCCCTGAGCAGTTTCCTTCCTCTCCGGCAACTTACTAAGGAAGGGCGCCAGTATCTTTGTAGTGACTGGGTGTATTGATACACCATCCAAGGTGTCATTTATAACTTCACCATGCTCAAGGGGATATATTCAATGTCTGCTTTTTTTATTTTTACCCATCTACCAATAGGTGCCCTTCTTTGCCAGGTATTGTAAACCTCCTGGTCTTTGTGGTTGAATTGGTGTTTGAAATGTACTGCTCGACTGAGTGACCTTCCACATATTTGTATGTGTGGGGTACAGAGATGAGGTAGTCATTCAAAAAATCATGTTAAACACTATTGCACGCGACGTGTAATAGTGACTTGTTAAGCACATTTTTACTCCTGAACTTATTTAGGCTTGCAATAACAAAGGGGTTGAATACTTATTGACCCAAGACATTTCAGATTTTCATTTTTATTTCATATGTAAAATTTCCAAAAAACATAATTCCACTTTGACGTTATGGGGTATTGTGTGTAGGCCAGTGAATACTTTCGGACGGCATGTAATAAATCCTTCAGATCAAAGTGTCTGGAGGTTGATTTTAAAAATATATATATTTATTAGGCACCTGTATCTTATTTCCTGAAATTCAGCAATGTATCCATCTCACCGTCACAGTTGGGTTAGCCAACTGTGTAAAGTCAGTTTAAACAGCAAGGTTAGTTCATGTCTGTGTTTCTGTGGTTGTAGGTATGGCCGGGGAACCTCTGATGGTGGACAGTGAGAAGGATATCTTTGACTACATCCAATGGAAATACAGAGAGCCTAAAGAACGCAGCGAGTGAAAGGGATGAAAGACACTTTTTATCCCCACATGATTTAACTGCCAACAAGGCTGAAATTGTGTATGTTTGTTTTTATCTATGTGTCTTAGGGTTTCTTTTGATTTTGGTGTGTTTTTCCAGGAGGGAAAAATAGCACAACCTTGTTGGTCTTTTTTTAAGTTGTTCTGAGGTTTCTCCAACAGATTGACAGAACATGTATAGTTAAAATATACTTGCAAACACTCTAACTCTTGTGATATGCGTGATCTGTTTTTTTTTTTTTGACGACATCACCAGAGATTTATACCCTCTGACAATGCCAAGACAGAATTATTTGTTTACATTGCTGTCACTCAGCAGAATCATCCAAATATATTTGTATTGTGCTAAAATAATTTGTGTATCGAACAGCAATGCAGTCTGTTACTGCTTTGTCACTATCTTGTTTGGCTAGCTAGGCAACAATGTTACCTTGACTGCAGAAACAGACTATCTACCAGGCTAAAGCATTGGGCTAGTGTTAGGACAATACCAGATCTTTTAGTATGCCTGACTAGTCACTGCTGTAGCATCTTTGTACATTGTTGTTTCCTTCACTCACTGTCAAGTTTTATATGTATTATGTCTGGGAGACATGTATCATGCTTTTGAGATGAAGTTACTTCCAAGATGAAGACACTTTGGAGTGATGAATGGATATTATGTTACATATTGTTCTGTCTTTTTAGAACCAGACGTACCCATGAGCAGTTGGAGTCCATTTTCTCTCTAGATTTTTTTAATTAATTTTTATGGGTGGAAATGTAACACTGTAATTGAGCTCTATCCGCATGATTTCTAGGGAATAAATGGTGCACATAAACATGTCGAGATGGCCTGTAACTACCCTTATGGAATCTCCCCCCGCCCCCCCCCCCCAAAAAAAAAACTGAAGATTTTCGAGAAAGGTGAATTGATACTGCTAGTTAACAGATAACTATTTATTTTGTGTTTTTATGAGTAATTAAAAAAAAGAAGTATTCTCTTTAACTTTGACTGTGTACTGCTAAGCATTAGCAGAAGTCTAATAGTACTGTCTTTGCTAATGTTGTTTACAATTACACAGCGGTTGCCACGGAAACCAACGACGTTTGAACCGCAAAGCATGATGGGCTGAAATAAAATGCAGCAAGAAATGCCAGCAAAAGCTGCGAGAGATTGACCAATAACTACACCGTGTGCATAACGGTTAGCCAATAGGAGATATGTGCGATCGTGTCTTCTGTCAGTTACACACCCACATTACTTTTTGTCCACCACTTAGCGGGAGTTGTAGCTGTGAAATCAAGCGTCCATATAGCAGAGACAACCGGCGTTGGAAAATAAGGTAAAAAAAATTGTTAGGCTATTATGAGCTCTCCTTCATTTTTTAAATTAGTGTAGGTGGTCTAAGAATAATTTGCGATCTGAGTTGATAAGTACAGTTGAACCCGCTAACGTTAGCTATTTGCGTCTGAGTGGCACACAACAGGCGTCATTAATTAATCTTCTACAAGCTAACGTTAGTCTACTAACGGTAGCTAGCTAGTTCATGTTAGATTGCTAGCCAGATATCAAGTTACATTACGACATCTAACATAATATCATTAATGACTTGTTTGCAAGGTGGCACCCATGGAGATCCTATTAAATTACTAGAGGGGCAATGTGAACCCAAAAAGTTCCAGAATGTGGTGAAAAAATGGCAGCCATATTGGTCAGGGAGAAATCAAAACCAGTCTAATTGGAATGAATGGCAGAGGCATAATCCTCCTGCTTTTACTCATGCAGGAAAATAAAAGTAAAGCATGCGATATAAATTGTGTAATAAAATGTTTCAACCTAAAATATTGTAAGTTAATAGAAAAATCATGCAGGTTTTATATCTACACGTTGTCTATCTATATCAACAGACCATAAATGGATACATTTATTTTCTTAGAAAGGTGTGTTTATTATGATACAACATCAGTACTTGTTGCATTATTTTACAACTTGTCCAATGCTGCTTTCACATGCTAGTTGGATCTCGGAAACGCGAAAATGTCCCAACTTGCTAACTGCATGAACATATACCTGCCATGTGCAACTCCCTGACCAAAATGGCTTTTAGCCCATCATAAGACAGTTAAAGCCTATGTCTAGTATTGTAATTCCTAATTTTATGATAGCATCTGTCTTACGAATTTAAATGAAACACTTTGCAAGCTGCAAACAGCAATGTTAAGTTATTATGCTAATTTTAACTTGACTAATTTGGGGAAATGGTGAGTTATGGTTTTTGTTTTGTTCAAAATAACAAAAATGTTGCTTGACAACTTGAATAGATTGGAGAAGATGAGAATTCTAGCTACACATAAGTAGTGGTGAGGTGGAGTCTACCGTGTCCGGATGCAATTTCACCATTAATTTTCTGTATTCAGGGTACACTCAAACATCGTTTTATGATTGAGAGTAACAGCTGATTTTGAGATTGTATATAGATTTGCTCTCCTTAATTAAATACACAACAGACCAAAAGTATGTGGACACCTGCTTGTCTATCATCTTATTCCAAAATCATGGGCATTAATATGGAGTTGGTCCCCTTTTGTTGCTTTAACAGCCTCCACTCCTCTGGGAAGGCTTTCCACTAGATGTTGGAACATTGCTGCGGGGACTTGCTTCCATTCAGGCATGAGCGTTAGAAAGGTCTGGCATTGATGTTGGGCGATTTAGACCTGGCTCGCAGTCGGCGTTCTAATTCATCCCAAAGGTGTTTGATGGGGTTGGACCACGCTTTGTGATCAGGGACATTGACATGCTGAAACAGGAAAGGGCCTTCCTCAAACTGTTGCCTCAAAATTGGATACACAGAATCGTTTAAAATGTAATTGTATGCTGTAGCAATAAGATTTCTCTTCACTGGAATTAAGGGGCCTAGCCCGAACCATGAAAAAGCACTAGAACATTACTGCTCCTCCACCAAACTTTACAGTAGGCACTATGCATTGGGGGCAGGTAGGGTTCTCCTTGCATGTGCCAAACCCAGATAGTGAAGCGTGATTAATCACTCCAGAGAACGCGTTTCCACCAACCCCAGCCGACGCTTGGCTTTGCGCGTGTTGATCTTAGGCTTGTGTGTGGCTGCTCGGCCATGGAAACCCATTTCATGAAGCCCCCGAGGAACTGTTATTTTGCTGATGTTGCTTCCAGAGGCAAGTTTGAACTCGGTAGTGAGTGTTGCAACTGAGGACAAACTATTTTTATAGTGTGTGTCATCTGATTTATTCGTTTTAGACTCTGAATTGTTTAATCAAACTTTTTGCCACCAGCTCCTGATTAGGCTACTGATCACATGTGCGCTACGCCTGCGCTCGTTTTCCCTGGCTAAACTAGCTGGCTTGCTGGACTATGCTAGTTTTCATTCTCATTGTCAAACTTCATAAATACTGCACCCTCAACTTCAAAAATCATGTAATTAAGAAATTACCTGGAAAGAAACTTTACAATTATGTATTGTTTTGTTGAATAGTCATGACTGTTTTGAGGCAAATGTCGTAAGACAACAGTAGCGAAATATATCATTGCTTTGCCGACACAGCCAGATGTGTAGTCTTGTACTTGTAACCTTATTTCAATTTACTATTGTATTTGTTGATTAAATCTGACATTTTATTAATGAATAATCCAGAAGTGAGATCTCGAAAATATATAAACTATACAGATCGCATTTACTACAATGAATGGCTAAATTAATTTCGGACACTAAGGGTCCGGAGCTCCCCTTCCTCCTCATATTAGAAGTGTATCCATAGAAACTACACAGAGCGCGGTTGCCATGCCATGTGCCAGTCATTATTTAACTGGTATTTGCACAGCAGTAAGCCACGGTTGGTTAGCCAGAATGGATTCCGACCCTACGCTTGCTTACAGCTGTGCTAGGTTTGGACAGGCTGCATGTTTAGATTAAGACACCGCGGAGCTGGCTCAAAACATGGCTCGGAAAACGTACCTCAATCCAGGGATGCGAAATGCGTTGTACTCCGATTTGTCCAATTCACTGTTATACCGAGAAGATTGAATGAATGCTACTCTAGCAGTCGTTTTTATCTTCTGTGTAACAGTTGGGATGATGGGACAATTCGGAGTACACCTCATTTCTCACCCCTGGGTTGAGGTATGTTTTCCGAGCCATATCCTGCACCTGCTCTGCGGTGTCTTGCTGGCCCCAGTAAGGAAGCGTAGGGTTCGGAATCTATTCTGGCTACTGCTTGGTGTGTTAAGCTCTGATCTGAAGATGTTAGCTAGTGGATGATGAGTCTTAATACGCCAAGTTCTTTCTAGAAGTGTTTAGTGAATAGCGTTTAAAATGCTGGGTGAGCCCAGGTTGAACCCTATCAGTCTGTCCTTGTTGGTTAATACCGTGATGTTTTGGTTTCCTAGGGCAACCATGTCTGACAGAAAAGCAGTCATAAAAAATGCCGACATGTCAGAGGAGATGCAGCAGGATGCAGTGGAGTGTGCCACGCAGGCTCTGGAGAAGTACAACATCGAGAAAGACATTGCCGCATACATCAAGAAGGTACCCACCCAAGACTTACCTATTCAATAACTATCATGGTCTGTGGCTGAATGACTCCCTGCCTATTCCCCATACAGAGCAGTGTGACTCTTGCCAAAAGTTACTCTCTGGGGGGATCGATTAATTCTGTGGCTATCCATATTTTATGATTGTCTAAAATATTGTTCGATGCTCAAACAATTGGTTGAATTGCATACATGGGGAAAGGGATGTTATCCCCAGGCTTTGGTATAACATTGAGTTCAAGTAGTCCGACCTTCATTCTAAATAATGTTAGCTACCTGATTTACTGGTTAACTATAAATCTAAGTAAAATTCTATGACATTTACTACAGTGGTGCAGGGTCACTGGATTGTAAAAAATTAACACTGCTGTCTTGTTGATCATGCATTCCTGTCTCTGCCCCTTCCAGGAGTTTGACAAGAAGTACAACCCCACCTGGCATTGCATTGTAGGGAGGAACTTTGGCAGCTACGTGACCCATGAGACCAAGCATTTCATCTACTTCTACTTGGGCCAGGTGGCCATCCTGCTCTTCAAGTCTGGCTGAGGAGCCAGCCGCCCCAGCCCCTTTAACATCAACTGACCATTAAATATTGACTGACTCGACAGAAAGGCTCTTTCATTCCTGGTCAACGGGAACTGCCTTTCTGTGCTGCTTTCTACCATTTTGTTCCTCTTTGTTTAAAGAAAATACCTGGCCATGTGAGAGAAATGAAACACTTGTATTTATGTTTTCTATTGCAGTAGATTGTCACTAATTTGATTTTAAATTAAAGCGATATCGTTTGGCTTTCTGGGTTTACCTGTTGTAGTTTATTTTAGCTACTTGTGTTCACTTAATATGAAGCATCTTGGTCCATCACCCAAATGTATTGAATGACAGCACTGATTGTAAGGAGGGGGAACAGGTTTCTCCTGATAACCAGAAACTGTGTGGGATAAGGCTTTAAATATATCAGTCCACTTGAAAATGAATTACATTAGCCCGGGTAAATATTGGTCACAATGAAAAGGTGATAATCGTCCAAATAATTCATACATTGCCACACCTTTAGATGGCATGAGTAAATTATAGCTAGAACAGCAAACAGGACTTATGGGAAGTGGTGAAAAGTAAAGATGCCTTAATAGAAAATGACTCCAAACAGTAAGAGAGTCCAAATGTACTTGGTTTAAAATATAATGGTTTTTACTTGATACTTTAAGTGAAGCAGTTGGGATGACCAGGGATATTAAGTGTGAATTTGTCAATGGAACACATTTCCCCTGACACCCAAAAGTACATGGAGTAAATGTAGGCAAAATTGTAAAGTACTTTAGACCACTGCTTGTGGGTAGGCAATGCAGCCAAGTGACTGGTGTACATCTGTTTTCCAGAGTAAAGTGACCTTTATTTGAAGAAAAACCTGGTCCAGGGATCATAATTCTATGGTCTGGCTCATGCTAAAAATGGCCACCCTTTCTACAACAAAAGATGGCAACTTACTGTCAAAGCAGCTGTATGTTGAGCATTTTCATGCAACTGTTCCTAACATTGTATCACTAGTCTAGCACAACCTACCAAACTGTTCCATCATAAATACAAGCCGAATGGCTTAAAGCTTAAATGTCAGTGAAGACAGACTCATTCTGTGTAGGGGGTGGATGTGAGGCAATAGGAAACTGATTTGTCGATACAATAGCAGCAACCAAACACCTGATGTGTCCTGAATGCCTTTGACAGCCCAGCCTGCAATAGAAGCCCATTAGGAGTTTGAGTTACAGGGGAGCTACTGAACTACAGTGTCCTCAAATGCTTTGTGGATTTGAAACTCAATCAGCCCATTTACACACAATCACAAGGTGAGATAGGACTGTGGTGGTACTCTTTATTACAACACATTTAGAAAACCAGTTTGTGAGGGTAGACCCCATTGGAGAGGCAGAAAGAGGATCGCAGGTAGCCCTTCAGCTGGGGAACCTTCTTAATGAGGGGTAGAAGCTGAGAGTCCACAGCCTTCTGGTCCTCCTTCCTCTGCACTGTCAACTGGTACTTCTGTAGCGGGGGTAGAGGTAAGAGTTTCAGATAGCTTGTGACATCCCAGTTAAAAGCATTTTTTCTAGCCACAACCAGAGGGAAGAACCGTTATTCACCATATATTAAGCAAAATACCTACTCCCAATTGAAAGATTTCCAACCAATTGGGACAGATTAATGTGAATATTAAAAAATATGCATAAATTATGCACATTTCCCCACCAGCAGTCTTTCCACCAAACTGAATTGCAGCGGATAAAAATCAGTGCGTGGTGACAGTGTACACAAAATTTACTTTTTCACTTCAGTTTTCCTGTACCGAAAGAAATGTAATGTTCAATGTGTTTCCATCGCATTTTCAACTCTACCAAACAATTGCGCTCTAGCCAACAGCTCACAGACAGATACAGGTAGGTTAGTCTACAACACGAGATTATTATGGATAAGAGCGAGGATATTTGTGTCAGACAGCTGTCAAGCATCAATCGTGTCACCAGAATAGGACCCTCAACATTTATCTGGAGCCTAACAGTCAGTGGGAGGACGACACACCATGACAACGCGTGACTCAGTTTTCTTCGATGTGTTATTATATAAATATTTGTGCCATTGCTTGCATCATTTTACCATCAAAATGATCCACCATTTCGAACAAATGTTGGCATTTATAAAATTGTGCCGACACTTCCTGTTTCCTTTCACAGCAGTCCTGATTTTGTATGATTCCTTTTTAAAATATACGGTATGACTTAACTAGTGGATGGAAATGTGATTAATGACTGCATTCTCCAAATAACATTCTAAGGAATGTAGGATTAATGCACCATGGTTTTTATGTTACTTGTCCAATAACAGCACTCAATAGTAACCATTACTCCTCACTCCCACTAGTCTAAATCCCAGGAGGGTTTGGAAGTGTGTATAGCTTGTGTATATCTAGTAGTGTGGGGTTGACCTCTTTCTCTGTGTCAAAGATCTCTCCTTCCTGGTGGCGGGGTCTCCTCAGCCTCTTCTTCTTGAAGTAGGCATCTGACAGAGTCTTGGGGATCTTCATGCCAGAGATGTCAACCTTGGTTGCTGTGGCAATGACAAACTTCTGGTGTGCCCGGCGCAGGGGAACACGGTTCAGGGCCAGGGGACCTAGAGGATGGAGAAAGCAAGAGGGTGATTGAGTTACAACTGAAAACGCAAGAACAGCATACTTTTCCAAACCTCACATCAAGATAAGGCTACCTAACGGGGTACTGCAGCTGCACAGACGTGAATGTGAGCTATAAAATCTCACTGGACATTCCGACCAGATCTACTCTATGCAACACTTGTTTGGCCAATTCACTGATTAATAGGAATGTTTCAAAGCACTGGTTGTTCTTACCAGTTACAAGCAGGAGACCACTGGAAAGCTGCTTCAGGAACACAACACGCTGAGGGGAGAGAAGAGTCAGTTACTGCATTGCACAGGGCAACATCTACCACATGTACATGCTACTGAAGTGATAACCAGTCCTGGTTCTGAAAAACCATGAAGACTTCGTAAAACCAATGGTAATAGTGCTATAGCCTAAACCAAACAAGCTGGCCTTCTACTAGAATGTAGAGCTGATCAATCTACTTGTTACAGTAAGAAAAATATCCACAACACTAGTATAACACAATTGTACTAGACCACTGACTTAAAAATGTATTGGGAAACTCATACATAAATCAAACAAATCTGTTCAGATATTGTTTATCAACTTGAAATTCTCCACTTCACACATTTATGTTCTTCCAATACAACGCTGTGAGTGTCCTCTGCCAATTGAGCAGCACTTAAAGCTGAAACCATAGCAGCAGGCCCTGCTACGTGCATTCAGTGTGTGGGCGCAGTCCTATGTGTGGGCACTACTGTAATATGCCTGTGTGAGGCTTGAACGTGTGTTTTTCATTGTGGGAAAAAGGAAACTGAGTTGGTAGTGTGGGAGTATTGTGCAGCTTATCGCATGTAGAGCAAAGGACAGTTCTAAGGAGGGTAGCAGTGCAACAAGGGTGTTTAGAATAGTGTGCACAGCTAAATGCTACTGAGTTTGCTTTCGCATGCTCAAGCTATGTATATTTATGAGTGATGGCAGTGTCATGTGTAGCCATGCGAGTGTTCACCTTCCTGCACTAGTGTCCAGTGAGCAGGACAAGGACTCTTCCAGGGGGTGGTGCATGAGTGTTTCAGAGGTGATGTATGCGTTTGTGCACGCACGAGTCTGTGTGTGATCTCACCTTTCCACGGTGGCGCCCAGTGAGTAGTACAAGCACGGTTCCTGGGGTGATGGTGGCACGCAGGTTCCTCTTGTGCTGGCTGAAAGGCTTCTTACCATGGTTCTTCAGCTTATGGGGCACATCCTCTGTGGGGTAGTAACGGGGCTGGGGGGCACAGAGTCAGGGGATCAAACTACTTCACAGGTGTAGAACCATTTAACACCACCAGCCATGTCTCGTAATTAGACCTCACTGCAGTATATTGAAATGGTGAAAAGTTAATCTGCCGAATGATTGTGCGCTGCAAAACTCAAGACAATTTTGTCGATCCAAGAGCAATTGCATCGATCCATGTGCAACATGACACCAACTACAATTAAGGAAACTGTTTGAGCCAATGACTCACCATCTTACGTATCTTGACAACACGAGTGCCTCCATTCTTGTCTCCACCAACAGTCTTGGTGATTGTGGATGGAGTCTTGACCTTCATCTTCTTCTCAATCTGAAACAAGCAAAACACTTCAGTACAATACACATACAAACTTGAAGTCTAACAGGTCCAATGTAGAGAACCAAGGGGACAGCTTTCCCCAGACTGTGCATCCCTTCTCTCACCTTGGTCTCAGTGGTCTTGGTCTTTCTCTTGTACATGGCCCTGCGGGCGTACATGGCGGTGCGGGAGTAGCGACCAATGCCCCTGGCCAGGACAGGGTTCCGGCTGCAATGAGCCTTCTTGGCCACCTTCTTCTTGTCTCCCTCTGCCATCTTGGGACAGACCAGGGGACCCGAATGGGTTAAAACATATGGATACAATACTATAGAACAATATTTATATAATCACTGGATGCATTACTGGTGAATCATGAACTGATCATACTGGCTAGCTAGATCCTTTGATGGTATGATGCTCAGAGGTTGCAGGTCATAGGTCAGGAGAGATAGCTAACTAAGTTAAGCACATTTGTGGCTCCAGATATTCAATAACAGGTAACCAAAGTACTAGTTTGTCATATTCCAATACAATATAACCAGCAGGCCCCATACTGGGAGGTGGCCTTTTAGCCATTGTTATTAAGTAGTTAGTTTGCCATAAACATTTCGATAGATCACATCTGCGACTTGCTAGCATAACAGAAACAAATAAATGCCAGCGTGCAGGTAAAACTCTGACATTTTAAACAGTCAATTAACTAGTTAGGCACGACAGACTTGTCAATATGCCAGAGTTGGCCAAAACACCTCAAACCTGGGAGTGAACACGCACGCATGACGTTATACCTTAGCCGGTAGCTACATCTAGCAATCTAGCTGGCTAACCTTTTGACTATTTCGGCAATTCTCTATAATATACCATTACACATAGATAAGTAATATCCGGTGACAAGCCACTAACGTATAAACCAGGGTACATAAACATAATATTGGTCAAACGTGAAATCTGCTCAAGTTACAACGCGTTGCGCTAGCATGTAGCCGTGGGCCTACATTTCCGAAACATAAAGCAATTTATTTACAAGGCACCACACAAAACACAACAATTGTCATACATATTAACTGCTTAGGATACAAATAACATTCCCATGCGAATGGGAAATGGTTATTTAGTCCATTTTGCACAGATGAACACCGATTTTCTTTATGAAGTTGGGTGGGGAGAAACCAATCTTACCTTTGCTATGAAAAAAAGACCGACATCCGGGGAAGTTACGTATATATCTACGTTGCATGTCACGTCGACGTAAGGATGCAAAAACGACGCAAAAAATATTGGGGGCTTGTAGTTCAGAGAATCAATAAAATACAACAATTTGTAATCAGTAAATATTTAAGCAATAAGGCACGAATATTTAAGCAATATACCACGGCTAAGTGCTGATCTTATGTACGACACAAAGCCCTAGTGCCTGGATACAGCCCTTAGCCGTAGTATATTGGCCATATACCACAAACCTCCAAGGTACCTTATTGCTATTATAAACTGGTTACCAACGTAATTAGAGCAGTACAAATACATGTTTTGTCATACCCATGGTATACGGTCTGATATCAGCCAATCAGCATTCAGGGATCAAACATGAATGCTGCTTGGCTGACAGCCGTGGTATATCGCGAGTATGACAAAACATTTATTTTTACTGCTCTATTTATGTTGGTAACCAGTTTATAATAGCAATAAGGCACCTCGAGGGTTTGTGATATATGACTAATATACCACGGCTAAGGGCTGTTCTTACGCACGACGCAAATCGGAGTGCCTGGATACAGCCCTTAGCCGTGGTATATTGGCCATATACCACACCACACCCCCTCGTGCCTTATTGCTGGATATAGCTGGCTAAGGGCTGTATCCAGGGACTCCGCTTTGCGTCCTGGTTAAGAACAGCCCTTAGCCGTGGAATATGGCCATATACCACACCTCCTTGAGCCTTATTGCTTAATTAAAACACATAAATGCTGTATTTGTATGATAAAATAGTGATTAATGACTGAGTCGTATTTGTAATTTATAGAGCTACATTTTCTGTTCGCTTTTAGCACTCATGATAAAATAATGATGAGCTGCCTTTGAAAATATACTGTATGTATCCATACCAATCTGTAGAGACTCATATCAGTTTTTCTCAAAGGGTCAGTTTCCAGGATCCAGATTACGGTGGCGTTCCAGGTCACCTACATTGCTATACTGATGTGGTTCCTGAGAAAAATACTTCTTCAGGCATTATGACATCCCAAAATGGGAGTATTATTGCAATAGGCCTAGTAAATAATATTATTTAAAGAATGTGAACAACAATCCTACACAAATGTATTGATAATTTTTTTATTTTGAAAAATCTAACAAATCTTAAATGCAACCTTGCAGATCCCTGCGGAGTGATAATTCATATTAAAATGCAAGGCAAGAGAGAGGCTGTAAGGAAGAGGCAGAGATGCTTCTCTCCTTCCACAGAAAGCAACTTCACCCAAACTCAAACCACACTTCTCATCTCAATTGTTAATATGCTACAGCGAGAGGTAAATAGTACAACCAATGAGCTAGCACTGTTATCAAGGCAAAGACAAAGACAGTCCCTTACAAAAAAAAAAACAGATTTAGCCCTTCAGATTCACAAGGCCTCTTTAAGCAGATACAGACAGTATGGTTTCCATACATAAACATTTAGAAAAGGTAAAAGGAATATGAAGTATACGAGGGAGTTTATCACAGACATTTGGGTTACAAAACACCCTTGTTTCTGTGTTTAGGTAAACAGCAATCATTTTCTGGAGTAATTGACGAGATATTGTGTATTTCTTCGAGTGTAGGTGGTAGAGTCTTGGGATGTTTCAAAGTATGCATCAAACATACAAAAATCTTGAGGGGTGGATATTCTTACATTTCAAGTCGATGCAATCCGGTGTTTAAACTCCACATTGGACAAAAATCTTAAGTCGCATTCGAGTGTGTATATGGCATGTACTCTATTGGGTATGTAGGGTGTGGTGTATTTCGAGTTTGGATGGTATTGAAAGTACACTTCTGAGTGTGCATGGTTTGGTCTCTTCCTCAGTGAGTGTTCTCTATGATGATGGCGATGCCCTGTCCACCACCGATGCAGGCTGATCCCACAGCATACTTTCCCCCAATCCCCCTGAGAGAAAGAAAAACACAAATGAATCATTAGACCACTTCTCTGTGACATAACATGAATAGCTCAGCCATTGAATTGTGTCTTATTTTTTTCATAGTTAAAAGCATTTGCCTGTTACTTCACATGAGACAACAATGAATTGTTCTAATTTTATTTGACCATTTTTGTCTACATATTTACAGAGTGATAAGAAGTGATCCGGAGTAGTAAGAAGACTACTGGTGTGGTGGGGTTACCTGAGCTTGTGGACCAGGTGCGCAGTGATGCGTGCTCCTGAGGCTCCCAGGGGGTGCCCGATGGCAATGGCCCCCCCATCGGCATTACTCTTCTCTGGGTCCAGACCCAACACCTTGGAAACCGCAAGGTACTGAGCAGCAAACGCCTCATTCACCTGAGAGAGAGCAGAGGGGATAGAGAGAAGGACAGGAGAAGACAGAGCAGGAGAAAGACAGAGCAAGTGAGAAGGAGACAAAATGAGGAAATCAATTCTATCAGGTAAGCTGCATGACCCAGAGTATACCAAAACAGAGCAACCAAATATCTGCCACTTTCTGCATCAGTTCCTATTTATGAACATAAAACAGACAAGTATACCTCCACCAGATCCATGTCTTGGAGGGTGAGACCTGCTTTTTTCAGGGCTTCAGTGATGGCTGGAACTGGGCCTGATGGTGGAGAATGACAGAACCTTACGAACAGAAATCACATGATGGCCATGCTAGAAAGGCCTATATATTGGGATGTATCATATGTTTTCATCAAGTACATGTTGTCAGTCACCCACCGATTCCCATAATGCTTGGGTCACATCCGGAGACGTGATATGCCACTATTCTTGCCAATGGGGTGAGCTTGTGCTCTTTCACAGCTTCCTCACTGGCTATCACCAAGGCAGCAGCTCCGTCTGACACGCCCTGTGGAATAGGAACAGAACATGAAGATCAGTACATTCAAAACTAGCACACGGGATTTACACCCAGCAAACTAAAATGATCTGCACTCCATTTAAAACCGGTGTGCTTGGGGACAGATTGAATGTGATACTCTGTTAGTAGAAGATGGTAGGAACTGGGTGGAAGAGCTTGGGTCCAGAATTGAATCGGTCTTATTTAGTACTCACTGATGCATTGGCAGCAGTGACCGTTCCTTCCTTCTTGAAGACAGGAGGTAGCCTAGCCATCTGCTCCAGGGTGGTCTGGGGGCGAGGGTGCTCGTCCTGGGTCATGGGTACCTTGCCCTTCTTAGCCTTCACATCAATGGGCGCGATCTCTGCCGTGTAGTGGCCCGCCTCGTGGGCTAAGGTTTAGAGAGCACACAGACAAACTCAGGGATGTGGTCAGCATTCAGATGGAAATCTGGAAAAACAGTTTATTGTCATGGTAATATGGCGTTCACTGTCATAATATTTCTGAGGGCAGATAATTAGGAATCCCTGATTAATCAAGGCAGAGATTGTAAACATGTGAGCTTAGTTAGGGTAAGGGTTGATTTCTGACCTGCCTTCCACCTCTGCTGTGTCTGGTGTGCGTATTTGTCACAGTCGTCTCTGCTGATCTCGTATTTCACTGCCAGGTTCTCTGCTGTGATGCCCATGGGGATCTTAATGTGCAGGTCAGTAAGTCCCGCCCACAGAGTGTCCTCCAGCTGAGACAAAGGAAAGAGAGAACACGTTAGCTTAGCCCTTGGTTCAGAGCAGCTGTTAGAGGGCCCTTATGGTCAAAAGTGACAAAATCTATACCCATTTGGTATTTTATCTCTCCTCATTTATTAATTCAATACCTTGAGGTCGAGTCCGAACTTCGTTCCGAAGCGGACGTTGCGGACAGCATACGGCGCCTGGCTCATGCTCTCTGAGCCTCCACACAATACCACCTCTGAGTCCTTCAGACAGATTTCCTACAGACACAGACAGGGTCTTAAAGAAGACAAATGGTACAAGGCTACTAATGTTCCTATGCCATCGGCAGAAACTATGCACCTACAATTGACCTACAAACAATGAAATGGTGGTTTGAGTTTAACATTTCTTTTTTTTTAAACACATGGGGGCATGGGGTGACCTCAATATACTTTAAAATGACAAAAACAACTCAAAACTTTGTAGAAATGATAACGGACCTATATTCATACCGTTTATTGACTGTCCAGATCACTAATTATCACTGCGCACAGTCAATGGAACTACATTCAAAGTTTATTGGCTCTCCAGCTCAGGGAGCATAGAAAACTCCCAAAGCACTAGAGGACAATTTTTAGCACATTTTGACAGCAAGAAAATAAAACCCCTGGTGTAGAGTCTCAGTGTTTATATGTCTACTATACCTGAGCTCCATTGATGATGGACTGAAAGCCAGATCCACACAGGCGGTTTACGGTGAGAGCAGGCACTGGGATGGGCACCCCACACCTCAGGCCCACGTGACGGGCGATGTATGGAGCATCTGCAGAGCTCTGAAGGGAAGGAGATTGGGAGAGAGAGGTATAGTCAGCTCAAACATTTCCTTCCTTGAGTTTATCCTTGCCTCTGCTTGCTTTTTGGAGTTTTAAGCACACCTGCATGACGTTTCCAAAGATGACACTGTTGACAAGCTCGGGTGCCACTCCCCCGGCGGCGAGAGCAGCCTTGGAGGCATGCTCTGCTAGGTCTGTTGCACTGTGGTCTTTCAGAACCCCGCCGTAGGTGCCAAACGGGGTCCGCTTAGCAGACACAATAAACACACCTGGATGGAGAGAAAGAAGAGGGTTTGGGTGTGAGGTGACTAATCCAGCTTTACTGCAGCTTTAGAGTTGTTGATGACATCATCTATGTGAATATCTAAAGCAATACAAATATTTGACTTGAAAAGTGCTGCCTTGCCTAGATTCACTGCTTTAGAGTCCTATCATAATCTACTGCAGTGCCATTGTAATTATCTTGTAACTAAGAAATGCCGCGGTCACCTTTAACCTACATTCATCTCCAACTCACCTAGCCGATAAAAACGTTAACGATAGAGAGGATTAACTGACAGTTGTTAAACTATGTAACAAGACAACACTTAAATAGCTTTGTTTACATATAGAGACAGACTGACAGCGGTCATTCGTTCATTGAATACCAACAGCTCCAAAGACAGGAACAAATTAATCAGCTCAAAATTGATTGTTTTGATAATCTATGAACACTAGCTATACTTTACCAATTTTCAGGAGTCACCTGGTTATTATTTTACAGATGTTAACGTGTGCCACGCAGTATGCATAGCTGCCTTTATTTTGCAGAGCAAGCAAAGCATGTTCATAGAAAAGCATGCATTTCGTGGTGAGTGCGTGGTTTATGCTAAATATCAAAATATAACTTACTTCTGATAAGTGACATAATATTGATTCCTCCTCACGTCCACGAAGGTCAGTGTATCTGTGGGAATTTAAGGGCACTTTCTGCCAAACCCTGGCAAATCTTGACCTTTTACCTAAATAATGTGTAACTAATCATTGAGACAACAACATTCGATACAACGAACGTTTCATGTTCAGATGGTACTGGAAGGATATTTTTAAATGGTTACTGATAGAATATTTATTCCGTGATGTAGCTATGTCTATTCTAATGTTACCAATGGTATATATCTGACGTAACCAGATCAATGTTACAACAATGGGATCGAAAGTGTCCATGTGAAACTCGAGATTCATGTACGTCATTCTCTCCATTTTCAAGCAAGGAGGCAGCAGTGATACACGGTAATAACTGTTATTTGACGTGTTTAAACACGAGTCATATAGTATAGCAATCATGTATCTGGCTGTATCGCGTACCCTGTGTATGGTATTGTCCCGACAGACTGCGGTGGCAAGGTGAGTTGTAACATGCACCGTGTGCATAGCTAGCAACGTTGTTACAGCAGTTGAACATGCTTTATTCTACATGTAGCTACATATTGTATTTAATTCTATCATAGTTGTTGTCCAGTTGTATGCTAAAATCTGAGCCAGTTAGCTAGCTAAGTTATCTATTTACTGCAGTGCTGTTACAATGGCTAGATTTAGCTAACTAATACTCCCCTTCCTCTGACTTGCTATGTTCTGAACAGCTCTTTGATTGGAGTGAATGGTCAAGTCAGACAAGGTTCTTGTTGTCTACAAAGAGTTTGTTCTCTGGTGCACGTTAGTTTCAGTCGTCTACTCTGTTTTCTATTGGCACCATTTGTTATAATTGCACTACAGGCTCAACTCTCACTCATTCTGCCTATGTGTGCCATTACAGGGCGGAGCCAAAGAAGAAGAAAGTGGACCCTCGTAAAGAGCACTATTAGTGCAATCCAAATGCATTGCTCTGTCCTAATGTACACCTGAACAGGTCCTTACTCTATTTGTTCATTTCCTCTAGGGTGTGCTGTGTTCCTCAGCTTCCCTTTGAGGAGAGTGAATAACGGGCTCTACTGCTGAAGGAGTGGTCCTGCTACAAACAGGTATGTGATCTTGTAAGCCAATGTTGGCCGAAGCTTCATCACCACAGCCCCGTTAAAGATCCTTATTTAGAAGCAAAAAAACAGTGAGCAGACAATTACTGTACCTTCTTTGCAGACATTTTGTTATAACCAGTTCCTGTGCCACATTTGAATTTCTTTCCACCCTGCCCCTCTATGAGCAGACCCAGCACCGGGTTGAGATGGAGGCAGTAAGTCTGGCTGTGGAGGCCAAGTGGGATGCTCTGGAGGAGCTGAGGCTGGAGTGAGAGGAGCTCTACAAGGAATCACTGAGGCCAAACCCCCTGCTCTTCCCTTTCAACCACCAGGGATCCAGCTTCACGAGGCACCTGAGGGCAAATGCAACATCAAAGTTTACACCCAGTGAGTGTAACACATTGTGGGCGTAATACGCGTTGACATGGTTGTTCATCCATGTTTTCACATGATTTGAACAGACAGACAAAATATTTGACGAGGATGTTCATGAAAGAAGATAAACATTTAAGCTTGCTCAGAACAACGGCCCGGGCACCATTAGTGGGTGTATGTCTCATTCAAAGTAAGGGTAATTTAACTGCTTTACTGACCATGACCTATTCATCGTATTGACAACTGCCCTAGCATGGATACACAAGTTTCTATTCACACTCATGAAGTGATTCACATTCTGTAGTGTGTGTGCTCTGTAATGTTATATTCATAGATCTCATAGGTTTAAATACAGTCTGTAAGTAAAACATACCAGGGTGTTAAAATAAAGGATTCACATTTGTTTTATTTGAAATGCATTTTTATGTATGCATGTATGTAACACTAGATAAGGTATCATGTGAAATAATAAAAGGCAAAGATCCTGTGTAACGGTGTTACAGAAACACTGGCCTCAATTGCAATAGGTAGAGTCTCTTTCCACACAATGACGAGACAAAAACAGTCAGACCACTGGTGGAAGCCAGAATACTGGATGGTGTGCCTACCCTTTTCCTAATCCAGTATCTCTTTTAGCTGTTCCCCAAAATATTATTTCCCAGTACACACATAATGTATGGAAAGAATGCACAACACTCTGCCACTATCAATAATTTTGTTTTTGATTAGAGTAGAACTTTCTAGCAGTAGAGAACACCGCCCTAATACCAGTGAAGAAAATTGGACACCTCTGGAAAAAAAATCTACGCCAGAGTGGTTTTGTTCCTGGAGAGCAGGCTTTTCCCCAACCAAGCCTAGCACTAAAACACCTTTCTAAACATGGTTTCAACTGAACCAATAAGAGTCAGGTGGTTAAGAGCATATTAGCTGGGACAAAAGCCTTCACACCCTCTGCAAGGGGCATATTCAGAAAAGTTCAAGAACATAAAGTAAAAATACATTGTGTAGAACATACATTCTGCCATGAACAATTATGACTTGTTCCAAAAATACTTGTACTTTAAAATTCTAGCTCTAATGTCAATGGATTGCTCTGAATAACCCCAGGACCATGGCTCCCTAGCCACAATCTCTACAGTTAAAGCTAGAAGAATTGGTTAAGTTTGTGTAGTGAAACAGATCTCAGATGCCACATTGACCTTGGTCTGCCCATGATTAGGGCCATGGCAGTATTGACCCAGGGGATGGTTAGGACTGGGAATCTGGGGACTTTCCCTGGTGCAGGGGCATGTGCCAGTCTCTGGGCGGATCTCGTCTCAGGTCCCACACAGGGGTGAACTTCCTCTGCTCTGCCTCCCGGTTCCTCTCACTCTGCTGTAAAGACTCCTGCAGTAGGGACAGCATAAGAGAGAGAACAGACCAAGTTGGTTGGTTGATCTCTCACAATTGAGACATATTACAAATGTAGTATCCTGTACAGAAGCAAACTGTAGCCAACATTTCTGGACCTTGATGGCAGTTTCCCTGTAAATACAGTATTGCTGTTCCAACGTTGATTAGGCCATTTCCCCTCACAGCAGAAATGATGATTGAGTGCTAAACTGTACCTTGGTCTCAGGGCATGGGTTCTTCTCCCACTCTCTACATGAGTAGTAGTCTTCTTTCCACTGCCCGCAGGAGGGGGATGTGCCATGGGCATAGTAGTTATGGAAACGGTTCCACAGGCTTTTGCAGTGTCTGAATTCACTCCAGTAGTCATCACAGGTCCGGGGCGGCTATGGCGGTCACATATCACAGGTAAATAGACATAAGCATATGACGTGATCGAGGTTAATACTTCTGCCATATTTACACTGAACAAAAATATAAACAACATGTGTTGTAAGATCCCAAAAATGTTCCATATGCACAAAAAGCATATTTCTCTCAAACTTGTTTACATCCCTGTTATTGAGCATTTCTCCTTTTTTCCAAGATCATCCATCCACCTGACAGGTGTGGCATATCAAGAAGCTGATTAAACAGCATGATCATTAAACAGGTGCACCTTGTGCTGGGGACAATAAAAGGCCACTTTAAAATGTGGAGTTTTGTCACAACACAGTTCCACAGATTCTCTGAGACGGTGCGTGGTCTGACGTACAGTTTTATATGGACCTTGAAACTGAGATATCTTTAGTTCGTTCTCAAAACAACATCTGGGCGTACTGCCAAATTGCAGCTACTGATAGGTGTGATTTGTCATCAGCCACTTGCAAGAACACAGAAATTGGTTATAAGAAAAGCAAACATTAAAATTCCCATTACACACGCCCCTACCTTTTTAAAAATGGTATCTGTGACAAACAGATGCATATCTGTATTCCCAGTCGTGTACAATCATGCCTAATGAATTTATTTCAATTGACTGATTTCCTTATTTTTTAATTTTTTTTATTTCACCTTTATTTAATATATGAACTGTAACTCAGTAAAACCTTTGAAATTGTTGCATTTTTTTTTACTTTTTGCTCAGTGTACATAGGATGATACATGTACAGTATGAATCAATTCCTCGAGCATTGTTCTAAATTTCCTAAATGTGACAGCAGCATTTCATTGTGTTAGGGCTGTATTGCCATTTGATAACTGAAAAACTAGCTGGCGTTCCAGTATAATCAGAGTTCAAGAAAAACACAATGGTGAGGCGTTGACCGTCCACTAAACAACACCTATCAAAGTGCCAATTTGCTAGATACTAACTAATCTGTGGTTAATTGGTTATCTAGCTTCGATATTCTCTCAAGTCGGATGATCAGTCGAGGGAAGAAAACCTTTGCTCAAATTCATGCTATCCCTTTCAATGTGGTTTTAGCTTGCTAGCTAACATGTACACTAGCCTCGAACAGCAGAGCATACTATCGAGTCATATAACGCTCGCTAGCTACAAACGAGTTACATTGGTGACTAGGGCCTTT
Source organism: Oncorhynchus mykiss (assembly GCF_057628025.1). Classification (NCBI taxonomy): domain Eukaryota; kingdom Metazoa; phylum Chordata; class Actinopteri; order Salmoniformes; family Salmonidae; genus Oncorhynchus; species Oncorhynchus mykiss. The sequence goes on along the minus strand of NC_143027.1, from coordinate 33,524,189 downwards.
AGTGAAATACGGTGACCTTACGTTATCATAAACAATACATGAATTTGGTACATTACCCTCCACATTGCTCCAGAATCTGCCATCATCACCTCCGTTGTTTTGACTTTTGACAAGAGGACGAAAACGGCCAATCAAGCACTGTGAAAAGGTCGTCACTAGTTACCTAAACCAAAAATTAATAAACCCCGCCTATTTATGTAATTCCTTCTTAAAATGTTATTTTAAACTTCACCTCAACCACAGTGCTAACCTTATCCATAACCCTAAATTAAGAGCAAAAAGCACATTTTTGTTTTCATAAAAAAAATAATTTACGATGACTTTGTGGCTGTGGTAACTAATAGAAAACTGAAAAAGCAGGAGTCCCACCCACCCACTTCCGGCAATGAATGAACTCGAGAACAAGAAGCTGATATTTGCAGAAGTATGCAAAGAAAATTATTCACATCTATAAATTGCTCTATCCCTTTACTGTGCTTATTGCACACGTATGAATTACAATATGTAGCCATTTCAATACCTGCTGATACACATTAACTTTGGGCTCTATGAACCAAAATGTTAAAATCCTTCCACACACAATTATTTAAAGACAAAAATAAACAGAGATTTATACAGAGTGCACTTTATTCAAAACGCTGTACTTTATTTCAGAGTTGATCAATAAACAAAGGAATGGCTCTTATCCACCTCCACCACTCATCACTCTCAAAGTTCGAGTTCAACAGGTTCCAATGTCAGAAGCGTTTCCTAATTAATTTGATACATATTCAAAGAAAAATCTAACCCACTCCATCATCAACAAGGGTAATCCCATTATGAGAAAACAAGGTAGAATTTTTTTTATATTCATCATATTGTAGCAAAAGGAAAGGGTAGCTGGCTTTGGCTGGGCTCAGACCAGCAACCCTGTACTCTAACCACAGGAGGTTGGTGGCACCATAATTGGGGACGACGGTAATGGCTAGAACAGCACAAGTTGAATGGTATCAAAGACATGGTTTGATGCCATTCCATTCGCTCCGCTCCAGCCATTATTGTGAGCCGTTCTCTCCGCAGAAGTCTCCACTGACTAACCTCAGTCCGAATAGCATTCCATTTTTTAGAAGAGCTTTTAACATGCTGACCATGGACAAGACCGTTACAATATCATCAAAAGAAAGTAAAACCTTGCTGATTCCTGCTACGGGACAGAAAAATCAACCAAGCTCTTTTCATGACTTGCTTTTATTGGTTTCTTATGATGGATGTGTGGGTATGTAGAGTCTATAGTAAGTCAGTCAGTCTCTGCAGTTGAATACTGTAGTGCCTCAAGGCTTTCTGCCACCTTTCTTGCGTAGTGACTGTCCCTCACCAGAAAAGGCGATGAATTCTGAATCCTCCTGTAAATATAAAAGACCAGCTTTAGCTTAATGCATTCAAATTTGGCACATCCAATATAAACTGTCTAAATATGGCTTTTATACCTTTCTGAATTTCAGTTTTGCAGGAAAGGGATTGAGCGGTTTATTACCTTTGACTTTTTTGACCATCGTACTTACATCCTCTGTTGTTTTCCTGGGCTGAGGCCTGGAGTTTCTGATGAAGGTGATCCTTCCGACCTTGTACTCGTAGTTAGGAATCCCTCTGTATGGGGACAGAGAGGGATTAAAGGTTAAGACCAGAGCCGGTGTCATCATAGCATGTCACATGTAGTTTTGCAAAATCCCAGGAACTTTAAAAGTTCCCAGAATTTTGCAACCCTAGTCACATATGCATTCAGGGAGATAATGCAGATCTGATCTGCAAATACAAAAGTGACAGGATATGGGGAAAGGGCTAGGGATTGGTTTTAGACTGGTCATAGCTCCCAACCTTTTAATGTCACTGGGATCGATGGGGACGGGGCTAGGCTCAATGCCTTTCTTTTTGCCATCCAGACGATTGCCTGAACCAGTGAAGGCCTATAGAGAGAATAAATATTCATAGATTCATTCATGGGTTAATTTGCGAATGACTGTGTATGAGATACAAATAAATTAAAGTGAACCATACAGTATGTGTATAAACTGCAGTAAGTAAGAAAAATATAAGCAAACTCACTCTGAATCTCATGTCCATGTCAGTCCAAGTGCTGGGGTCTCCTTCCTCTTCCTGTTGTGAGGAGTGATTAGAGTTCATCCAAACATACACCAGATTAGAAATATTAAATACGTGTGGTTCTTACTGTGGGCTCCTCTGGTGCTTTGTAACGTCTCTCTGGTTCTTTGTAACCCAACGGAGCATCAAAGTCCACCTGAGAGACAACAACAGGTATGGCTGGGTGAGGTAGAGCTATTCGGTACCATAATCTAAGCTACAGTGTTGTGTCTCCATTTAAGGTATGATAAACAGTACAGAGGATCTTACATTCATATCACATTCAATGATAGATACGGCCTTGTCTGGCTTAGTCTCCATCACTCGCAGTTCATAGATCTGAAATCAGTATAGAGAGAAAAAAAATGGTGTTAGAAAGATAATACAGGTCAGGCACAACTGTAAGCCACACCTTAAATTTAGAAGCAACATTCTGCTGGAAAGTCAAATTCCATTACAGTTTTGTCTTGTAACCCAGTCATCATACCAATAACATTAAATAGTTACCTTTTCATTGTAGTTAATTGCAATAACATCTCCTGTGGTTAAGCAGGCAAAGTTTCTCAAGGCATTTTCCAACCTATGAGACAGACAAGCAGAATGTGAGAATAATTTCAGAGTAGTTTTTGTGTCTATTTTCAATGGCACTTAAATGTGCAGAGAGATAAGTCTATAACTGTAGCTACACTGCTTTGGGGTTAGTGATATCCAGGAAGTCTGGGCTCTGAGGCTGGAACTTGGAGTATGTTGCCACCATGAGGTTAACACTCTCCACCTGGACCAGGCCCCCTTCCTCCAGCAGGAGATTCTGCATCATCTACAGTGAAACACACAAACAGCCATGTTACTACAGACACACTACAAAAAAAGGGTCATGACCACAGAGAGCTGGTTATATGTGAGCAAAGATTTTAATGAGCGTGACTTATAAACCTACACTGTGTGTCCCTAATTTAAAACATCCTTTGATAGAAAACTTAAATATGGCACTAGATATATGCCAGGGGCTATGAATATGTTTATTAAAACTTCACCAGTTTATAAAAAACAAGTGTTGAAATAAAACAACCCTGCTCACCCAGTGTGGCAGGTAACAAATACCCTCATCTGCTACAAACTCCAAGACACCACAGTGTGTCATTCTGTCTGAGTTCTTGTTGGTCAGTTTGAACAACATGGGGTAGGTAATGTTAAGTCTGCCTTTGGGGGAAAAGAGTGAAGGGTAAAAAAACAACATCTGCTGGGTAAATGGCATTTGTAGATTAGAGTTTAAATCTGGATAATGTAGGAAGAGTATACTTACTTAGTTGATCAAGTGCTGATGGCGGCATTATAACTATAAGGAGAAAACATTACAGTGATATGAGCACTGAAGAACACTTAGAGCAGGATAATACATACTACATTGACTGTATGATGAGGGTAACTGCAATCTCTCACTTGTGTATGGGGAACTGGTGCAAAGCATAGGTGTTAAACTCCATACATTCCTTGTATAGTTATGATAAATTCGAATGTACAATTTATAGAACAGCCATCACATAGATTACTGACTTTTTCCTCCTTTCTCCACATCCGACCGGTCGTTGGGACCCGCCAGCATGGACACAGAGTAGCAGCGGTATTGAGTGGAGAAGCGGTTTTGGAAAGCCCGTGGGATCGGGTGATCAAACATGTTGAAGGAAAACTGTGACATATATTTCGAAAAACAATTAGGCAGTATTGTTAGGTTAAAATTAGCTATTTTGAGACAGTTAGTCAGCTGGTTACTGCAGCTAATTTACCCTGATTTATTTAAAAATATATATTTAATTTCAAACATCTTCATAACTACTAGCTAGCCTGCGTAATGTAAAACTAGGTGACAAGTGACACCCTATAACGATTTTTTAAAGCAGTACGATTCACAAGTAAAGTAGTAAAGTATCTGAGCAAGGTAGCTATTTATTTAGTCTTAAATCGCATAGAGACAATGTGTCATTTTAGTTAAATGGCTAGCCAGGGAGCTAGCTACCGTTACCTATTTCCTACTCGCTAACGGTAGTTAATTTAGCTAATGAATTTCGAATGCGATGTTGTTAGTGTAGGTACTATTTGACAAAAGCAACAGTCAAAACCAATGTTATTGAGTACTTACCATGATGTGCTACTGTACGCCAAAACGTTATATATCAAAATGTATTGAATAAAGCTATAATAAATAGCTTATTTGTTATTCTTCTTCTATTAAATAGCTTATTACTGCTCCGGCAAACTGGCTGCTGGTTGAAACTCCTATGTTGTTTTCCGCTTAGCCACGATGACAGCAGGAAGTGACGAATATCACAAAACAAAGCATGAACAGCAATCATAATCCAGAAAACAAGATCACATCCTACGCGATTGGCTCACAGAGCTGGATGGATAGATACCCTATCCAAATTCGCACGTCAGCTGACGAAATTTAAACAGCCAATAAAACTCCACTTTGTAGAGTTTGTGTAAAACTGAACAATAGAAATTGCATGCTGGTAGGTAGAGTTTTATTGGCTGTTTAAATTTCGTTAGCTGACGTGCGAATTTGGCGTGATATTTCCTCAAGGAACTGTTGGGCATGCAACAAAAAAGCTCCTGGTGTTTCAACTTGAGCTCAAAGAACAAATAGCGCATAGCTATATATATATATTTTTTATGAAACCTCACGAAAATAGTGTGAAATGTTTATTGCGGACATAAGAAAGGAATTCTACGACATTGTGGTCAACCAGGTGAGAGCTTCTGAAACTGAAATTAGCTTCCTGCATGCTAATTAGTTAGATAACGTTGACTACTGTAATTAGTTAACGTACTTAGCTAACAATAGAGAGGAGAGGACTATTTTTTTCAGTCGGCTAACGTTAATTTGCCTGCTATTTTGCAACAAGTGAATACGATGTTACTTTTACAAGCTTCTGTGACTTGAATATTGTTATGTTTCTCAATTGCGTTGTTTTCAGAGAATTGCTCTCCTGGTGTCATCGGATATCGATGCACTCTGCGCCTGTAAGATGTTACAGGTGAATTAGAGCCCTTTCGTTTGCTGTCAAATAAGTTAACTTTCTGACATAGCTGCACTGTTTGTTGTCAACTGTTCTGCTGCATAGTTGTGTAATTCAAATGTATTCTGATTGCTTCTTACACCACCCTCTACACAGGCACTGTTTCACTGTGGCTAGGTCCAGTACACCTTGGTGCCAGTGACAGGGTGGCAAGACCTTGGTACTGCCTTCCTAGAGCACAAGGAGCAGGTAGTGTGACACTCCTGTCCAGTCCTGATAGCCCTGGAGTTAATCGTATGGTGTCAAATATGACTATCAAGAACACAAACATCTATGACAGGTGTGTTATTTGCTCTAATTTCAGTTCCACTATTTTGTCCTGATCAACTGTGGAGCCAATGTTGATCTCCTGGAAACCTTACAGCCAGAGGAAGACTCCATCTTCTTCATCTGTGACACACACAGACCTGTGGATGTAGTCAATGTCTATCTCCCAAATTACACCTTTTCTTGTAAAAAGTGCAAAAGTACTGCACTATGTGGAGAATAGGGTGCCATTTGGGACATAGTCATGGTCTGTTATTTAGGGTACACCAGTCCTTTACTAGCCCAGCTTCTAGACCAAGATTATATTCTATGTCTAGCCGTATAACACTAGCCCACTTATTTACCGCCGTTTGTCTGTGGCTCTTTGGTGGACGGTTTCGATTCATAATGCGTTGTTTGCATCGCCTTGTTGTGCCGGGAAATAATTAAATCCAATTGTTGACCCCCCCCCCCCCAAATCAAAACATTGATGTCAGTGTGTGCATGCCCCATTCTGCTTCTTGTCTGTGGCATCATGGCTCCTATATTGCAAGGCTGATTAGCTAGGACAAACAAGTGTGAGGAACAGACAGGTGTGCACGCAAAGCGAGAACACAACATGGAATGCATGTTTTGGTTTTGATTTGGAGGGTGGTGGTAGCATCTAACAATTGGATTTAATAGTTTCTTGTGCACTACGTGGTCATGTAAGGGAGGGCTTTCTAAGTACTGACTATGGATATACATTCCAACGTGGAACATTTGCCACTATACAGGTAGTCATTTGATTGTGAGTTCTCGAAAGCATTTGCTATTGGAATACAATTAGACCTTGTATTATTAATAAATTAAATTATTAATAAAGAGGTCTAAGTTTGGGCCAGTCGTTCACAAGTGGTTGATTGACTTTGGCAGCAGTTGCGTGACTTCACAGGAGAAAAGTCCTTGAGGATACTACCTTTGAGATGATAAAGAGCAAAGAAATTGTTGTCCAGATGGCATAACCACCATCAACCAGTGTTCTGAACCCAATCTCCCACCCCCCCCCCCCCCCCCCCCCCCCCCCCCCCCCCCAAGGTGAAGCTGATGATAAAGCAGGATGATGGCCTTGGAATGCCCTCCTATGACAACATCTTCCACGATGAAAAGAAAGGCAGCGAGGACTGGGAATAAGAGTGATGGAGGCTCAGTGCCTTCTGGGAAACGGAGACGATGCGATGACGTATTACCATATTGATGTCACAAAAGTTATGACAAAGAAATATACCCTCTATTTATCCCATCCAAACTCTACGTAAATAACCATTTGAGCCAAGGTGGATCTTTCTCATATTTATGGTTCTTATTTTTAAAAAAATGTCCGGTGTAATTTGATTTGTGTGTATGACAATGATTCCACAAATAGCGGACAAAGCCGATCATATTGCAGTGATGTATTGCTATTTATACCAACATGTTCCCATGTTTTAGGGGGCAGTGGAGAGAAGGATAGAGCGAAGGAGATGGTTCTTTAGAGTTTTAAAAGTTTAAATAGTAATGATATTGTGCCTTTTTTAAAACTTTCATTTCAGACGCGAGATCCTGTTTGACTATGAGCAATATGAATACCGTGGAACTTCAGTGAGTATGGATTATATATTGATTATGTTGAAACTGGGTCCTCTCTATCTAATCCTCACAGCATCAGTCAAAAGTTTGGACACACCTAATCATTCAAGGGGTTTTCTTTATTTTTACTATTTTCTATATTGTATAATAATGGTGAAGACCTCAACTATGAAATAACACATGGAATCATGTAGTAACCAAAAAGGGTTAAACAAATCAAAATATATTTTGGATAATTCAAAGTAGCCACCCTTTGCCTTGTCGACAGCTTTACACACTTGGCATTCTCTCAACCAGCTTCACCTGCAATGCTTTTCCAGCAGCCTTGAAGGAGTTTCCACATATGCAGAGCACTTGTTGGCTGCTTTTCCTTCACTCTGTGGTCCAACTCATTCCAAACCATCTCAATTGGGTTGAGGTCAGGTGATTGTGCAGGCCAGGTCATCTGATGCAGCACTCCACCACTCTTCTTATTGGTCAAATAGCCCTTCCGCAGCCTGGAAGTATGTTCGGTCATTGTCCTGTTGAATAACAAATGATTGTCCCACTAAGCGCAAACCAGATGGGATGGTGTATCGCTGCAGAATGCTGTGGTAGCTATGCTGGTTAAGAGTGCCTTGAATTCTAAATAAATCACTGAGTGTCACCAGCAAAGCACCATTACACCTCAACCATGCTTCACGGTGGGAACCACGCATGCAGAGATCATCAGTTCACCTACTCTGAAAGATGAACGCAGCAAAGTACAGAGTTCCTTGATAAACCTGCTCCAGAGCGCTTAGGACCTCCAGACTGGGGTGAAGGTACACCTTCCAACAGGACAACGACCCTAAGCACAAAGCAGGAGTGGCTTCGGGACAAGTCTCTGAATGTCATTGAGTGTTCCAGCCAGAGCCCTGGACTTGAACCTGATCGAACATCTCTGGAGAGACCTGAAAAAAGCTGTGCAGCAACGCTCCCCATCCAACCTGACAAAGCTTGAGAGGATCTACAGATAAGAATGGGAGAAACCCCTTCAAATACAGGTGTGCCAAGCTTGTAGCATTATACCCAAGAATACTCAAAGCAAAAACAGGTTTAGACATTTTTGCTAATTTATTAAAAACAGACATCTGGGCCACTCAAGGACAATGAGACTTGTCCTGAAGCGACTCCTGCATTGTCTTGGATATGTGCTAAGGGTCGTTGTCCTGTTGGAAGGTGAACCTTTGCCCCAGTCTGAGGTCCTGAGCACTCTGGAGTAGGTTTTCATCAAGGATCTCTCTCTGTACTTTGCTCTGTTAATCTTTCCCTCGATCCTGACTAGTTTTCCAATCCCTGCTGCGGAAAAACATTCCCACAGCATGATGCTGCCACCGTGCTTCAACGTAGGGAAGGTATTGGCCAGGTGATGAGTATTGCCTGGTTTCTTTCAGATGTGACTCTTGGCATTCAGACCAAAGAGTTCAATCTTGGTTTCATCAGACCAGAGAATCTTGTTTCTCATGGTCTGAGAGTCCTTTAGGTGCCTTTTGACAAACTCCAAGCGGGCTCTCATGGAAGCCACTCCTCTGTAAAAGGCCTGTCTGGCCACTTTACCATTAAAAGCCTGATTGGTGGAGTGCTGCAGAGATGGTTGTCCTTCTGGAAAGTTCTCCCATCTCCACCTCATGACTTGGTTTTTGCTCTGACATGCACTGTCAACTGTGGGACCTTATTTACACAGGTGTGTGCCTTTCCAAATCATCATGTCCAATCAATTTAATTTACCATAGGTGGACTCCAATCAAGTTGTAGAAACATCTCAAGGATGATCAATGGAAACAGAATGCACCTGAGCTCAATTGAGTTTCATAGCAAATGGTCTGAATACTTATGTAAATAAGGTATTTCCTGTTTTTCATTTCACATTTGCTAAAATCTCTAAACATGTTTTGGCTTTGTCTATTATGTGTAGTTTGAGGAACATTTTATAAGGCTAACATAACAATGTGGAAAAAGTGAAGTGGCCTGCTTGTCACCCTCTGCTCTCTGTCCTGCATTCTTTGTGTGTTAACCCCTTGAAACACTGTCTCCGTCTGTGTCTGGCCCTGTACCAACACTGGTCTCTGTATGAGAGTATATGTAACTCATACCTCCTGCAACTTCAAGCTCTGGTCCATGCACAGCCAGAAGAAACTCCAAGAGTTCCTTGCTGACATGGGGTATGCTACCCTCAAGTTTTGACTGTCAACTAGAATCATCTGTCAAATAAGCAAATGATCATTCTAGGGACATGCGGGACTCAAATTCTTGAGTATAATTTACTAATCAATTAGTCAGTGGCCTCTGAAGGACAAATGTCACTTCATCAAGAGTAATGAGCAGCAGTTTGTCATTTGATTCATTGATGATAATGGGTGGTTTGAATTATTATTAAAGATTCTTTCTGTTTGTGTTGTCCAGCCTGCCCCTGAAGCAGGTGAAGCAGAAGTTCAACTCCATGGACATGTCAATCAAAGAGAATCTCTGAGAAGTCATAGAATAATCGTCCAAGAAATACAGGTAAGAGTGTCTGTTTTAGTGCATCAATATATGGAAACACTTAAGTAAATGAGGGATACAAAGTGTATTAAAAGCAGGTGCTTCCACACGGGTGTGGTTCCTGAGTAAATTAAGCAGTTAACATCCCATGCTTAGGGTCGTGTATAAAAGTCCTGTGCATACCATTATTTTGGCTACCATAGCTATGTCCCCATAGGATGACATTGCCTCTCCACAGGACATGAGAAGTCACTGATTGGTTTGATGAGCATGAAAATGATGTAAACACATGCCATGGCCGTCCCAGTTACCGTACCTCAACCCAATGAACGCTTATGGGAGATTCTGGAGCGGCGCCTGAGACAGAATTTTCCATCAACATAACAACACCAAATTATGGAATTTCTTGTGGAAGAATGGTGTCACATCTCATATAGAGTTCCAGACACTTGTAGAATCTATGCCAAGGTGCATTGAAGCTGTTCTGGCACGTGGTGGCCCGGTGCCTGATAAAGACACTTTATGGTTGTGGTCAATTTATTTGACCAGTTACCTGTATCTGTAAATAATCCCCGGTATCAATGACTCTGGATTCCGTTGTCTGACTCTGTATATTATGAATACAATATTCTCCTCTCTTAATATACCCAAAACCATCATTTTAAATGCTCTTGTCACTGTTCCTTCAGTATGAAGGACATCGGTATCCAGACGCTCGGCGTTCACTTTGGCTTCAAGAATCGTTTCCTGGCAATGTGGTGCACGCTGCTGTCGCCCTGCTGGAGAACACTGAGAAGGATGAGAGCCCTGGCGACAACTTCATCAAGGCCCTTGACTTCCTCTCCTGGTACACACACGTGCATCCATGCGCACACACACACACACACACATGAATATAAACCAAATACATCTGGATGCATATCATTAAAGAAAAGGTTCACCCATCTTGAATGTTGTTGTTTTTGTTGGGGTCTTTTCATGTGTATCTGAGTTATTGGAGTTCAAGCAGACAGAAATCCTGCCCGGTATGTTGTAGCACCGTGATAGACGCTCTCACTACACTGGAAGTTAATATAATATGACTTTTAGATTGTGAAAACGTCTATCATACATGTCAGAATTCCTACTTCGAGAAATGTGTAATTTAACGCAGAGTCCAGCACATTTTTTATCCAGGGTGCATTGCATGGTGCCGATGCTGGAGGTATTATAGAAAGGATATATTAAACATTTCAATAGATTTCTATCTCCATACAAACGGGATGAGACGGGAGACTACCTACCTGAATTTGTCCAATAGAATCAAATTTTATTGCACAACTTTTTGCTATGCTGTGCGCTAATGAATGCACCCTAGGTGTTAGAATGATCCCATCCTGATAGGAGTAACCTTGAGTGTCTCCATGGTGGCATTGACCTGGCTAAGAAGAAGCTGAAAGCCATCCAACAGAGCTGCATCTGCACCAACCTCATACTGTCACAGGGACCCTTCCTCTACTGCTACCTCTTGGAGGTGCGTGTGTGAGTGAGATGCCCCCCCTTTAATGCTCCTCTCCATCTCTATGCATGGCACTCCTGATGTGAAGCTGTTCTCCAAGCCCATGGCTTTGACTCTGCTCTGCAAGTACCTGCTCAAAGCCTTCGTACGCTCCGTGAGTTCCTCACTGTGTTTCACCTACCCACTGTCCAAGACCCCGTCTAGCTTTATTGCCCCTTGTCTTCAATTAGTTTCAAAAGAAAATGTGTTTTTAGATGTTCCTTTGGGGTCCTTTGCATCGCTCTTGCTCTTGCTTATGTCTGCCTATGCCTGTTCAAAGACAAGGAATAAGCGCTGTAAGCTACTGCCCTTGGTCATAGCTGCGCCCATGGATTTTGAAGGGAACTGTCATCGTTGTGGGCATCCCACCTGAGTCTGAGACATCCGACAAGAAGAAGTGAGTCCATAACGTGTGTCAGTCGTGTGCAAGATAACAGCACTTGAATGTTCTTGGTTGTATTTTGTGGGGAAACCAAAAAATGACCATTGTAATTTGTTTCCTTTCATTTGCTCTGCCTTTACTTTCTCTCACCCTCTCCCCCTCCAATAGTTTCATTGGCTGTGCGTTTGAGAAGGCAGCAGAGAGCACCAGCTCCAGAACTCTCGACAACCACTTCGACACCTCTAAGTAAAATGTTCTTGTCATTGTATATATTGGCCACAAGAGAGCAGACATTACAGATGGAACCTGTTAGCTGTACACTTCTTTTTCTTACACACAGTTCAATACTTGATTTTGGATCTCATCAGATACCTCAAGTCATTCTTACAGGTGTAATCATTACATCATCAGGTGTTAACCATTTCCCCATGGGAACAGACACACACACATCATTACCTGTGTTTTCCCTTTGCAGTCATTGAGCTAAAGATGGAGGACAGGACTAATTTTCTGAATGCTCTCATCACCCTGCTGTCCTAAGGCACACTGTTTGGGTAAAGTTCCTGAAGGTGACATATGAAAGCTGTCGATGCTGGAAGAGACTGACATTACAATTAGATTCATGCCCAATGTGATGAAGATCTCGATTGTGTGCTTCACCTCTTTTATTCAGCTAACAGTATTTCCAATGTTTTGTCTATTCAGCTCTGGACACTTTGATGCCAATTCCATGTGTATATTGTAAAAAATAAAATTAAATGTTTAAATGTTTTTAATCTCATGTAAATTCGTTTTTTTCCTTCGGTTGTCTTTATTTTTTATTTTATGTAACACTTAATAAATTATATTTTATCCACATATAATTGTTGAAGCTACCATCTACTAGGGGAAGGATACGTTTCAAACATTGTAGTAGGGTGTGTAATAAAATTTCTCAGTATGTGATATGGACCATAGAAACTGTGATGGTTAAACCATCTCCCCCAGTCTACTGATCTGGAGCATGGGTTAATACACGTTGGCCCATTCTTTATTCATGGCTGTGTTCTTAGGCAAAATTGTGAGTGAGCCCACTCCCTTGGCTGAGAAGCAACCCCACACATGAATGGTATCAGGATGCTTTACTGTTGGCATGACACAGGACTGATGGTAGAGCTCACCTTGTCTTCTCCGGACAAGCTTTTTTCCGGATGCCCCAAACAATCGGAAAGGGGATTCATCAGAGAAAATGACTTTACCCCAGTCCTCAGCAGTCCAATCCCTGTACCTTTTGCAGAATATCAGTCTGTCCCTGATGTTTTTCCTGGAGAGAAGTGGCTTCTTTGCTGCCCTTCTTGACACCAGGCCATCCTTCAAAAGTCTTTGCCTCACTGTGCATGCAGATTCACTCACACCTGCCTGCTGCCATTCCTGAGCAAGCTCTGTACTGGTGGTGCCCCGATCCCGCAGCTGAATCAACTTTAGGAGACGGTCCTGGCGCTTGCTGGACTTTCTTGGGCACCCTGAAGCTTTCACAACAATTGAACCACTCTCCTTGAAGTTCTTGATGATCTGATAAATGGTTGATTTAGGTGCAATCTTACTGGCAGCAATATCCTTGCCTGTGAAGCCCTTTTGGTGCAAAGCAATGACGGCACGTGTTTCCTTGCAGGTAACCATGGTTGGCAGAGGAAGAACAATGGTTCCAAGCACCACCCTCCTTTTGAAGCTTCCAGTCTGTTATTCAAACTCAATCAGCATGACAGAGTGATCTCCAGCCTTGTCCTCGTCAACACTCACACCTGTGTTAACGAGAGAATCACAAACATGTCAGCTGGTCCTTTTGTGGCAGGGCTGAAATGCAGTGGAAATGTTTTTGGGGGATTCAGTTCATTTGCATGGCAAAGAGGGACTTTGCAATTCATCTGATCACTCTTCATAACATTCTGGAGTATATGCAAATTGCCATCATACAAACTGAGGCAGCAGACTTTGAAAATTAATATTTGTGTCATACTCAACTTTTCCCACGACCGTATATAAAGTTGAAGTCGGAAGTTTACATACACTTAGGTTGGAGTCATTAAAACCTGTTTTTCAATCACTCCATACATTTCTTGTTAACGAACTATAGTTTTGGCAAGTCGATTAGGACATCTACTTTGTGCAATGACACAAGTAATTTTTCCAACAATTGTTTGCAGACAGATTATTTAACTTATAATTCACTGTATCACAATTCCATTGGGTCATACACTAAGTTGACTGTGCTTTTAAACAGTTTGGAAAATTCCAGAAAATTATGTCATGGCTTTAGAATCTTCTGATAGCCTAATTGATGTCAATTGGAGGTGTACCTGTGGATGTTTTTCAAGGCCTACCTTCAAACTCAGTGCCTCTTTGCTTGACATCATGGGAAATCAAAAGAAATCAGCCAAGACCTCAGAAAAATAATTGTAGACCACAAGTCTGGTTCATCCTTGAGAGCAATTTCCAAATGCCTGAAGGTACCACGTTCATTTGTACAAACAATAGTATAAACACCATGGGCTGTAGCTCCCTTCAGTAACCACGAGCACAACCGTTCCTTGATTTTAACTGGCGGCTTTATTCTGTAGTTTTAGTCAGAATTATCACCTTCCAGTTAAAATCAAGGAACGGTTGTGCTCGTGGTTACTGAAGGGAGCTACAGTGAGAACTCATTGGCTGCTTATTACAGAAGGGAGGAAATCAAACTTCACACTTATTATTCCTGGCATGAATTCACACTTCATCCTAACATACACTCTTCAACTTTTATGAACTACACCCGATGACATGAAAACTTAGCTAACGCAGCCCAGGATTGCCTTCCCTCCAAAAGTGTGTTGCTACAATAAGGATCCCCGTTACAACAGTATTAGCTACGTTGTTCCGCTTGTATTATCATTTCCCCCGCACAGCGGACACGTAAACAATTCAAACAAAAGACAACGACATAATCTGGAAGTCTAACTGTCAGTTACATGGGCCCACACAGCCGTCATACCGCTCAGGAAGGAGATGTGTTCTGTCTCCTAGAGATTAACGTACTTTGGTGTGAAAAGTGCAAATCAATCCCAGAACAAAAGCAAAGGACCTTGTGAAGATTCTGGAAGAAACGGGTACAAAAGTATCTATATCCACAGTAAAACGAGTCCTACATCGACATAACCTGAAAGGCCGCTCAGCAATGAAGAAGCCACTGCTCCTAAACCGCCATAAAAAAGCCAGACTACGGTTTGCAACTGCACATGGGGACAAAGATCACACTCTTTGGAGAAATGTCCTCTGGTCTGATGAAACAAAAATATAACCGTTTGGCCGTAATGACCATCGTTATGTTTGGAGGAAATAGGGGGAGGCTTGCAAGCCGAAGAACGCCATCCCATCCGTGAAGAATGGGTGTGGCAGTATCATGTTGTGGGGGTGCTTTGCTGCAGGAGGGACTGGTGCACTTCACAAAATAGATGGCGTCATGAAAAAGGAAAATTATGTGGATATATTGAAGCAACATTTCAAGACATCAGTCAGGAAGTTAAAGCTTGGTCGCAAATGGGTCTTCCAAATGGACAATGACCTCAAGCATACTTCCAAAGTTGTGGCAAAATGGCTTAAGGACAACAAAGTCAAGGTATTGGAGTGGCCATCACAACGCCCAGACCTCAGTCCTATAAAAAAATCTGTGGGCAGAACTGAAAATGCATGTGCGAACAAGGAGGCCTACAAACCTGACTGTTACACCAGCTCTGTCAGGAGGAATGGGCCAAAATTCACCCAACTTATTGTGGGAAGCTTGTGGAAGGCTACCCAAAACTTTTGACCCAAGTTAAACAATTTAAAGGCAAATACTAAGTGAGTGTATGTATACTTCTGACCCACTGGGAATGTGTTGAAAGAAATAAAAGCTGAAATAAATCCTTCTCTCTACTATTATTCTGACATTTCACATTCTTAAAATAAATTGATGATCCTAACTGACCTAAGACCGGGATTTTTTTCTGGGATTAAATGTCAGGAATTGTGAAAAACTGAGTTTAAATGTATTTGGCTAAGGTGTATGTTAACATCTGACTTCAACTGTATATATACACACACACACACACACACACCAATTACTGGGTGGAACCTGTTTATTTTCTAGTGATGTTATTACCTAAAGTGAGCTTACAGAGACAAATTATTGTTTACTTCTACTTTGGGAGAAGATGTTCTCTTGAACTTGGCCAGTGTGATGTGGGACTTCGCTGCCATGACTTCCCTGGTCAGGGTCTGGTTTCACTATTCCACTATTCCTTTACATTGTGAACTTCATCCTTATCAAGGAATGTTCTGGCGGTTTTCCTGTCTGCCTTTTCACCAAATCACAACATGTTTGTGCCCCATCTCAACACCCCCATACCCTTTTACCTTCTCATAGCCTCACCCCAATCTATACAGAGGTCACATCTCTCAGATGCCATTGAAACATGAAGAGATTGTGAATTCCATCCAGTCAATTATGGTATCCCTCCCACTGGCCATTCTTCGGGGGAAACATCACTCATGGTCTCTGTTGCAAAAAGTTGGGAATTAGCAGAATTCTGTGTAAAGACAAAGTTTCTACCTGGGTGAGCTTCCCCTGACATCTGACCAGGGTCCAATAGTGCACTTTATAGGGAATAGGGTGTCGTGGGATGCAACCTCAATTGTACCTCTCCAGTCCTAACCCATCTTTACTTAATCTCCAAACAATCTCCATCTCGCCATAATTTCATTCCACCTTTAAACCAAACCACCTCACCCCTCAAACCCCACCATATTTATTGATTACCATCTTCCACCCATCCAACCCCCAGTGATGTGTAACCACCGCTCTTTCCGCTGCTCTGTTCCAGAGGATTATGACACACTCCCCTGGTCGGGTCGCCACGACACACACACACACGTGGCAGGAGAGGGGTAGGGTGTGGGACAGAGAGTATTAGATGACCTTACAGTCTCACACACTCGTGTTGCCTTTACTCCTCCGGGCTTTGCTACTTTGTTCACAGAAGGACCCCAGTGACTACTTTACCCAAGAGCACTTTGTGCGATTGTGTGTATGGGTCACTGTGTCAATACCATTGCAGCTCTTTACCTCTTTATTCATATAGTATTACATATTTGTTTATTGGTTAGAAAGACTTAAAGAGATGTTTGAAAGTTTTAGGGAAGACATTTTCAAACTTAAAATGTTGCTTAATGATTAACATTCTCTCAAACAAACTCACTTTCAAAGTGAAGGAGATGAGTTGTGGTCTCTTCGGCAGTTTACTTTAATGTTTTTTTTTACAGTGGCTGTGAAGCATTCAGGCACATTATATTTACAGCATGTCTCAATCACTTCTCACATATAACCCTCTCCATCTAAAGCCATTTCACTATTTCTCTTCCTCTTTCTTTCTCGATTTAACAATCCCAGATTCCTGATGGGATTAGCCAGGCTGGACGACCAGGGACAAAAGCCCACAGCTGACTCCTACTCCCTGTCGCCCGTCTCACCGAGTCACTGCTGAGGAGGGTGAGTGGGTTACACACACACACACACACAAATAAGTTGCTCTTCCCCAGTGCTGAATTTACTGAGCCAATCGTCACTAGCTCCCTCAAACTTCAGCTGGGGTCTACAGATGCCCTTTACATTTTGACCCTTAATCCTAGTGTCCTCTGACCTCTCACAGTTATAGGTTCAGCCTCGAAAGCTGGCATCACTACCCTCTTTCTAAACAAACTCTTGAAACAGAGTATAAATGTTGTGCATTCTTCTTATTTTTTATTTGGTAGTGTAGCAATGAACCTGACTTCAGTGCATGCTTTTTTTCTTTCCTTCTTAAAACCGAGATGCCATCGAACTACAGACCATGTTGGGAACAAAGGACCTACCACTGCTACTGCTTTCTGAAAGTCTAACCACCTACCCACCGTCATGGATCTGTGACTATACCAAATGCTTAGACACATACACGGCATGGAGAGGCCAGTGTCTTAGATGACTGGGCAGCCTCACAGAAGGCCAGACCTGAGGCCAATTAAAGCCTTTCACGAGAAGGGACACACTGCACTTCCTGGAAACCTCACAGAGAGGGAAGGACATTCTTTACACTATCCTAGTCCAGTCCTGAGGGTATTCAAAACAGAATCCACTGGGCCAAAACTGGTTGAGTCAACATTGTGTCCATGTCATTTCAACCCCAAAATATTTTTTTAAAGTCATCAACATAAGGGAACTTCATATTTCCTTTCACCCAATTTATAACCTATATGCCATGGTGACATTGGTTTCACTTTAGTTGACAACTCAACCAAATGTTAATCAAAACTAGATATGAACTAACATCTGTGCCCAGTGGGAGGGTTTCAAACCATACTGTTTCTGCTACTTCGTACCAAGATAAACTTTGATAGGGGCTCACACACTCATAGGAATGATCTAAACACTAATTTAATCCTAAACTAATAGTTTGTTGTTTATTTTTCCCAAGCTGTGCTGTTGTGAGCATCAGTCAACAGAGAAAATCCACACCAGTGCCTGGAATAAGCAACACAGAGTTTCCTGCAAGACGCAATTAGTGTCAAAACAATGCTCTCCTCAGGATCCTGTGTGTGTGTTGTAACTTGTTTGTTTATTTACCCTTGTACTGATTGCCATTTCCCATGTAAATATGTGGGCCAACAGGCCCAGCTGATACTAAAAACAGCCTCCTCCATTAATTACAAAGACCTTGGGTTGACTACAGTCGTGGCCAAAACTTTTGAGAATGACACAAATATTAATTCCCACAAGGTTTTGTCAGATGTTACTATGGAATACTGAAGTACAGTGCCTTGCGAAAGTATTCGGCCCCCTTGAACTTTGCGACCTTTTGTCACATTTCAGGCTTCAAACATAAAGATATAAAACTGTATTTTTTTTGTGAAGAATCAACAACAAGTGGGACACAATCATGAAGTGGAACGACATTTATTGGATATTTCAAACTTTTTTCACAAATCAAAAACTAAAAAATTGGGCGTGCAAAATTATTCAGCCCCTTTACTTTCAGTACAGCAAACTCTCTCCAGAAATTCAGTGAGGATCTCTGAATGATCCAATGTTGACCTAAATGACTAATGATGATAAATACAATCCACCTGTGTGTAATCAAGTCTCCGTATAAATGCAACTGCACTGTGATAGTCTCAGAGGTCCGTTAAAAGCGCAGAGAGCATCATGAAGAACAAGGAACACACCAGGCAGGTCCGAGATACTGTTGTGAAGAAGTTTAAAGCCGGATTTGGATACAAAAAGATTTCCCAAGCTTTAAACATCCCAAGGAGCACTGTGCAAGCGATAATATTGAAATGGAAGGAGTATCAGACCACTGCAAATCTACCAAGACCTGGCCGTCCCTCTAAACTTTCAGCTCATACAAGGAGAAGACTGATCAGAGATGTAGCCAAAAGGCCCATGATCACTCTGGATGAACTGCAGAGATCTACAGCTGAGGTGGGAGACTCTGTCCATAGGACAACAATCAGTCGTATATTGCACAAATCTGGCCTTTATGGAAGAGTGGCAAGAAGAAAGCCATTTCTTAAAGATATCCATAAAAAGTGTTGTTTAAAGTTTGCCACAAGCCACCTGGGAGACACACCAAACATGTGGAAGAAGGTGCTCTGGTCAGATGAAACCAAAATTGAACTTTTTTGCAAAAATGCAAAACTTTATTTTTGGCGTAAAAGCAACACAGCTCATCAACCTGAACACACCATCCCCACTGTCAAACATGGTGGAGGCAGCATCATGGTTTGGGCCTGCTTTTCTTCAGCAGGGACAGGGAAGATGGTTAAAATTGATGGGAAGATGGATGGAGCCAAATACAGGACCATTCTGGAAGAAAACCTGATGGAGTCTGCAAAAGACCTGAGACTGGGACGGAGATTTGTCTTCCAACAAGACAATGATCCAAAACATAAAGCAAAATCTACAATGGAATGGTTCAAAAATAAACATATCCAGGTGTTAGAATGGCCAAGTCAAAGTCCAGACCTGAATCCAATCGAGAATCTGTAGAAAGAACTGAAAACTGCTGTTCACAAATGCTCTCCATCCAACCTCACTGAGCTCGAGCTGTTTTGCAAGGAGGAATGGGAAAAAATGTCAGTCTCTCGATGTGCAAAACTGATAGAGACATACCCCAAGCGACTTACAGCTGTAATCGCAGCAAAAGGTGGCGCTACAAAGTATTAACTTATGGGGGCTGAATAATTTTGCACGCCCAATTTTTCAGTTTTTGATTTGTTAAAAAAGTTTGAAATATCCAATAAATGTCGTTCCACTTCATGATTGTGTCCCACTTGTTGTTGATTCTTCACAAAAAATACAGTTTTATATCTTTATGTTTGAAGCCTGAAATGTGGCAAAAGGTCGCAAAGTTCAAGGGGGCCAAATACTTTCGCAAGGCACTGTATAATTACAAGCATTTCTTAAGTGTCAAAGGCTTTTATTGACAATTACATGAAGTTGATGCAAAGAGTCAATATTTGCAGTGTTGACCCTTCTTTTTCAAGGGCAATCCGCCCTGGCATGCTGTCAATTAACTTCTGGGCCACATCCTGACTGATGGCAGCCCATTCTGGCATAATCAATGCTTGGAGTTTGTCAGAATTTGTGGGTTTTTGTTTGTCCACCCGCCTCTTGAGGATTGACCACAAGTTCTCAATGGGATTAAGGTCTGGGGAGTTTCCTGGCCATGGACCCAAAATGTTGATGTTTTGTTCCCCGAGCCACCTAGTTATCACTTTTGCCTTATGGCAAGATGCTCCATCATGCTGGAAAAGGCATTGTTGGTCACCAAACTGTTCCTGGATGGTTGGGAGAAGTTGCTCTCGGATGATGTGTTGGTACCATTCTTTATTCATGGCTGTGTTCTTAGGCAAAATTTGGTGCAAGGCAATGATGACGGCACGTGTTTCCTTGCAGGTAATCTTGGTTGACAGAGGAAGAACAATGATTCCAAGCACCACCCTCCTTTTGAAGCTTCCAGTCTGTTATTCGAACTCAATCAGCATGACAGAGTGATCTCCAGCCCTGTCCTCGTCAACACTCACACCTGTGTTAACGAGAGAATTACTGACATGATATGATGTCAGCTGGTCCTTTTGTGGCAGGGCTGAAATGCAGTGGAAATGTTTTTGGGGATTCAGTTCATTTGCATGGCAAAGAGGGACTTTGTAATTAATTGCAATTCATCTGATTACTCTTCATAACATTCTGGAGTGTATGCAAATTGCCATCATACAAACTGAGGCAGCAGACTTTGTGAAAATTTATATTTGTCTCATTCTCAAAACTTTTGGCCACGAATGTAGACAGAGTAGATAGAGGACCGCTGGCATGGCATGCACTCACACCTTAGGATACTCACTGTTTCTCCAAATGATGTGTTGTATGTAATTCCTGGGTTATAGTTTGGTTTACTTGATTGGTCACTTCAACCCTCCTCCCCCCAAATGTGGGTTCTTAGCTGAAAAGGTTGACAGACATACAAGAAGAGAGACTCAGAAAATGTCTCCTGAGCCGACTGACATTCCACAACCTGCAGGCCCTCTCATTCATCTCAGCAGAGAGCTGTCAGGCATTTGTCTGGTCCGGCTGCCTTGTGGTTTCTTGGATGTGTTGTCTGTTCTGTGCCATGTTTGTTTCAGTGTTTAACAGGGTTGTTTTTTGTGTTTTGGCCTGATGTTGTTGTATTGGTGTACTATACAGTAGGCAGACTGGTGTTGTATTGGTGTACTATACAGTAGGCAGACTGGTGTTGTATTGGTGTACTATACAGTAGGCAGACTGTTGTTTAGAATCTGTTCATCTATTCTGGATGATTGGTGGAGTGGAAAATTGGATAAAACTCTCGTTCTCAAAATCTTTTCACTTTATGTTAATATTTTGTAATGCAATCGATAACCTCCTCACTGGGGTCTTGATTCCTCATTCTAGTGTAAAGGAACAACATGTTGTTCCATCTAGATGACAAAAGCAGGAATGTCTCGGGTGGGATGTCAGAGGGAGTAGCCTCTGTTTTTTTTGCTGACAAGTCCAAAAACATCTCCAACACAAACACAACCACTTTAGGACGGTGTAGTGCAGGGTAGATGAGATTAATGATTTGGAATGAGTGACTTTGTCTGGCCCAGGTTTTTTTTTGTTTGTGTGTGTGTGTGTGTGTGTGTGTGTGTGTGTGTGTGTGTGTGTGTGTGTGTGTGTGTGTGTGTGTGTGTGTGTGTGTGTGTGTGGAAGTGTGTGTATGGAAGTGTGTGGACGTGTTTAACTATACTTGTGGGGATCAGAAGTCCCCACAAGAATAGTAAACAAACAAAACTTTGACCAACTGGGGACATTTTGTTGACCCCTACAAGGTCAAATGCTATTTCTAGGGGGTTAAGGTTAGAATTAGGTTTAGGTTTAGGGTTAGGAGCTAGGGTTGGTTTTAGGGTTAGTGTTAGGAGCTAGGGTTAGGTTTAGGGTCAAGGTTAGGTTTTTGGGTTAAGCTTAGGGTTAGGGGTTAAGGAAAATAGGATTTTGAATGGGACTGAATTGTATGTCCCAACAAGGTTAGCTGTGCAAGACTGTGTGTGTGTGTCTCTCTCTCTGCGCGCGTTCATGGACATGTGTGTGTGCATCTGTGTGTTTGTTCATGCTTGAGGGATAGTAGTGTGAGACAACAACTAGAGAGCCCATAACAAGGAGTGTTTCACATGTGTGATGGAGCAGTGTTTAAGCCCCCTCTCACCCATATTTCACATGTCCCTCCCTGTTCCGTTGTCTGACAGGAAGTCTGATCGTGCTACTGGGCTGGCTTACGTCTCAGTGGTCCACAACTATCTAGCCATGAATTGTGCCACTTACCACTTCTAAAAATAGCTTATGTACTCAACAGTTAAGATGATAAACTCCCATTTGTCCTTTTACTGTAAGCATGGGAATGGAGTGACTGAAACTCTGTTTTATTGGAGTCTCTTTATCTGGATGCACCTGCTTTGACTGAGTCATATTTTACTCTCTCTTTTTTTGTCTGAATCACCTTGTTAAAGTAAATCACCTAACCTTTTATTTATCAAAGATCTGACTAAGAGAGAAAGTATGCTCCTACCAGACTCCTTTATAGAAACTCCCTAACTGGGATTTAGAGGCTTGATATGACATAAAGTATAATATTTTGTTATTCAGAAGGTGAGTGGTCTTTATCTTTCCTTCTTTCTTTCCCCTCCCGCTGTATCTCTCTGTCTTTCAGTCTTTGTCTATTTTTCACCATAAGGTGTGCAGTGACCACCTGACCTTAATGCTTTGAGTGCTCCAGCAGATGTGAGGTGTCAGAGGGTTTGTGACCTCAGTGACGTGGGGGGTTCCAGAGAGATGAGCTCATGCGTGATCAGTAGAGGGAAGTGACTTCTCACTCCACAGGCCAAGGTTAGAGGTGAAAGGTCAGGTCATGAGAAACAACAACCCAGCCCAACTGCCAACCACCGTACTGGGTTAATGTTACCTTAAAGCACAGATTTTGGATCGGTTTACCCTTCCCAAATCCTAACCTTAACCAGGGGGTGGGGTGCAAAAAGAATCAGGGGACTCTTTAGCTCCCAGAACCCACCCCCTTCTCTTCGGGTCCAATCGCTCTCCCTCAACTAGGTCAAGTTTACTGTTCACTAAAATGGCTTCTCCATGTGTCAGAAACCATGATGTTCCCAATGCTACTGAGATTATTATATATATATTGTATCATTGTATTACATTGGTCACCTGTTTGAGAATGAAATGTGTTGAGATGGAGTAGAATATTGGTAAAGCAATATGAAAAATTCAATAAAGTTAATCTACATTATTTATCCCTACTTGTTTTATCGTCAACATTTTGGATCAGATTGGATTGTTGTTTTTTCCATGTGAAGACATTCCAAAAACGTTTTTAGAGAGAAACCATTTGTGATAGTTCATAAACACAGAAAGAAACATTCTTACATCTCGTACACATAGTTACTCATGCTTTGTTCATTGCTGAATCACTGGCTGTTCGTAAATCCCTTCTCCCTGTCCCAGACAGGGGAGTGTGTGTGTGTGTGGGTATGTCCACAGGCTGGGCCTTTATTAGGCTCATCCATACCACCACATTATAGATCCTGTAGCTAGGCAACTGCAGGTCCTAAAACATTACATGGCAAGGGCCCATTGAGTGACATTGCTGGCCCTGTTTGCTTCTTTTCTCTCTGGAATGGGGGTATTTTAAAGGTGCACCCTCAACTTTACACACACACCCTGGCTTCGTCGCCCTCTGTGAGGTGGCTGGAGGAGTGGAACTAACAGTCCCACAATAACAGCCGAGAGAGCCAGCCCATTTCCAACAGAGCAGGGTCTGCTTCTTTGTGCCCAAACACCAGATACACACCACAGTCTGAATGCCAATAGAGGGAGGGATGCAATGCCTAGCTTGTCGTCATAGCGAAAAATGACTATAAATGTTACTATGAAAGTTTATCAATGCATAGATTCAAAATTGAGTTATATCAAGTGGGCAGGCTCTTGGCCACATTTGGCTAAACTATCAATTGGATACATGCAATTTTTGAACCTACATTTTCTCTCTGCTAATAGTTATTTTTTCACCAAAGAATAATCAGCCCAACTCATATAGCTACCTCGACCGAATTGTTCTCGTGAATGGCCTTTACATTCCCTAGCTATGTGGGCGTATGACCCACTAAGGGGTAATTTTAACAACCTAACACATTGGTAAATCCAAACGCTGGCGGTATCGCTATACTTCTGGGTTAGGGTTGAATATTTTCCTTGTATCCCGGTAACTCAGTATATACCGCCAAAACTGAAAGTGTCATTCAAAAGTATTATAAAGCATATACTGTAAATAGACATGTCTGGATTTGATTAGAGCTTTCATTAAAAAAAGTAAACCCTGATGATACCTGAGCCCGATGAGCATTTTATGAGCCCAAGCCCAAATGATTGTGCCTTATCCAATACATACAGTCAGGTCCATAATTATTTGGACAGTGACACAATTTGAATAATTTTGGCTTTGTACGCCACCACAATGGATTGGAAAGGAAACAATCAAGTGCTTTAAGTGTACTTTCATCTTTAATTTAAGGTGTCAAAATGATTGTATGAACTGTGTAGGAATTACAACCATTTTTATGCATAGCCCCCCAATTTTAGGGGCTCAAAAGTAATTGGACAACTAACATAATCATAAATTAAATAGTGAGTTTTAATACTTGGTTGCAAATCCTTTGCAGTCAATGACTGCCTGAAGTCTAGAACCCATAGACATCACCAGATGCTGGGTTTCTTCCCTGGTGATTCTCTGCCAGGCCTTTACTGCAGTTGTCTTCAGTTCCTGCTTGTTCTTGGGGCATTTTGCCTTCAGTTTTTCCTTTAGCAAGTGAAATGCACGCTCAATTGGATTCAGGTCAGGTGATTTACTTGGCCATTGCAGAACATTCCACTTCTTTACCTTAAAAAAGTATTGGACTACTTTCGCAGTATGCTTCGGGTCATTGTCCATCTGCACTGTGAAGCAAAGTCAAATTAGTTTTGAAGCATTTGGCTGAATCTGAGCAGATAATATAGCCCTAAATACTTCAGAATTCATCCTGCTGCTTTTGTCAGCAGTCACATCATCAATAAATACAACGGAACCAGTTCCATTGGCAGCCATACATGCCCACACCATAGCACTACCTCCACCATGCTTCACAGATGGTGCTGACGGAGATGGCAGCATCGCGACTAGCTCTTAAGAAACTCTGCAGTATTTTGTTTATGAACTATTTTTTACATTAATAGCTAAGGAATTGTTTTGTGTCATAAAACCGGGAAGAACTATTGGATATTAGAGCATCGGTAACTCACCAGAACATCCAGCATTACAACCAGGATTACGACTTCCCTGGAGCGGATCCTTTGTTTGCTCTCCCCAGAGAATTTGAACTTATTCCAGAGGCTGACCCAAAACAACACTGGCGCAGGAGAGGTACTCGGGGCGGTCTTCTTGTTCGACTTAGGAAGTGTGCACACCACCCACTGCCCCTGAGTATTTTACTCGCTAATGTCCAATCTCTGGATAATAAAGTTGATGAACTCAAGGTGAGAGTTGCTTTTCAGAGAGACACCAGGGATTGTAACATACTCTGCTTCACAGAAACATGGCTTTCTCGAGATATACTGTCTGACTCTATAAAGCCAGTTGGGTTCTCAGTACATCTCGCCGACAGGAACAAACATCTCTCCGGGAACCAGAAGGGTGGATGTATATGTTTTATGATTAACGACTTATGGTGTAACTATGATAACATACAGGAACTGAAGTCCTTCTTTTCACCCAACCTAGAATATCCTACAATCAAATGCCGACCGTACTATCTCCCGAGAGAATTTGCAGCGGTCTATATCCCCCCTCAAGCCGATACCATGACGGCCCTCAAAGAACTTCACTGGACTTTATGCAAACTGGAAACCACATATCCTGAGGCTGCATTTATTGTAGCTGGAGATTTTAACAAAGCAAATTTGAGAAAAAGGCTCCCAAAATTCTATCAACATATTGTTTGTTGTACTCACGCTGCTAAAACTCTCGATCATTGTTATACTACCTTCCAGAATGCATATAAGGCCCTCGCCTGCCCTCGCCTTGCTCCTCCCCTCCTATAGTCAGAAACTCAAAAAGGAAGCACCCGTGGTAAGGACTATTCAACACTGGTCTGACCAATAGCAATCCACGCTTCAAGATTGTTTTTATCACGTGGACTGGGATATGTTCAGAGTAGCTTCAGAAAATAATATCAACACATATACCGATACAGTGAATGCATAGGAGATGTTGTACCCACTGTGACTATTATAACCTACCCCAACCAGAAACCGTGGACGGATAGATGGGAGCATTTGCGCAAAACTGAAAGCACGAACAACCGCATTTAACCAGGGCAAGAAGACTGGGAATATGGAAAAATACAAATAGTGTATTTATAGCCTCCGCAAAGGCTAAACGTCGGTATAGGGACGTATGTGACAGGGTCTACAGACAATCATGGATTATAAAAGGAAAACCAGCCACGTCGCGGAGACCGGCGTCTTGCATCTGAACACCTTCTTCACTCGCTTGAGGATAATACAGTGGCACTGACACGGCCCGCTATCAAGGATTGTGGGCTCTCCTCCTCCTAGGCCAACTTGAGTAAGTCATTTATGAGTGTTAACCCTCGCAGGGCTGCCGGCCCAGATGGTATCCCTAGCCTCGTTCACAAAGCATGCGCAGTCCAGCTGGCTGGTGTGTTTAGCCTGGATCTCAATCCCATAGAGCACTTATTGGACCTGTTGGATCGGAGTGTGAGAGCAAGAGCCATTCCCCCAAGAAATGTCCGGGAACTTGGTGGAAGAGTGGGGTAACATCTCACAGCAAGAACTGGCAAATCTGGTGCAGTCCATGAGGACATGCACTGCAGTACTTAATGCAGCTGGTGGCCACACCAGATACTGACTGTTACTTTTGATTTTGACCCCCCCTTTGTTTAGGGACCCATTATTCCATTTCTGTTAGTCACATGTCTGTGGAATTTGTTCAGTTTATGTCTCAGTTGTTGAATCTAATGTTCATACAAATATTTACACATGTTAAGTTTACTGAAAATAAACGCAGTTGACAGTGAGAGCACGTTTCTTTTTTTGCTGAGTTTATATATAGGGCTATATATCAATCTAGAACACGATTATCTATTTTGGATGCAATTTTAATGAAGTTGATGGATAAAGAGAAAGACTGCCAGAGTGTGCTCGAACATGCACTGATTTAAAGCAGCTATATTCGAGTGATAGGCTGTTTTAAAATTCTGCAAATGCAATTTTAATACAAATTTAAAAATAAGATGACTCCCAAAAACCAGATGTAGATGGTTAAATTCTGTCTTTATATTACTGTAGCATAGGTTATGCTGCAGCAAATGCATGGCTACATGTCACAATAAAAAAGTTACCATGATGAGATGATAGATCTACATTCATTGTGAACTGTTCTCCGTACTAAGATGGGCTGTCTGTCCCCCACCTTGAGTGTTGATGATTCGTCATGCAGAGGCCATAGAGAAACCATATTTGGACATTGCATATAATGTAACAGTTCCATTTCAGGCCATGCTGTTCATATAAATCATTTATTATAATTTACCGGTTTCTCTCAGTTATGTATCCTGGGAAAAGGGAGTGGTTTTGGGCGGTAAATCCTGGTAAATCTTTTTAACCTCTCCATTCAACCATATTGGAAACATATGTTAACATTGCCAAAGCAAGTGAAATGGATAATAAACAAAAGTAAAATAAACAATAAAAATTAAGAGTAAACATTACACTCATAAACGTTTCAAAGGAATAGAGACATTTCAAATGCCATATTATGGCTATGTACAGTGTTGTAACAATAAATAAACATAAATATGGGTTGTATTTGCAATGGTGTTTGTTCTTCACTGGTTGTGTTACGGTGAGTGAATGAGGACCCAAAAGCGAACTAACTTAAACAGAGCTTCTTTAATAACCAAACATAGGTAGGCTCAGATAGACCGGCAGATTCCGACAGGACAAGACAAGGTTACAGCAAACATGACGATAGTCTGGCTCAGGCATGAAACACAACAAACAAGAATCCGACAAGGACAGGAACAAAAACAGAGAGAGATATAGGGGACTAATCAGAGGGAAAAAGGGAACAGGTGGGAAACGGGGTGACGAGGTAGTCAGGAGGAGACAAGGAACAGCTGGGGGAAAGCGGGGGAGAAAAGGTAACCTAATACGACCAGCAGAGGGAGACAGGGTGAAAGGAAAGGACAGAGACACAACATGACAATACATGACAGTACCCCCCCACTCACCGAGCGCCTCCTGGCGCACTCGAGGAGGAAACCTGGCGGCAACGGAGGAAATCCTCGATCAGCGCACGGTCCAGCACGTCCCGAGAGGGAACCCAACTCCTTTCCTCAGGACCGTACCCCTCCCAATCAACGAGGTACTGGTGACCACGGCCCCGAGGACGCATGTCCAAAATCCTGCGGACCCTGTAGATGGGTGCGCCCTCGACAAGGATGGGGGGGGGGGGGAAGACGAGCGGGGGCGCAAAGAACGGGCTTAATACAGGAGACATGGAAGACCGGGTGGACGCGACGAAGGTATCGCGGAAGAAGAAGTCGAACTGCGACAGGATTAATGACCCGAGAAATACGGAACGGACCAATGAACCGCGGGGTCAACTTGCGAGAAGCCGTCTTAAGGGGAAGGTTCTGAGTGGAGAGCCAAACTCTCTGACCGCGACAATATCTAGGACTCTTAGTTCTACGCTTATTAGCAGCCCTCACAGTCTGCGTCCTATAACGGCAAAGTGCAGACCTGACCCTCTTCCAGGTGCGCTCGCAACGTTGGACAAAAGCCTGAGCGGAGGGGACGCTGGACTCGGCGAACTGAGATGAGAACAGCGGAGGCTGGTACCCGAGGCTACTCTGAAAAGGAGATAGCCCGGTCGCAGACGAAGGAAGCGAGTTGTGGGCGTATTCTGCCCAGGGGAGCTGTTCTGACCAAGACGCAGGGTTGCGAAAAGAAAGACTGCGTAAGATGCGACCAATAGTCTGATTGGCCCGTTCTGCTTGACCGTTAGACTGGGGGTGAAAGCCGGAAGAGAGACTGACGGAAGCCCCAATCAAACGGCAAAACTTCCTCCAAAATTGAGACGTGAATTGCGGACCTCTGTCCGAAACGACGTCTGACGGAAGGCCATGAATTCTGAAAACATTCTCGATGATGATTTGTGCCGTCTCTTTAGCAGAAGGAAGCTTAGCAAGGGGAATGAAATGAGCCGCCTTAGAGAACCTATCGACAACCGTAAGAATAACAGTCTTCCCCGCTGACGAAGGCAGTCCGGTGACAAAATCTAAGGCGATGTGAGACCACGGTCGAGAGGGAATGGGCAGCGGCCTGAGACGGCCGGCAGGAGGGGAGTTACCGGACTTAGTCTGCGCGCAGACCGAACAAGCAGCCACGAAACGACGCGTGTCATGCTCCCGGGTGGGCCACCAAAAACGCTGGCGAATGGAAGCAAGCGTACCCCGAACGCCAGGGTGGCCGGCTAACTTGGCAGAGTGAGCCCACTGAAGAACGGCCAGACGAGTAGGAACGGGAACGAAAAGAAGGTTCCTAGGACAAGCGCGCGGCGACGGAGTGTGAGTGAGCGCTTGCTTTACCTGCCTCTCAATTCCCCAGACAGTCAACCCGACAACACGCCCCTCAGGGAGAATCCCCTCGGGGTCAGTGGAGGCTACTGAAGAACTGAAGAGACGAGATAAAGCATCAGGCTTGGTGTTCTTAGAGCCCGGACGATAAGAAATCACGAACTCGAAACGAGCGAAAAACAGCGCCCAACGCGCCTGACGCGCATTAAGTCGTTTGGCAGAACGGATGTACTCAAGGTTCCTATGGTCAGTCCAAACGACAAAAGGAACGGTCGCCCCCTCCAACCACTGTCGCCATTCGCCTAGGGCTAACCGGATGGCGAGCAGTTCGCGGTTTCCCACATCATAGTTACGTTCCGACGGGGACAGGCGATGAGAAAAATACGCGCATGGGTGGACCTTGTCGTCAGAGAGGGAGCGCTGAGAAAGAATGGCTCCCACGCCCACCTCTGACGCGTCAACCTCGACAACGAACTGTCTAGAGACGTCAGGTGTAACAAGGATAGGAGCGGATGTAAAACGATTCTTGAGGAGATCAAAAGCTCCCTGGGCGGAAACGGACCACTTAAAGCACGTCTTGACAGAAGTAAGGGCTGTGAGAGGAGCTGCCACCTGACCGAAATTACGGATGAAACGACGATAGAAGTTCGCGAAGCCGAGAAAGCGCTGCAGCTCGACGCGTGACTTAGGGGCGGGCCAATCAATGACAGCTTGGACCTTAGCGGGATCCATCTTAATGCCTTCAGCGGAAATAACAGAACCGAGAAATGTGACGGAGGGGGCATGAAAAGTGCACTTCTCAGCCTTCACAAAAAGACAATTCTTTAAAAGGCGCTGGAGGACACGTCGAACGTGCTGAAGATGAATCTGGAGTGACGGTGAAAAAATCAGGATATCGTCAAGGTAAACGAAAACAAAGATGTTCAGCATGTCTCTCAGGACATCATTGACTAATGCCTGAAAGACAGCTGGAGCGTTAGCGAGGCCGAAAGGAAGAACCCGGTATTCAGAGTGCCCTAACGGAGTGTTAAACGCCGTCTTCCACTCGTCCCCCTCCCTGATGCGCACGAGATGGTAAGCGTTACGAAGGTCCAATTTAGTGAAAAACCTGGCTCCCTGCAGGATCTCGAAGGCTGAAGACATAAGAGGAAGCGGATAACGATTCTTAACTGTTATGTCATTCAGCCCTCGATAATCTATGCAGGGGCGCAGAGACCCGTCCTTCTTCTTGACAAAAAAAAAACCCCGCTCCGGCGGGAGAGGAGGAGGGGACTATGGTACCGGCGTCAAGAGCTACAGACAAATAATCCTCGAGAGCCTTACGTTCGGGAGCCGACAGAGAGTATAGTCTACCCCGGGGGGGAGTGGTTCCCGGAAGGAGATCAATACTACAATCATACGACCGGTGTGGAGGAAGAGAGGTGGCCCTGGACCGACTGAACACCGTGCGCAGATCGTGATATTCCTCCGGCACCCCTGTCAAATCACCAGGCTCCTCCTGTGAAGAAGAGACAGAGGAAACAGGAGGGATAGCAGACATTAAACATTTCACATGACAAGAGA
The DNA here is from genome assembly GCF_057628025.1 of Oncorhynchus mykiss. NCBI lineage: Eukaryota > Metazoa > Chordata > Actinopteri > Salmoniformes > Salmonidae > Oncorhynchus > Oncorhynchus mykiss. The sequence goes on along the minus strand of NC_143027.1, from coordinate 33,492,877 downwards.
CGTTCCAGGAGAGGATAGAATTACTAGACCAATTAATGGAAGGATTATGACAAACTAGCCAGGGATGGCCCAGAAAAACAGGTGTAAAAGGTGAACGAAAAATCAAAAAAGAAATGGTTTCGCTATGATTACCAGAAACAGTGAGGGTTAAAGGTAGCGTCTCACGCTGAATCCTGGGGAGAGGACTACCATCCAGGGCGAACAAGGCCGTGGACTCCCTTAACTGTCTGAGAGGAATGTCATGTTCCCGAGCCCAGGTCTCGTCCATAAAACAGCCCTCCGCCCCAGAGTCTATTAAGGCACTGCAGGAAGCTGACGAACCGGACCGACAAGGTAGTGCAGGATCTTGAAGGAGAGACAGGAGTAGTAGCGCTCACCAGTAGCCCTCCGCTTACTGATGAGCTCTGGCTTTTACTGGACATGAAGTGACAAAATTACCAGCAGAACCGCAATAGAGACAGAGGCGGTTGGTGATTCTCCGTTCCCTCTCCTTAGTCGAGATGCGGATACCTCCCAGCTGCATAGGCTCAGCTCCCGAGCCGGCAGAGGAAGATGGTAGTGATGCGGAGAGGGGGGCAACGGAGAACGCGAGCTCCTTTCCACGAGCTCGGTGACGAAGATCAACCCGTCGCTCAATGCGAATAGCGAGTTCAATCAAGGAATCCACGCTGGAAGGAACCTCCCGGGAGAGAATCTCATCCTTTACCTCTGCGCGGAGACCCTCCAGAAGACGAGCGAGCAAAGCCGGCTCGTTCCAGCCACTGGAGGCAGCAAGAGTGCGAAACTCAATAGAGTAGTCTGTTATGGATCGATTGCCTTGACATAGGGAAGACAGGACCCTGGAAGCCTCCTCCCCAAAAACAGATCGATCAAAAACCCGTATCATCTCCTCCTTAAAGTCCTGATACTGGTTAGTACACTCAGCCCTTGCCTCCCAGATTGCCGTGCCCCACTCACGAGCCCGTCCAGTAAGGAGAGATATGACGTAGGCGACACGAGCAGTGCTCCTGGCGTAAGTGTTGGGCTGGAGAGAAAACACAATATCACACTGGGTGAGGAACGAGCGGCATTCAGTGGGCTCCCCAGAGTAACACGGCGGGTTATTGATTCTGGGCTCCGGAGATTCGAAAGCCCTGGAAGTGGCCGGTGGATCGAGGCGGAGATGGTGAACCTGTTCTGTGAGGTTGGAGACTTGGGTGGCCAGGGTCTCAACGGCATGTCGAGCAGCAGACAATTCCTGCTCGTGTCTGCCTAGCATCGCTCCCTGGATCTCGACGGCTGAGTGGAGAGGATCCGAAGTCGCTGGGTCCATTCTTGGTCGGATTCTTCTGTTACGGTGAGTGAATGAGGACCCAAAAGCGAACTAACTTAAACAGAGCTTCTTTAATAACCAAACATAGGTAGGCTCAGATAGACCGGCAGATTCCGACAGGACAAGACAAGGTTACAGCAAACATGACGATAGTCTGGCTCAGGCATGAAACACAACAAACAAGAATCCGACAAGGACAGGAACAAAAACAGAGAGAGATATAGGGGACTAATCAGAGGGAAAAAGGGAACAGGTGGGAAACGGGGTGACGAGGTAGTCAGGAGGAGACAAGGAACAGCTGGGGGAAAGCGGGGGAGAAAAGGTAACCTAATACGACCAGCAGAGGGAGACAGGGTGAAAGGAAAGGACAGAGACACAACATGACAATACATGACAGGTTGCCCTTTTCTTGTGGCAACAGGTCACAAATATTGCTGCTGTGATGGCACTGTGGTATTTCACCTAATAGATATGTGAGTTTATCAAAATGTGATTTGTGGGTCTGTCATCTGAGGGAAATATGTGTCTTCAATATGGTCATACATTTGCCAGGAGGTTAGGAAGTGCCGCTGAGTTTCCACCTCATTTTGTGGGCAGTGTGCACATAGCCTGTCTTCTCTTGCAAGCCAGGTCTGCCTTCGGCGGCCTCTCTCAATAGCAAGGCTATGCTCACTGAGTCTGTACATAGTCAAACCTTTTCTTAATTTTGGGTCAGTCACATGAGTCAGGTATTCTGTCACTGTGTACTCTCTGTTTAGGGCCAAATAGCATTCCAGTTTTCTCAATTTTTGTGTTAATTCTTTCCAATGTGACAAGTAATTATAATTTAGTTTTCTCATGATTTGTTTGGGTCTAATTGTGTTGCTGTCCTGGGGATGTTTGTCATTTTGAAACAGAGACCCAGGACCAGCTTGCTTAGGGGATCCTACAATCACTCTTCTCTAGGTTAATCTCTCTGTAGGTGATGGCTTTGTTATGGAAGGTTTGGGAACCTTTTCTTTTTAAGTGGTTGTAGAATTGAATGTCTCTTTTCTGGATTTTGATACTTAGCGGGTATTATACTAATTCTGTTCTGCATGCATTATTTGGTGTTTTACATTGTACACAGAGGATCTTTTTGCTAAATTCTACATGCTGAGTCTCAATTTGGTGTTTGTTCCATTTTGTGAATTATTGGCTGGTGAGCGGACCCCAGACCTCAAAACCATAAAGGGCAATGGTTTCTATAACTAATTCAAGTATTTTTTGTCAGATTCTAATTGGGATGTCAAACTTTTGATGACGTAGAAGGCCCTTCTTGCCTTATCTCTCAGATTGTTCACAAATTTGTGGAAGTTGCCTGTGGTGTTGATGTTTAGGCTGAGGTATGTATAATTTTTTTGTTTGTGCTCTAGGGCATTGGTGTCTAGATGGAACTTGTATTTGTGGTCCTGGCAACTGGACCTTTTTTGGAGCACCATTATTTTGTCTTACTTAGATTTACTGTCAGTGTCAGGTCTGACAGAATCTGTGCAGAAGATAAGATCTAGATGCTCTTGTATGCCTCCTTGGTTGGGGACAGAAGCACCAGATCAACAAACAGTAGACATTTGACTTCAGATTCTAGTAGGGTGAGGCCGGGTGCCCTCGCCAATTCATTGATATATATGGTGAAGAAGGTGGGGCTCAAGCTGCATCCCTGTCTCACCCCACAGCCCTGTGGAAAGAAATTTGTTTTTTGCCTATTTTAACCGCACACTTGTTTGTGTACATGGATTTTATAATGTTGTGTATGTTTTTCTCCTAACACCGCTTTTCATTAATTTGTATAGTAGAATATCATGCCAAATTGAGTCAAAAGATTTTTTGAAATCAACAAAGCATGAGAAGACTTTGCCTTTGTTTTGGTTTGTTTATTTGTCAGGGTATGCAGGGTGAATACGTGGTCTGTCGTACAGTAATTTGGTGAAAAGCCAATTTGACATTTGCTCAGTACATTGTTTTCACTGAGGAAATGTATGAGTCTGCTGTTAATGATAATGCAGAGGTTGCTGTTGATGCATATCCCGTGGTAGTTATTGGGGTCAAATTTGTCTCCACTTTTGTGGATTTGGGTGATCAGTCCTTGTGTCACGCCCCTGGCCATAGAGAGGTTTTTATTCTCTATTTTGCTTAGGCCAGGGTGTGACTAGGGTGGGCATTCTAGTTTCTTTACTCCTATGTTTTCTATTTCTTTGTTTTTGGCTGAGTGTGGTTCTCAATCAGAGGCAGCTGTTTATCGTTGTCTCTGATTGGGAATCATATTTAGGCAGCCTTTTTCCCACCTGTGTTTTGTGGGTAGTTGTTTTCTGTATAGTTTATTTGCCTTACAGAACTGTTTGTTTTTTCACTTTGTTATTTTGTTTGAGTGTTTTGGGGGGGGGGGGGGGGGGGGATATAGGCTGCACACATGAGGAAATGTTTGTCTGAGAATTTCCCTATTAATTTGTAGCCAGATGTAAAATGTTCCTGTTTTTAATAATTTAATGGTGGGTTAGGTCTGCTCTATACCAAATTAACATACCCCCTGAGTCTCTTCCCAGTTTCACACTTGGTCGTTTAGGGGATGGTACTACTAGCTTTCTATAACCTAGAGCGCAACCAGTGGGTCCATCTCCTCTATACCATGTTTCTTTTAGGATGGCAATGTCTGTATTTCCAATTTCTTTGAAGTCTGGTGATATTAATCCCACCAGGAAATGTGTTTTGCCATCCCAATCAGCCACCTCACAATCCGGGCCTACATAACCAAACCCACCCATTGGCGGGAAAGAGCGATAGTGGTGGAAAGACAGACATGCGGGGAGACGTTTCTAGCACATTCTCCCGAGCTTCAATTTACACGCCTGCTAAACAGCGCGTTGTGTAGAGGGAGCGCTGGCTGAAAGGGGGATGGGGTCGGGGAGTATTGTGTGCTGAACAGCAGAGCCCCACTCTAGCTGAATAGGTATTGTCATCTGGATTTATAGTTCACCAAAGTACTTTCTCCTGCTGTGGGGGTTTACAACCGCCAGGCTGGGGTTTGGGGAACCACGGTGGGAACAGGATGCATTGCATGCAGGCCCAACCAGAAATAATATTAAGGACTTACAAACTACATTTCTGATGTTTTGGTACCTTATTCTATTAATTCAACTACCTTTTCGATCAGTTTAAATAAACATGTAAACAAATACTTTAAACAATATCCGTTTAATGTCAGTGTAACAATGGAAAGAAGAATATTGCATCAAATACACAATGGATCTTTACATCAAAACCAGTCAGTAAAACAGCAGTATATTCCTAAAAATCCATGAAAAGAAACACATCTGGCACAATATGTACATATATAAAACACAAGTTTGCTAAATGTTTTGTTTTATCCTAAAATAATTTAGACTCCAGAACAGGTGTTGTGGACATCCTATATTTGACATCTAAATCTATGGTCCTAATTTGTGTAATATATGTGATTTTTCGCTGTTATAGACAAATGTAAGAATGCCTGAGTTGTGTATTGGTTTGAAAATAGGCCAACATGTTTTCGTCTATCTTCACACAGTCTCATGCAGCAAAAACCCATTGTCCAAAAACCTTTTACGTGGTTTGGAGTTAAACCACTCTGAAGTCACTGTAGCCTACACTGAAGTAAAAAGACAGCATTGTCATTAGAACTTCCTTTTAGAAAAACAAATTCCGGTAAACATTTCTAAATGCAAAGGTTTATGAGCAATTATAGAAAATATAGCCTTGGACATTTAAAACATTACTGTACCTAAAACAAAGACGCTCCTTTTTGTCATTGGCTATCACTTTAGGCTATACGCATAGTCTCCAAACGTTTATTTTCTTCTGTTTGCAAAAAAAGGATGAATGAATATTTTCTCCAATATTGTGTTTAGTTTAAAGTCAGTGTTACAAAAGGGAATGACGCTTTCATTTATTTCAAAGTTCAGAGTAAACTGCAGGTGCAAAAAACGTTTTTCAAAAAAGTTTTTCAAAAAAACACAGACCACATTTAAGCACAGCCTAGCCACCCCATCATGAGGGTGAGACGCAGGGCTACACGTAATTCCTTTTGTCATAGTCCACGGTCCCGTTCGGTGTGGCCCGTTTGGTCGGGGCATATTTCGCCGAGTAGCCCGAATTCCCGTTAGAAGGACAGGAGCAGCAGAGGAGCGCGCCCCCGATCAGCAGGAGCGCAGTGGCCGCCCAACCGATGTAGAGCGCAGCCCCAATCTCCCTCTTCTTGGACGCGGGCACCTGTGGGTTGTAGAAATCCGAGATTATGTTGTTGGCCATCCAGCAGAGAGGGACTAAAACAAACAAGCCACTGATTATGTAGATAACCCCTCCGGCGTTCACCACCCGGGCTTTGACGTTCTCGTCATTGATGCAGTTGGTGCACTGCGCCCCGGCGATCACCACCATTAGCCCCAGCACGCCAAACACACATGCGATGACGGTCAGGGCTCGCGCCGCTTGCAGGTCGTGGCCGAGCGCGAGGACCGAGTCGTGCACCTTGCACTGCATCTGGCCCGTGCTCTGCACCACACAGGACATCCAGAGCCCATCCCAGATGGTCTGAGCCACCACAATGTTGGCCTCGATGAACGCCGTCACCTTCCACATGGGCAGCCCGCAAACGACCATCACCAGGAGCGAACCAATGACGCACAGTCCCAGTCCAAGGATCTCCAGTCCAGCGGACACCATCTTAGCTCCTTTTTAACGGATTTAAAATTAATAATATTTGTCCTCTGTGTTTAACAACGCGTCTCAATCTGGATGCTGCGCTTTAGGATATATGATCTTCAGTTAGGAAGTTGCTACAAATAGTCTACAAAAATGATTTATTTTAGTCAGTATGTTACTGACTGGCTGTAAAAACAACTGGTAACATAGAGCGTCTGGACCACGGATATATTTTGAGTGGGGTGTGGGCGACTCCACAAATGCTAAAGCCAGAGGAAAAACTTTCACCCAATCAGAAGTCACCGCATCCTCTTAGCCCCAATGAGGAGGCAGGGAAATTGGATGAGAATGAACAAAGCCAGAGGAGCGCTTTGTGTGTGTTTACAGTTATTCCGAAGATGGTTTAGTATGTTATTTGGTTAAATATAGGTTTGGGAACAAACGCAAAGGACACTTGGAAGACCAGTAGGCTGTAATAAAACCTGTTCTAACCAAATTGATTATTACTGGAATAGTATTGTCTAGGCCTACACAATAATTAAATGGTATAATATTTTTAAGGAAACTCAGTAGAATTTAAGCACATGCAATGAATTGGTTGTGCCCAGAGGTTACTGTATATGGCTCTACCCAGACCTGCAACATTTATAGCCTATTAGAATCACATTCAATGTTATTTTATTTTGTTGAATATTGTAACATTGTAATAATAGCCAAAATAAAAGAAAAACACACAGCCTATGTAATCCCCATTCACAGCAGTTTGGATTGCCCAATGCTGTGAAAGCTTGCGGTTTGCAGTTTATTGACAACACAGTTGTAAGCAGGTGTAACTAGTTACGTTACAAATGTTTGTTTTATGGTAGGTTAGGCTGTACTATGGTAGGCTAGGCTACCATAGAACATTTCTAGAAATATATTTTATTGGAAAAAAATGCATCCACCCCATGCACTCTCTCCCCGACTCAATGTTTTACTAAGTTTGCATTGACATCAAAACAAAGTTGCCATTTAGACAAGGCTTGTTACATTGTTACTGTTGCGAGGCTAAAGCGAGTAGGCTAGGAGAAGGAATGTTTCCTCCTCCGAAACGACCAAAGCGTGTCAAGACATCAAAATCTGACGTCATCATCCATCAACAATGATAACCGCCTTGTGTAGAAACTGAGAAGCAGGGCTGCCATTTTGGATGTTAAACTACCTATAGGCTGCCTATTGTTGCACTTCCACCATAGTTTGAGCCGCAATGGACCCAGTGGCACTGACTCCCACCCGTGACAAACGGGCATCATGGGGCGGAACAATTGAGCGGTTTCTGAAATCTCTTTCCTGTCCTGGGATAGAAAGAAGAGGGGGAAATACTTATGTTTATTTCCATTTCATAAATCACACACAGGTAAGGTATCAAACGGTCGTATATTAATGTTTATCTACCCGAATGAGTCTGATGAAAAGGGATTGAGCGTCTTGAGTGAGATTAGCGTTACAGATAGTTGAACTTTGGCAACATGACACCAGTCACACGAGGAAAAACTGTTGCATGCTAAAGTTTGACATGAAACAAATAGTTTCATAGTGTTTCGCAAGTTTAATTGATAGGCCTGTTTCCTATTTAAGATAATATACAATGTTTCCATATACAGTATATGCAATCATGCCAAACATATTCCTATTCATTTGGCCGTTAAATACTTCATAGGGTCTGGTGTGTTTGCAAAATGTCAATTTTTCCCAAACTGGGTGTGGACGTCAAAACTGTGGTAGACAACACAAGGCCAAAACATTTCCGCTACATTACAAATATCCTATCTTCTCATTCAAGGAAGGAACATTGAAAAATACAAAATCATAATACAAAACTTCACTTGTGACAAAATTGACAATGCATTGTGAATAGGGGCAATTCCATTCTGAGAGTCTGATTTTTCACTTTAAATGGTAGGTAGCATAAACGTGTCATATGTAACATGGTTTTGCATTAGAATACACATCAAAAGTCCCAATGCAAAGTTACACCTCACTTTTCCATTTTTTTAGTTATTACATTAAACTGATCAGAATTCCGAAGAATGACGAAGTCACACAGTAAATAATCATTTGCAGGGTGTGACTTAATATGGAGGACCTGACGAGCCAGCCTATTTCCTATAATTCTAAACTCCAACAGAAATCAAAATGTATAATTTTAAATTAGACCAAATTGCTTTCACACATGACTACTAGTTTCCATTACATTTTCAGCGAATTTACAAGCAAATACTGTATGAATTTATTGTTACAAATCAGCTTGCAAATTTGGTAGCCAACAAGCCTGCTAATGTTAGCCCTACCTACGTAACGTTAGCACTACGTGAGTCAGCCAGTGCATTCCTAGCTCATTAAAGTAAACCAGCATTTTTTTCGAAATACATAACGCCATTTATTTATTTATTTTTATTTCACCTTTATTTAACCAGGTAGGCCAGTTGAGAACAAGTTCTCATTTACAACTCCGACCTGGCCAAGATAAAGCAAAGTAGTGCGACAAAAACAACAACACAGAGTTACACATGGGATGAACAATTGTACAGTCAATAACACAATTGAAAATCTGTATACAGTGTGTGCAAATTAAGGAAGTAAGGCAATAAATAGGCCATAGTGGCGAAGTAATTACAATTTAGCAAATAACACTAGTGATAGATGTGCAGATGAGGATGTGCAAGAATAAATACTGGTGTGCAAAAGAGCAGAAAAAACAAATATGGGGATGAGGTAGGTAGTAGGTTGGATGGACTATTTACAGATAGGCTGTGTACAGCTGCAGCGATCGGTAAGCTGCTCTGACAGCCAATGCTTGAAGTTAGTGAGGGAGATATGTCTCCAACTTAAGTGATTTTTGCAATTTGTTCCAGTCATTGGCAGCAGAGGAAGGAAAGGCGGCCAAATGAGGTGTTGGCTTTGGGGATGACCAGTGAAATATACCTGCTGGAGCGCATGCTACGAGTGGGTGTTGCTATGGTGACCAGTGAGCTGAGATAAGGCGGAGCTTTACCTAGCGAAGACTTATAAATTACCTGGAGCCAGTGGGTTTGGCGACTAATATGTAGCGAGGGCCAGCCAACATGAGCGTACAGGTCTCAATGGTGGGTAGTATATGGGGCTTTGGTGACAAAACGGATGGCACTGTGATAGACTGCATCCAATTTGCTGAGTAGAGTGTTGGAGGCTATTTTGTAAATTATATCGCCGAAGTCAAGGATCGGCAGGATAGTCAGTTTTACGAGAGTATGTTTAGCAGCATGAGTGAAGGAGGCTTTGTTGCGAAATAGGAAGCCGATTCTAGATTTAATTTTGGATTGGAGATGCTTAATATGAGTCTGGAAGGAGAGTTTACAGTCTAGACAGACACCTAGGCATTTGTAGTTGTCCACATATTCTAAGTCAGAACCGTCCAGAGTAGTGATGCTAGGCGGGCGGGTGTGTGCAGCGATCGGTTGAAGAGCATGCATTTAGTTTTACTAGCATTTAAGAGCAGTTGGAGGCCACAGAAGGAGTGTGGCATGGCATCGAAACTCGTTTGGAGGTTTGTTAACAGTGTCCAAAGAAGGGCCAATGTTTACAGTATGGTGTCGTCTGCGTAGAGGTGGATCAAAGAATCACCCGCAGCATGAGTGACATCATTGAAATATACAGAAAAAAGAGTCGGCTCGAGAATTGAACCCTGTGGCACCCCCATAGAGACTGCCAGAGGTCCGGACAACAGGCCCTCCAATTTGACACACTGAACTCTATCTGAGAAGTAGTTAGTGAACCAGGCGAGGCAGTCATTATAGAAACCAAGGCTGTTGAGTCTGCCGATAAGAATACGGTGATTGACAGAGTTGAAAGCCTTGGCCAGGTCGATGAAGACGGCCCGGCCAATCGGAGAATTGACGATTGACGGCTGAGTTAGCTACCGAAGTCAAAGAAGAGTGAAGGAGAGGCCTTCAGTGGGAGAGGCCATTTCACCGACAGAGGGAGAGTCCGTTAATCCAATAGCGATGTAGTGAGGTAAATCCACATTGAATTTATCCGTTTTATCTCCATCACTGCTGACACTGGCAATGTACCGGTAGGTCGGTAGAAAATAGAGGTTGCAGGCTTCACGTTCAAGCTCGGCACAGCACCTGGTTTCAGCTAGTCTCATTCCGAATCCTGGCTTTCACTGGTTATACTAAGCCATCAAAGTCCTCCAGAGTGAAATGAGCACAACATACAGTAGACGTGTGCATGGTTCCCATACACCAATCCGCTCGCTTCAACCGGACAAACCAGTCCCACTTCAAAGCTAGCTTCTCGTTTTTGGGCCACAAATGAGTCGTAACCCCGTCCTTGTGGGTATTACTGCACTAGCTACTAACAACAGAAAACTACGACAACACTCACTCGCTCGACTACCACTAACAAACGCACAGGAGAAGAGGAGATACAGTTTTTCAGATTAATTTATATGGTTTCTTCTTCATGGATGTACATAGTAGCCCACAATACTTAGTTTGGAATGTAATTACAGTGGGGCAAAAAAGTATTTAGTCAGCCACCAATTGTGCAAGTTCTCCCACTTAAAAAGATGAGAGAGGCCTGTAATTTTCATCATAGGTACACTTCAACTATGACAGACAAAATGAGAAAAAAAATCCAGAAAATCACATTGTAGGATTTTTAATGAATTTATTTGCAAATTATGGTGGAAAATAAGTATTTGGTCAATAACAAAAGTTTATCTCAATACTTTGTTATATACCCTTGGTTGGCAATGACAGAGGTCAAATGTTTTCTGTAAGTCTTCACAAGGTTTTCACACACTGTTGCTGGTATTTTGGCCCATTCCTCCATGCAGATCTCCTCTAGAGCAGTGATGTTTTGGGGCTGTTGCTGGGCAACACGGACTTTCAACTCCCTCCAAAGATTTTCTATGGGGTTGAGATCTGGAGACTGGCTAGGCCACTCCAGGACCTTGAAATGCTTCTTACAAAGCCACTCCTTTGTTGCCCGGGCGGTGTGTTTGGGATCATTGTCATGCTGAAAGACCCAGCCACGTTTCATCTTCAATGCCCTTGCTGATGGAAGGAGGTTTTCACTCAAAATCTCACGATACATGGCCCCATACATTCTTTCCTCAGTCGTCCTGGTCCTTTTGCAGAACAACAGCCCCAAAGCATGATGTTTCCACCCCCATGCTTCACAGTAGATATGGTGTTCTTTGGATGCAACTAAGCATTCTTTGTCCTCCAAACACGATGAGTTGAGTTTTTACCAAAAAGTTATATTTTGGTTTCATCTGACCATATGACATTCTCCCAATCTTCTTCTGGATCATCCAAATGCTCTCTAGCAAACTTCAGACGGGCCTGGACATGTACTGGCTTAAGCAGGGGGACACGTCTGGCACTGCAGGATTTGAGTCCCTGGCGGCGTAGTGTGTTACTGATGGTAGGCTTTGTTACTTTGGTCCCAGCTCTCTGCAGGTCATTCACTAGGTCCCCCCCGTGTGGTTCTGGGATTTTTGCTCACCGTTCTTGTGTTCATTTTGACCCCACGGGGTGAGATCTAGCGTGGAGCCCCAGATCGAGGGAGATTATCAGTGGTCTTGTATGTCTTCCATTTCCTAATAATTGCTCCCACAGTTGATTTCTTCAAACCAAGCTGCTTACCTATTGCAGATTCAGTCTTCCCAGCCTGGTGCAGGTCTACAATTTTGTTTCTGGTGTCCTTTGACTGCTCTTTGGTCTTGGCCATAGTGGAGTTTGGAGTGTGACTGTTTGAGGTTGTGGACAGGTGTCTTTTAGTTGCCATTAATACAGGTAACGAGTGGAGGACAGAGGAGCCTCTTAAAGAAGAAGTTACAGGTCTGTGAGCCAGGAATCTTGCTTGTTTGTAGATGACCAAATACTTATTTTCCACCATAATTTGCAAATAAATTCATTAAAAATCCTACAATGTGATTTTCTGGATTTTTTTTCTCGTTTTGTCTGTCATAGTTGAAGTGTACCTATGATGAAAATTACAGGCCTCATCTTTTTAAGTGGGAGAACTTGCACAATTGGTGGCTGACTAAATACTTTTTGCCCCACTGTACATGCTAGCATGACTAGTAGCAAACGTTAGCCAGCTGGAACATAGCTAGGTAGCACCGGTTCTCCATATGATGTTGAGAAATAGTGCATTGTGGGTAGTTCAGAAGATTTCCAGAAATAAGTTAATAAATGTAAAAACGCTAAAACATAACTACATAACTTAACGTAATAATGATAACATAATAATCATAACATAATCGTGACTACAGCTAAGTTACTAAGTCTTGGACCACACGTTGGTGAGTTAAAACTCATGCTTCCTTACCCTTTAAAATTTATGTCAAACAAAAAGCAATGATTTCAAAAATAAACAAATCATCCAACTGCTTTTAACAATTTCCACAGATAATTTGACAAAAACACATTTACTTGAAGAACAGCGCAGATGTAAAGTTTGGTAAGAGAATGGCGGCACAAATAGCACATTCTGTTACCAAACTTTGCACTGTTCTTCAGATGAGTTTTTTGTCAAAATGTCTGTGGAAATTGTTAAAAGTAGCCCTTTTGCATAGAGTTGTATGGTTTGTTTAACTTTGCGATCATTGTTTTTTGTTTGACATACATTTTAAAGTGAAAAATCAGAGATCCATTACGGTGGAATTGCCCAGGATCTAAACTTAGGCCTACACATCATTGAGTTGGGTCAGTATTGAGATGTTTATGCATTGTAGGAGTGCATAGCTTTATGATGTCACAGCATGAACAGATAGTAAAATGTGACATTATATTGATATTGCTCTGCCATTTAACTTTGTGATTATCCCATGCTAGTCATGCAGTAGCTAGGCCTTTGTGAGTAGTGAAGCTTAACATTATGAGAACATTTTCTTACCTTGTGTATAAGGCTGGGAATTGCCAAGGACCTCACGATATGATATCATGATACTTAAGTGCCAATACGATATGTATTGCAATTCGATACTGTGATTTTATTGCGATTCAATGTTCCAAACATTACTCACCATGTCTGCTGCAGAGGGAGAACCATGAGAAAATGAGTTTTGATCAATCATGGAAATAAGTGCTAAAAACAAATTGGTTCCCTATTTTAAAAAGAAGATGGAGAACAAACTATGAAAGAAAACTACTGGAGTTTTAGTGCAGGTACAGCCAACTAGTGCAGGTACCCCCCCTCCCCCCCATCACTACTTGCCATCCAACCTTAATGTTGCTTGGCTACTTCCCTTTCTGTCCCCATCATAAAAGGGCCATCCTGTGCTTTTTCTAAAGTGTGTATTAGGAGTGGCCCTGCTGGTTTCCGTCTGCTTGAAAGGCCTTCTCATTCTGCCCATTGTTGTGTTTTTTTAACTTATGGCTCAGACTGTAGAGAGCTCCTGAAACAGAGTATAACAGCTTTATTATTGTTTCCCACCATCACCTCCCAACCCCCAAAGGACCAATTTATTACAGTTGAGCCTCAAACCCCCCTCTGTGTGTGTGTGTGTGTATTTGTATAGCTATTGGTATGTGTATACATGTCTGCCAACTTTCATTAAAAATGGAACTATTGTACATGTCGAATTCTATACTTTTTGTCTAATTCAGTGCTGAAGCTAAGAAGATATGGATGTCAGGCCAGGTAGCTTTTAGGCTAGAGAAGGCAATGTATATTTAAGTGCTAAATAGTTTATCAATTCACAACCGAGTCATAGCATAGCTCAGATCAGGGTGGACTTTAGCTGCCATTTCTTGAAGAGGTTCTTAACTAATTAATCTTAAAATAATTCAAAATAATAATAACAAATATAGATTTGGTTATAGGTCTAAATCATTCTGTATGGTGTAAATGCTTTGTTTTAAGTTTCTGTGTGGTAGAGGTGAAGTAAATAGCTTCACTCCTACCACAGCCCCTCATGGCTTTAATCCAGCTAATAAATCAAGTGTAGACCTCACATGCCAGGACTTTGGCTTAACTAAGGTGGCATTTTTCCTTCTTTGCCAAACCGTTTAATCTCCCTCAGGTTGGGCCTTCTGATTGTGTTTGTGTGTGGGTGTGTGAGTTCATAACAGCTTACAGAAGCCGGTCAGGTAGCCTAGCGATCAAGAGTGTTGGGTCATTAACCGAAAGGTCTCCTTGATCAAGACAGTTAACCCCCAGTAACAACTGCTCCCGGGCACCGTGGATGTTGATTAAGGCAGCCCCCCGTACCTCTCTGATTTAGTTGTGCAACTGACTAAATATCCCCCTTTCCCTCATTAAGTGGGTATTATTGCCGCCTGCCTGTATCCCCCATAGTGTTGCCTTTGTGATATTACCGAAGTGATAATGGAACAGCTTAATTAATCTACTGCTATTTCCCACAGAGACCGCCCAGGAATAGTGTGTGTGTGTGTGGGATACATTTTTTGTTACAGATAAAATAGCTTGTTCAAATACAGACATAAAACATATCACAGAAATTGCTTTTGCATATTCAATAATTGCATTGTAACCTGTACATTATGATGGCCCCTAGAATGTAGAGCTAGGTAACTAGGATTAATAATAATACTGCTGTGAATTAAGATATCACTCGGATGCATAATTCCCCACTCAGCCGAATCTCACCCTGCGCTAGCCTGCTTTGTCCTGCTTGCTAAGGTCCATATCGCAAGCTAACCACCTCTGTGCTTAAGCTCCTGGTGGTGTGTGTGATTGCGGGCCAGCGGGACCGAGGTCGGGGCCAGCGGGACCGAGGTCGGGGCCAGCGGGACCGAGGTCGGGGCCAGCGGGACCGAGGTCGGGGCCAGCGGGACCGAGGTCGGGGCCTGCGGGACCGAGGTCGGGTCCGCGAGCCGGTGCTTGTTTCCTCTCCTACCCCAGCGAGTGGTGATCCGAAAGGCCTCAGGAACGTGGAAAGATGAAAGGCCTCAGGAACCTGGGTGATTAACAGCCATTGTTCTCCTGAGAGCTCGATGAAACGGAGAGGGATATCTGGCCACGTCGCCTGCTGCGGAGATAGGAGGTCCTGGCACCATGTAGAATAAATCAGTCTTCATCACTCTTTAATGGTTGCCAGACAATATTAAAGTGTCAGATATGGGACACTCCTCAAAATTATTTTGTTAAGTTTCTTTTGTTTGTTTTTCTAATAAAGTTACATAACAGGGTTCAGTTGTCTCTGGCTGCGCTCGCCATCTCTCCCCGCTTTCGCCTTATCGCACACGACCTGTAAGTCAGTGCCCAGTGCATTAGTGATCAAATGGAGGGGGGGGGGGGCAGCGCAGCACAGGGCACCAGTTGGTGGCCATTATGTAATAATTTATCATTCAGGCTCATTTCTCTGTCATCTGAGTAGTACCATTGAGTAGGACAGCAGGAGCCTAACTAAACAAACCAGGCCTTACTGGAGGTCTGGGAATCAACTTGATGCCCACCCTGTTTCTGCTCCATCCACTGACTGTGATACAAAGTTAATGGGGTTGGCTGTGAGTGACTGGATGTCAGTGCAGTCTTAAAGTGCCCTAGTGTGGATGCTGTCAGTGTCATTATTATTATTCAGAATGCCGATGATAGTAACTACTGCAAATTAATGGTAGTACTGTAGTAGGAGTTATGACTGCAGGCTTGGTGGTGAGTGATTATACAGTTGTTGTCTATGAGATGGTGAGACAGCCTGGATGCCAGTCTACTGCTTACAACAATGCTACTGTACATTGTTGCCTTTCCAAGAAGACAACAAGTTTAGTAAAGCAGAAACAGACTAGCACCCAGGCTTATGTTACACTGTGACTTATCTGATGTCTTGTTTCTGGTTGCAGGTTTAGGTGACCAGCAACAGTGACCATGTCTCAGTCTGGAGAGAAAGGGAAAGTGAGTGTGCCCTTACCACTTCAACACACACATACACACACACACACACATTGGGGGCGCACATACAGAGCAGAAAAAAGAGAGCGATCATCCTAGCCCAGAGGACATCCTGTATAAATGCTTCCGTTTCATCGACAGCCTTATTGCTTTTGGGATTTTCTCATCCATTTAATCTCAATTACCACAGACCATCTCACACACACATCTCCTAAACACTGGAGATGAAGAATGTTAGGGTGGAAAGAGAGAGAGGGAGGGAGAGAAACAATTCAAGACCCCTTTTCCAATGCTAATCCTATTGAGTTGTATAATACTGTACATTACCTCTATAACCATGTGTTTGTGTTTGTTAGTTCCCTGAGGCGGCGGGATATGTGGGTTTTGCCAACCTGCCCAACCAGGTACACAGGAAGTCAGTGAAGAAGGGATTTGAGTTCACCCTCATGGTCGTTGGTGAGTATGACTTATTACACAACTATTTTGATTCAATTCAAGAGAAGCTTACCTACACAGCAGTTATTTTGTGCCAGAATGCTGTCTAGTTGAGGTCTGTGTCCCAAATGGCGCCCTTTTCCCTATATAGTGCACTACTTTTGACCAGAACCCTGGGCCCTGGCCAAAAGTAGTGCGCTACAGTAACCTTGTAGATATGTATAGATCCTAGAGTACTATGCCTGGTCTGTATTCCTCCTGCAGGAGAGTCTGGTTTGGGCAAGTCTACGCTGATCAACAGCCTGTTTCTGACAGACCTTTACCCAGAGAGATACATCCCTGGGGCCGCAGGTGAACACACACACACACACACACACACACACACACACACACACACACACACACACACACACACACACACACACACACACACACACACACACACACACACACACACACACACACACACACACACACACACACACACACACACACACACACACACACACACACACACACACACACACACACACAGGGAGAGAGGAAATAAGCAAGGAGGAATGAGTTCTGCTCTCAGACCAGACAGTGCATACACACACACACACTGTAATAACAGAGAAAGGTCTGTTTTCAGCTGTCTCCAGCATTGTATTGCCTGGAGTGGAATCTTAAGAATGTTTATTTTGTATTAGTCTTGAAAAGGCCCATCCCCTCTTTATGACTTCGATTATTGGCCAGTCTGAAAAAGCACCTCCAGCTCCTACCACTTTTGTGTTTGTAGTTCTGAAGGGATAGGATAAGTGTAAGCAATATGGTGATGGCTTATAGTAGCAACTTCTACCATACTGCTTACACCTGTCCAGTGCCAGAAGATCTGCATAAGGATATTGTGTCCAGAGGCTTGGCTTTGGCAGACTTTGTTATTTAAGCTCTAAAGTCACATGGAACAAACTTTGATGTGAAAAGTAATGAAACTGCTTATTATTAAGCTGTGTCCCCTGGGATCCCACTAAACTTAACCTAGTGTGTTACACACAATGAAAAGGTATTTCCTTTTGTCTCCTCCTCTGTAGAGAAGATTGAGCGGACGGTGCAGATAGAAGCCAGTACGGTGGAGATTGAAGAGAGAGGAGTGAAGCTCCGTCTTACTGTGGTCGACACCCCTGGATACGGAGATGCCATCAACAGCCAAGACTGGTGTGTGTGTGTGTGTGTGTACAATGGTTGATGACGGCAGGAGCAGTTATTCTTCCTGTGCCCTTGCCCCCATCAGCTGCTGTGTGGGCTCTCTCCCTCCCCCTCGTCCCTCTCTCTTCCCCTCCTCCTCTCTGCTCCGTTTCCTTTTGATTGTCCTGACATACCTGTGTTTGGGCCTGGTGGTTTGACGTACAACTCGGGGTTGGTGACAACTGGCAGTGATCTAAGGGCTAGGCTGAGTGCAATAGAGCAGGTTAGCCGCTCTATTGACAGCTCTCAGTGGTGTTGGTAACAACGAAGGGACAACAGTACATTTACATTTTACATTTTAGTCATTAAGCAGACACTCTTATCCAGAGCAACTTACAGGAGCAATTAGGGCAATTGAGTTTCTTGCCTAAGGGCACGTCAACAGATTTTTTTAACCTAGTGAGCTCGGGGATTTGAGCCAGCGACCTTTCGGTTACGATGTTAACAGCTAGGCTACCTGCTGCCCCATTAGCAGGTGTTAAGGATATGCTTACATCCATAGTTGGGATCATTCTATTTCAATTCCATTTCCATTCCTCTCAGAATTAGTCAAGGCATTTTTTCACAGTAGTGGCCTGAGTTATCTGGAGTTGCTATGGAATGGACCACAACACTACCTGGGTCCAATAGGGTGAGGTGAATATAGGTCAGAGGTAAACTGCATCCCAAATGGCACCCAATTTCCTATATAGTGCACTACTTTTGACCAGAATTATGCTCTATACACGTAATAGGGTGCCATTTGGGATGCAGACTGTGTTGATGTTAGTTCTGGCTGGGAGGGAAGCTGTAGGCGCCCTGCTAATGAACAAGTTACCACGCCTACTGGCCCTGCAGGAAGTCATCAGAGAAAGCAGGTCAGATGGCAGAGATGATAGGCTGCATCTCAATACTCTGCAACAGCTTCCTTTTCTGGTCTCTTTTTCTCCATGTTGGTCTCTCAGAGATGATAGGCTGCATCTCTGGCTGCTTCCTTTTCTGGTCTCTTTTTCTCCATGTTGGTCTCTCAGAGATGATAGGCTGCATCTCTGGCTGCTTCCTTTTCTGGTCTCTTTTTCTCCATGTTGGTCTCTGAGATGATAGGCTGCATCTCAATACTCTGAAACAGCTTCCTTTTCTGGTCTCCTTTTCTCCATGTTGGTCTATGAGATGATAGGCTGCATCTCAATACAATGAAACAGCTTCCTTTTCTGGTCTTTTCTTTCTCTTATCCCTGGTTTTCAAATTGGTGCAGATGAGATAGAAGAGGTGAGGAGATATAGCCAGTTTAGGCTTTTGAGATGCATATATATATATATACATACACACACACACAGTACATATACTCCCTAAGCTCCAAAATTCCACAGTTTATTTCTGGAGGTGGTTTTCTAGTGCAGACTGTGTCTCTGGTTGTTTTTTGTTTGATGTGTGTGTTCTGTCCTGTGTGTCCTCAGCTTTAAGACCATCATCCAGTACATTGATAACCAGTTCGAGCGTTACCTTCATGATGAGAGTGGCCTGAACCGCAGACACATCGTAGACAACCGAGTCCACTGCTGCTTCTACTTCATCTCTCCCTTTGGACACGGGTAAGAACACACACACACACACACACACACACACACACACACACACACACACACACACACAGCTACCTCTAGTTCATACAACCATTTAGGCTAGGTAGGGGGAACATAATCACTTTATACTTTTTATTTAGCTACTATTATTTATCTATTGTTTGTATTTCTACCTGTCCCTGTCTAGTCTGAAGCCTCTGGATGTGGAGTTTATGAAGGCCATCCACAGCAAGGTCAACATTGTCCCTGTCATTGCTAAGGCTGACACACTCACACTGAAAGAAAGAGACCGCCTTAAGAAGAGGGTGAGTGGGACACGTGCGCGCACACACACACACACACACACACACACATACATACACATACACAAGCAATGTGACAAGCATGTCAGACATTCAAGAATTTTCCCTCATTCCCCTAGGTATTTATTTTTTACACAGGTGTAAAAACATAGCATTGCCCCTCACTGAGATCACAATGGAACCAATGGAATTAGTGATGAGGTTGTTGCCAGAATGTTGAGGGCTGCATTAGCATCAGTAGCTGTTCTGTGTTGTTTGTGTCCTGAGACATATGGCACTGTCATTAGAAAGTAGATTATATAATAATAATAATAATAGAAATTAGATTCTTATCAGCACACTGGCACGCTGGCTCAGAGGCAACTATGCAAGTCGAACATCCGTGATTGTGTGTGAATACACACACATTTGCCTGTGTGTGTGGGTGTGTACATTTTTAATGATGCAGCTTGATTACTGCTGGACAATAGCAGGCTTATTTAGAAGTGCAGAGAGGGATGGAGAGAAGAGAAAGAGAGGGGGGGGAGAGAAAAGGGGGCAGCAGGTAGCCTAGTGGTTAGAGCGTTGGGCCAGTAAACGAAAGGTTGCTAGATAGAATCCCTGAGCTGACTAGGTAAAAATCTGTCGTTCTGCCCCTGAACAAGGCAGTTAACCCACTGTTTCTAGGCCGTCATTGTACATAAGAATTTGTTCTTAACTGACTTGCCTAGTTAAATAAAGGACAAATAAATACAAATTAAATAGAGGGAGAGAGAGCACACATATCTTGGTCAGTGTCCTTTCCTTCCAGATGCTTCCTATTGGAGCAGACCTGCATGCTTATGGTTTCCTGATATCTGGTCTGACATCACACACACCATGAGAGGTTTGTTAAGCTGATATAGCCCACGCTAGGCAGAGGAGAATGAGGCTGTGTAAATAGGATTTCCTGCTTCTGTGATATCAAGCCATCTCCCCTCATCCTCCTCTTATCTAATCTACTCCCTCCCCTTTTGACTCTTGTGTTTGAGTCAGTTTGTTTCAAATGTTTCAACGGTGCTTTTTTCTCTCTGGTGGGAGGGATAGCAACCAGATCCGGACAGGGCTTGCATGTGTGTGTGCACTTGTGTGTGTGTGTGTGTAACATCCATCCAATATAATCACTAGTGAATATCTTATTGTCAAACTCCTACCCACTTCGTTTTGCCTTAGCGATCTCGTTATCTATACTTTAACAAGTTTGTTTGCTTACCTAGCAGCTGAAGACACTCCCCCCTCCCCTCACTAAACCCTGTACTGGCCAGAACAGTCAGATACAGTCTCAGCTAGTATTGTATGTTCAGTCCCAGACCACCCACCAGCCCGTCTTTCAGACCCCAGAAACAGTGGTCTTTTCCCCCAGTGGGGAGGCCTCTGCTCTGGCATGTATGGGAGTGGGGCATGCCTGGCACTCAGGCCGGGAACAGCTCTCCAACCTGGGCTCCAGTGGAGGATGGCATACTCAGTCACTGTACAGCTGCTTTGTTGGAGGCCCAGGTCTAGACAGAGCTGGTTCTACAGGAGTGTGAGTATACGTATGTGTGACTGCAGACTCATTCACTGTGAAGCAGCTTTGTTGAAGACTCACACAGTCTGGTTGTGTAAAGTGCTGATGTTACAGATTAGTAAAAACACACACACACACAATTCCTCAAACACATTTTTTTTTTGTGTTTTTTTGTGTTGCTTTTGACCAAATCAAATACACATGTTTAGCAGATGTTATTGTGGATGTAGCAAAATTATCTCTATAGGGTGAGTGTCCTGACAGCCAGAGGGGATGGAATGGGGTGTGCGAGGGACAAATTGCACTCCCTGTTCAACTGTCTAAAAACTGTCTGTCGCATTAGTTCCCATGGTCCACTTAGCATTCCCATAACAACTGTCAGTTAACAAGCAATTAGGATAAACAGAATGGATAGCCTACACAGATGTGCACACTAACACATCTCATATTCACATACAGTTTTACAAAAACACAGGTCTATACACACAAACCCCTGCTGCTCCACCGCCAACAAAACGTATTCATTCCCCACCGGTTTAGTTCACAAGGGGGCACAAAAAAAACAGAAAAAAGCCCATTGGGCGTCTATTACGTGAATACTAACCAAATTAATACAAGTAATTGTGAATTTCCATGAAGGCTGCTAGCTTTAGTTTTAGCATAGTTCTTGCCCCAAAAACGTGATTTTTCATTGTAAGTTAATTTACTTGTGTGGCTGCCAGCCAAATAGTGTTGCACTTCTGTTGTCATTTGATGAAAATTAGTTGCCGAATGTGTTGCACTAATGTATTTTCTGTGAAGGAAAACTACAGTTGCACGTCCGTGATCACTCTACTGAAGCAAAAATGAACTTGACCTTCAATATAAAACCCCTGTCAATACACAGCTTCCGCTTTCTCCCGTTGTGGTATTTACAAACAAACACATGACTGGCTCAACTGTTCTGGGGAACTACGTAAGCTTCATCATTTAAAATAATGTGACAGGTGAAATTAACAGCGCAATCTGCTTTATCTCCTAATGCATCGCACAAGTTGACTGCAGGTATTTTCTAAATAATAGCTAGAAATATTCAAATGTATTGAAAAACTAGTTTCAACATTATTGAAAAACCATCCCGTGGCTATTTCCAAATACCTCGATATATGGTATACCGCTCAAGCCTAATAGTGAGTTACTGGATAATGCAGGTCCATATTTAGGCATGACACCAAGCTATCCATAAGGACCCATGTTCTTTTATTTATTTCTTTTGTTATTTTTCGATAATTTTTTTAGGGGCTAGATCAGCTTTAATATTGCAGGTAGTGTGTAGCTTCCATCAATGTAATAGTCTGCATCAACTCTCGGTCTTCCTTTCCTGTGGCAGTCCTCATGAGAGCCAGTTTCCTCATAGTGCTGGTTTTTGTAATTTCAAAGTTCTTGAAACGTTCTGCATTGACTGACCTTCATGTCTTAAAGTAATTATGGACTGTCATTTCTCTTTACTTATTTGAGTTGTTCCTGCCATAATATGGACTTGGTCTTTTACCAAATAGGGCTATCTTCTGTATACCACCCCTACCAGGCTGTATCACATCCGGCCGTGATTGGGAGTCCCATAGGGCGGTGCACAATTGGCCCAGCGTCGTCCGGGTTTGGTCGGTGTAGGCCGTCATTGTAAATAACAATTTGTTCTTAACTGACTTGCCTAATTAAATAAACATATAAATAAACCTTGTCACAACAGAACTGATTGGATCAAATACATTAAGAAGGAAAGAAATTCCACAAATTAACTTTTAACAAGGCACACCTGTTAATTAAAATGCATTCCAGGTGACTACCTCATGAAGCTGGTTGAGAGAAATCCAAGAGTGTGCAAAGCTGTCAAAGCAAAGGGTGGCTACTTTGAAGAATCTCAAATATAAAATATATTTCGGTTTCTACTTAATTCCATATCTGTTATTTCATAGTTTTGATGTCTTCACTATTATTCTACAATGTGGAAAATAGTAAAAATTAAGAAAAACCCTTGAATGAGTGGGTGTGTCCAAACTTTTGACTGGTACTTCTGAGAAGTAGCCGTTATGTACTATTTTACACCTAGGGTTACTATACATAACTTTAACCCATTTTATAAGAGATTCTCCAAAATTGAAATATTCCAGGCATTTATATATAAACTCCTGTTGTACCCATAGTCGTAGCATGTCAATCTTACCCATCGCTAAGCATCAATTACATTTATTTTTCTATGGAAAAAAATATTTTTTTTTCCCAATCAGCCTCCTGGATGCTGAAAGTTATTGGCTCTTTGTCTTGAATCTTCCGGCCAAGGTAATGTTGTGATGCTTAAAGTCTACTCTACTCTAACTGCATGTTCATATACAAGAGAAAGTATACAATCTGATGATTTACTCATCTTGGGTTTACTTGTTGTCCTTTGCACTGTTTGTTTCCCAGTTTAATCAGATAAGTAATTATATATACAGTACGTGCTTCTGTGGGCCCTGCCGAGCACCGTAGTTGAGTACCAGTCCCTTGCCAGACTAAGGCAGTTGGGTGCCCCTCCCCTGGTCAATACCACAGTAACTTAACAATTTCAATTTTTTTTTTTACAAAAACACATTTACTTGAAAAACTGTGCAGATGCAAGATTTGGTAACAGAATTACGGTTTGTACTGTTTATGCCATCATTCTGTTACCAAAGTTTCCATCTGCATTGTTCTTCAAGTAAATGTGTTTTTGTAAAATTTTCTGTGGAAATTGTTAAACGTAGTCCTTGTGCAGAGATGAATGGTTAGTTCAACTTTGCAATCATTGGTTTTTGTTTGACATATAAAGTGAAAAATCTGAGTCTGTGTCACCATGCAATTGCCCTCCTGCCAGACTAGGGTAGTTGGGTGCCCCTCCCCTGTTAGACTAGGGTAGTTGAGTACCAGTCTTTCTATTGCGGTCAGAGAAGCAGCAGCCAAGAAGCTACCAGAAATCATTGGTTTAATTACTAAAGTGTTTTCCCTCTGATATTTATTTGTTTATTTGTTTTTCACTGGCCACTTTCTCACCATTTTTACGTTGTTTGTCCGTCAGCTAAATGTGTTGCCCTCCGTTCATCCCCAGTCCTACGCTCTCTGTATTATTTGGGGGGAAGAGCTTGTAGAGAACAATATACATTTCCTGCAATGGGTCAAGACGCAGCCTGCCGCCCTGCGCAATATAAACCTTGCTCTCGTTCTCTCGCCATTCCTTTCTTTTGTTCTCTCCTTCTCTCCCCTCTTACTTTGTTCTCCCTGCTTTTTCTTTCCCCCCTCTCTCTCCTTCGCCTTTCTTTATTCTTTGTAATGCCAGTTCTATTTCTAATACTTGTTTCGATGTGTCATTTATGGGATATGCCTTAGGGCGAGTCACAAGCTTGAAGAATTCAATCACACAGTCTGTTGAAGACAGACAGGTTGAGTGGCGAATGAAGTGAGCCCCTCTCCTCAATAAAGGGAACCATTCGCCCGCCAACTGGTCATTCTCGCCTTTCTTCCTTGCGGTAGTGTCTGCGCTCACTAAAAGCTCTCATCAGCACGAATTGATTGTCATTCTACTGAACTGTCAGGCGAACCGTGAGGTTAACACTGCCGAACATAGGACCTCAGCTCCTGTTGATTACATTTCTATTTTAGTCATTTAGCAGACACTCTTATCCAGAGCAACTTACAGTTAGTGCATTCGTCTTAAGATACTGTAGCTAGGTGGGACAACCACATATCTCAGTCATAGTAAGTACAGTTTTCCTCACTAAAGTAGCTATCAGCAAAGTCTGTTTAGCTAACGTCACATGGCTAGTTATTGAGACTTGGTTAGCCCTCGCCTCAAGGTTTTAGCTAAGGGCTAGCTGTCACTGCAAAGCTTAAGTCTAGCTACACTAAACAAGCTTTTCTACCTGCAAGTCTAGCTACACTAAACAAGCTTTTCTACCTGCAAGGGTAGAATTGCTGGCTCTCCTCTCACGTTTAGCACAACACACTCACGGCCGTGTTGACCAGACTGACCGCCCTAGCTTCACAGCTCGACGGTCGAGAGACACACATGGTTCGCCGAGAGCCAAAGATAGCATGCTCATTCTCTGGCTAACAGTGTGCTAACTAGCTAGGCTGTTAACCATGAGGTGAATGCTAGCTTGCTCACACTTTGCTTGAGGAATAGTATTTCTCGCAGCCATGGAGCCTGCTACCCCTACACAGTAAGAACCTAGCAGGCCTCCTGCCCCCTCAGCACCGGCACACCCGTGCCCATGCGAGGGGATGATAGCAGGCAAGGATACACACCCCATGTGTATCGCCTGCTTGGGTTTTGAGCACGCTACGGCATCACTTGCTAACCCCAAATTCTGCAAGCATTGTAAGGCACTGCCTGCAAACTGCCTTCATCAGTGAGTGCGAAGAGCAACCTCCAAACAAGACTCTTCGCCCTCACAGCCTTCGGGCAATGAGGCTAACCCACAAACCCTTCCCTCCTTGGAGGAAGCTAATTAATATGGGGCCCTCGATTCACTGTATCAAAACTAAACAGCGGGCAAGAAGGATGAGAACCTCGATATCGATGAGGAAGAAATACTCAAAATCATTGAGGCGGAGAAATCTCAAGCCCACTGCTCCAAGCCCTCTTCTGCCCTCAGTGCAGCATCAGCACCCAACGAAATTGTTGGGCTTATCAACATCTAAATGGGCAGCGACCAGGCTCGGCATCGACTGTTCCACACATGTGGGGGGTTGCTGCGCTGAAAGGGACTGGTTCAACTGGAGGAAACTTTGGTAGAGCAGACAGGAGAGCATTACAGTAGTCAAGCCTGCTTGTAATAAAAGCATGGATGAGTCTCTCTGTATCAGCCTGAGAGAAAAACGGCAACACATTGACAATGTTCCTCAGGTGGTAAAAATATATTTTGGTCACATTTCTAATGTGGGATTTGAAATTGAGTTCAGAATCTAAAATAGCACCTAGGTTTTTTACCTGGTGTTTTATCTTTATTGTCCGTGAATTAAAATGTGCGGCTAGATTCTCTGTCTGCTTTGGCTCTAACAATAAGGACCTCGGTCTTGTCTTGATTTAGCTGGAGGAAGTTGTGAGCCATCCAAGTATTTAAATCACTAATACAATCTAATAATATATCCGTGGAGCTAAAATCCTCTAGTGACACAGAAATGTAAAGTTGTGTATCGTCTGCGTAGCTGTGAAAATAAATGCTGTGCCTTCTGATAACGCTGCCAAGGGGTAACATATATAAACTGAACAATACCGGACCCAAAATGTAGCCTTGTGGAACGTGCAATATGTATTTTCTCTGAGTTATGTATTTCCTCTGAGTTACGCCCCATTCTGGACCTACGGATCATCAACAGCTTTCTGAGAAAGTTCACGTTCCATATGCTTATGCTCAACGTGCTGTCTCAATCTATTCGTCAAGGCGACTGGTTCACTTCAGTCAACCTGCCGGACGCTTTTACATATGCATTCTGCCCGGAGGTTTCTCAGGTTTGCCTTTCAAGGCACAAGGCACCTTGTGGTTTCCTTAGGGCTAGCACTTGCTCCTCATTTGTTCAGCATGTGTGTGGAGGCAGCTCTAGCATCCCTGAGCACCAGGATGCTAAGAGTCTCTGACTACATAGAAGATGACCTGCTTTGCTCCCCTTCACAGGAGCAAGTGGTACGAGACACGGCTTTCCTTGTAACCCATCTAACCGAGTTAAGGTTCAAGATAATCCAGATAAAGAGCTGTTTGGTGCCCACACAGAGAATAGAATATATAGGTGTCAAACTGGATTTTCTCTCTTATCGGGCTACACTATCGGACGACCGCGTCACGTTGTACCCAACAGTGCCTCGCCATATTCAACAGGGGGCGCTCTGTCACTCTCAGAACGTGTGTCTGAGTTCTGGGGTTGATGGCGTCCACCATCTCAGTAGTACAGCTGGGACTACTGAGAATGAGAGACTCTGGCTTGCTGCCCTTCGTCTGTGTCCACAACGGCACCGCAATCGGGCTGTCTCTCAGCTCTCCGTCACTGGACGAGCCCCTCGATCTTTGTTTCAGGCACTCCCCTAGTGGTACTGTCATTGACGAAGGTGGTGATGACAGACACGTCACTCACGTGGTGGGGCGCAGTTCACGAGGGAAGAGCAATAAATGGATTGTGGTTCCCACATCTCTGCCATTGTCATATAAATGACCTCAAACTGCTGACAGTGTTTCATGCATTGATACAGTTTCTGCCCTTCATTCGAAATTGTCACATCCTTGTCAGGACAGACAATATGACTCTACATGTTTCCTCCTCTATGATTGATTCTCCTCAACAAGGCATAGTAGCCCCTCGATGGCCAGGCAGGTTGTGGTTAGTGGAGATCATTCTCCTGCTTTATGAAGATCCCTGGCAATTACACAGGGATCTTTTGACCCAGGCGAACAGAGAGATTTTACACCCTCACCCGGAACCCATGGCCCTCTGGGCCTGGATAAATCTTCATTCGACAGGCTTGCCTCGGAGTCATTGAGACTATCCAGAGTGCAAGAGCCTCTTCAACACGCTCACTCTATGGACAAAAGTGGTGTTTTTTTTTAAGTGGTGTGACCGAAAACATATTCCTTTCCAATGCTCTTTAACTACAAATGTTATACTTCTTGCACAACCTTTTGGACCACGCAATGATTTGGTTTGTCAATTCATTTTGGCCCTCTTCTATACCGCCTGTAATGTGCTGCACTACAATTCCCAGCAAGCATTGCTAGTGCCAACGTTCTAAGCCAAAGGCAGTGCATTGAAACACGAACACCCCTCCTCCCAGACCCACACACACACATCACCCACGAGTCAGCCAGTGCACTGTATCATATCATCACTAAACATTTGCAGCTGCTCAACTGCCCTTAAAACTTCTTTGGGATAGGGCGCAGCATTTTCATTTTTGGATGAATAGCGTGCCCAGAGTGAACTGCCTGCTACTCAGTCCCAGATGCTAATATATGCATATTATTATTAGTATTGGATAGAAGACACTCTGGAGTTTCTAAAACTGTTTGAATGATGTCTCTGAGTATAACATAACTCATATGGCAGGCAAAAACCTGAGAAAAAAATCTAAACAGGAAGTGGGAGATCTGAGGTTTGTCGTTTTTGAACTCTCCCCTATCGAATACACGGTGGGATATGGGTTATTTTGCACTTCCTAAGGCTTCCACTAGATGTCAACCGTCTTTAGAGCGTTGTTTCAGGCTGCTCCTGTGAAGGAGGGCCAGATAAGAGCTGTTTGACTAAGGGGTCTTCCAGCAGCCTCGTTCTCAGTCATGCGCTTTCACATGAGAGGTATCTCTCGTTCCATTGCTTTTCTACAGACAATGGAATTCTCCGGTTGGAACATTATTGAACATTTATGATAAAAACATCCTAAAGATTGATTCTATACTTAGTTTGACAAGTTTCTTCGACCTGTAATATAACTTTTTGAACTTTTCGTCCGACTGGACCAGAACGCGCTTTTGGATTTGTTTACCAAACACCCTAACAAAAGAAGCTATTTGGACATAAATGGACATAAATTATGGACATTATCGAACAAAACAAGCATTTATTGTGGATCTGCGATTTCTGGGAGTGCATTCTGATGAAGACCATCAAAGGTAATTTAATATTTCTAATGCTATTTATGACTAATGTTGACTACCCAACATGGCGGATATTTCTCTGGCTGGTGTGGGCTCTGAGTGCCGTTCTCAGATTATGCTTTTTCCGTAAAGTTTTTTTGAAATCTGACACAGCGGTTGCATTAAGGAGAAGTGTATCTAAAGTTCCATGCATAATACTTGAATTTTCATCAACATTTATAATGAGTATTTCTGTGAATTCATGTGGCTCTCTGCAATATCACTGCATGTTTTGGAACTACTGAACATAACACGCCAATGTAAAATAAGATTTTGGGATATAAATATGAACTTTACCGAACAAAACATACATGTATTGTGTAACATGAAGTCCTATGAGTGTCATCTGATGAAGATGATCATCATTCCATTGAATAATTTTGCACGCCCAATTTTTCAGTTTTTGATTTGTTAAAAAAGTTTGAAATATCCAATAAATGTTGTTCCACTTCATGATTGTGTCCCACTTGTTGTTGATTCTTCACAAAAAAATACAGTTTTATATCTTTATGTTTGAAGCCTGAAATGTGGCAAAAGGTCGCAAAGTTCAAGGGGGCCGAATACTTTCGCAAGGCACTGTAACACACATCTCATTCTTCTTTGCAGATCCTTTCAAGCTCTGTCAGGTTGGATGGGGAGCGTTGCTGCACAGCTATTTTCAGTTCTCTCCAGAGATGTTTGATCGGGTTCAAGTCCAGGATCTGGCTGCCACTCAAGGACATTCAGAGACTTGTCCCAAAGCCACTCATGCGTTGTCTTGGCTGTGTGCTTAGGGTTGTTGTCCTGTTGGAAAGTGAACCTTCACCCCTGTCTGAGGTCCTGAGCGCTCTGGAGCAGGTTTTCATCAAGGATCTCTCTCTACTTTGTTCAGTTCATCTTTCCCTCGATCCTGACTAGTCTCCCAGTCCCTACAGCTGAAAAACATCCCCATAGCATGATTCTGCCACCACCATGCTTCATCGTAGGGATGGTACTGGCCAGGTGATGAGCGGTACCTGGTTTCTCTCCAGACGTGACGCTTGGCATTCAGGCCAAAGAGTTCAGTCTTGGTTTCATCAAACCAGAGAATCTTGTTCCTCATGGTCTGAGAGTCCTTTAGGTGCCTTTTGGCAAACCCCAAGTGGGCTGTCATGTGCCTTTTACTGAGAAGTGGCTTCCATCTGGCCACTCTATCATAAAGGCCTGATCGGTGGAGTGCTGCAGAGATGGTTGTCCTTCTGGAAGGTTCTCTCATCTCCACAGAGGAACTCTGGAGCTCTGTTAGAGTGACCATCGGGTCTTGGTTACCTTCCTGACCAAGGCCCTTGTTCCTCGATTGCTCAGTTTTGCCGGGCAGCCAGCTCTAGGAAGAGTCTTTGCGGTTCCTAACTTCTTCCATTTAAGAATGATGGAGCTCAGTGTGTTCTTGGGGACCTTGAATGCTGCAGAAATGTTTTGGTTCCCTTCCCCAGATCTGTGCCTCAAAACAATCCTGTCTTGTAGCTCTATGGACAATTCCTTCGACCTCGTGGCTTGGTTTTTGCTCTGACATGCACTGTCAACTGTGGGACCTTATATTTACCCCTTTTCTGCCCAATTTCGATCTTGTCTCATCACTGCAACTCCTCAATGGGCGTGGGAGGTGAAGGTCAAGTCATGCGTCCTCCGATACATGACCCACCAAACCGCGCTTCTTAACACCCGCCCGCTTAACCCGGAAGCCAGCCGCACCAATGTGTCGGAGGAAACACTGTTCACCTGATGACGAGGTCAGCCTACAGGTGCCCGGCACGCCACAAGGAGTCACTAGAGCGCGATGAGCTAAGTAAGGCCCACACGGCCAAACCCTCCCCTAACCCAGACAACACTGGGTCAATTGTGCACCGCCCTTTGGGACTCCCGAACACGGACGGTTGTGATACAGCCCGGGGTCAAACCCGGGTCTGTAGTGACACCTCTAGCATTTCGATGTAGTGCCTTAGATCGCTGCACCACTCGGGAGTCCGCCTTTCCAAATCATGTTTAATGAATTGAATTTACCACAGAATGATCAATGGAAACAGAATGCACAGGAGCTCAATTTTGAGTCTCATAGCAAAGGGTCCGAATACATATGTAAATAAGGTATTTCAGTTAGTTTTTTTAATTAGCAAACATTTCTAAAAAGCTGTTGTTGCTTTGTCATTATGGGGTATTGTGTGTAGATTTATGAGGGATTAAAAAAATTAAAAATAATTAGAATAAGGCTGTAACGTAACAAAATGTGGAAAAAGTGAAGGGGTCTGAATACTTTCCAAATGCACTGTATATGGTGTGGCAGGTAGCCTAGCAGAGCAGGGGTTTACAGCCCCCGGAGGGCCTGAAGGCTCATTCCACCAGAGGTATGGCTACCTCTTGGGCACTGTTCAAAGGCATCTCTTAACAAGAGATTTGCGAGGCAGCATGTTGGGCCACCCCTGATACTTTAGAGGTTTTACCGACTGGATCTCACTGCACCTTCATTGGTGCATATTGTCCTCGGTATCGGAGCCTCTGAGGGGTGATGCTGTTGGAGCTACCCTTGCTTCGGAGAACATGTCTGAGTTACGGGAGTGGGCCATATCCCATAAGTAACACATCGAAACAAGTATTCGAAATATAGGGTCTATGAGAATATGAGTGAGATGTGTCACTGCTTTTTCCTACTCGCAAGAGCGCAAAGAAGAGACTCATGCTTGAGAATGACAAGTTGGCAGGCGAGTGGCTCCCTTTATTGAGGAAAGGAGCTCACCTCCTTCGCTACTCGACCTGTCTGTCTCCAACAGACTCTGTGTGATTGGATTATTTGAGATTGTGACCCGCCCTAAGGCATATCCCATAAGTGACGTATCTCATTCATATTCACATAGAACCGGGGTAACCCTACGTTTCCCTGGCTGAAATTGCAGTGGTCTGTAACTCATAAGTAGACCTGAGCAGGATATATTGGAGAGTTTTTCCTCTGTGTCTGTGACACTGCAAATCAGTGGCCTTGTGGTTAGAGTGTCTGACCTCAGATTGGAAGGTTGTGAGTTCAATCCCTGGCTGAGTCATACCAAAGGCTGTAAAAATGGGACCTGATGCTTGGCACTCAGCAAGGAGGGGGTTGGGGGTAAGGCCCTGCGATAGACTAGTGTCCTGTCCAGGGGGTGTACTTGTACATCAAGCTGCCTCATGCTACAGGAAATAGGCTCCTGTGCATGCAAGGCTACTTACTTACTGTGACCTGGGGGGCTTTACTCATAAACTCATACTCTATCTCATCAAATTTTATACAGGAGCTGGTTTAGACTGGATTTTGTTGAAATAATATGAGAATACAGCTATAATGGACATTTAGCATTTCTAGACTGATATATGAAAAAGAAAATACAAATGTTTATTCAGCAATGGGTTTTAAATGATCTTGATGAGGGATGGCATGTAGTGCTAGTACACTGTACTGTATGTACTCACTAACCTGCTGTATCTGTATAGTAGAACTTGAGTTGGGTATTTGACTGCAACTGCTACTAGTAGTTTAGTACTCTGAGACAGTACATGGCCTCTATAGTTTGAAGGGAGGAAGAGGGCTAGAGAGCTCAGGAGGAGTTCTATTCTTGCACCGAGCCAGGGGACAACCAATTGTTCAGCCCTCTCCCCTTCTCTCTCCCCCGTCCACTCCTGTTCTCACGGAAGGCAGTTTGGCCATGCAGCTGCCATATTTCACCCAGGCCACGGCCTGTGGTGCTGTCACAGCTTTCCCGTCATTGTCTCGCTCCTGTCGACTCCCCCATGAATCCTCAGTCCTCTCAGCCCTGCTGCTACTGTGTGAACTAGCTCGACTACATCCCCACAGGGATCCTGGGGGGGTCTTAACTTTTCTTGGCGCCGTTGTTTGAAGTGCTGTCACCATGAAAATGTTTAAGATTAACAGCATACATATTTCATCCAAAGATGGTAGATATGGCTTATTTGATGGATATTACTTACCAAGCCAAGCAGACAGACCTGGTGCCAGGATAGGCCTAAAGTGACTAAGGGGGCAGTTGAAATTCGGTGAGGGGGCACAATTTTTGGGGGTTCTTCCATTGGAATCATATTGAATTCTGCTTATCATGCTATATCACAATAAACATAAAGTTCGAATGCTGAGACTCTGAGACCATTGAGTGCTTTTGAAGTGACAGGTTGGCACAAAATCTGTAGCCCATCTGCACTGTATCAGCACAATGGACAGCGCCCTACACACTAAAGCAAGGCCATTTTGGCAATTAATATAGGCTATATGGGTAATTCACCTATTACAAACAGCCTATGGGAATACAGCTGTACACACAGCTGTCTTACCAAAACAATACAAACTAAATTCTGAAAGTAATAGCCTAGTTATTCATGCAAACAAAAATACTGAAAAGCAGTTTGGCTTAGAATACTGACACAACTGCGAATGCGATCGAATGAATGTGAACAGAACAAAACAGCGGTAGGCTTACTAGGCCTATAAACATAGATCAGATCAATAAAGGCATTACACAATCTAGGCTAGTTACTTTAACAGTAAACAAACGTAGTAAGCACAAGGCGATTGCAAATAACTAAAACATAGCCTACTACAGTGAGATGCAACAAGCTGTCTTGCCAAATAAACAGGCCTATAGACCCGCTTCAAACATGGGAAATCACGCAGCTTATGAGTTCAGAAACACCTTGCGATATGGCACTTTTGTGGATCAAATTCGACTCACCCAAGTATTCAATTAAGTAATCCCGGCCTACCATAAACATGTACGTCCAATACGTGCAGTTCTATTTACAACCGGGAAAAGCAATAGGCTACCAAGTGCCTACATTCTATTTCTATGGTTATTTATTTCTATGATGATACATACTGATATGTAGCTATACCCAAGGGTGACATTTGGGTTCTTGCATTTTAATTATATTGAATTGTGTTTTATATCACGCTATAGCCCAATAAACATACAAGTTTTACAACAGTGATGTGCAGAATGGCATCTTGGAACGCACAACTTGTCGATTCTTGTCACGGATGGCTATTTTCTTGTCTCCACTCAGGAAGGAGATGCGTTCTGTCTCCTAGAGATGAATGTACTTTGGTGCAAAAAGTGCAAATCAATCCCAGAACAGCAGCAAAGGACCTTGTGAAGATGCTGGAGGAAACAGGTACAAAAGTATCTAGATCCACAGTAAAACGAGTCCTATATCGACATAACCTGAATGGCCGCTCAGCAAGGAAGAAGCCATAAAAAAGCCAGACTACGGGTTGCAACTGCACATGGGGACAAAGATCATACTTTTTGGAGAAATGTCATCTGGTCTGATGAAACAAAAATAGAACTGGCCATAATGACCATCGTTATGTTTGGAGGAAAAAGGGGGAGACTTGCAAGCTGAAGAACACCATCCCAACCGTGAAGCACGGGGGTGGCAGCATCATGTTGTGGGGGTGCTTTGCTGCAGGAGGGATTGGTGCACTTCACAAAATAGATGGCATCATGAGATAGGAAAATTATGATTATACAGTGCCGTGCGAAAGTATTCGGCCCCCTTGAACTTTGACCTTTTGCCACATTTCAGGCTTCAAACATAAAGATATAAAACTGTATTTTTTTGTGAAGAATCAACAACAAGTGGGACACAATCATGAAGTGGAACGACATTTATTGGATATTTCAAACTTTTTTAACAAATCAAAAACTGAAAAATTGGGCGTGCAAAATTATTCAGCCCCTTTACTTTCAGTGCAGCAAACTCTCTCCAGAAGTTCAGTGAGGATCTCTGAATGATCCAATGTTGACCTAAATGACTAATGATGATAAATACAATCCACCTGTGTGTAATCAAGTCTCCGTATAAATGCACCTGCACTGTGATAGTCTCAGAGGTCCGTTAAAAGCGCAGAGAGCATCATGAAGAACCAGGAACACACCAGGCAGGTCCGAGATACTGTTGTGAAGAAGTTTAAAGTCGGATTTGGATACAAAAAGATTTCCCAAGCTTTAAACATCCCAAGGAAAACTGTGCAAGCGATAATATTGAAATGGAAGGAGTATCAGACCACTGCAAATCTACCAAGACCTGGCCGTCCCTCTAAACTTTCAGCTCATACAAGGAGAAGACTGATCAGAGATGCAGCCAAGAGGCCCATGATCACTCTGGATGAACTGCAGAGATCTACAGCTGAGGTGGGAGACTCTGTCCATAGGACAACAATCAGTCGTATATTGCACAAATCTGGCCTTTATGGAAGAGTGGCAAGAAGAAAGCCATTTCTTAAAGATATCCATAAAAAGTGTTGTTTAAAGTTTGCCACAAGCCACCTGGGAGACACACTAAACATGTGGAAGAAGGTGCTCTGGTCAGATGAAACCAAAATTGAACTTTTTGGCAACAATGCAAAACGTTATGTTTGGCGTAAAAGCAACACAGCTGAACACACCATCCCCACTGTCAAACATGGTGGTGGCAGCATCATGGTTTGGGCCTGCTTTTCTTCAGCAGGGACAGGGAAGATGGTTATAATTGATGGGAAGATGGATGGAGCCAAATACAGGACCATTCTGGAAGAAAACCTGATGGAGTCTGCAAAAGACCTGAGACTGGGACGGAGATTTGTCTTCCAACAAGACAATGATCCAAAACATAAAGCAAAATCTACAATGGAATGGTTCAAAAATAAACATATCCAGGTGTTAGAATGGCCAAGTCAAAGTCCAGACCTGAATCCAATCGAGAATCTGTGGAAAGAACTGAAAACTGCTGTTCACAAATGCTCTCCATCCAACCTCACTGAGCTCGAGCTGTTTTGCAAGGAGGAATGGGAAAAAATGTCAGTCTCTCGATGTGCAAAACTGATAGAGACATACCCCAAGCGACTTATAGCTTTAATCGCTGCAAAAGGTGGCGCTACAAAGTATTAACTTAAGGGGGCTGAATAATTTTGCACGCCCAATTTTTCAGTTTTTGATTTGTTAAAAAAGTTTGAAATATCCAATAAATGTCGTTCCACTTCATGATTGTGTCCCACTTGTTGTTGATTCTTCACAAAAAAGTACAGTTTTATATCTTTATGTTTGAAGCCTGAAATGTGGCAAAAGGTTGCAAAGTTCAAGGGGGCCGAATACTTTCGCAAGGCACTGTATATTGAAGCAACAGCTCAAGACATCAGTCAGGAAGTTAAAGCTTGGTGGCAAATGGGTCTTCCAAATGGACAATGACCCCAAGCATACATCCAAAGTTGTGGCAAAATGGCTTAAGGACAACAAAGTCAAGGTATTGGAGTGACCATCACAAATCCCTGACCACAATCTTATAGAAAATTTGTGGGCAGAACTGAAAAAGCGTGTGCGAGCAAGGAGGCCTACAAACCTGACACAGTTATGCCAGCTCTGTCAGGAGGATTGGGCCAAAATTCAACCAACTTATTGTGGAAGCTTGTGGAAGACTACCCGAAATGTTTGACCCAAGTTAAACCATTTGAAGGCAATGCTACCAAATACTAATTGAGTGTATGTAAACTTTTGATCCACTGGGAATGTGATGAAAGAAATAAAAGCTGAAATAAATAATTCTCTCTACTATTATTCTGACATTTCACATTCATAAAATAAAGTGGTGATCCTAACTGACCTAAGACAGTTAGGATCTAATTTCTACTAGGATTAAATGTCAGGAATTGTGAAAAACTGAGTTTAAATGTATTTGGCTAAGGTATATGTAAACTTCCGACTTCAACTGAATCTAGTACCGGAGTAATACGGAGTAGCTCAAAACATTACTAATCACAAATTACTCAAGGGATCATGATAATTTTCTCTTAAAAAAATATGTTTACACCCCTATTTTGAAAGTGGGGGTGCAGCTGCTCCGTTTGCTTCATTGCTCAGGCACCTATCTTAGCATAGCAATGTACCTCAGTCTCCAGGCTCATACAGTTGCTGTGGAGTACAGTTAGCTAGTCAGCAAGCTGCTAAGTTATAGCTAGCCAGTCAGTCCTACATACACTGTAGTTGGCTTAGCCTAGCATTAGCCTCAATGATCTGGATACTAGCATTCATTGGTGCAGTTAGCCAAAGACCTTTTTATTATTTATATCAAGGCCTGCACTGTTTCTCTTTCATCCTCTAAGCTTTTAATGGGTATTTTCCAACACAAATACTCAGTGATGATGACCTCATCCTTACTCAGCCCTCTCTGCTGTGTTTGTCCGTGTCTGTGTGGTCGTTGCCCAGTCGCTTTCCTCCCTGGGACACAGGTGTATTTATTTTTCTGCCCTGTGGCAGTCATTGTGCCAGGGCATGCCTGCACTTCTGCAGAATTTAAAATAATAAATACACGTTTCCCTCCATGGAGAGAAAATGACTTCAACACACACATACCTCTTCAGGAGTGGATTAGGAACAGGCCTTTTACAGTGAGATAACAGCCAGTTTCCTTGCGTTTGGAACATCTTACGGTCACTGTCTGAAGTGACCTTCCTGACACCCCTTCTAAAGAAAGACATATAATTTGTTATGTTTAATAGACAAATATAAGTAATGATATTAGTTTAATAGTTTCTTCTTTGATTGTAAAACTGTTCAAACTCTTTTGAAACTGTGAAACTGCACTGTGACAACCAGAACCAGACAAAGGTATTTTCATAAGCCCCTTTCAAACTCTTAAACTGATATGTTCTTTGGTGATTATAGCATATATACAGTACATTACTACATGGCTTAATTAATACTGTGTGTATTGTACTCTCCTTCACTCTCTGTGATCATAGGTTGAGGTGGGTGGTCTGTGGCTCAGTCGAGAAGGGGGGGGGGGTGTACTTTCATTCCGTTGCCTTTTTTATATTAAGCGTTAATCCCACCAGTTACCTTGGTAACTGTCTGCCCCCCACCCCTCCACTCCCATACCCCCTGGCTGGGCAGACCCACCAGGGCCTGTCCAGTCTGCCTGGTACAGTAATTACAGGAAGGACCTCGGCTCTAATGGTCCAGTGACTAGGTCAGGAATGCCGATTTGATGTCTTTGTTTAAGTGCTCTTTCAGAACGAGTCACTCGTTGCTTCACCTCTTTCATTTCTAATCTGAAAGAAATAAGAAAGCTACTCTGTTTTCCAAGGCAGAGCTGTGAGGAGCTCTGTTAGCCTGGGCACCTGTACACCTGCATGCTACAGTACATTACTGTCTGGGCAGCTAGAGTATGGTGCAGGCATCAGGATGTCTGTATGAGGATGCGTCCTAGATGGCATCTTATTCCCTATATAGTGCAATACTTTTAACCAGAGCCCTATGACTGAGTGTATGATTCCTACAGAGACAGGGAGTCAGAGAGGCTAGTTCTGTAATGTTGAAAGGATGGGGATCTCTCTCTCTCTCTCTCTCTCTCTGACGCCAGATTTATTTCAGCTGTGGAGGGGGTGGTGTTGGGGTCTAACACTCTCTGTCTGCTCCCCTCAGAGTGAGTATTGTTGGGGCTCTGTTACACCCGCTGACTCCATGGGGCAGCAGGAGGGTTAGTCTCAAGACATTTCCTGGAAAAGCTAAATAATTTTGGATATAAAGTTAACAAGTTCAGTTTTGAATTAAAGTTGTTTTTGAGTGAGGGACCTAGTGGAATCTAACAAGGACTTAGCGTTTTGTCCACCCACTGACTCCCACATTAGATGTGTAATGTGTGTGAGCCCAGTCAGTGGTAGAACAAAACAATAATACATTTGTTGTTATTATTAATCTGTTCTATTATGTTATTATTATGTTGTTGCCAACATCATTGTGTATTGGACAGCTTTTTTTATAGTGGCTCAAGAGGCTTTGGTCTGTAATGTTACATAAAGCTTATATCAAGGTTTTCCCAGCATAGACTTGGTGAGCTCTCTGGGCTCCCAATGCCTTGCCCTCCTCGCCCCGGGTCGATAAGATGCCATTCGATTGTTTTTCTCATTGAGCTTTTTCGCTTTGCATTGTTGATTTCATTAGACTTTGCTTCAGTGTATATTTTCACTTCCAAGTATTGTTCCCTGGTGGACTAGTTGTTTAGTGGGGACAAACAGTCCACAATGACAGACCTGAACAGGCTGTTTCTGCTGAGTCAGACCAGGAGCAGTGCCAGGGGGACAGACAGAGCTGTGGTCTGTAACTGATTACACAGGATAACTCCCAAATGGTACCCTATGCCCTTTATAGTGCACAACATTTGACCAGAGCCCATAGGAAATAGGGTGCCATAATGGTACTGTTTAGCTACAAACACTTATGGTCTGTGGCCATTTGAACTCGTACTGTAGCTAGGTGTAATGTGTTGAAGTAACACTTAACCCAGCTGTGTGTTTGTGGCTGTTTTTCAACTGGTTTGTGGCTATGATAGTCATACTCCGTTATGGGTGTTTTCATACTGGGTTTACTTTGAGGTTATGTTTATGAGTAAACCATATGAAAATATTATTGTATTGTGTTATTCGCTGGTGTAACCCCTTGTAATAAGGGGTTTGTAGTGAGAAACAGGCGTATTGCTTCTGTTAGTGTGGTTGGAGGCTTACTTGACCTAAATGACTCAATGTTCCCTCTGTCCCTATATTAAATATAGAAGAGGGCTATATTGGATGTGATGCTAAAGGAATTAAATTATTTTGTATTGTATTGTATTGTTGCATATGGGGCTCTGGTCAGAAGTAGTGCACTATATGGGGAATAGGATGCCATTTGGGACACAAGCATTGTTTTTAAACTTCTCATATCCACTGCCTCCATAATACCCCATAAAGTAAGAATGTCTCTCCCCACCCTTATCGTTTATTACCCCCAAGGGGAATCTTTCCACCTCCTCCGCCTCCACTAGCCTTCACTAAAACACAGTCATTAGATAACACGTATCAAAACAAATTAAGCCTTCAAATCAGAGGCTCTCACTTTTCTAATTAATACTGAGGAAGAGCCCTTTGTGCCATTGTTACCAGAGACCTGACCTGCCAACTCAAACACAGCGAGAGAGAGAGAGAGAGAGAGACTGAGAGAGACTAAGAGAGCGAGGCGGAGGGTCGAAAAATGGACCCCGTATTCCCTTTCTCTCTGCCAATTACAGCACATAACTGTAATCAGCAGGCTAGCTGGACAGTAAGGAAAGAGGCTGGTGTAAGAGCATGGTCAAGATTTTGTGTCACTGGCCTACACACAATATCCCATAATGTCAAAGTGGAAATATGTTTTTAGGGATTTTTATAAATGAATTAAAAATGAAAAGCTGAAATGTCTTTAGTAAAGAAGTATTCAATCCCGTTGTTATGGCAAGCCTTAATAAGTTCAGGAGTACAAATTTGCTAAACAGGTCACATAATAAGTTGCATGGACTGACTGTGTGCAATAATAGTGTTTAACATTATTTTTTTTATCACTATCTGTACCCCACGTATACAATTATCTGTAAGGTCCCTCAGACAAGCAATGAATTTCAAACACAGATTCAACCACAAAGACCAGGTAGGTTTTCCAATGCTCTGCAGAGAAGGGCACCGATTGCTAGATGAGTTTAAAAAAAAAGCAGACATTGAATATCCAGTTGAGCATGGTATATCAATACACCCAGTCACTACAAAGATACAGCGTCCTTCCTAACTCAGTTGCCGGAGAGCAAGGAAACCGCTCAGGGATTTCACCATTAGGCCAATGGTGACCTTAAAACTGTTAGAGTTTAATGGCTGTGATGGGAGAAAACTGAGGATGGATCAACAATATTGTAGTTACACCACAATACTAGCCTAAATGAAAAGAAGGAAGGCTGTACAGAATACACATATTCCAAAACATGCATCCGGTTTGCAATAAGGCACTAAGAAAGGAAATAAGTAAAACTGCAAAAAATGTGGCAGAAATGTACTTTATGTCCTGAATACAAAGTGTTACATTTGGGGCAAATCCAACACAATGTGTCACTGAGTACCACTCTTCATGTTTTCAAGCATGGTGGTGGCTGCATCATGTTATGTGTATGCGTGTCATTGGCAAGGACTAGGGAGTTTATTGGGATAAATGGAAATGGAGCTAACAACAGGCAAGATCCTAGAGGAAAACCTGGTTCAGTCTGTTTTCAAATTCACATTTCAGCAGGACAATAACCTAAATCAGAAGGCCAGATATACACTGGATTTGTTACCAAGATAACATCGATTGTTCCTGAGTGGCCTAATTATAGTTTTGACTTATATCGGCTTGAAAATCTATGGCAAGACTTGAAAATGGCTGAAAATAGCAATGATCAACAACCAACTTGGCAGAGCTTGGAACATAAAAAAAAAATAAAAAAAATACAATCTGGGTGTGCAAAGCTCTTAGAGACTTACCCAGAAAGACTCACAGCTGTATTCGCTGCCAAATGTGATTCTAACGTGTATTGACTCAGGGGTGTGAATACTTATGTAAATGAGATCTTTTTGTATTTCATTTTCAATACATTTGCTAAAATTTCTAAAAATATGTTTTCACTTTGTTATTATGGGGTACTGTGTAGATGGATGAGAAAATATTGAATCACTTTTGAATTCAGGCTGTAACACAACAAAATGTGGAATAAGTGAAGGGGTATGAATGCTTTTGAAGACACTGTTACATACACTGTTGGACATGAAAGACTGTAAAAACACCAGCAAATCAGCAAATCAGCTCCAAGTGATTTTATTTGAGGAAATATGTTCCAAAGTATTCCCACACATAATAGAGAGAGATAGACAAAACATGAGGAACACCTTCCTAATATTGAGTTGCACCCCCTTTTGCCCTCAGAACTGCCTGAATTTGTCAGGGCATGGACTTGAAAGCATTCCAAATGGTTGCTGGCCCATGTTGACTCCAATGCTTCTCACAGTTGTCAAGTTGGCTGGATGTCCTTTGGGTGGTGGACCTTTCTTGATACACGCCGGAAACTGTTGAGCATGAAAAACCCAGCAGCGTTGCAGTTCTTGTCACACTCAAACCGGTGCGCCTGACACATACCACCACACCCCGTTCAAAGGCACTTCTATATTTTGTCTTGCCCATTCACCCTCTGAATGGCACACATACACACTCCATAGCTCAACTGTCTCAAGGCTTAAAAATCCTTCTTTAACCTCTCCTTCATCTACACTGATTGAAGTGGATTTAACAGGTGATATCAATAAGGGATCATAGCTTTCACCTGGTCAGTCTGTCATGGAAAGAGCAGGTGTTCCTAATGTTTTGTACACTCAGTTTATGTGATCGTATACAAATGTAAGCAAGGTTTGAAATTGCTATGTTTTAGTCAAATGTTATTTCTGTTTGGGCTTCTTGCAGTCCTTTTGCGTCTACAAATTACTTGTAATTATCTTCCGGACCCCTGACAATCTGCTCAAGAAAAAATTGTCCCGTGACTGAATCTAGTTGATGATCCCTGCTTTAATGTGTTAAGATATATAAATAGGACAAAAAAAAACTATAATTGACATGGCATCGGTTGTGTGTGTTCTATTTGTCTAATTTAGACAGATTTAGACCAGGCAGTGGTATGAACACCTATCACTGCTGAAGCTAGTGATTACAGGTGTGGTTGGTTAAGTCAGGCTGCTGTAATTAGATGGTAGTGTAAATTCCAGGTAAATAGTTATTAGGTTAAACAGGTTGGGAAACATGTCCAAACACCTATTGAGTGGTTGGATTCCATGACTTAACATTCTGTTTTTAGGTGAATTTCTAACTTGAGATGCGACTCCAGCCCTCTCGTAATTCTCCCACTGATATCGCTTCTCATCCTTGTGTTATGATAGTTAGTTGTTGAGTGTATTGTTTGTCGTATCTGTGGTTGTGCAGGGTGCTACTTCTGTATCCCTCCTGTCTCTGATACATTCAAAAACATGTTTTTCTGCATATTTCTTCATTTTCCTCATAGCTGTGGATTTACATAACCAGTTTTGTTTGTTACTTTTTTCTTGCTGTTGTCTAATCCTTTTTTTCTGCCCCTCTGTGTCATGTTCTTCAACTCCCAGTCCTATCCCACCAAACTGATACTTGTCTGTTCTGTGTGGGAACTTGCATGTGTGTGCGATGGGGAGAGGGTCTGGT
Source organism: Oncorhynchus mykiss (assembly GCF_057628025.1). Lineage (NCBI taxonomy): Eukaryota > Metazoa > Chordata > Actinopteri > Salmoniformes > Salmonidae > Oncorhynchus > Oncorhynchus mykiss. Next base: position 33,450,198 of record NC_143027.1, on the reverse strand, counting down.
CCTGTGCCACGCTCTCCTCCGGGTCCCGTAAGTCTATTTGCTTTCAGATGTGGTCCTTAACAATACCCTCCACTCCCCACACAGACCCGATCACACACACTCGGCTCTGAGCGCGCTGAGAAAACAACCCACAGCCATAACAGGAGCTGGAACAGTGGCCTGCTCTATAGGAAAAATGTGCTCTCACATCCTGGACTCCTGCCTCTCCCCATACTGTCCTTTATAGATTACATGAAAGTCCCCAAAAATGTCAGGAAAACAACACTTTATGCAACACTCATGCATTGCTAATTCAATCTTGAGAAAACAGAGAAAAATACACCTTTTGATTTATAAAAGAATAAACATTTCCATCTGTCCCCTAGATACTGGTGAGGAAAGTTAGCATCTGTCCCCTAGATACTGGTGAAGAAAGTTAGCATCTGTCCCCTAGATACTGGTGAAGAAAGTTAGCATCTGTCCCCTAGATACTGGTGAAGAAAGTTAGCATCTGTCCCCTAGATACTGGTGAAGAAAGTTAGCATCTGTCCCCTAGATACTGGTGAAGAAAGTTAGCATCTGTCCCCTAGATACTGGTGAAGAAAGTTAGCATCTGTCCCCTAGATACTGGTGAAGAAAGTTAGCATCTGTCCCCTAGATACTGGTGAAGAAAGTTAGCATCTGTCCCCTAGATACTGGTGAAGAAAGTTAGCATCTGTCCCCTAGATACTGGTGAAGAAAGTTAGCATCTGTCCCCTAGATACTGGTGAAGAAAGTTAGCATCTGTCCCCTAGATACTGGTGAAGAAAGGCCTTTGTGTTGTTGCTTCACCGCTGGGGGTTGAACAAAGGAGAGGGGATAAGTTTTCTTATGACTGTTAGACCCCCCCCCTGCTCCTCCGGGGTAAGTGGGTAAAACTAGAAGTAACAAGAGGGAGAGAGAAATGGCATGTCCAGAATCCCACTTCTGTCATGGAGGCTGGGCCATGTCTGAAACAGTGACACAGAAGAGAGGAGAGTGAGAACAGAGGGAGGAGAGGCCTGACTAACAGACAGCAGTGACAGTCTCATTATGTTGCAGAGGGAGCATGTTCATGTCCTACTGTGGGATTGATTGTCTCTCAGCCCAACATGACAGCCATCCAAAACTGCAAGGTTCAGATGAGAGGGATTGCTGCTGGGCTGGGGGGAGCGGCTCCAGCCTCCGGGTACAGGTTTCCCTTAGGCACAGATTGCAATACTGACCTTAGATCAACGCCTAGGGACAAGTTATTCCTCTGGGAAGCGGATGGGGATTGACCTGAGGAAATGTGAGAGGTCATAAGGTCACAGCGGGGTTAAGACTGTATTGATCCTGTGTGTTTCTGTATTGGTAGATCCTAGATGAGATTGCAGAGCATGGCATCAGGATCTACCAACTGCCAGACGCGGACTCAGATGAGGATGAGGAGTTCAAGGAGCAGACACGAATACTGAAGGTACGACACACACAGAAAGGCTACATCCCAAATGGCACACTACTCCCTATATAATGCACTACTTATGACCAGAGTTCTAAGGGACCTAGTCAAAAGAAAGTAGTGCACTATAAAGGGAATATGGTGACATTTGGGACGTAAAAATACTAACACCAACTAAGAGAAAGAAACTCAAGGAGAAACACCATTACTGAATGAGACTGGGAGTGACGTAGAACCACTGTTATGTCATTTTTCTCTTAACCACTGGGTTTTTAGAATGGGTGAGAATCATACTATTGAAACTGACCCGTTTGAATGGGCTTTATGTTAAACGTAAATGATCCGGTCATTTTTCCTTACTCTGGTACGTACAGAGTGTCTGTGGATTTTTGCTCCTCCCTTGCACTTGATTGATGAATTAAGGTCACTGATTAGCAAAGAACTACCCTCATCTGGTTGTCGAGGTCTTAATTGAAAGGAAAAAACTAAAAGCAGCCGACACTAGGCCCTCCATGGAATGAGTTGGACACCCCTGCTCTAGTAGATTCCACTCATCTTCAATAACCATCATTCTATTCTCTTCTCCACCTCTCTCTCCTTCCCTGATCCCTCTCTCTGCATCCCTCTGTTTTCACACTCCTCCCACTCTGTATCCTCTTTCTATCCCCTTGTTTTCCTTGCCCTCGCATCCATGTCTCTCTACTCCTCCCCCTCTGTCTCCCTCTCTCAGGCGAGCATTCCGTTTTCTGTGATTGGTTCAAACCAGCTGATTGAGGTGAAAGGAAAGAAGATCAGAGGCCGTCTCTACCCCTGGGGGGTCGTAGAGGTGGAGAACCCCGAGCATAACGACTTCCTCAAACTACGCACCATGCTTGTGTAAGTCACCATGACAATGCAATGCGTACCCCTTCAAACATTCAACCTCCAGCTGCGTACCCCCTCTAGCACTAGGGTCAGTGAACTCTCAAATGTTGTTTTTTGCCATCATTGTAAGCCTGCCACACACACTTATACAATACATTTATTAAACATATGAATGAGTGTGAGTTTTTGTTACAACACGTCTCTTGGGAAATGACTAAGAGCTCTTATAGGACCAGGGCACAAATAATAATAATATAATAATAATCAATAATTTTGCTCTTTATTTAACCATCTTACATATAAAACCTTATTGTCTGTGCTTGTATTTAGTTTTCATGCTAGTGAGGGCCGAGAATCCACTCTCACATAGGTACGTGGTTGTAAAGGGCATCAGTGTCTTAACAGTGCAATTTGCCAAAGCAGGGTACTCTGAGCGCAGCCCAATCCAGAAACCTGGCAGTGGCTTCTGATTAAATAAAATTTTCACAGAACCGCTTCTTGCAATTTCGATGAGGTTCTCTTGTTCAGATATCGGTAAGTGGACTGGAGGCAGGGCATGAAAGGGATAACAAATCCAGTTGTTTGTGTCATCCATTTCGGGAAATGTACCTGCGTAATTGCGCACCCAACTCACTCCGGTGCTTTGCTATATCACATTTGACATTGTCTGTAAGTTTGAGTTAATTTGCATACAAATCATACAATGATGGAAAGACCTGTGTGTTGTACTTGTTAATGCAGACAGAGAAGAGCTCCAACTTCTTAATCATAGCCTCAATTTTGTCCCACACATTGAATATAGTTGCGGAGAGTCCCTGTAATCCTAGATTCACATCATTCAGGCGAGAAAAAACATCACTCAGATAGGCCAGTCGTGTGAGAAACTCGTCATCATGCAAGCGGTCAGACGAGTGAAAATGATGGTCAGTAAAGAAAACTTTAAGCTCCTGTCAATACTTTGCCCCTTGATAACCAGCGGACTTTTCTGTATGTTGTAAAAGCATTACATTGTCGCTGCCCATATCATTGCATAATGCAGAAAACACACAAGAGTTCAGGGGCCTTGTTTTAACAAGGTGAACCATTTTCACTGTAGTGTCCGAAACATCTTTCAAGCTGTCAGGCATTCCCTTGGCAGCAAGAGCCTCTCAGTGAATTCTGCTGTGTACCCAAGTCCTCTCTAAAAACAAGTCTCTCACCGTTGCCGCCTGCTATAGACCACCCTCTGCCCCCAGCTGTGCTCTGGACACCATATGTGAACTGATTGCCCCCCATCTATCTTCAGAGCTCGTGCTGCTAGGCGACCTAAACTGGAACATGCTTAACACCCCAGCCATCCTACAATCTAAACTTGATGCCCTCAATCTCACACAAATTATCAATGAACCTACCAGGTACCTCCCCAAAGCCTTAAACACGGGCACCCTCATAGATATCATCCTAACCAACTTCCCCTCTAAATACACCTCTGCTGTCTTCAACCAAGATCTCAGCGATCACTGCCTCATTGCCTGCATCCGTAATGGGTCAGCTGTCAAACGACCTCCTCTCATCACTGTAAAACGCTCCCTGAAACACTTCAGCGAGCAGGCCTTTCTACTCGACCTGGCCGGGGTATCCTGGAAGGATATTGACCTCATCCCGTCAGTAGAGGATGCCTGGATATTTTTTTTAAATGCCTTCCTAACCATCTTAAATAAACATGCCCCATTCAAGAAATTTAGAACCAGGAACAGATATAGCCCTTGGTTCTCCCCAGACCTGACTGCCCTTAACCAACACAAAAACATCCTATGGCGTTCTGCATTAGCATCGAACAGCCCCCGTGATATGCAGCTGTTCAGGGAAGCTAGAAACCATTACACACAGGCAGTTAGAAAAGCCAAGGCTAGATTTTTCAAGCAGAAATTTGCTTCTTGCAACACTAACTCAAAAAAGTTCTGGGACACTGTAAAGTCCATGGAGAATAAGAACACCTCCTCCCAGCTGCCCACTGCACTGAAGATAGGAAACACTGTCACCACTGATAAATCCACCATAATTGAACATTTCAATAAGCATTTTTCTACCGCTGGCCATGCTTTCCACCTGGCTACTCCTACCCCTGTCAACAGCACTGCACCCCCAACAGCAACTCGCCCAAGCCTTCCCCATTTCTCCTTCTCCCAAATCCATTCAGCTGATGTTCTGAAAGAGCTGCAAAATCTGGACCCCTACAAATCAGCCGGGCTAGACAATCTGGACCCTTTCTTTCTAAAATTATCTGCCGAAATTGTTGCCACCCCTATTACTAGCCTGTTCAACCTCTCTTTCGTGTCGTCTGAGATTCCCAAAGATTGGAAAGCAGCTGCGGTCATCCCCCTCTTCAAAGGGGGGGACACTCTTGACCCAAACTGCTACAGACCTATATCTATCCTACCATGCCTTTCTAAGGTCTTCGAAAGCCAAGTCAACAAACAGATTACCGACCATTTCGAATCTCACCATACCTTCTCTGCTATGCAATCCGGTTTCAGAGCTGGTCATGGGTGCACCTCAGCCACGCTCAAGGTCCTAAACGATATCTTAACCGCCATCGATAAGAAACATTACTGTGCAGCCGTATTCATTGATCTGGCCAAGGCTTTCGACTCTGTCAATCACCACATCCTCATCGGCAGACTCAACAGGCTTGGTTTCTCAAATGATTGCCTCGCCTGGTTCACCAACTACTTCTCTGATAGAGTTCAGTGTGTCAAATCGGAGGGTCTGTTGTCCAGACCTCTGGCAGTCTCTATGGGGGTGCCACAGGGTTCAATTCTTGGACCGACTCTCTTCTCTGTATACATCAATGAGGTCGCTCTTGCTGCTGGTGAGTCTCTGATCCACCTCTACGCAGACGACACCATTCTGTATACTTCCGGCACTTCTTTGGACACTGTGTTAACAACCCTCCAGGCAAGCTTCATTGCCATACAACTCTCCTTCCGTGGCCTCCAATTGCTCTTAAATACAAGTAAAACTAAATGCATGCTCTTCAACCGATCGCTACCTGCACCTACCCGCCTGTCCAACATCACTACTCTGGACGGCTCTGACTTAGAATACGTGGACAACTACAAATACTTAGGTGTCTGGTTAGACTGTAAACTCTCCTTCCAGACCCATATCAAACATCTCCAATCCAAAGTTAAATCTAGAATTGGCTTCCTATTTCGCAACAAAGCATCCTTCACTCATGCTGCCAAACATACCCTTGTAAAACTGACCATCCTACCAATCCTCGACTTTGGCGTTGTCATTTACAAAATAGCCTCCAATACCCTACTCAACAAATTGGATGCAGTCTATCACAGTGCAATCCGTTTTGTCACCAAAGCCCCATATACTACCCACCATTGCGACCTGTACGCTCTCGTTGGCTGGCCCTCGCTTCATACTCGTCGCCAAACCCACTGGCTCCATGTCATCTACAAGACCCTGCTAGGTAAAGTCCCCCCTTATCTCAGCTCGCTGGTCACCATAGCATCTCCCACCTGTAGCACACGCTCCAGCAGGTATATCTCTCTAGTCACCCCCAAAACCAATTCTTTCTTTGGCCGCCTCTCTTTCCAGTTCTCTGCTGCCAATGACTGGAACGAACTACAAAAATCTCTGAAACTGGAAACACTTATCTCCCTCACTAGCTTTAAGCACCAACTGTCAGAGCAGCTCACAGATTACTGCACCTGTACATAGCCCACCTAAAATTTAGCCCAAACAACTACCTCTTTCCCAACTGTATTTAATTTATTTATTTATTTTGCTCCTTTGCACCCCATTATTTTTATTTCTACTTTGCACATTCTTCCATTGCAAAACTACCATTCCAGTGTTTTACTTGCTATATTGTATTTACCTTGCCACCATGGCCTTTTTTGCCTTTACCTCCCTTCTCACCTCATTTGCTCACATTGTATATAGACTTGTTTATACTGTATTATTGACTGTATGTTTGTTTTACTCCATGTGTAACTCTGTGTCGTTGTATCTGTCGAACTGCTTTGCTTTATCTTGGCCAGGTCGCAATTGTAAATGAGAACTTGTTCTCAACTTGCCTACCTGGTTAAATAAAGGTAAATAAATAAAATAAATAAATAAGTGGCGTTGGGAGTAAATGCTTGCGCGCGTGTTACCACTCCACTACGTCTCCCTGTCATGGCTTTTGCGCCATCAGTACAGATACCAACACATCTTGACCACCAAAGTCCATTTGATGTCACAATGCTGTCCAGTACTTAAAAAATATCCTTTCCTGGTTTCCAGAAGAAGTTTTCCTTAATTGACCCCCCATAAACGTAACGGACATATACCAGGAACTGTGCCAGGCCCGCCACGTCTGTTAACTCATCTAGCTGTAGGCAGTACTTTTGCACATACAACACACTGTGGCTGAGGGAAGGCACTACTCCCAATATAGGTGAAACCCAAATCAATGTAGCTTTCATCTTATTTGTGCCTCTTCGATGGTCCGTCCCTGTCGGTTGTTCGGTGCTTTCCCGGGTAAGGAGGCAGTAGCTCTTCGGCTGTGTCAGATTCACAACTGTCAGTGTCCATGCTAGCTGGGCTAACAACACATGTAGAATTACTAGCATTGGATGTACTCGTGGAAGCAGAGCAACTTGTGTTGTCGACAGGTGCAGGTGTAGTACTGCTGGTAGTAGCAGTTCTACCAGTAGAGCTGTTATGCGTCTCTATGGACACGGGCCTTACTTTTTAAAAACAATTTATCAATTTTCGAGCAAACAGAATGAGCAGCAGCTACGTTTGGCTACACATGGACCGTTAGTGGAATTCCCGCGAGAGAGTAACAGTTAATGTGATTGGATGTTAATTATTTGACTAGGCTACCTGTATTTGACATTGTGTTGTTATTTCACTGAACACTAGATGGTTTAATTTTATTTTTGGCAGTAAAACGAGGCTACACAGGCGAGAAAAAAACCTTGCCCAAATGTATAGCCCTGTTGGAAAATGTAAATGTTTGAAAATGTGGAGAGGCAAAATGTGAATCACATTTTTATTTGGCGTACCCCTGATTTAGAGTAAATGTAAAAGTCATCTATGCATGCTCTTATGCTCTTATGTTGGATATGTATTACTATACTGCCACTTAGTGGTTGAGCACAGAACTTCAAGTCTGTCCATCTGTTGCACAGTGTAGTAGTCTAGTCTAGTGGGGTTTATGGGGGTTTGCACAAGCCAAATTGTGATATTGAAATGTCTGATGGTTGTGTGTGTTTCCAGCACCCACATGCAGGACCTCCAGGAGGTCACTCAGGACCTGCACTACGAGAACTTCCGTTCAGAGAGACTGAAGAGACCTGGCAGGTCAGTCTTCCTATCTGCAGTGTTTCTATCTCTCTCTCACACACTCTGTCTGGGCTGATACTACTCTAACATATTACAGTAGTTAATATGTTCCCTTAAATGTTCCCTACAGAGCTGTGGAGGAGGATATGATGGACAAAGACCAGATTCTCCTGCAGAAGGAGGCTGAGGTGAGTAGCTACTGCAGCACTGGATGCTCTCATAGGGTTAACTAGGTCCTAGGATGCTCTCATAGGGTTAACTAGGTCCTAGGATGCTCTCATGGGGTTAACTAGGTCCTAGGATGCTATCATGGGGTTAACTAGGTCCTAGGATGCTCTCATGGGGTTAACTAGGTCCTAGGATGCTCTCACGGGGTTAACTAGGTCCTAGGATGCTCTCATGGGGTTAACTAGGTCCTAGGATGCTCTCACGGGGTTAACTAGGTCCTAGGATGCTCTCACGGGGTTAACTAGGTCCTAGGATGCTCTCACGGGGTTAACTAGGTCCTAGGATGCTCTCACAGGGTTAACTAGGTCCTAGGATGCTCTCACGGGGTTAACTAGGTCCTAGGATGTTCTCGCGGGGTTAACTAGGTCCTAGGATGCTCTCATGGGGTTAACTAGGTCCTAGGATGCTCTCGCGGGGTTAACTAGGTCCTAGGATGCTCTCGCGGGGTTAACTAGGTCCTAGGATGCTCTCACGGGGTTAACTAGGTCCTAGGATGCTCTCACGGGGTTAACTAGGTCCTAGGATGCTCTCACGGGGTTAACTAGGTCCTAGGATGCTCTCACGGGGTTAACTAGGTCCTAGGATGCTCTCACGGGGTTAACTAGGTCCTAGGATGCTCTCACGGGGTTAACTAGGTCCTAGGATGCTCTCACGGGGTTAACTAGGTCCTAGGATGCTCTCACGGGGTTAACTAGGTCCTAGGATGCTCTCACGGGGTTAACTAGGTCCTAGGATGCTCTCACGGGGTTAACTAGGTCCTAGGATGCTCTCACGGGGTTAACTAGGTCCTAGGATGCTCTCACGGGGTTAACTAGGTCCTAGGATGCTCTCACGGGGTTAACTAGGTCCTAGGATGCTCTCACGGGGTTAACTAGGTCCTAGGAAGCTCTCACGGGGTTAACTAGGTCCTAGGATGCTCTCACTAGGTCCTAGGATGCTCTCACGGGGTTAACTAGGTCCTAGGATGCTCTCACGGGGTTAACTAGGTCCTAGGATGCTCTCACGGGGTTAACTAGGTCCTAGGATGCTCTCATGGGGACTAGGTCCTAGGATGCTCTCATGGGGTTAACTAGGTCTTAGGATGCTCCCATAGGGTTAACTAGGTCTTAGGATGCTCTCATAGGGTTAACTAGGTCCTAGGTAATAAATTAATGGGGTAAGTTGAGCCACGGGACAGGGTACGTTAAGCCGCCTACAAATTTATGTACTGAATAAAATATTACCTCTACCTTTTTAAAACCATGTCTATCTTAATTTACAAACAGAATTCAACACAATCACAATCGCTTTTTTGTCTTTGAACCATTTTAAGCATATTTTAAACAGGCTTAACACCTAACACTTTGTACTTTTTTAAACACAGGTCCTGTTTTTACTTCATATCCCAGAGATAATGCCATGCATTATGCCCTTCAATTTGCTCAACTTACCCCAAGGCAAACATTTTGACTATAGTAGCACACACAGCTACAAGGATGCACTTTCATGCTAGGTTTATGACCTCATATTGAAGATTATAGAGACCCCAACTGATGTATAGAACAATCTTTAAATTATCTACTTTGGTTTAGATACAAGCATCATAAAAACTTTAACACAATACATTCATTTGACTTGGTAAAAATCTGTTTTTGGACCTTACTTGCTTATCACTTCTTCCATGTGGTAATCGTCCGGGGTATTGTCCATTTGGAAGGCCCATTTGCGACCAAGCTTTAACTTCCTGACTGATGTCTTGAAATGTTGCTTTACTATATGCACATAATTGTCCTTCCTCATGACGCCATCTATTTTGTGAAGTGCACCAGTCCCTCCTGCAGCAAAGCACCCCCACAACATGATGCTGCCATCCCCGTGCTTCACGGTTGGGATGGTGTTCTTCGGCTTGCAAGCATCCCCCTTTTTCCTCCAAACATAACGATGGTCATTATGGCCAAACAGTTATATTTTTGTTTCATCAGACCAGAGGACATTTCTCCAAAAAGTACAATCTTTGTCCCCATGTGCAGTTGCAAACCGTAGTCTGGCTTTTTTATGGTGGTTTTGGAGCAGTGGCTTCTTCCTTGCTGAGCTGCCTTTCAGGTTATGTCGATGTAGGACTCGTTTTACTGTGGATATAGATACACCTGTTTCCTCCAACATCTTCACAAGGTCCTTTGTTGTTGTTCTGGGATTGATTTGCACTTTTCGCACCAAAGTACGTTCATCTCTAGGAGACAGAACACGTCTCCTTCCTGAGCGGTATGACGGCTGTGTGGTCCCATGGTGTTTATACTTGAGTACTATTGTTTGTACAGATGAACGTGGTACCTTCAGGCGTTTGGAAATTGCTCCCAAGGATGAACCAGACTTGTGGAGGTCTTTTTAAAAAATTCTGAGGTCTTGCCTGATTTCTTTTGATTTTGCCATGATGTCAAACAAAGAGGCACTGGGTTTGAAGGTAGGCCTTGAAATACATCCACAGGTAAACCTCCAATTGATTCAAATGATGTGAATTAGCCTATCAGAAGCTTCTGAAGCCATGACATAATTTACCGGAATTTTCCAAGCTGCTTAAAGGCACAGTCAACTTGCGATACAGTGAATTATAAGTGAAATAATCTGTCTGTAAACAATTATTGGAAAAATGACTTGTGTCATGCACAAAGTAGATGTCCTAACCAACTTGCCAAAACTATAGTTTGTTAACAAGAAATTTGTGGAGTGGTTGAAAAACGAGTTTTAATGACTCCAACCTAAGTGTATGTAAACTTCTGACTTCAACTGTATATGTAGCCTGGCAAAAGTAAACCCAGCACAGGACACAAACTCATTTGGGGTTGTTTGTTCTGTCGAATTGTAAGTTTAAAATAGGATAATGTAAGAGACAAATCACCGCAAGGGGGGGGGGGGGGGGGGTCACCATAAAGTAAAGTTCAGTCTAAATCACAATCAAGTGAAATACATCTGTTAGTAATGTGCATAAAAACAATCTGAAGACATCTGAATGCATAGACGGTAGTGGCTCTGTTTTAAACACAATGCCCACATGATACCCTAACCCCAAATGGAACAGATTCTCATCTCACCCATTCAGCACCTTCAAATAATGTTATCAACTCCACAACATGGTTCTGAGAGCACTGGTATTCAGCTAGCAAGAAGCTACACTATGTTTTCAAGGTTAATGTTCAATAACTGATGTTAAGAGGTTTTCAGTCAAACAGCGAAATATTCTTTAGAGATTGGCACATTGTTTGCTGAATTCTGAAGACCCTTTAAAGTGTTTGCACTTGTAGTGGTGTAGTTTTTAACACGAGTACCAAATTAGGGATGTAACCCTATAAGCAGAGTCACAGACCCACATTCCTGTAGAAAAGCAGCTTGGGATACCAGATCAATTTAGCAAAGTGTTACGTTTGATCGCATTTCTTCAGTTTGCAACACACAGAGTTCTATAGAGTACAAACCTGGTTTGATGTAGATTTAAATATGAAAGTAAATCTATTATTCAGTCACAGGCCCCTACCCAACTGTGAAAATGAGTTGGAGTCCATTTTACCCCGATTGAGTGAAGTCAAATGTTCCACTCGAAGTCTTATCCACAACCACTAGATGGATATATTTTCTATTGTGTAAAAAAAATGTTTTTACATTAAGGCTCTCAAAATGTTACGTGGCTCATTGTATTATCTTTTTACAATGGATACAATTTGTCGTGTTTGGAATGACTGATAGTCTCTGGTATTTGTTTCACTCAACTGTCTGTTTCCTTCTCTTCTCTCTGTAGCTGAGGCGTATGCAGCAGATGATTTCCCAGATGCAGGCGCAGATGAAGATGAAGGGAGACGAGTGAAAATAGAGGGATTGAAAGAGGGAGTTGGGGAAGAGATGAGAGGAGCCCCACACCCCTCAACCCCATGTGCGTCTGCATCTCCATCATGGACGTTCTGCTGGACACACACATCACTCCCTATCTCTGTGTGTCAGTCAATCAATCAAGCAATCAACCACCCAATTGGATGTTCCCCTCTCTAACATAATTGTAATTATAAAATCTTCAATTTGGCCTCTATTTTACCATGATACTGAGATCCACTGATCTGCAAGTCTCAGTATTGTTTTGGGAACTGTTACTCACGTTGTAACACGTTTCATACTAAGGTATGTTTGTCTGGAGTGTTATCCTTTATTGTGTAATGTTATGATATGGGTTATGATATAATGTTAAGGCATACTGAAAAGACAGAATTTCCATGTTCTCCCAATAGGTGACTAAAGATGATGTCCGTGTGTTTTCATCCGCACTAGTATTCTGTCTCATGTACAATGTAGATCTTGCATTGCCAACAGTACTAATATCTCATTGGTTAGACAACAATAAGACTTCAGTGTTTACAGAATGTTTGGGGAATGTTTTGAGTAACTTAAAGTGGCTATCAGCAGTTGAAACAATAGCAAAGCTCTCACCCCACTGTTACGGTTAAAAGCTGGGGGGGAAGGACTGGAGAAATGTGACCACTCAAATTCAAAGACAGAGTTATGGATGCAAGGACTGACCATCCATTATATCAAAATGATAGTTTTAACCATGTTTTTAGGCTATACAGTGTTTGTTTACATTTACTTTGTTTACAAACATTGGAGTCAAAAATATTATATTTTGGTTTCTGTTTGGGTATGGCAGTTGTGCTTTGCTCATGAGGCTTTTGTAAGTTAAATTCTTCAAGAATCAATAGGTACATATCATTAATTTGTAAATCCAAAAATGACGGTAGCAACTGCTGATTGCCCCTTTAAAGGAAGGTTTGTTGAGAGCTGGATGTTGTGTTTTTACCATTTGCAACCTGTCTTTGCTTTCATATTTGGAGCACAGCTGAGGACTCAGTCCATGCTGTAGGTGTAGTAATAATAGTGTCCCTCAGGTGGCGCTGTAGTCTATGTTCAACAGCACAACACATGGAAAATAACTATAAGGGTAATAATATATAAGGGTAATACAGGCTTGTGTGGAAGTATCCCACAGTCTCACATTTTATTTTAAACTTTATCACTTTTGCTCTATATTATGAAAGATTTATGTAACTTAACTTTGTCTGTGCCTCTGTTGTATTGGTGGAAAGAACTATAGGGGGACGGGCTCATTGTAATGGCTGGAATTTAGGAATGAAATAAATGGAACGAAGTCTAATGTGGTTTCCATATGTTTGATGTGTTTGATACCGTTCCATTTATTCCATTCCAGCCATTACAATGAGTCTGTTTTCCTATAGCTCCTCCCAACAGCCTCCACTAATGGAGACGGTTTGCCTTGGTCTCTCTGGGTCAGTCTCCTCAGACGAGGTTTTACTGAGCTGAATTCCTCACCATGTAATCTTATAAGTCAAGTATCAACAGCAGAAGGCTGTTGGTTGTGTCGTCATTATACAGAGAATATTTGCCCTCGTGTTTGAAGAATGCTCTGAAGTGACTTGATAGCTAAAATATGTATGTATCATGTGGGTGGACGTACTGTCTAGAATAAATGTTGGTGCATTCAAGATGCAACTGATAATGCTTGTTAAGTGATCATGTTAATTCAAGTGTTTTCAAACCATGCACAACCGTGTGTTGGTTAATATACTTTTTTTTTATTGCCTAAGACTTGCACTACAAAACCTTACATCACCCTTTGTCTTTAATAGTTACATTATATTATGAGCAGTCTTAGTATAGATGTGTGTTTTTGTTTATTTGGTCATGTTCTTTTGGGTTTTCCTAAAGGGGGTCTTCATTTTATCACAATGATTTACTGTATGCACAAACATACTGACATCTTCTGATATTGGCTAGCTCCATGGAACTTACAGTATTGAACACAATTCCATTTTCTGAATTCCTAACTATATTCCGATTCACCATGTCTGCCAGCCCACTCTAGGCTGCTGACTGTTATACAGTGAACACACTAACGCCTCTCAATGTGTTTAAGAGCGTTATCGTCAGTCAGTGTGTCATTGTCTATGTAACTTGTTTCTTTCTGCCTAGTTGATCAACAGATTTGTACCTTTGAACCCTGGAGGCATTAACCCAGCGTTTCCCAAACTCGGTCCTGGGGACCCCAAGAGGTGCATATTTAGTTGTTTGCCCAAGCACTACACAGCTGATTCAAATAATCAACTCATTAAGCTTTAATTATTTGAATCAGCTGTGTAATGCTAGGGGGGGGGGAAACAAAACGTGTACTCCTTAAGGTCCCTAGGACTTAATTTGGGAAACACCGTAATTAACCTAACTGTGCTTGAAAGTTTTTTTTTTAGTAGTGTCTCAACTTTTGTACTCCATTTTCAGAAATACAGTTTCCATAGAAACACACTTGTTGTCAGAGTGCTTTGTTTACAGGTCATATGTATGATGATGTGCATTTGAGTGGCCATGTAGAAAAACAAAGGCAATGGGATTGAATGGAGAGGAAGGTTTCTAGTTGTCAAGCCTTCTAGACCTCTATCAAATTGAAAACACTAGATAAGAAGCTGCTGTGGAGGTTGGTGTAGCAGTGTTGCTAAATGGTGAAAAGCTGATATCACAGAATGATGCATGGATAGGAAGCATGCCACAGTCTTATTCCCTTGTACTTGGTGCACGTCTAGATGTTGAAAAATTAAGATTTCAAACATATGAGTGAGAAGTTTGAACAGCATTAATTATGGAAGCTGCATACAATATTGATGATATGGACAAGTAAGATCATAGGAAACCTCTCCATCCACGATTGGGTACCACATAGATGAGGGCGGGGTTCTGCACGATATTGCAACACCCTCTCCCACAACCTGTCTGGCTGCTGTGGTAGCGCGGAGAAGGAACGGACGCGTGCGTTTACCGAGCAGTCCGTCCGTTCTGAAGCGACACCGAGGGGAGGAGAGCGGCGAAAATGACGACCAACATCCGATACAAGAGCCGTATCCCGATCAAATCGGGTAAGCATAAGGATAATAATTACGATTATGCATAAAGGCAATTATAACGCGGTCCATTTCAATGATTGTCTTTCTCTGTCGGTCTCTCTCGCCTTCTAAATTCTCTATGGGCGTCGTTCTGCATCTCTCCACCTGTGTTTCATCCCCCACAATGACCAACAGACGAGACAGTTGAGGTAAGGACAACGTTTATACCTATTTCTATTAAAAAATATGTACAAAATTGTTATCTGTGTTCAACGCTTTTGATGTAGGTCTAGGCTTTTAGGCGATACATAGAATCATATTTCATATCAAGCGTGGTAGCCTAGACACAGTTTTTTTCCCCCAAATTCGCTTCGTATGGCGTCATATAGCCTAGATAGCCTACGTAGCAAGCCTTGGCCTAGCAAACGTGAGCTGCATCATCATTCCGATGCCCTAAAGATTACTACTGTTGTTGTCTTGCCACCGCAATACAGGGTAGAGTGAGCATCACACAGCCAGAAGGATAATATGTCATTTATGCATACAGACACAAGATGCATACGCAGCGAGTGGTACCCAAGGGCTCGCCTCTCATCCTCGGGCATCCATGCATCATTCTAGGCAAGCCACTTGTTGTGGATGTGAAAGTGACCCGCTCCCTATAGTTACTGGAAAGCCTATTGGTCTTTCCCTCTGTAATCCCGGGGTTGCTTGCAATTTTATAGATTTCCTTGAGTGAGCCCTGTGTGTGTCCGTATGTAGCTCAGGTGTAGCTTGGTGGGAGACCAGCAGCACACTGAGTCTCAGGTGTATCGATCTCCTCTCTCTTTGCTCTGGGGATGAGGATGACAGAAGCTTTAGATGCTGTTCTGTTCGAAGGTTGTTGCTGGAACCTTGTGTAGCTACATTGTAAGTAGGCAGCATGCAGCAATGGTAACTAAAGGCATAATGTTAGCAGACGTCTATCTCAGTCAAAGCTAATTGCGAAAACATATTGTAAGGCTTCTATATCCTGACCTTGTTGACAGTATAGTGTTACGGTCATTCAGAGGCTATGGCTCCCGTAGGTCCACTGGTCCTTGCTGATCTTTCTGGTGTTCACACATACTGCAAGCAGACACAATTCTTATTGTTTGAGCTGTAAGCTGGGTTTGTTGCAGATAGATTTTCAGTAAGCCTGTGAAATCACATGGGCAGCATTGCGGAATGAACCTCGCTCGAAGACCTTGACCTTGATTACTACAGTGCAGTTAATACAGTAGGAATAGCCTGTGTGTGGATTTGGAAATGTTCAGCGTGGGTGCGTGTCCCCCAAGGAATTTCTTCAATTGTTTTTCCCTGTAAGAACTTTTCTCTTTTTTTTTATATTGCTAAGATTTTATCATACTGTTTGTGCTATGCAAAATTGTGTTGGAGATATTCAAGTAGCATGTCTGTTGCCACAGCACACCCACACACTCTGCCTGACCTGGCCGGGTGCTTAGGGGGAGTGGTTTCTTGGATAGTGAGCGGGACTAACCTGTGTGTGTGTGTCATTCAAAAGGTCTGATAGGGGGTGCTTATATTTGTCCTGTTTCACCCATGTACAAGTGTGTAGTATGAAATGGAAATGTGTTTTTTGCACATCCCACTCCACCTGAGACCCTCAGAGTGGGGTCATGGCCAGGGTGTGTGTATGAGGGAGATGCAGAGGATAGTCTGGGTAAATCACATTCAAATCAAGCCCTTCATCCCCCTTTGCCCTCCTCTTTCTTCCCTCCTCTTTCCTCCTGCTATGATAATTATTGTTTCTTGGAAGCATCTTTCTCTTATGCTTCACCAAACTGGGCCTGCCAATCACAGTCTGGTGTACTGGTACGTTGCTAGGGAACAATTTTATCCATTTTCCTCACTCTGAGACTCTGGGAGAGGAACCTATCCGCAATTCCTCAGGATGATTGACGTGTTTAGGCGTAGATTTAACGACACCCAGTTATGACAGATCTACGATGCTGTGGAATCTATAGTTCTCCTTGGCCCCCGTATACTCGCATGGTTTCTCAGGTCTAAATCAGGCGTGAGGAAAGATGTACTCATTAACTTAGCTACCTATGAACACACACGCCTCCGAGTTTCTGATTGAAAAGATCGTGGAGGATAGTATTCACACAATGTACTTATCAGCCGAGGCCATCCATTCATGGTTGTCATGGGAATTCCAAGCCTATTTTGATTCATTACCATGTTCCTACTGGCACTCTGTACAGCACTCCAAATGTATTTTCCTACCACACCCTCCACTAGATTCACTAGATTCACATTTACTTGCACTTTTAATAGAAAAGGCTGTTATGGTTGTTTACAGTAAATTGCCTGACCGGGTAGCTCAACTTTCAACTCTCCTGAGTGTCTTCTGTGTGTTTTGTCTTTGTTCTTTATCTAAACTGAAATGTTTCTGCTCTCTGGCATCTGATGTCATTGTCACGCTGAAAACATGTATGCAATGCCAATGATCCAGTAGAGTGAGAGTTAAGAGAGGGAGTTCACAACCACACACGTGAATAACAAGTTTATCTCTAACCCCAGGTCTCCCTCTCTCCCTGTACAGCTTGCCATGTCTCAGCCTTTGGGTAGGCATTTAAAAAGCTGTTGAAAATAACCCATGCCTGACCCAGATAGAAGGATTCCAAACCCATTTTCAAGAATGAAGAGTTTGGGTGACCTCGATAACTTGGAGATTAGATGATGTTAGGGGGCGAGGAATCAGAGATTTGGGAGCTAAGTTCTAATGATAAGGAGAATTAGAGGACTACCTTTACCTCCTACTGTGGGAAGAAAAGCTCCCTTGAGGAATTTTGAAAGATGCCTAACTGACAACTGTAAGATGAATGAAAGCTACATAATGGACCATTAGGAAGCGGAACCTTCTTACTATGGTGGTGCAAATTGAGCTGATAAATGCTGAACACAGATTCTGCCTCGTTTAGAGGACATTACCAAACATTATCTGATAATAAAATGTGTTGTCATTATGGCATGCCCAGTTAAACCTGTCCTTGGCAAACACAATAAAGGTCATCAGTGTGTGAACACTTGTTTTCTGCCACTCGTCTGCAAGAATGTCTAGTTCCCAGTACCTGTGACGCAATATCTCTTTACTTTCCACTGTATTATATCCCGGTGGACTCCCTGGTGACCAGCTCCTTGCTGCTGAATGGGCTGATGCAGTGTCCCTCTATTCCCCCACTTTTAAACCCCTGTCCCATTCCCGCCTCGGCAATTCATGTAGATCTGAAAGGATCATACAGTGCATTCAGAAAGTATTCAGACCCCTTGACTTTATCCACATTTTGTTACCTTACAGCTGTACTCTAAAATTGATTAAATTACATTTTTTTCATCATCAATCTATACACAATATCCCATAATGACAAAGAGAACAGTTTTTGAGATTTTTTTTGTTGCATTTGTATAAAAAAAAACAAAGTATTTAGACCCTTTGCTATGAGACTCGAAATTGAGCTCGGGTGCATCCTGTTTCCGTTGATCATCCTTGAGCTGTTTCTACAACTTGATTGGAGTTCCCCAATGGGAAATTCAATTGATTGGACATGATTTGGAAAGGCGCACACACACCTGTCTATATAAGGTTCCACAGTTGGCAGTGCACGTCAGAGCAAAAACCAAGCCATGAGGTCAAAGGAGTTGTCCGTAGAGAACCGAGACATGATTGTGTCGAGGCACAGTTCTGGGGAAGGGTACCCAAAAAAAAAGTCTGCAGCATTGAAGGTCCCCAAGAACAGTGGCCTCCGTCATTCTTAAATGGAAGAAGTTTGGAACCACCAAGATTCTTCCTAGAGCTGGCTGAGCAACTGGGGGAGAAGGGCCCTGGTCAGGGAGATTACCAAGAATCCGATGGTCACTCTGGCAGAGTTCCGGAGGTCCTCTGTGGAGATGGTTGTCCTTCTGGAAAGTTCTCCCATCTCTGCAGCATTCTACCAATCAGGGCTTTATGGTAGTGGCCAGACGGAAGCTACTCCTCAGTAAAAGGCACATGACAGCCCACTTAGAGTTTGCCAAAGGGCACCTAATGGCCTCTCACATCATGAGAAAAAAGATTATCTGGTCTGATGAAACCAAAGATTATCTGGTCTGATGAAACCTAGATTGAACTCTTTGGCCTTCACGTCTGGAGGAAATCATGCTGTTGGGATGTTTTTCAGAGGCAGGGACTGGGATACTCGTCAGGATCGAGGGAAAGATGAACGTAGCAAAGTACAGAGTTCCTTGAAAATAACCTGCTCCAGAGCGCTTAGGACCTCCAGACTTGGGTGATGGATTCACCTTCCAACAGGACAGCGACCCTAAGCACACAGCCAAGACAATGCAGGAGTGGCTTCGTGACAAGTCTCTGAATGTCCTTGAGTGGCCCAG
Source organism: Oncorhynchus mykiss (assembly GCF_057628025.1). Classification (NCBI taxonomy): domain Eukaryota; kingdom Metazoa; phylum Chordata; class Actinopteri; order Salmoniformes; family Salmonidae; genus Oncorhynchus; species Oncorhynchus mykiss. The sequence continues at coordinate 33,431,019 of NC_143027.1, read as the reverse complement.
CCAGTGCCCGACTTGAACCTGATTGAACATCTCTGGAGAGACCTGAAAATAGCTGTGCAGCGATGCTCCCCATCCAACCTGACAGAGCTTGAGAGGATCTGCGGAGAAGAATGGGACCAAATATAGGTGTGCCAAACTTGTAGTGTCATACCTAAGAAGACTTGAGGCTGTAATCGCTGGCAAAGGTGCTTCAATAAAGTATTGGGTAAAGGGTCTGAATATTTATGTAAATGTGTAAAAAAAAAAATGAAATATCACATTTGCAAAACTTTCTAAACATGTTTTTGCTTTGTCATTATGGGGTAGTGTGTGTAGATTGGGGAGGGGGGGACAATTGAATCCATTTTAGAATAAGGCTGTAACTTAACAATGTGGAAAAAGTCAAGAGGTATGAATACTTTCCGAATGTATGTGGTGGCTAACAGTTCCACCTTGTGATCTGATGGGTCTTTAGAGATCTACTGAAGTGCTTACAAGGATGGGCTACGGGTCCATTTGGAGCTAGGCTGTGGAAGAGCCTATTGTTTTGCTGAATGGACAGACGCTAACGCTAGGCTACGCTATGCTAGCCAAGTGTTCTTTAGAAGGCCTATTGTTGCCAGGCCAATTACACGCTGTTAGATTAGCATGCCGAAGAGCCTAGCACCCAGAGACTCACGTCTCCAAGTAGAACAAACACTACGGATGGGGGGGATGGGGGGTCCAAAGAGCCTCTTTCTCTCACACTCATTCTCATCTTCAGGCTCTCAATCTTTCAAATTCAACTGTCATTCCCTGTCTTTTCCCCCTTCACCCCCTCTACCTCCCTCCATTCTGCTCTCTTTCCCCCTTTCTCTTTCTCTGTACGCATCTTTGGTCTAACACTCTGCCACAGTTTTGTTTCTGCTTTCGGACTTTAATTGTGTGTAAATGTATGGTTGGGCAGGACTGAGATGTCTTCAGGAAAGGTCACCTCTCTTTATATCTATGTCACAGAATGCATCCTCTCCACATCTTCTGTCTCTGGAGGTGTGTGTGTGTGTGTGTGTGTGGCACGAGTGTTTTATGTATTTGCGTACTTGTCCACAGTAATAGGTGTGTAGTTTACTGCTGTGGCCTTTTTCAGAAGAGCTTCCTGAAAGACCAACAGTCAACAAGTAGACCAGTGCATCTAACTGTGAGATCAGTGTGACTGATCTCTGGATCCATGCCTCTGGACCCAGCACGAAGGCTGTGTGTCTCTCTAAAGGGAAGGAAGTCACTGAGCATTCAGACTGTATATATTTGACTTCTAGTTGTGGTCAGCTGTGTGTGTGTCACTCTGTCATCAGGAGGACTGGGCTTGGCCTCCGATGGCTGTCAACGTTTAATACCCAGCACCTCACACTGTGGAATGTTTTGACTGACTAGCCCCTAATAACACATTAGCAGAGCCCAAGGTATCTGTGGTTGTGTCCCAATGGGCCCTGGTCAAAAGTAGTGCTCTATAAATGGAATAGGGTGCCATTTGGGAAGCATACAGTGTGATAGTCGCAGCAGACAGACAGCTTACTGGTTTCTCCGATCATATTTCATCCACAGAGGTCAGGACAGACGGACACAGGAGGTAATGGATGGGCTGGAGATGGTTATTACTGCCTGACTGTGTCCCTGAAAAGTGGCTTCCACATGGCCTCCCTTAAACACTGTCCATTGGATGTGTTTTATTAAACTGATGATGTCAGCTGTATCCATGTGTGTATGTTTACGTGTGTGCACGTGCATCAGGTTGTGTCAGTGTGTGAAGTTGAGTGAGAGAGCTCAAGGTGCAGTGACCTACTAGAGGGACAGCTGGCCACTGAGCGAAAGAGGGAGGGGCCTGAAGGAGTATATTGTGATGTCACTCTAGGACCTCTGTTCTATTCAAATGAATCCCCCCTTTTTTGTTTCACTCTCAAGAGTCAAGTTTTCCTTCAATTGCTAGTATCTGATGTGTGTTCCTATCTCTTCCTAAAAAACATTAGCCTGGCTATATGGTAAAGAACATTTCTGCTGCCAATGCCTTCATAATGTACTGTACCCTGTTCTGTTAAGCTGGGCTCCCAGGTGGCACAGCGGTGCAAGAGACATCACTGGTTCGAATCCAGGCTGTATCACATCTGGCTGTGATTGGGAGTCCCATAGGGTGGTGCACAATTGGCCCAGTGTCATCTGGGTTTGGCTGGGGTAGGCTGTCATTGTAAATAAGAATTTGTTCTTAACTGACTTGCCTAATTAAATAGAGGTTAAATACATTTTTAAAATAAAAGCTCTGTCTCCCTCATGTGAAGTCACTTGGTATTACATCTTCTGGAGACGTCCCATGAAGAAAGTTCCTTGGGAGCCACAGTGTTTCGTTCCAACCCTGCACTAATACATCTGATACAGCTATTCAAGAGCTTGATTAGTAGTTAGAATGTAGTTAGAATGTCCTCTGTAGATGTTGCCCATTCTGTCTGGGGTATCATAGCTTTCTGAGCTCCAGTTGTCCTGAAACCTATATTTCGTCCTGAAACCTGTGTCCCGTCCTGAACCCACCACTGAGCCCACCCACACACACCGTAGGCCAACATCTGGCAACAATTGTTCACCACGCCCTGTCTTGTTTCACAGTGTTTGGAGTAGTTGGGCCTCTGGTACCGCTACATGACTTGGTGCATGGCTGATGTGCAGTCTAGACGTTGGCTAGGTTCTTCATTTTATCATTCATCTCTGGCTGGTGTTATCCCAGGGGTGGGTTGAGAGTCCCTACTAGCTTCACTAAGCTCTGTGTGACGAATTACTGACTCGTACAAGTCCACACTTGAACCACACAGTGGGTTTGTATCTCTGTTAAAGGACACTGTGTTGTTCTTTGACAAATGATCACTATTATGGTCAGATATGGGCTAGATTGTTTAGCCCTCCTGTCTGTCTCTCGCGCTCTCTCGCTCTGGGCTGCTATAGGTCGTTACTGTAGCAGTCAGTGCTTTATTTATCTAACGGTTGAAAAGGGGGAGGGACAACGGGTGTGAATGAATGAGTGTCTTTTATTCCTTCACTTTCCCCCCCCACCCCTCACTCTCTCCCCATCCCTCGCTTCCTCCCCTAAACTGCTACCTCTTACTACCTTTCTCTCCCATTTTATTTCCTCTAGTCAACTCCCCCATTAGCTCTCTCTCTGTGTCAGTATTCCTTCCTACCTGTCTGAACAGGGAGCAGTGGGGCAGAGGAGAAAGGGTTGAAATAAAGGGAGATGAGGAGAGAAGGAGTAGGAACAAAGGACATAACAGGAAAGACGAGTGTGGACGAACAGAGGATTACAGAGGAGTAGAGGGTGCATAAGAGAAGCGTTCTGGCTGCGTGTGAAGAGGTTGCTCTGTTTTTGTCCTCTGTTGGAAAACATTTCCCCTATTGGTGTGGTGTTGGCTTGGTATGGATGCTATCATGCTGCAGGAGAAACTGGTGGAACGCTTGCTTTGCCCTCGAGTCAGAACCTCCAGGCAGAAGGTAAATAATCTGGAACAGGCGAGAGAGGGGATAGAGGGACACTGAGGAGAGAGAAAATGGAGGAGAGGATAGAGAAGGGAGAGCTGGGTCAATGTCTCACACTCACATCAGTTAACTCTCATAACACCTTTCTCTCTCTCTAACATGTCATGTTAGTATGGAGGTGTGTAGGACATACTGTTGTCTTATGTCATGTCCTGATGGGTTCATGACAGATTTATGGATAGTTTGTTTGTTCTGTCTGTGGGATTTGTGTTCCCACACACACCCTAGAAGTAAACCAGAAGTTTGTATGATTCCTCATAGGTTATGAATCCAGCGCTGTAGATTTCCGTGTTCTCTGTGTGTGACTTCAGCCCTGGCTCTATTCCATGTCTACGCATGCTGTGTGTATGTGTGGTTAGTTAAGCCGTGCCCCAGGGGCTGTCGGAAATGCATATGACAAGTTATGACAACTTATAATAGACCCTGACTGAGTATTTCTTTGGCATGTGTGTTTGTTTTGGGTTTAAAAAGGACCATTCAGGTCTGGTCAATACAGCCTCTGTCAGCCTCTGTTGGCTGCCAGACTCTGGCCTTGGTAGACTGGCAAGGGTGTGTGTGTGTGTGTGTGTGTGTGTGTGTGTGTGTGGAGTCTTCAGTTTTGTAGGGGCAGAGTAAGGAGCAGCTTTGGATGATGTGTGAATGGTGTCAGAAGGGGATGGGGAGAGCTGCCAGATAGACAGCTGTGCACTCCATTGTGTAGTGGCAAAGTCATAGATCGGTCATACTTTTCTCTCACTGTGTGTGGAAAAAGCACAGCGCCAGGTCTTAGAGATTTCAAAATGGAATGGTATGAATGCATTTTCCCCCTTTCCCTTCCTCCTATTGTCAATGGATTTCTCCAAACTGTAATTGTAGCATGGTGGGTGGAGTTTGAATGTCAATTGTATTTTAATTTCAATGGTAGCTTTGCGCTCATTCAGCTCTTGGGAATGTTGCTTTGAATTGATCTCTCTCACCCTCTTTCTCGCTCTCTCTCTCGCTCTCCCTCTCGCTCAGGAGAAGCAGTATGTGGGTTTTGCTACCCTCCCTAACCAGGTGCACAGGAAGTCAGTGAAAAAGGGATTTGACTTCACCCTCATGGTCGCCGGTCAGTGAAAGTATTGATTGTAGCCTTCTTAAAAAAGTAAAATGACCCAGTGCTATTAATTACTTGGTGTGTGTTCATTAATGTTCACTCTGGCCTCCCGAGTTGCGCAGTGGTCTAAGGCACTGCATCGCAGTTGCTAGCTGTGCCACTAAGATTCTGGGTTATTAGAATCCAGGCTCTGTCGCAGCCGGCCCCGACCGGGAGACCAATGGTGCCGCGCACAATTGTCCCAGCGTCGTCCGGGTTAGGGGAGGTTTGGCCGGCAGGGATGTTCTTGTCCCATCGCGCACTAGCGACTCCTGTGGTGGGCCGGGCGCAGTGCACGCTGACACTGTCGCCAGGTGTACAGTATTTCCTCCGATACATTGGTGCGGCTGGCTTCAGGGTTAAGTGGGCATTGTGTGAAGAAGCAGTGCGGACGTGTTTCGGAGGACGCACGGCTCTCAACCTTCTCCCGAGTCCGTACAGGAGTTGCAGCGATGAGACAAGACCGTAACTACCGATTGGATACCACGAAATTTGGGGAGAAAAAGGGGTAAAAAATAAATTAAAAATGTTCACTCCGCGTTAGTGTTGGCTGTGTGTGTGTTGCTGACTGTTAGAAACATGTTGTATAATGCTGTATGTTTGTCATGTTACAGGAGAGTCTGGTATGGGTAAATCTACTCTGGTCAACAGCCTGTTCCTCACAGACTTGTACAAGGACAGGAAACTTCTTAATGCTGAGGGTGAGAAACGCGCACACACACACACACCTTCTTCAAATGTCAACAACAGCTAAATAAAATGCCATCTCATCAGAGGTTCTCTTCCCTCCCTCCATCCCTACCTCTCGCCTTCTCTTTCTCAGAGCGTATCAACCAGACAGTAGAGATCATTAAGCACACAGTGGACATTGAGGAGAAAGGAGTGAAGCTGAAGCTGACCATTGTAGACACACCAGGCTTTGGAGATGCTGTCAACAACAATGAATGGTGAGACCTCAACTAATCCTGTCCTGTCCTACAGACTCTTTAACCTTTTACTGCAGTGGGCTAAATCAGGGTCACACAGGGGATTCTTGGAAGTCTTAAACAAATCTACTTTGAAACAAAAGTATACACCTCACACACATGGGTTGTGGGCTTAAAAAGAAGACACCTGTACCATGTCATATATAGAGTTGAAATCTATTACATTTTGAGTTTGCATCCCAATATTACACTTCATAAACTGTGTGGTTCGAGCCCTGAATGCTGGTTGGCTGAAAGCCATTGAATATCAGACAGTTTTTTATATAAATGTTTACTGCTCTAATTACGTTGGTAACCAGTTTTATAAAAGCAACAAGGCACCTGGGGGGTTTGTGGTATATGGCCAGTATCCAGGCACCCTGTGTTGCGTCGTGGATAAGAACAGCCCTTAGCCGTGATATTCTGGCCATATACCAAACCTCCCAATCGCCTTATTGTTTAATTATAAACATCACAGAACACTGTAATGCAATGAAACCATTTGACATAGAAACACGATTTTCAGCTTTACATTTTTTTTTATGAATAACATTCCAGCCATGAGGCCACTAGAGGGTGATTTGGTCATTTTGACTGCAGGAAAGGGGTACGGCTTCTGTATGGGTCAGTAGATTGACCTAAAATAGGAATAATGGTGGCAATGAATCTTGTATGTTGTTCCTGTAAGCCTTGACTGATTTGTGCCGTGTGAGTGTAGCTGGAAGCCCATCACCGACTACATTGACCAGCAGTTTGAGCAGTACTTCAGGGACGAGAGTGGACTGAACAGGAAGAACATCCAGGACAACAGAGTCCACTGCTGCCTCTACTTCATACCTCCATTTGGACATGGGTAACAAGCATACACAGACAGAGGAATGTGATGGGCTAATGACCGGTATAGCTGTGATGACTAGATCGTAATAAAACATCCTGTGTGATGACAGGAGGAGGATATACCTTTAGGATCCTATGTAAACAGCACCAATACAACTCAATCACAAACACTGTTACTCATAGTCAGTGTGCGCTTTTCCTCTATGGCACACACACACACTGACCAGGTTGTTTCCTCCTATCCCTTGTAGACTGCGTCCAGTAGATGTGGAGTTTATGAAGGCTCTCCATGAGAAGGTGAACGTGGTTCCTCTCATCGCCAAGGCTGACTGTCTCACTCCCAGCGAGATCAAGAAACTCAAAGACAGGGTGAGTCCATCAGAGCAGACAGACTGCAACTGCTGAATCATGTCTCGTGTTATGACGGTAAGGTTGGCTGCAGGAACGTTGGGAAGTTAGCCATCTTAATTTGGTTTTGTTAAGAGCAACTCCCTCAGAGCTTCTGCACTCCCCCTCCAAGCAATGTCTCACCCAGTGGTGTGTGTGTGTGTGTGTGTGTGTGTGTGTAGGTCCGTGATGAGATTGAGAGGTTTGGCATTAAGGTGTACCAGTTCCCAGAGTGTGACTCTGATGAGGACGAGGAGTTTAAACAACTGGACAAAGAACTGAAGGTGAGACACACAGCTGGAGCCTGAAGACTAAACATCAATAAGACATCTACAAGTGGAACGAGACCACTAAACTCAACCATCCCTTGTCAATCTATCATGTCAAATCCTGTGTGTGCGTAGGAGTGCTGTCCGTTTGCAGTGATTGGCAGTAACACTGTGGTTGAGGCCAGGGGCCAGAGAGTAAGAGGGAGACTTTACCCATGGGGCATTGTGGAAGGTGGGTGACATAACAATATTACTAAGTTGCATGGTAGATCATGCTTTTCCTCACATATGACAATTTTTGATTATGATTAGGCTCAGGAGTTTTCTTGCTCAGAACACTTGGTGAAGTATAAATCCATGTCCCTAATATTACACAGCGCATCAGTTCTGGTGGATACAACAGAAGGAATGTTTTATCTTAGCAAATCATGTCAGTATAATATGACCCAGTTTGTCTGTTTTTGTGTTTCAGTGGAGAACCAGTCTCACTGTGACTTTGTGAAGCTGAGGAACATATTGATCCGCTCCCACATGCACGACCTCAAAGACGTGACCTGTGACATGCACTATGAGAACTACAGAGCGCAGTGTATACAGGACATGACCAGGTGTGTGTGTGTGTGTGTGTGTGTATATATATATATATATTACTGTAGAGGTCAGAGAGAATGCATAAGAAAGAATGAGTAGCTTGGTTTCTTGCTGGTGTTGAGATTTTTCTTTAGTTTTGTTTATATTGCATGCCGTTGTGTATGAGTCTGTATTCATGTTCCCTGTGTGTTTTCCCCTCAGTAAACTGACGCAGGACAACCGAATGGAGAGCCCGATTCCCATGTTGCCCCTGCCCACCCCCGACGTGGAGACCGATAGACTCATCAAGATGAAAGATGAAGAGGTAATTATGGGTAACATCACCCAAACAGGCTAGTCTCCAGTTTATAGAAAGATGTCCTGCGCGAAAAGACAAAAATGGCATGACCACTCACTCTCTTTCTCTGCAGTTGGCAAGGATGCAGGATATGCTGAATAAGATGCAGCAGCAGATCCATGATGGGAAGGACCAGTGAGCCCCTCCCCCTGCAGACCCTGACTACTGCCCCACCTGCTGGCCAGCCACTGATTTACATCCACAACTTCAGATGAACAAATGCAAACAATACCATACATACCAACATGTTATTTACTGATATAATCAGCATGGGGGGGGGGGCAGTTGCTGTATATTCATTCATTGGTCTTTTTTTTGTTTTTGTGTGTGTGTTTTTTTTTTTATTTGGTCTGTCCTGCAAGGAGAAATTTAGTTTTTTACTGAACCTGGTGTCCGTTTTGAACCCCATTTAATATTATGAACAGTCCTCCTAGCATATGTCATAATATAAACATTTTATTTAAATGACCTGTTAAATGTATCTAATTTATAAATATGCTGAATACTTTTGGGATATTCTGTCAGGTTATGAATACGCATAAGATATTTTGTAAAACGGCAATATTACTGATGTTAAGGTTTGAGTCTGTTGGTTTTGAGTGAGTGTGCCTGTGTGATTTGAGATGTATGACACTCTATTACGAGGAGCTTATTCTGCTTTGATACTGTGAGAATCTGTTTTCCCTTTCAGTGGCATTTCTTGTGCTTTTGGTACAGGCTTAATAATAGGCTACCTAAGAATCTAAACAAATGTAACGTATGACCTTTTTACTGCTGGTCTCTACTTCAACTTGTTGGGAAGACCCTTTTTTTTTTTATTATTATTTTTTTTTTAACAATGTCTTGGCGCTTGCAAGTCAGCTTGAGAATGTCTTCAGCGCCATTTGCTTACCTTACAGTGCATTGAGACCCTTTTGACTTACATAGCTAATGAAAGGGTAGGTTCGGTAAGTGGTGCATGTGCGCGAGCATGCCGACGTTACTCATAACTGCTTAGAGCTTAATTTCCACTCTCATATGATGCTATGTGTTTGTTCTTAAATGCATTTTGAGCTATGCCTCGGTACCACTATGTGACTGTAAAAATAGGCAAACTTTTAAGAGCAGCTACTGTATATGCTTTTGTCCAATATAGCATATAGTGTGTGTGTGTGTGGTGTATGCTGCCCTCTGGCTGTGTTGTTCAGGATGGTGTTTGGCTTTTTATAGTGCTTGTGCTCAGAAACCATGGTGGAACTAGTGACCCGTTTTATGATGATGAATAAACCGTCTGGATTCATGTGTTTGTTTATTTAGCTGAATTATTTCCTAAATAAAGTATATGGTTTCTAGTACGATCTACAGGTCACTAATATTTAGGCAAACACAGAGCCCAAATAGCACAATACAGGGAACAGGGTGCCATTTAAGACATAGCCCTGAGACATCCTGTAGGCCCCATGCAGGCAGGCTTGTGTGAGAGAAGTCTTCCTACTGTCATGACGTGGCCCTCTGAGTATAGCGAGTGCCTTTCTCCGTCTTACACCCAGGTTCTGTTATCTCGGGTTGTACATTTCTAGAGGAGACTCTCTCCTCATGGCCAGGCATTATAGTCAGAGTTTCACAGAACAAAGGAACTTCTAATACATCACAGAACTTGAACTGAACAATATCCATGTTTTGGAGAATGTGGAAACGGTCGGTGGAAAATTCAGCTACGACCTGTCCATTTTGTTTTATGATTGTGACCTCAGGACAGCCACATTACCATAACTCTGTTTATACAGGAGCCTCAGTTCTGAGGCTTGCATCTAATTATTGTATAAAATTAATGAATAAAGAACCAATTGTGTAATGTGATTTTAAAATTGTATTTCTGTTAAAATGTTCACTAAGTCATTGGCCCGCCCCCATGAGCACAGACATCGATCTGGCGTCATGGGAAAGCTTTTCCACAGTCCGAATAAAAACTCCACCTGGAGAAGCCCACTTTCGACCATGCTGTACCTCGATTACCGAAAGGGCTAAGGTTTGAGTACCTTTAGTATAAGCTAAGGTTGTAATGGTTGTTAAACTCTGAGACTATCGATACCGACAGAATAAGAGCAAATCTTCCATACTAATTTCTAGTCTGCAGCTAGAATATATGTCGACTGAATGCGAAGACCGACAACCGCCGAAACATTTATTCTATGAGAACATTTCTTAATGGGCCTCTGAAGTATTCATTCCAACAACGAAAGACTTCATGGGAGAGAGAAGTTCAGATGAACTTTCCAGCAAAAAGACGGACGATTCCAACAGAGATCATGACGACACACTGAGTGTAAATATAAATATTGATTGCAATTATTCCCGAATGAGTGAGCGTTCATGTGCAAAGGATTAGCATTTCAATTATTATAATTATCAACTGTGTAGTGACTTTTGTTCTTCGCGCACTTCTCAGTCCCTTTGTCTACCAAGCCATCATACCGGTTTAGCCCACTAGGGCACATCAAATCAAATCAAATGTATTCGTACATCAGCTGATATCTCAAAGTGCTGTACAGAAACCCAGCCTAAAACCCCAAACAGCAAGCAATGCAGGTGTAGAAGCACGGTGGCTAGGAAAAACTCCCTAGAAAGGCCAAAACCTAGGAAGAAACCAGGCTATGTGGGGTGGCCAGTCCTCTTCCATCCCCTATCATTTCCTTGTAACCATGCCTACTATTTGTTTGTTATGCATTTCTGTGATTATTTAGTTAGTAAATAAACGATTAAGACAATTGATGTATGAATGATTCATAGCAAAGACTGGGTTCGTGCAGATAACCAACAATTTACGACGTTTGGAATGGGACTAACGTGAGGTAAAGAATAATTCATTAATTAGAAGACTAATTGATCAGATATTAAAATATCTGAAGAGTTATATTCGGAAAATTAAAACTTTGTAATCTGAAGATTTTCCTGGGTGCCCCGACTTCCTAGTTAATTACATTTACATCATTAGTTTAATCACGTAATAATAATTACAGAGAATTGATTTGATAAAATAACAGTCTTCAACTTAATGATGCCAAAGACACAACACACCTGTAGCTGAATAAAGCACTGAGTCACAATTTATCTCCTTGGACCTCACTACCCCTCTATCACTAACTCAACTGACTGTATAGAGCTGAATGATGGGAAGGGCCTTGCTGCAGCTATAGTATAGTTACTGTGGGAAATGGTGAACCCTACGAGCCGCTGTAGGGACAGTTTACCCTGGGTTGTACCAAGAGAAGGAACTATTAACTGTATACATAAATCCCCCTGAAACGTACATCTGGCCTCCTAGACAGGAGCCTCTGTGGTCAGTAAATAAGGAATAAAAATGCTGCTGGCATCAAATAGACATGTCCTTCCTGTGTCCCATCAGAAGGGCGTGTGTGCGTGCATGTGAGTGGCAGGGTGCTTTATCAGTGCAAGCCAGCTGTGACTTCATACACGCTCATGCCTCAGAGTGACTTAGTAGCAGTCTCACCAACCACTCCTGCCACAAACACACGCAAAGGTAAGTCACCATCTCCTAACCATAACGAGACCATTACACCTTTCAGCGTGACCATAACTTTACTGTTTTATTAGGCTGTCTCAGTGTATGATTGGAGAATGGTCTCAGACGTCTGAATAACCTGTCAAAGAGAAGTTTTTCTTCCAGCGGTAGTTGTAGAGAACTACTGTGGTGTATAACTGAACTGGGTAACACTTAATTTTAAAGGGTCCTTATTACAGTGTAATTACATATGTAATTACACTAACAATTATTGTAATTGTAATAATTCATAGTTACACTTTTATAACATGTATTTGGGTGGCAATTGCAGTCTGTAATTACCGGGTTGTAACAATGAATGCTTCTTACCGTGCTTGTTACAAATGTTAAAGATTCCGATAGCATCTCAACGCACCCTATTTCACCCTGCACAAACCACATGATAAGTGTTAGCCAATTGAAAACCGACCACCTCATTGAGACAAGTCTCCAATAAAGATCTGGAGTCTGAATCCCAGGCCCAATGGCAAAAACGGGTTTACAACGGTTCACGTCAAAAAATACTTTCAATTGTTAAATAATGGGTCAATACCTTTAAGCACTAATTAAACCATTTTAGACACGTTACATTGTAAGTCTAATAAGCTTGTTTGAATAATGGTTTCAGTGGCGATTTTAGCATGTAAATGTTGGTGGGGCAACAGAAAAGACTTGTGGGATGCATGCCAGCAAAGCCACAACACAAAACATTAATTGCACAATACACTGCGACAGCTGAATCTTGTCTGGCAGCGAAACAGTTAATTCAGACTCATTTTCTGCCTTATAAAAAAACATAGCTGATACGGCTTACTTGCTTAAACAAATGTGGTTTCTACTGACAATTGAGATGTACAAACTATGCATAAGGGGACGACAAGCGGATAAAAGGCTATCCGTAATTTTGATTAAGACATCAATGAGCGAGCTAGGACAGACGTAGTCATAACTATTTGTTCAGCACTTTTGACATGTACAGCGATAGAATTCAGAACATGGGCCATTTTTTACATTGTTCTCCCTGTACACCAAGTCAGAAACGTGGAATAAATAAAGGGGGCATATAAGCAGAGAATGAAAGCTTTTACAATATTCTATGATTACATTTCTCAAAAACAGGTTATAGGCTACATGTGCACCACCAAGTCAGAACAGTAGGCACAATTAAGAGGTGAAAATAGACCAAATTATTAGGGTGCACATGGGCTACCAACAGCTTACTACACAACATACACTTTGTATTACTTTCTTAGCTACAGTATACATATCTCCCTGGCATATTACATCATTTATGCAGCAAACGTAATGATGGTGTTGGAGTCGTGTTTGGCCACGCAGTCGTGGGTGAACAGGGAGTACAGGAGGGGAAAGTACATACCCCTGAGGAGCCCCAGTGTTAAGAATCAGCATGGCAGATGTGTTGTTGCCTACCCTTACCACCTGGGGGGCAGCCCGTCAGGTGGTAAGGGTAGGCAACAACACATCTGCCACATCGGTCAGTTTGCAAAATCCAGACACGATTGCTGAGAAAGTGTTGTAGGTCAAAAACGTAATCGCAGGAATGAGAAAGTAAGTTTTCCATGCAATTTGTTTAGCCTTTTTTGATACTTCAATTTAGCATAGTAGGTAGTTAGTAGGAAGGGGCCAGATGGATTACCAGGACGTGTACTCAAAGCATGCGTGGACCAACTGGCAAGTGTCTTCACTGACATTTTCAACCTATTACAGACCCACACTGAGTCTGTAATACCTACATGTTTCCAGCAGACCACCATAGTCTCTGTGCCCAAGGAAGCGAAGGTAACCTGCCTAAATGATTACCGCCCCTGTAGCACTCATGTCTGTAGCCATTAAGTGCTTTGAAAGGCTGGTCATGGCTCACATCAACAGCAGCCTCCAGGATACCCTAGACCCACACCAATTTGCATACCGCCCCAACAGATCCACAGATGATGCAATCTCAATTGCACTCCACACTGCCCTTTCCCACCTGGACATAAGGAACACCTACAGTATGTGAGAATGCTGTTCAATGACTACAGCTCAGCATTCAACCCCATAGTGCCCACAAATCTCATCACTAAGCTAAGGACCCTGGGACTAAACACCTCCCCCTGCAACTGGATACTGGACTTACTGACGGGCTGCCCCCCAGGTGGTAAGGGTAGGCAACAACACATCTGCCATGCTGATTCTTAACACTGGGGCTCCTCAGGGGTATGTACTTTCCCCTCCTGTACTCCCTGTTCACCCACGACTGCGTGGCCAAACACGACTCCAACACCATCATTACGTTTGCTGATGACACAACAGTGATAGGCCTGATCACCGACAATGATGAGAAAGCCTATGGGGAGGAGGTCAGAGAACCGGCAGTGTGGTGCCAGGGCAACAACCTCTCCCTCAATGTCAGCAAGACAAAGGAGCTGATCGTGGACTACAGGAAAAGGCAGGCTAAACTGACCCCCCTTAACATCAACGGGGCTATAGTGGAGCGGGTCGAGAGTTTCTTGGTGTCCACATCACCAACGATCTATAATGGTCCAAACACACCAAGACAGTCGTGAAGAGGGCATGGCAAAACCGTTTCCTCCTAAGGAGACTGAAAAGATTTGGCATGGGTCCCCAGATCCTCAAAAAGTTTTACAGCGGCACCATCGAGAGCATCCTGACCGGTTGCATCACTGCCTGGTATGGTAACTGCTCGGCATCTGACCATAAGGCACTACAGAGGGTAGTGCATACGGCCCAGTACATCACTGGGGCCAAGCTTACTGCAATCCAGGACCTATATAATAGGAGGTGTCAGAGAAAAGCCCATAAAATTGTCAGAGACTTCAGTCACCCAAGTCACAGACTGTTTTCTCTGCTACCGCACGGCAAGCGGTACTGGAGCGCCAAGTCTTGGACCAAAAGGCTCCGTAACAGCTTCTACCCCCAAGCCATAAGACTGAACAACGAATCAAATGGCCACCCCCCCTACAATTGTTTTGTTCACTGCTGCTACTCGCTGTTTATTATCTACAGTGCCTTGCGAAAGTATTCGGCCCCCTTGAACTTTGCGATCTTTTGCCACATTTCAGGCTTCAAACATAAAGATATAAAACTGTATTTTTTTGTGAAGAATCAACAACAAGTGGGACACAATCATGAAGTGGAACGACATTTATTGGATATTTCAAATTTTTTTAACAAATCAAAAACGGAAAAATTGGGCGTGCAAAATTATTCAGCCCCCTTAAGTTAATACTTTGTAGCGCCACCTTTTGCTGCGATTACAGCTGTAAGTCGCTTGGGGTATGTCTCTATCAGTTTTGCACATCGAGAGATTGACATTTTTTCCCATTCCTCCTTGCAAAACAGCTCGAGCTCAGTGAGGTTGGATGGAGAGCATTTGTGAACAGCAGTTTTCAGTTCTTTCCACAGATTCTCGATTGGATTCAGGTCTGGACTTTGACTTGGCCATTCTAACACCTGGATATGTTTATTTTTGAACCATTCCATTGTAGATTTTGCTTTATGTTTTGGATCATTGTCTTGTTGGAAGACAAATCTCCGTCCCAGTCTCAGGTCTTTTGCAGACTCCATCAGGTTTTCTTCCAGAATGGTCCTGTATTTGGCTCCATCCATCTTCCCATCAATTTTAACCATCTTCCCTGTCCCTGCTGAAGAAAAGCAGGCCCAAACCATGATGCTGCCACCACCATGTTTGACAGTGGGGATGGTGTGTTCAGCTGTGTTGCTTTTACGCCAAACATAACGTTTTGCATTGTTGCAAAAAAGTTCCATTTTGGTTTCATCTGACCAGAGCAGCTTCTTCCACATGTTTGGTGTGTCTCCCAGGTGGCTTGTGGCAAACTTTAAACGACACTTTTTATGGATATCTTTAAGAAATGGCTTTCTTCTTGCCACTCTTCCATAAAGGCCAGATTTGTGCAATATACGACTGATTGTTGTCCTATGGACAGAGTCTCCCACCTCAGCTGTAGATCTCTGCAGTTCATCCAGAGTGATCATGGGCCTCTTGGCTGCATCTCTGATCAGTCTTCTCCTTGTATGAGCTGAAAGTTTAGAGGGACGGCCAGGTCTTGGTAGATTTGCAGTGGTCTGATACTCCTTCCATTTCAATATTATCGCTTGCACAGTGCTCCTTGGGATGTTTAAAGCTTGGGAAATCTTTTTGTATCCAAATCCGGCTTTAAACTTCTTCACAACAGTATCTCGGACCTGCCTGGTGTGTTCCTTGTTCTTCATGATGCTCACTGCGCTTTTAATGGACCTCTGAGACTATCACAGTGCAGGTGCATTTATACGGAGACTTGATTACACACAGGTGGATTGCATTTATCATCATTAGTCATTTAGGTCAACATTGGATCATTCAGAGATCCTCACTGAACTTCTGGAGAGAGTTTGCTGCACTGAAAGTAAAGGGGCTGAATAATTTTGCACGGCCAATTTTTCAGTTTTTGATTTGTTAAAAAAGTTTGAAATATCCAATAAATGTCGTTCCACTTCATGATTGTGTCCCATTTGTTGTTGATTCTTCACAAAAAAATACAGTTTTATATCTTTATATTTGAAGCCTGAAATGTGGCAAAAGGTCGCAAAGTTCAAGGGGGCCGAATACTTTCGCAAGGCACTGTATGCATAGTCACTTCACCCCTATCTACATGTACAAATGACCTCTAACCTGTACCCCCACACACTGACTCGGTACCAGTACCCCCTTTATATAGCCTCGTTATTGTTATGTTATTGTGTTACTTTTTATTATTTTTTCCTTTAGTTCATTTGGTAAATATTTTCTTAACTCTTCTTGAACTGCACTGTTGGTTAAGGGCTGGTAAGTAACCATTTCACGCTAATGTCTACACTTGTATTCGGCGCATGTGACAAATAAAGTTTGATTTGATTTGATACACACCCAGCATGTTAAAGTTAGCTAGCTATATAGTTGTGTCAACACAAACTGTTATTGCTAGCTGGATAACAGAACAACTGGCTAGGTAGCAGCTTGGTCTAGCTAGCTGTTTGCCTAAACCATAGAAATCATGATGACGATAAATACGGGTAATGTAAAGTGTCTATGCTAAATTATCATACATTATTTTTCTCTACCACAGATTCCCACAAGGCTTCAGACTCCATGATGGGAAAATGATTACAAAAAAGAAACTGATGAAGAGAGTCAGAGACAGAGTTGCCGATTTCTAGTGTTACTTGTAATGTTAAAAATTAAGAAATAGATAATCACATTTTTCTAAATTAGCTAGCTATCTAGGCTACTCGCCATACTAGAGGCAACAGATTTGAGGCACCACTAAAATAGTTATTTTTATGTTATTGAGTAAGCCTATATCTTTGCTTAATCTAATTAATCAATGTATTAATCTAACAATAAAAATCCTTGTTATTTTGAAAGAAATGTAAGGTATTTTACATTGTTGACTAAAGTAGAAGCTCATCTTTTGTTTCTAGGTACTTTCACTTGGTAATGAGTAATAAGTCATTATATAGAACTTGCTCACAGGTAAGTATAAAGTTACACTTAACTTTAAATAGCAGAATCCTGTGTAACAACTAGCGACAACCTTGTACTTATGCAGATATTACAGATATGTACTCTGTGGTGTATTACTGTGTTGATTTTCTGACTTGGATGGCACTTTCAGAAGCTGATGAGTCGATTGTCAGAATGGGTGACATATTTTGTAGGTACAAAATAATTACAAGTAAGCACACCTCAAGATATACTTCATTTTAACTAGCTAAATCCTGTGTAACACCTTGTAATACATTCATAAGTACAATGTAATTACATGTACTCTGTGGTGTACTTGTGGGTTTAACCTCTCACTTGGATGGCAAGGAGGTTCAGATTTTCTTTCTTTATAATCAGGGATGACATCTGTATGGAAGAGCCCAGTTAGTGAGGTTGACCTATATCTGATCTGTTTTTGTAAACTCAACCAAGTTAACCCAGATGGTACAGTTTTTGGGGAGAAAGTGCTAGCAACAACCTTGAGTGGAGATTTTGAAGAGTGGGCATTCATGGACAGGTAATTCAAGTCTTTTGAGTCTCCAACCGTTGTAGTCTCAGACACCCAGAGCCTTTGTCCACAGGGGGTTACAACCTTGTGATAGTCAGTACTGAATCAGATGCAGCTGAGAAGAAACTAAACACTAAATTGGTGAATTTAGTGGAAACTTGCCCATTAGTAACAGGCATGGTAACACGCATTTGTTGTTACACCGCTGTAATTACAGACTGCAATTACCACCAGCTACATGTGGTTATTACAGTGTAACTACGAGTTATTACAATTAACTACAGTACATGTTACAGTCTAATTACACGTGTAAGTGTAGTGTTACCCTGAATTGTTATTAAGCTCAAAGGTTAGATGTCATTTTCAAATCCTCAAAATATACATTACACAGTAGTAACTCGTTCTTCCGTTCATGGTTAGATGTTAGTTATGTTTATAATATTAGGTTAACACTAACTCCAACTTTAACTGCTACATGGAGATGGGCAGGGTGATCTGCCCGACCCTGCAACGCTGTCCCAAATTGTGAATCCTCACTGTCCCTATTTTCTCACATTTTATTTAACAAGGGGACTATTCCAGTGTTGTTAATCATCACTTTTTTTCAAGAATTCAAACTAGCATCTTTGGCACCCGCTCTCCGGAAACATGTATTTCTTTGCGTGGCTATCTCCCTTGCTTGGAATGACATGTTCTCTAAAATGACTAATTTCTCATACTAAAATGATATCTACATCCCTCACATGGCAGAGACGTCCACAAACATTAGTTGTAATTGTTTCCCCTCCACCCTTTTCAGTATAACATATCCTCTCTCTCTCTCTCTCTTTCTCTCTTTCTCTCTCTCTCTCTCTCTTTCTCTCTCTCGTTGACAGTGAGGATGAGGGGGTTCCCACCATGTGTGACCCCACTACTGGGTCTTCTCATCTTGTTGACCCCAGGGAGGGTTCAAGGGTCATCAAGCTGTCCCCTGTACTGCTCCTGTCATGGTGCTCAGGTAGACTGCAGCAGCCGTGCCCTCACCACCTCTTCCTTACCCTCCCGCTTCCCTCCTGCCACCACCGAGCTCCGTCTCCATGACAACCAGCTGACCACGCTCCCAAACAGCCTTCTGGACTTCCTCTCCTCCCTCCGCTCCGTGTCGCTCCATGGAAACCCCTGGGCCTGTGACTGCGGTGTGCTCTACCTGCGTGCCTGGCTGCTCCGACACCCTGCCAGCTACACCAGCCACAGCAACATCACCTGCAGTTCCCCTCCCCGCCTGCGAGGGACACTGGTGGTCTACCTGGCTGAAGAGGAGGTGCTGGAGTCCTGTCACTACTGGTACTGTGACTTGGCACTGGCCTCCCAGGTGTGTTTGTTTGTGTTTGTGGCAGTGCAGGCGGGGCTGCTGGCTGCTGTGGTCGTGTTCCTGAGGAGGTTTGAGAGCCTGTCCCGCGAGGCCCGGTGGACCACAGAGGAGAGCTTTGCTGGGGGGGAGGGGCTTACGAGTAATGAGTATAGTGAGTATGAGCCCATGAAGGAAAGCATCATCTGACGAGGGGAGGGGAGAGCCAGGTAGGCAAGGAGAGAAAAGAGGGAGAGGAGACACTTGAAGGGGACAAGCTGGTGAGCAATAAAATGACGGAGCCCTTTCAGGTCTGTGGTAAGAAAAGAATGAGGATGAGGAGAAAAGGGCTTGTTAGATTCACTGGAAACAGGAAATTCCAGAGAAACTCGCAGGACAAGAAATTAGGCTAAATCGAAGTGGTTCTGCATCTATTTTCAAGGACTTCTTGCAATGTGTTTGTTGGTTACATCAGTCAATAACACTGTTAGAATAATATATCATGCTATGAATCAATAGTACATAGAATATAACATTTAATTGACATTTAATAATGCTGTTTTGTGTCATTGTTTTAAAGCTGCTATTTATCATTTATTTAGATAGCAATAATAAAACAATTGTAAATGGGTGCATTTTTAAAGATTTCGGATGTATATATACTTAACAAAAATATAAACGCAACATGCAACAATTTCAAAGATTTTACTGAGTTAGATTTCATAAAAGGAAATCAGTCAATTGAAATTTCACATGACTAGGAATACAGATATGCATCTGTTGGTCACGGATACCTTTAAAAAAAGATCAGAAAACCAGTCAGTGTCTGGTGTGACCACCATTTGCCTCATGGAGCGCAACACATCTCCTCCGCATAGAGTTGATCCGGCTGTTGATTGTGTCCAGTAGTATGTTGTCCCACTCCTCTTCAATGGTTGTGAAAACTTTCTGGATATTGGCGGTAACTGGAACATGCTGTTGTACACGTCGATCCAGAGCATCCCAAACATGCTCAATGGTGCAATGTCTGGTGAGTATGCAGGCCATGGAGGAACTGGAACATTTTCAGCTTCCAGGAATTGTCTACAGATCCTTGCGACATGGGGCCGTGCATTATCATACTGAAACATGGTGATGACGGTGGATGAAAGGCACGACAATGGGCCTCAGGATCTCATTACGGCATAGTTTATGACTGCCCTTTCCATAACCCCACCGCCACTATGGGGCACTCTGTTTACAACGTTGACATTAGCAAACCGCTCGCCCACACAACACCATACGTGGTCTACGGTTGTGAGGCCGGTTGGACGTACTGCCAAAATCTCTAAAACGACATTGGAGATGGCTTATGGTAGAGAAATTAACATAACACTTTCTGGCAACAGCTCTGGTGGACTTTCCTCCAGTCAGCATACCAATTGCACGCTCCCGCAAAACTTGAGATTATGTTGTGTTACAAAACACTACACATTTTAGAGTGGCCTTTCAATGTTTACAGCACAAGGTGCATCTGTGTAATGATCATGCTGTTTAATCAGCTTTTGATATTCCACACCTGTCAGGTGGATGGATTATCCTGGCAAAGGAGAAATGCTCACTAACAGGGATGTAAACAAATTTATGCCCAACGTTTGAGAGAAATAAGCTTTTTGTGTGTATGGAAAATTTAACTTATCTTTTATTTCAGCTCATGAAACATGGGACCAACACTTTACATGTTGCGTTTACGTTTTTGTTCAGTGTAATTACAATATGATGGTGAATCAGCACAATTTATATTTCCTTGTAATACATGTTTGTGTTTATGTACTTTGATACAGCACGTTAGCTGTTGGCTATTTTCTATATTTTATTTGGAGGTTTTCATTATATAACATTCCTAATCCAGCCCATTAAAAATGACATTGGAAATATGTTTGTGAATTTTCATTCCAGTCGAAGTAGAAGCTTGTCTAATTGCCTGCAATGACATCCGTCTTTTTAGACCTAATAACTACAGCCAGAGCCATGTATTTCTACTCTATACATGGATCTAACTACAATAGGCTATTCCATATACTTCCACACAGCGCAGTGGAGGACACCATCATACAAATACACAGTATAGCTTTGTCATAATAGCTATTGTTTGTCAGTTTCATCACATAAAACATAAATATTCACTGGATCATTCAAAAATATTGCAATGCATAAAGAAATAGCTTGCGGAATAAAGTTTTAAGGAAGGAACTTTCCTACTCGCTGTGTCAGAACACAACGATTCATGGTTGTTTACGCGTGAGCTTCAGTGGAAAATTAGCTAGCATAATGGTAAACATATTTGAACATATACAGTGCCAGTCTCAATTTGGTTGAGGTCGGGTGATTATGGAGGCCAGGTCATCTGATGCAGCACTTCATCACTCTCCTTCTTGGTCAAATAGCCCTTACACAGCCTGGAGGTGTGTTTTGGGTCATTGTCCTGCTGAAAAACAAACGATAGTGCAAACCAGATGGGGTGGCATATCACTTCAGAATGCTGTGCTGTCCATGCTGGTCAAGTGTGCCTTGAATTCTAAACAAATCACTGACAGTGTCACCAGAAAAGCCACACCATCACACCTCACACCATCACACCTCCTCCTCTATGCTTCACGGTGGGAACCACACATGCGGAGATCATCCGTTCACCTACTCTGCGTCTCACAAAGACACGGCAGTTGGAATCAAAAATATCAAATTTGGACTCATCAGACGAAAGGAGAGATTTCCAGCAGTCTAATGTCCATTGCTCATGTTTCTTGGCCCAAGCAAGTCTCTACTCTAAAAGGTTGATGTTGAGATATGTGTGTTACTTGAACTCTGTGAAGCATTTATTTGGGCTGCAATCTGATGTGCAGTTAACTCTAATGAACTTATCCTCTGCAGCAGAGGTAACTCTGGGTCTTCCAGAGTATCAATATTGATACTGGAGAGCCAGTATCAATATAGCTCTTGATGGTTTTTGTGACTGCACTTGAAGAAATGTTCAAAGTTCATGACATTTTCCGTATTGACTGACCTTCATGTCTTAAAGTAATGATGGACTGTCGTTTCTCTTTGCTTATTTGAGCTGTTCTTGCCATAATATGGACTTGGTCTTTTACCGAATAGGGTAACTATTGTTCTACAATGTAGATAATAGTAAAAATAAAGAAAGACCCTGGAATGAGTAGGTGTGTCCAAACATTTGACTGGTACTGTATATATATATATTTTTTTATATATATATAATTTAGCCAAACAGGGTGGACATTTATGACTGGGATATACTTTACAGACCAACAACATGAAACATGGGCAAATAGATAAAACTGAGTGTTTGTATTTATTTAGCTTTGCACCATGGTGGAAAAACTAAAGAAATGATCACACTTCCTGAATGTGGTGTCATTGTAGGAAGGGGTTGTTTTCTTAAATGGAGAATTACAACTAACAAGATGGAAAGTGATATCAGGGGCATACAGAAAAATCTGAAATAAAATAATAAATACAATAATCATGAAAAAAACGTTATTGATGAAAGAGACTTTAACTAGGACTATAAAATAATGAAGATTTTAAACATTAATAATAAACATTATAATAAACATTATTTTGGCGCTTATATTTCTTGTGGAAGTTGATAATGTCCTGGGGACATGGCAAAAACTGCTACATCCACTGACAAAAGCGTTGGAAATGCAGAAAAGTACCTTTTTACCAGCAGCATACCACCCTGCATACCACTGCTGGCTTGCTTCTGAAGCTAAGCAGGGTTGGTCCTGGTCAATTCCTGGATGGGAGACCAGATGCTGCTGGAAGTGGTGTTGGAGGGCCAGTAGGAGGCACTCTTTCCTCTGGTCTAAAAAAATATCCCAATGCCCCAGGGCAGTGATTGGGGACACTGCCCTGTGTAGGGTGCCATCTTTCGGATGGGAAGTTAAACAGGTACCCTGACTCTCTGAGGTCATTAAAGATCCCATGGCACTTATTGTAAGAGTAGGGGTGTTAACCCCAGTGTCTTGGCTAAATTCCCCATCTGACCCTCATACCATCACGGTCACCTAATAATCCCCAGTTTACAATTGGCTCATTCATCCCCCTCCTCTCCCCTGTAACTATTCCCCAGGTTGTTGCTGCAAATGAGAATGTGTTCCCAGTCAATTTACCTGGTAAAATAACAGATAAATACATTTCAGGATCCATATTTTTGCCTTTTTAAGGTAAAGGACACCTGAATTTATATTTATAGCCTTTTGGAATCGACATTTTACACTAAATATGAACTGATATTTCCTGGGGACAGAAAAGGAATGGAATGACCCATCTAGCTGTTTAGGCTCTTCCCACCAGTTGTATATGTTCAAAACCAGTTAGCAACGCATTACTATCAAGTACCGACATACAGTATTTAAATGGGAACTTGTTTCACTCACTTCTTTGTCAATGCTACGCTCTCTTTGTGCGATACATACTGTAGAATTCCTGTCTGTCGAGTGCTGTGAGATGGGGCGACTGAGGAAGAGGCACAACTGGAAGGGACAGAAGCAGGATGTTTCCGAAGAAACAGCCCTGACCAAGAAACAAAGGAAACATCTGCAGAAAGTCCTGGAGGTCAAAGAGAAGAAAGTCAAGATAACATGTTACATCTGCCTTCTCCGAGCCAGACCAGCCCAGTTTCCGTTGGTGTATAATTATGAGCTGTGTCATTGGAAATAGTTCTGGCCATTAAACACAAAGTACTCTATTCATCATCATCTCCCTCCTTTGATCCCCAGAGGGCAGACATCCTGACCAAGCTGGGTGAGGTGCAGCTGCCTGACTGAACTAAAGTTGCTTTACACCACCTTAATACTGGGCACAGGAGACAAGCAGTACCAGACCCAACAGTAAGGCAGTGGGACTGTGCCATGCCATTGTAGCAGCAGCATTTGGTTTAGTAACACTTTCCATATGCTCAGGTGGGCTGATTAACAGGGAATAGATTAGTTGGAGTGATGATAGGCTTGTTTATGATCCTCTGTGGTGTTCTATGTCTCTCAGGACTGCTGATGAGGTAGTTGACGGAGCCTCAGGGAGTTGGATCAGCAGCCTGCGTGGATTCAACAGGAAGGGGAAACGAAGAGCACAGGAAGAGTAGGCGGAAAAGGAGAAGAGTAGTGGTTGGACTCATAATCTGATGAAGAGGTGGAAGATGGAGAATGGAGGGTTGGAGGCCACTGATGTCCCTGAATCTAAAGAGCCGGCCTCCTCCTGTCAGGAGATTGAGGTGGAGGAGGTGAAAAAGGAAAAGAAAAGAAGAGAAAAATGAGGAGAGAAGAGAGGAGTCAGGCCCCCCAGTAAAAAGGAGAAGAAGAGAGAAGTCAGGCCCCCCAGTAAAAAGGAGGAGAGGAGTCAGGCCCAGCCCCCAGTAAAAAGGAGGAGAGAGGAGTCAGGCCCAGCCCCCAGTAAAAAGGAGGAGGGGAGAGAGGAGTCAGGCCCAGCCCCCCAGTAAAAAGGAGGAGGGGGGGAGGAGTCAGGCCCAGCCCCCAGTAAAAAGGAGGAGGGGAGAGAGGAGTCAGGCCCTGCCCAGGCTATCACGCCTCAGGATATGATCCAGATGCAGACACAGGAGACGGATAGTACAGTTCTCAGATAATTTATTATAACACGGGGGCAGGCAAAGGGCAGGTCGACGGACAGGCAGAGGTTCATAATCAGTTATGAAGGCAGGCAGGCTCAGCTTGTGCCATGAATTAATATGGAAAATTGAGGATTAGCTGATAACTGCAAAACAAACATTCTGGATAATATAGTGAACCTTGAACTATTTATTGATCAGCATTTTGATATGCTCGAAAAAGTATCAGATACATAAAGGCAAACAAGAGAAGACCTTTCCTCAAGCTCTGCGAGCGTAAAATTCAGACTCTGCGGTCTAAAATTAAAAATGTAACATTGGAGGGGGACGTTTTTATAACTACGTCTCCAGAAGAGAGAGTATTACTTACAACAATGACCGAGCAGTTAAAAAACTGGATCTATTGGCTACTGGGGGAGGTTGAGGCCTTAAAGAAATTTTAGCAAATGTTGTTCACACCAGTTACTGACTGGTTTTCTGATCTACGCCAATACCTTTTTTTCAACGTATCTGTGACCAAAAGATGCATATCGGTATTCCCAGTCATGTGAAATCCATAGACGGATCCATAGAGGGCCTAATGAATTCATTTCAATTGACTGATTTCTTCACATAAACTGTGACTCAGTAAAATCCTTGAAATTGTTGCATGTTGTGTTTATATTTTTGCTCAGTATGATATTTAGAAAAAAATATGTAACCTTTATCAAAGAAGAGAAACTTAGGCCTAGCTCCAGAGAAATAGAGATATTCCGGCGGCATGTTACGACACCGACACGCACTTCTTTATGTCAGATGTCTACTGCGTCTGCTATTCAGATATAGTAGATGGCTAATTCCTAAATTGACTATCAGAATATTTTGTATAAAGATAGGCATTATATTGTTAGATTATAGGAGTAACTCTGGTAGGTCTAAAACATTCTTCCTCACCTCAAGTTCAACTGTTGGAGTCAGTTTGAGCACCAGTGCACACTGCCTTCTTATTATAGGCTTGCCGTAGCTAAAGCTTAACAAAAGCCAGAACACACCAAACCTTCACAAAACGTTCTAAAATGTATTAGGGTAATATCAAAAGTAAGTCAAGCCATTGTTTATAGGGAAAATACGAGCAGGCTATTACATTGCGGAAAACAGAGCATTACAGTTGGAACTTCATTTGGCCAAAGAAACTGGCTCAACAGAAACAAAACACTTACGAACTGGTTTAAACCTTCACAAACGTTTTGAACAGGCCATATTGCTGCAATTACCAAAAAAGGCAAGTGCCAACCATACCCAACAAATGAAAGAAATAGGCTAATGTGATTTATTTTACAACAGACCTACTTATAACCTATCTTAAACTAATAATAATTATAAAACAAATAATTATAAATAAATGTAAGTTCCACAATTGCATCACCTAAATAGAGAGTTCCATGGTAACCTGCATTCTTCTCATCTTAGTCCACTACAATATTAAGATGTATATTAAATTCCACTTGTAGGCTTTTCACTACAGGCACACTCTTTTACCTCTCTTTTGTTTTACTTCAATGAAAAAGGCCTCCATCTTCACAATCAACAGTGGCCTTGGCCAAGGTTCCTCTCTTGCTGTCTCTTCTCAGCAGCAGACCACATGTGTGCAAGGCTTGAGAGAATGGTACTGAAGTGCAAATTCGGTGTGTAGGCTATGATAGACACTACACTTTTATTTATCAGATTTTTTTTTTAAATTATCAGCCAAATACAGGAAATTACCAGCTAAGGGAAATCCTGGCGCATTTTCCCATCAGAGTTGCGTTTCCATCCAATTGACTTGTTTCAGATAAACGTCTGGGCGTGGATACCTAGCGCACATAAACATAACTTTTGAGGTTAAATTCCTATGTACCAGATAAAAAAGTACAAGTTCAATGGGTTTCCATCACATTTTTAACTCTAGGTCTACTGATGGTTGTCACAAAAATCATTGCATATAGATAATGTGCCCACACTGGTATTGGCACGTGCGCCCTAGCCAACAGTTTGCAAATTCAGTGCGACCACATTAAGAGATTATTATGGACACAAGTGCAAGATTCTTTTTATTTGTAAAATGGTAGCCAAGCACGATCATCATGTCACCAGAATAAGACCCTCGATTTCTATTGAAAGGAACATCAACCTCATCGCTGTGCACTTTCACCACACTGTGAAGTTCATTAAAATTGATGTTATCTGTAGCGTAATAAACTGCATGCTTTCCCATGATGTGGTGAAATGTATTGTTAGACATGTATGCTACTTTACTCACATAAAAGGTTGGATGGAAACCTGGTTTATGTCAAGCCATTTTGAGGATGCTGGAATTATATTTGGATGAACTGAGCATGCCTACGGAAGACTTTTAAAGTAGCCCAATCAGATTAAAACATTGTGAATGGTTGTCTTTATGCCACATATAAATGGTAATACATTTAAAAAGTTAAAATATCAATATTTAGGCTGTATTGAAGCGTTAGGTTCTAGCTATGCGAGGAATGGCCGCTTGGATTTGAGAGGAGGCAGAGCGCGTGTTAAACTTTGCTGAATAACTGGGCTTGCCGGGAGCATACATGGAGAATGATGATCTGCAACAGACTGCGCATTCAGTATCAGAAGTTTAAAAAAATACAGCCAGACTGGCCTGTTACTGTGCCTTTCTAGACCTTATAAACTGTCGAGAGTAGACCCACTACTGATCTAAATCGAATGAAACATTAAAATCGCTTGACTTCAAATGACATTTTCACCTCAGCCTAGAGTAGAATGTTGTACTCACTTGAAAACAATAATGCAATTATTCGTTGCATTGTGGTGTTGTCGGTTAGTCTAGGTAGGATACTTGTACTGTCCCTAAACAAGATCAATAGAGGAGATTTGTGTTTCATGTCTTCACTGTTCTTTCATGTGCAGTGATGCAGCTGGCCTCTCAGCTGTTCTTACTTGTCGATTAATGTTAAACATTTATGCAGCTTTGAACGCTTTTATGTGTGGTATGATTGCTAGTTAGCCTATTGCAGAACTGAACAAACGATCCACCTACCACTATTGTCACGTTGAATGTTGGATAGATGACAGGATAGACCGTTAGACTGGTAGACTATACTGACCTGTGGTATAGTAAATGTTAGCACATGAAAAAGCGTAGTGCATAAGGGAAGTACCAAAACACCTTGATATAGGGGAGGCGCATGTAAGCGCATGAGGAAATGTGTCTATGATGGAAGAAATTATATAGTAAAACTTGCAAAAGAGTGAATGTAAACCAGGAAAAAAACGCACTACCCTCCCCTGTGCCTAATAAAAAACCCTCTCCAAAGCAAACCATTTTTTTTGACAACCCTCCCCTACTTTGGACCCCCCTCATTAAATTGCAATCTGTCCCTTATTCTTCTCTTAAATGTATCCATATTTCTCTCATCCCAGTCCTCTGGTCTGCATACTGCCAGTAGATCCATAAAGCTAAGCACCAGGATGTGGCCAAGACCTGGCCTCACATCTAAGACTGAGGACACTGATACTGACACTGTTGCATGCCAAGCACCCATAACCAAACCAGCCATACTACTACAGTACCCACAACCCAACCCCATTACCTATACCAGATACACATTACTCAGACAGCCACAATAAACAATATTTTGGCTGTTCTGTAAAGAAGGGTTCAGGGAAAGGGCAAGTATTTTACTTGGACCATGTGTCCTTTTCTGGTTGTACTTTGATGGATTTTTAAGACTGACCATGCTCGTCTAAATCCTGGTGATTAGAATGTTGAACGGAAGAAAAATCGATGTGGATCTCTTTTTGAAAAAAAGCTTTTTTTGTGAATTTATGTGATTTTCTGGATTTTTTTCCCTCATTTTGTCTGTCATAGTTGAAGTGTACCTATGATGAAAATTACAGGCCTCTCTCATATTTTTAAGTGGGAGAACTTGCACAATTGGTGGCTGACTAAATACTTTTTTGCCCCACTGTATACTGTTTTATGTAGGCTACTGCACATTACACATGACAGATTGTACAACGGGTGGGTCTAATTCTGTATGCTGATTGGTTAAAACCTCATTCCAGCCGGTTTCTTTTCCATAAGTTACCACCGGCTAAATTTAGGAGGTTAAAATGCCTATTTACTCTGTTCCATCTGACTATGCAATCCACTGTCTCATCAGCCCAGCCAAGCAATTTATAAACTTGATCTCCACTATAAAAAACTAACATTTCATTTTCAACAGCGGAGATTTGTACAAACCTTGCTGTCTGTCTCTCCAACATTTGCAACATAGTTTCATTATTCAAATTCGATCTACAGCTGTCCTATAGTAATGAACGAGTCGGGACGAGACAGACAGGCAGCCAGCGTTTCTCAGCCAATCGAAATCATGAATCAGCAGGCATCATTGTTATGGATATATACAAATGTCAATTGAAAAATATAAAACGAAACGAAGTGCAGCTACTGTAGTTTGCGGTCTTTCCAGCTTCAGTTTGAAGTGACTGTGTTAGCTGTGTTGTTGGCTAGCTCCTCTGAACAACTTTGTCCTGACTAGTGAGCACATTTTCTATGCCAGGCGATTGTTACGGGTGTATCCACAAAAAGCTTAAACAAATGCAGCTACTTTTCTGTTATTCTGGTTGCATTTTTTTTGACGTGACTGTAAGTTATCTGCAGTTGGCTAACTAGCAAGCAAGGGATAAGAATGTTGCCAGCCAGTATGGCAATGGAACATTTACAACGAATGACTGGGTTACGTCCATAGATACAGAACAAAAAGAATGAACGACTGGATCGTGTTTCTGGCAACCAAACTAATAGAACCAACAACCAGTCTGCTTAGACAGGAACCGTAGATTTGTGTCGGGTCTATATCTTGTGATAGGATGAAATAGTATGAATAAATTCATCAAAATAAAAATGTTTAATGGAAATATGTTAATCATTATTTGAATATGTTGGTAACCCGTCGTATTAAATGATAATGCCCTAGAAGTCAGTGTTTGGGGGGTAATGTGGTGCGGTTTTCCTCCTCGACTTCTTCTTGGGTCTAACAACACACACTGGCTTCTCTGGCATTATCACTTAAAGAGAACAAGCCGTTCTAGTGCTGCACAGGCAGCCTACAAAGTTACAAGTGTAGGCTAGTGAATTTGATTTTAATATTGAAATAGTTACCTTTCATAATATTTCCCTTTGTTAGTAGCTTACCTCCTCTTCCTCGCTTTTAACAGTTACATGAAACATTCAGCAAAATAACAGCTTGCGTCCCTCTTCGAAAAGTCTATTGGTATAAGAAATGCAACAAAAAAAATGATGTCCAGCAAGTTATTCGAGTCTAGCCTTTCCTGCATGGGACTCCAAGAGCTAAGGACATTTTTTTTTAAGGAGAGGCCAGCGGAAACACAGGTGCTTGCATATTGCACAAGAGACAGAGGCTATAAATTAGACGTGCATTTTGTCTTTATATTACTGTAGCATAGGCTATGCTGTAGGAAATGCAGGCCTTTCTGAAAAAAAGCTTCCATGATGAGATGATAGGTCTGCATGCATTGTGAACTGCACTCCATACTGAGATGGGTCTGTCCCCACCCTGAGTGTTGGTTCGTCATGCAGAGGCTGTAGATAAGCCATAATTAGAAATTACATATAATTTAACAGCTCAATTTCACACAATGCTGTTCATATAAAAAATGTATTCTAATTTACTGGTTTCTCGCAGTTATTTATCCAGGGAAAAGTGAGTGGTTTTGGGCGGTAGGGTACTATGGGGCGAGATGCCCCCTGGGTTAAGAGATGCCCCCTGGGTTATCTTAGGGCTTCTTACCTCATGTTACCCTAAATCCTTGCAAATCTCAGTAACCGGGTTCCCGCCATTCAACCCTAATGTACTGTGAAGTATGCGGTAGGTTGAGGGTTACCTTTTCAACCTGTAACTCTTTCACCATAGAGGAAGAGGTGGACCAGTGTTGCACCCATTTTGATTTCCCTTTAAAGGCGGTTTCACTTGGTGAATGTTTCAGGCCATTTACAATAACCCATTAATGGGAAATGTCACCTATTTTCAACCTCATATTCATCATCTCCAGCACCACCCCCACATCAACATACATTATGTGAAAATTATGGGTTTCTATGTTATGTTGTCAAAGAGATAGAAGATAAGTGTTTACGATGACATCATCGGGAAACACTTTTGATGTCATCTGGTGTGCATCATGTCGTTAACTAACTGAGCAGGCAAAGGTTATTAAAGTAACTTTTGCTTACCCATAGTTGGTTAAAATCACTTAGACTTGAGATAAGTAGACATAAAGCTGCAATGTGTCATTCACATAGAATTCCAAGAAGCGGAAGTGTCACACTCTGATCTGTTTCACCTGTCTTGTGCTTGTCTCCACACCCACCAGGTGTCTCCCATTTCTTCCCATTATCCCCTGTGTATTTATACCGGTTGTTTCTGTTTGTCTGTTGCCAATTTGTCTTGTCAAGCGTACCAATGTGTTTTTCCGTGCTCCTGTTTGTCTAGTCCCTGTTTTCTAGCCCCCCCGGTTCCAACATTTTCTGCCTGACCTCGAGCTTGCCTGCCATCCTGTACCCATCTGACTCTGACCTGGTTTACGAACTTCTGCCTGTCCTCGACCTGCCTCTTGCCTGCCCCTTGTCTATTAATAAATATCAGAGACTCTAACCATCTGCATCCTGTGTCTGCATTTGGGTCTTGTCCTGTGTCGTTATAGGTAGATTTGTTCTATGTGCGCTATTTCAGTGCTTCCTGTTCTTAAGTTTCATTTTTGACTCTTTTACTTTTGGTTTTGTATTCCAGCTTCAAACAGCTAAAAATACAATAGTTTTGGTTATGGAAAATATATTTCTCAGCGGTTTAGATGGTACAATGATTCACTACACTATACTTACTATGACACATTAGGTGAACTATTAGAATTTTAGCAACCAGGAAATGGTGAAGTGATTTCTGCATATTGCATCTTTAAAACAGGTTTAAATAAATAAAACATGGAGTTAAATATACATTTTATCTCAAGCCTGAATAGGGCCCATAAACAGATGAGGTGTTTCCACTGGAGATGATGAATATGTTTAAAAGTGGTGAAATTTCCCTTTAACAGGTTTTTGTAAATGGCCTGAAACTTTCACCAAGTTGGTGGAGTTACAGGTTGAAAAATGTACCCTCAAACTACCACATATTTCACAGCCTACCAACTGGGGAAATTTTGAGATGAAATACTAAACTGTAAAAAAAATATAAATATTATGGAAATTTGCCCATCCAGTAAACTCAGAACAAGTGTACAACAGGAAATGATAAATTACCTTATGGACATGATTGTGGTCATTTCTGAAGTTTTGGGGAAAAAAAATGTTTATCTAAATATCGCCTTTTGGCTCAATGTCTTTATTTTACTATTAGTTATACTCGGAAATTATACTAGTTATACTTGGAAGTTTGTTCAAACATAACAATTACTCTAACCCCCCCACCCTCCTATGTCATGGTGTTTCCTAAATTAATAGATACTTACCTTGTAGCAGAAATTATGTTCTCAGTGTCGTGGAATTAGTTTGATGGTCAATCAATCAATCAAATGTATTTATAAAGCCCTTCTTACATCAGCTGATGTCACAAAGCACTGTACAGAAACCCAGACTAAATCTCCAAACAGCAATGCAGGTGTAGAAGCTGTTACTCTCTGCCTTACTGATACTGTGAGAACAGTCTGTCAGAAAACCGTTTGGATTAAGGAAACCACAACTGCTACATCTACAATTAGCAGTGGATTCCTTCATTCAAATGGTATGAGACAGTGAAAGAGAAAGGCATCTCTGGCCTCGTTTATACCTGGTGCTAACATTGGTCCTGTGTCCTAATCTTGTCCACATTCTGATTGTGCCCACATTTTCAGATATGCCTCTACAAATGTCTACACTCCCGAGTGACGCAGCGGTCTAAGGCACTGCATCTCAGTGCTAGAGGTGTCACTACAGACCCTGGTTTGATCCCAGGCTGTATCACAACCGGCCGTGATTGGGAGTCCCATAGGGCGGCACATAGTTGGCCCAGCGTCGTCCGGGTTAGGGGAGGGTTTGGCCGGGGTAGGCCGTCATTGTAAATAAGAATTCTTAACTGACTTGCCTAGTGAAAAAAGATCCAAATTGGGGTGCCTGTGTAGAAGCAGCCTTATTCGTCCACATTGTGACCAGATTTCCTGGAAATTCAGAGTTACGGCATTATTGAAATATAAAGGTATTATTCCCATGTTATAGTGGAGACTGCAGTCACGGTATACACTGCAATGTCGGCTCTGTCCCTGGGCAAGGCAGTTAACCCACTGTTCCCTGGGTGCCGATGACGTGGGTGCCGATTATGGCAGCCCCCCGCACATCTCTGATTCAGAGGGTTGAGTTAAATACAGAAAGACACATTTCAGTTGAATCCATTCGTTGTACAACTGACTAGGTATCCCCCTTTCCCTTTCCTTTCAATAAGAAATTACCTAAAAAGTCTAGAACGATATCACAGATTATCCATTATATCGACCAGATACTCAAGCGGCTGCTCTAACAATGAAGAGAAATGTATTCAAAAATGGAATGCTGTTGGGAAGACTCTAGCCAATGAGAGGGCAGATACACGTGTGAACAACAGGAATGGGCTCCGCTAGGGATTTTGGGCCCCATGAAAATATATCACATTGGGCCCCACCTCCACAGGCCACACCAACCCTTCGCAATTGCTCTAACCACACACCTCCAGAACCCAATCAACCCATTCAAAGCTTTAAATAACTTTACCTAAATAGTCCAATATTTACTGTGCAATATTTACTGACAGTTGGCTGTGAAAATATAACACTGTGCAGACATGCATGCAACATTCTTCATACATTGGAATTCCCTATTTGATGCAAGACTGATACCCTCTATAAGAAAAGTACTAAAGGCCATCTTTTACAGTCTAAATGTCATTTTAATGGTACAATTCTTGAATGGAAAGTTCTCATAACATTGATGAATAACTTAAAATAAATATAACTTAAACATACATTAATCTCTTCAATTAAAATAAATGAACATTATCATCTATAGAATGATATAACAAACAAAATAATAAAATCAGCAGCAGATTTTTGAACTAAGTACCAACTAGAAAATAAGCAGCTGTAAAAGTGGAAATGGAAAGGCCTGATGGTGTCACTAGAGGAAAGGTCATGTACTCACCAAATCGCATTGGGCCACTAACTGAAAGGTCCCTGGTTTGAATCCCCGAGCTTGCAAGGTTGAAAAATCTGCAGTTCTTCCCTTGAGCAAGGTAGTTAACTGCCCAACAACTGGGCACCGACGAGGTCGATTTAGGCAGCCCCTCTCACCAAGCCATTTGTTTTTATATGGAGGTCAATGAGTTACAAAAAAATTAATGGCTTCTTTGCTATGTGTGGCTTATTTGATCAAGAAAATGTTCTATAATGCATTGTACTGATGTAATTAGGAGTTGTGCATGTTGTTCACACGTGTATCTGCACTCTCATTGGCTAGAGTAGTCCCAACTGCATTTCATTTTTGAAGACGTTTCTCTTCATTGTTAGAGCGACCACTCGATTATCCAATATAATGGATCATATCGTGATATCGTGCTAGAAATGTTAAGGTAATTTCCTATTGAAAGGGGGATATCTAGTCAATTGTACAACTGAATGGATTCAACTGAAATGTGTCTTCCGCATTTAACCCAACCCCTCTGAATCAGAGAGGTGCGAGGGGCTGCCTTAAAACCTCTACAGGATCGGTGGGTCCCATGCGGGACGGTTGCGTTAACATAGGGTAATGCGATTAGCATGAGGTTGGTAGTAACAAGAACATTTCCCAGGACATAGACATATCTGATATTTGCAGAAAGCTTAAAATCTTGTTAATCTAACAGTACTGTCCAATTTACAGTAGCTATTACAATGATATCATGCTATTGTTTGAGGAGAGTGCACAGTAATGAACTTGAAAAGTTTTTAATAAACCAATTAGGCTCATTTGGGCAGTCTTGACTCAAGATTTTCAACAGAAATACAATGGTTCATTAGTTCAGTCTAAAACTTTGCACATACACTGTTGCCATCTAGTAGCCAAACTCTAAATTGCAACTGGGCTAGAACAATGCATTATGGCCTTTCTCATGCATTTCAAAGATGGTACAAAAAAATTAAACAAAACAGTTGGCTTTTCCTTTGTATTATCTTTTACCAGATCTAATGTGTTCTATTCTCCTACATTCATTTCACATTTCCACAAGCTTCAAAGTGTTTCCTTTCAAATATATGAAGCATATCCTTGCTTCAGGTCCTGAGCTACAGGCAGTTAGATTTAGGTATGTCATTTTAGGTGAAAATGTAAAAAGGGGGCGGATCCTTAAGAGTTTTTTAATCGACGTCCAGTTGTTGGGGGTTAACTGCCTTGCTCAAGGGAAGAACAGCAGATTTTCCAACCCTGCCGGCTCAGCGTTTCAAACCAGTGACCTTTCAGTTTCTGGCCCAACGTGCTTAATCACTAGGCTACCTACTGACATGCACCCTTTGTCCTGATTGTGTCCACATTTGTAGACGATCAAAAGACGCGAGCGATCTGGTAGTGATCTTCCTTCTCCCTTCCTTCCTCCGGAGGTAGTCAGGCACGCATTGTGTCTGGATATCTCACAAGTGTAGATGGGTCTGGACAGTGAAACCATTTAAATCATTATCCCGCCTTGTAAGGGCGCTTTCCAATCTGTTTTAGCAGATTGAATCTGTTGATCTTTGATGATGTGGCCATTCAATTGTTCTACTGTGACAAATATTCCATTATTGATGGTTCAGTTGAAGAATAGGCAGCAGACGATGTGTAGATTTGAGTGGTTTATTAAGAAAGATAATAGTAAAAGTGTGTCACCAATAAGTTCATCACAACAAATACAATCCGCCTACAGTGTTAACAGGAGCAGCTTGTAGTTGTCTCCTCTACACGCAAAGGCAGATAAGTGGAAGCTGGAAGGACACAAGCAGTAGCCTAATATTAAAACGACCCCTATACCCTGATAAATTAGATACTCTTGAGCAGCGGAACATGCAAGTTGGCACCACATTCATTAGTGTGCCTAAATTATCTTCACCAAAATAGATAGTGTGTTGCGTGTAAATTAAAACAATTGGGCACAATCAGTAGTCTATGGAGCAGGAACCTAGCAACTAAATAACATTTTAATTCAGCCCTAAAATGAATTATCTTCATTGCCAACTGACATTACCACATAAATATGAGCTACAAAGAAAAAACATGTAGTTATCAGTAAAAGGACCCGTTATAATTTCAATAAAATTAACACCCCTTGCCAGTTTCTATAACTTCAGATTCTGATTCAAAATTAAATTCAGATTCATTTATACTGACTCACTCTGCCACTTCATTCTAGAAGCAGTATGTTGGCCGGATTCCATTCTAAACACACCCTGTGTATCCTTACACAATCTACAAAACGCCACCATGTCTACAGACGTTTAACGTTGGATGAAGTAAAAAGTCAATACAACAAGTTGGAATCAAACCTATACACATTGTAATGTTAAATTCTATCTGATCATATTGATGTTAAACAATCAATCAATGTAAGCGTACACAGTAATGGCAAAACTTGAAAAATGCATGCGAGTCGAAGTTTCCTGAAAACCATTCCTTGATATCAATGAGAGTCGGGTGAAGGTTCAAGATGCGCTTTGACCAAGTTGTTTTCTACAGACAATAAATACTTAAGCAAAAAAAGGAAGCATACACTAAAATATATACAGTTGAAGTTGGAAGTTTACATACACTTAGGTTGGAGTCATTAAAACTCATGTTTTAACCACTCCACACATTTCTACTTAACAAACTATAGTTTTGGCAAGTCGGTTAGGACATCTACTTTGTGCATGACAAGTAATTTTTTCAACAATTGTTTCCAGACACATTATTTCACTGTATCACATTTCCAGTGGGTCAGAAGTGTACATACACTAAGTTAACTGCCTTGAATCAGTTTGGAAAATTCCAGAAAATGATGTCATGGCTTTAGAAGCTTCTGATATGCTAATTCACATCATTTGAGTCAATTGGAGGTGTACCTGTGGATATATTTCAAGGCCTACCTTCAAACTCAGTGCCTCTTTGCTTGACATCATGGGAAAATCAAAAGAAATCAGCCAAAATGAAGGTACACCTGAAGGTACCACGTTCATCTGTACAAACAATAGTACGCAAGTATAAACACCATGGGACCACGCAGCCGTCATACCTCTCAGGAAGGAGACGCATTCTGTCTCCTAGAGATGAACGTACTTTGGTGTGAAAAGTGCAAATCAATCCCAGAACAACATCGAAGGACCTTGTGAAGATGCTGGAGGAAACAGGTACAAAAGTATCTATATCCACAGTAAAACGAGTCCTATATCGACATAACCTGAAAGGCCACTCAGCAAGGAAGAAGCCACTGCTCCAAAACCGCCATTAAAAAAGCCAGACTACGGTTTGCAACTGCACATGGGGACAAAGATCATACTTTTTGGAGAAATGTCCTCTGGTCTGATGAAACAAAAATAGAACTGTTTGGCCATAATGACCGTTATGTTTGGAGGAAAAAGGGGGAGGCTTGCAAGCCGAAGAACACCATCCCAACCATGAAGCACGGGGGTGGCAGCGTCATGTTGTGGGGGTGCTTTGTTGCAGGAGGGACTGGTGCACTTCACAAAATAGATGGCATCATGAGTGAAGAAAATGATGTGGATAAATTGAAGCATCATCAGTCAGGAAGTTAAAGCTTGGTCGCAAATGGGTCTTCCAAATGGACAATGACCCCTAGCATACTTCCAAAGTTGTGGCAAATTGGCTTACGGACAACAAAGTCAAGGTATGAAAAAGCCCTGACCTCAATCCTATAGAAAATTTGTGGGCAGAACTGAAAATGCATGTGCGAGCAAGGAGGCCTACAAACCTGACTGTTACACCAGCTCTGTCAGGAGGAATGGTCCAATTTACCTAAGACAGGGAATTTTTACTAGGTTAAAATGTCAAGAATTGTGAAAACTGAGTTTAAATGGATCTGGCTAAGGTGTATGTAAACTTGCGAGTTCAACTGTATGTGCAGTACATGCAATGAGTGAATAGCTTATTGGTTTAAGAGGAATGTAAAAAACAAATAAAATATTGAAAAAGGCACACATCAATCAGTCTGTCAGCTGTTCCTGCTGGAAACTGTTTCTTCCTCACATCCCAAACCATCTCCATCCGATTGCCTTTACTGGGGTTACTGCCATCACAGAACTGCCTCCAAAGTCCAAAAATTTCAATGGTGTCAGCCATACAGCAGTTTGCATACTGGTATCAGTTTTACCAGCATCACAGTACAACTAAGTAACTTATCTGCAGAAACAACTGTCCTGAACGGGAATAAATACACAGGAATACAAACCATGTAAAGCAGTGGTCACCAACCTTTTCTGAGTCAAGATCACTTTCCGAGACAAAATGCAAGCTGAGATCCTACCACTCAGATTTTTTTTTAAACATGACTTAAAAAACGTAAGCCTATGCAACATTTTTAAATGTTTTAAACTGGACCAATGACCAGCATCTGATGTTCAGTCTGAGGGGAGGCAGGGAGCAGCGGTGAGGCTGCCTCTCACCCGACTCACCATCCCTCCTCTCACCCGACTCACCATCCCTCCACTCACCCGACTCACCATCCCTCCTCTCACCCTCCATCCACTAAGAAAAGGGGACACAGTCTTCCAACTAATTGCGAAACATAAGTCACACTGCATTATTTCTGCCTCATGCACCAATTCATGTTGTTACTCATTTGAGAAAGTGAAATATTCCTTGATATATAAAAAAAAACAAGCCGCAAATAATAACAATGCATGCTTGGCTATACTCATTCATTGCAGCTGCAGTGCTGGTTGTAGCGCGAGTGGAAATAGCGAGAACACACATTTTATGAATTATAAAACTGCTGAACAAAGTGTTGACAGTGCTGAATAACAATTTAATCATGAACTTACTTATAAAAACAGCAGCTCTTTGCTGTATTCGTTGAGTCTCTATAGTCATGGTTTTAAACGTTTTGAAATCTCACATCAACTTTGCTGTGCGTTCGAGGCTTGTTTTTACAGTCTATGGCGCAAAGAAACTGTGCAGACACGATAATCTGAGCTATCTGATTGGCCAGCGGTAGACCTATAGGTGCACTTATTTTCCTCTCTGGGCCTGCCGGGTAGGCGGTGTTCTACATTCAGACACATGAAATGGTTCAAAATGGGAACACTTCCCGGTGCATGGTCTGCTGAACCAAGTGCACCTACCGCGAAAAGCATGAAACCAATTAAAAAAACTAGGATTGCAAGGCTTTATTGTTGCGTTTTTTTACAGAAATGTTTGGTGATCGATTAGGAACGGCTTGGAAATCTGATCACGATCGACCAGATGGTGACCACTGATGTAAAGGATGAACTCTAAATGTACAAACTGTAATCCTAGTGTTGACACTGAACTCTACAGAAAAGTGCACCTTCACCTCCACAGACGGGTCTGCCTCCCAAATGGCACCCTATTCCATATACAGTGCACTACTTTTGATCAGGGCCTATAGGGCTATGGTCAATAGTGCACTATAAATCAGACAAAACAAATAGGATATCATAATATGAGGAAAAAATAATTAACTGCTGTGGTTAATCTAGTGTGTGCGTTGAGAGGACTTTCCTACTTCCAGGGAATAAAAATTATTTCAGTAGCACTGACAGCTTAGCACCTGGTATCGGGTGGGCTCAAAAATTACAGTCCCTCTCCTCCCCGCTCAGGGTTAAAATTTTGGCCTGATATAAAGAACTCGGGATGAAGGGGTAGTATGTAGTTGAGGTTAAAAACTCCAGGGTTAGTATGTAAATGGTATTTCACTAGAGGGGTAGTATGTAGTTGGATTTGCACTATAGGGCTAGTATGTAGTACGATTTGAGCTGTAACACCAACATGTTACAAGCAGACCACCATAGTCCCTGTGCCAAAGAACACAAAGGTAACCTGCCTAAATGACTACCGACCCGTAGCATTCACATCTGTAGTCATAAAGTGCTTTGAAAGTCTGGTCACGGCTCACATCAATCAACACCATTATCCAAGAAACCCTAGACCCACTCCAATTTGCATACCACCCCAACAGATCCACAGACGACGCAATCTCTATTGCACTTCACATTGTCCTTTTTTTATTGAACCTTTATTTAACTAGGCAAGTCAGTTAAGAACAAATTCTTATTTTCAATGACGGCCTAGGAACAGTGGGTTAACTGCCTGTTCAGGGGCAGAATGACAGATTTGTACCTTGTCAGCTCGGGGGTTTGAACTTGCAAACTTCCGGTTACTAGTCCAACGCTCAAACCACTAGGCTACCTTGCCGCCCCGGCATGGCCATAGACCGCTGCGCTACTCAGGAGCCCGGGAGCCCTTTCCCACCAAGATAAAAGGAACACCTACGTGAGAATGCTATTCGTTGACAACAGCTCAGCGTTCATCACCACAGTGCCCTCAAAGCTCATCACTAAGCTAAGAGGAAAGGGGGATACCTATTCAGTTGTCCAACTGAAGGACCCTGGGACTAAACACCTCCCTCTGTAACTGGATCCTGGACTTCCTGACAGGCCGTCCCCAGGTGGTAAGGGTAGGTAACAATACATCTCTCATGCTGATCCTCAACAAGGGGGCCCTCAGGGGTGTGTTCTCAGTCCCCTCCTGTACTCCCTGTTCACCCATGACTGCATGGCCAAGCATGACTCCTACACCATCATTAAGTTTGCCGACGACACAACAGCGGTAGGCCTGATCACTGACAACGATGGTGCCAGGATAACAACCTCTCCCTCAACGTGATCAAGACAAAGGAGATGATTGTGGACCACAGGAGAAAGAGGGCCAAGCACGCCCCCATTCTCATCGACTGGGCTGTAGTGGAGCAGGTTGAGAGCTTCAAGTTCCTTGGTGGCTACATCACCAACGAACTGTCATGGTCCAAACACACCAAGGCAGTCGTGAAGAGGGCACAACAAAGCCTATTCCCCCTCAGGAGACTGACAAGATTTGGCATGGGTCCTCAGATCCTCAAAAAGTTCTACAGCTGCACCATCGAGAGTATCCTGACTGGTTGCATCACCACCTGGTATGGCAACTGCTCAGCCTCCGACCGCAAGTTACTACAGAGGGTAGTGTGTACGGCCCAGTACATCACTGGGGCTAAGCTGCCTGCCATCGAGGACCTCTATACCAGGCGGTGTCAGAGGAAGGTCCTACAAATTGCCAAAGTCTCCAGCCACCATAGGCATAGACTGTTCTCTCTGCTACCTTACAGCAAGCGGTACAGGAGCACCAAGTCTAGGTAAAAAAAAAGGGTTCTTAACAGCTTTTACAGACAAACCATAAGATTCCTGAATAAAAAACGACATGTATTTAACCTTTATTTAACTAGGCAAGTAAGTTAAGAACAGATTCTTATTTACAACGACGGCCTACACCGGCCAATAGTGGGCCAATTGTGCGCTGCCCCCCCCTCTACCTACATGTACATATTACCTCAATTAACTCGACTAACCTGTGCCCCAGCACATTGACTCTGTACCGGTTACTCCTGTATATAGCCTCGTAACTGTTATTTTATTGTTGCTCTTTAATTATTTGTTATTTTTCTATTTTATTTTTTTCCCTTTTTATTTATGTATTGTTTACTTCAGTTTATTTAGTAAATACTTTAACACATATTTTTTCTTAAAACTGCATTGTTGGTTAAGGGCTTGTAAGTAAGCATTTCACTGTAAGGTCTACACCTGTTTTATTCGGCGTGTGTGTCAAATACAATTTGATTTGATTCCAATATATAGTTGGAGTAGCGCTATAGGGGTAATGTGTAGTTGGCCAGCTATAGAGGTAATATGTAGTTGGAGTTGGCCAGCTTGCGTTCCTGCACAGCAGGAACAGTCTCTCTGTGGCGTAGTGGCCGGTGACAGTCAGGGTCCTGGAGGGAGGGATAGTGCTGTCTGTAGCAGAGCCAAGAGAACACCAGACCCAGACCAGAACCCACCAACACATCTAAACACAGAGGGGACAACGCACACATATACAGAAGTGACACAAAGATCTTAGCACATCTCTCAATAGTGGATTAGAATAATATTTTCTTATATGTTTATAGCGCTTTTCAAAGTGAACATGGTTAATGGCTAGCCCTCTCACCTTGCCAGTGGTGTTTGTAGTCGCAGGTCCTGGAGAGAGCGATCATGAAGGCTAGGAGGAGGGGAGCGAGGAAGAGACACAGTCTCCAGGCCCTGCCCCGACCCCCCAGATTAAAGCACCGCAGCTTACCTCCAACATACAGCGCTGTGAAGCCCAGTCCAGTGAATGCAACTTGGACAAGACGAGAGGAGAGAGGGGATCAGAGATGGGGCAGGCACATGTATCAAAGTAGGATCAACAGTTTTATTCATAATGATATGAGAAGGCTTGACATGTGAATGCTTAGGCCAGTGCCTGAATAAACACAACATTGTTTATCAAAGTTACCACACACATATACTGCACACACACACAGGTCCAGTCTAACTAGCTGTTAATCTGAACGAGCCCACTGTAGTCTCACAGCCAATCAGATCTGCTCTCGAAAGAGAACTAGCCAATCAGATTGGGCCTTACAGGAGGAGTGTCCACTGGGAAAGCTCTTCCTGCCCTCCATGACCACTTCTGAGTCGCCGCTGCAGTGCATCTCCAGGTTCATCTGTCCGTCTGGGAAACAGCGGTAGAAGAAGTCTGGCCGTGGCCTGAAGCACACACAGAACACACACGACATCACATCCAGTCAGCATAATACCGAGCTGGCCTGAAGCACACAGAACACACACGACATCACATCCAGTCAGCATATTTTATTTTTATTTTACCTTTATTTTACTAGGCAAGTCAGTTAAGAACAAATTCTTATTTTCAATGACAGCCTAGGAACAGTGGGTTAACTGCCTGTTCAGGGGCAGAACAACAGATTTGTACCTTGTCAGCTCGGGGATTTGAACTTACAACCTTCCAGTTACTAGTCCAACGCTCTAACCACCTGTTAGAGTCTAACCACTAGGCTACCATAATACTGAGCTGGCCTGAAGCACACACAGAACACACACTACATCACATTCAGTCAGCATAATACTGAGCTGGCCTGAAGCACACACACTACATCCAGTCAGCATAATACTGAGCTGCCCTGAAGCACACACAGAACATACACTACATCACATTCAGCCAGCATAATACTGAGCTTGTAGCAATGTAACCCTAACTGTACATCTCCAGACTAGTATTCCAAACTAGTACTCCAGACTAGTACTCACCGGCCCACGACCAGCTTGATGGCGTTGGTGAAAACTCCGTTCAGTACCAGAGCCAGAGTCACCGCTGAGGTACAGAGGCAAACAACTGGGTCAGTATTTCTCTCACACACATCTCTGTGCAGCTGGCCAAACACCATGTGTAGTTCTACAGTCAGTCCTTACCTAGCGAGGCCTCTCTCACGTCTCCTCTCTCAACTCTCTTCAGAAAGGTGAAAAGCAGGATCACCAGGAATGGAGTGAAACACGCCACGCTCTGATACGAGGGACATGGTCAGTACCATAGCAATAGAATTAGTAAGACAGAATGGTAGCACTTTACATTAAAGCACAAGAGTACCTGGTAATAACATGGAAACAAGTTATTGTTGCTCTCCAGTTTATCCTGTGATGTAATCTAAAGTACTACCAGCAGAACAAATATTCACATTCAATGTTCCATGATTCCAGTGAATTCAGTCAGTGCTTCCCCCGACACACACCAGTACTCACAAACATGAGCGAGGTGGGGACATGGTCATTCTCCACTCTGTGAAATCTATACAGCCACATCTCCTCTGCCTGGATCTCACGAATAAAGGGTGGAAGTTGCTCTGTCACACTGAGGGAGATAACACACACACACAGTTTAGTTCATTTGTGTTGCACCAGACAAGTCCATAAGGAACACATTTGAATTACTCACAGGAAGACAACCAGAAGCAGCAGTCGGATAGACACCTCTGGCAGTAAGCCACGCAGCAAGCCCCTCTTCATCTTGTTTATCAGGTTAATTTCCAGACAGATCACTTGGCAAATCCACTAGAATCCTCTCCAAAACTGGGAGGAGGGAGGGGGAAGAAAGAACGTGTTCAAAATTATACATTTAACACACGTATAAACACAATGAATAACACATATTTAAGTCTGACTTTGTTGACATATGGCAGTGTGAACCAAATCAAATAAATCGATTGGTTCAAGAACAGGTACAGGAGAGAAGGCATGCTAGTCTTTCTTGTTCCATATCGAACCAAGCGTCACGATAAATTGATAGGATACACTTTCCTCGTGGTGCTCTTTAAAATGACCAAATAAATCGTATAATACATCTCCTAAACAAATTATTCATAATTTATTCATTTTAAACAGTGCCCTGCTCTTGTATAGATAGCTGGATACATCTTTTATTATTGCTAGTAACGTTAGCCTAGCTACATCATCTGTCTCTTGCCACACATCTGTGAATAACATTTGGGGGCATTTCCGCATTTCCAGCGGTCTAAACCAGGAAGACCAACCTGAAACTCGGTGTTTAACTAAATCTTTCTCCGCATACTCGCACTGCTAGCTACCGTGACCTGGGCCTCTC
Organism: Oncorhynchus mykiss; assembly: GCF_057628025.1. Taxonomy (NCBI): domain Eukaryota; kingdom Metazoa; phylum Chordata; class Actinopteri; order Salmoniformes; family Salmonidae; genus Oncorhynchus; species Oncorhynchus mykiss. Next base: position 33,386,661 of record NC_143027.1, on the reverse strand, counting down.
CATCATCATCCTTCACCCATCCGCTAAACCGGTATAGCGAGAGAGATGCCCAGAGGAGAAAGCTTTGTCGGTCGTGTCGAAGTATAATGGCGCTTTCAAGACAACTGGGAACTCGGGAAAAAACGAGGTCAAATCATGACTTTAATGATGTTCAGAACGGAAAGTTGGAGATCTACAAAGATGCCCGAGTTTTCAACTTGGAATTCCGAGTTGGGGGACCATTCAAAACGATTTTTTCCAGTCGGAGCCCGTTTTTCACGAGTTTCCAGTTGTCTTTAACGCAGCATAAAGTGCGATGCCACGTCACATAACGGGACGACCTCTAGTGGGCAAATGGTAAAATAACAAATGTGATTATTATGACCCAAGAGTGTCTTTGGGCTCATTGACAAAAAATAAATAAAAATGCAATTACTATCGATTATTTTAATCTGGCAATTTAAAGTGCTATTCTATTTTCCATGAAGAGATTGACAAATTACTTCCACTGAGACACAGTACATCTTTATTTAAGTCAAACTTCAGGCATATCTGAACTCCTCAGCTCCAACTCAACCTCCTTTAGAATGAAAAAAATAAAAAGACAGTCATGTACAAAAGAGCGGCATCCTCACAGTCACACACACATTTAGAAGCAGAATTTTACAGGCAATAGCACGCCACAGTAACATTATCCTATGCAAGTTCAATGCAATTTATGTACAAGTCTTAACATTATGCAATAATGACTGCTGAACAGTAAAACAATATGGTAACTCTGTGTTCATCCACTTTTTAATTGAAGCAACATTGATAGATACGACCCCGGCGTAATCCCCAAAGCAGTTTCACTATATGACTGGAGAAATTAGTTCCTCTGAAAACACTTTTTCCCCTAATGTCTGGGAGAGCATGTCAATCACCTGTAATGACAGAATTAACAAATAGTATTGCACAAAATAAAAAATAACTGGAAGGTGTGGAACAGAAACATATGATTCAGAAAGGGCCCCTTCCAAAGTCTGTGTTGGAAGATAGTACTTTGATAACTCAGTCTTCGTAACCCTACTGTTTGACATCCTCTTCAGCGAGGATCATGTAAAAACATGGTTCAAATCTATACTGTCTGTGGCAAACAGAATGACAACTATATGGTCATTGTACAGGCTGAATGTTGTGTTCAAGTCCAACTAGCATAAAGTGAGTAAGTTTCAAAACAGGTGCAAAAAAAAAAAGGCTATTGGGTTGGCCTGGATAATCTTTGTGCAATACCAATAGAGGATCAAATCAGAATACAATGACCTAAAAGAGAATCCACGTGTGTTTTTTTTTTAACATAACAACAAATGAGCATTACAAACGGATACAAAATATGTCCCCAACTGGTAAAACAGATTCAGATTTGCCTTCCTTTCAGAATGGAAGGGGTGCATCCAGTCTTGGGTGAAAATGATATAGTTCTGCACAAATTGCTTTTGTGTTGGTGTAAGCATACAATGGTCCAGTTTGCAATGGTCACTAATTGAAGGTTAGAGAAGGCTTAAAGACTAGGTACTCCTTACAAACCATGACAAGACAGCCAGAGGACCTGAGATGTGGCTCAGAATGAATAGGCCCAATATCCATCATAGATATCTACCATGTCAAATCAGTTATCAATACAATACTCATGTTTGTGAACATATTGATCTGTAGTACCAAACAATACAAAAATAATGAAATTAAAGAACAAAATATAATTCAAGTTATAAAAGGTTGTTAAAAATATGACAGTGCCTTGATGCACCTATATGATCGTGTGCTGCGTGGACCACAGCCTAGTACTGAAATGATCTAAATCTAACACCTATCGAAAGAAAATACTATCATTTGGCAGGTTTGAGAGCAACCGAGTCCATATTCCATTCAATTGTGTTTACCCTGCTATATGCATTAGGAGAAATCAACAGGCTTCAATCCCCAATTAATGTAAAATTATTGGCACAATCTAATTCTATTTCGTTGAGACATGAACGTGGACACAGTTTGACACAAGACGACAAGAGCTATGGAAACATTTGACAAACGTGTATTTTTCTGTGAGCTATGGTTTTTAAAAGGCGCATGGATACATAAACCAGTAATGTTCCAGAGAAGAGAAAGCACGGGCTCAGACAAGAGTAGCAGACTACTGTTCTAGGTTCAACATGATCATGTGAGTTTAGGCTGAATTAAGTGCTCGTTTACTTCACATCACAATGTTCAATTGCTTTCAACTGCGTTAACAGGAGTACAGTGAGTCACAATACAGAGAGCTTGGCCTATGAGGAGCAGCTGTTATCAAACAGCGGTACCATTACACTAATAGAAAATATATGAAACGTAAACGACAACTACATACAGAATCATCCATTTTAAAGCTCCCTATTGATTTATAGTCTTGTTACTTAACACTTTGGGTGGGTGCGGTTTTCCAATAGGTGTTTTTGATACATCAATCAACTAGTATAAAGGGTATGATATAATTTCAAAAATCTGTCATAGGAGGACGAGATTAAAAACACTGTACATTTTCTTTACTTATCTGATACCGAAGTACTCTACAACCTAATGTTGATACAAAACCAATTTGTGGAGATGTACACAGTCATACAAAAAGGTGAAAATAAATACCCACCAGGTCAAAATACAGAATGTACTAAATACCTTGAATTAAGATGAGGGCGTTAGTCGTTCTACTATGATAAAAAAAAACAGAAAATGTGATCGGCAGTAACTTGTGTGAGAGAACGTTTTCAGACCCAAAGATATTTGGATCATGTCGTTGGACCTATACCAGAAGTTACAAAACAGTTGAAAATTCCTACATTACTACAGAAAAGAGGTATCCATTTCAAGCATGTACAATGTCATGTATTACATAGATGTATGTTATGACCTACCAAAAGTATGTAGCAATAAACTGTGAAAGTGCTTTAAAAAGGTTTAGCAGAACAATTTAAAACATAACATTTGCGTGTACAGTACAGTACACACAGCATCACTTAAATTACTGCACAGAGCCAATGAACAGCCACCTCTCTCTCAGGTCAGTATGTTGGAAATTAGTCCCTTAAGGCTGGCTGCATTACCGTGTACAAACAGACTTTGACCATATTTGTATAATATAACACTTCACTAATCTAATGAAGTGTAACACTAAATCCTAGGAGGAAATAATCACCAGAAAGTATGCTGCTCAACCTCTCAATTTGAATGAAATGTAACTTCCTCTCCAAAAATGCATTCCTGTCTGTTTCCATAGACAGTGAAGCGGGACAGTCATAGAAGAGTGAAAACGCCTCCCCTCTCCTCCTCTTAAACACTTGTGGTTTACAATATGAACCAATTATGTCCACAATGGAGAGTGAGACTGGGGAACTGACAAATGGAACTTAAATGTAATGATGTGATGTCATACATTACACTATATGCCCTTATAATTCACCCTATTAGAAGGACTATGTTCACAAGGAGATCTGCGCAATTCTAAACACCTAAACAAACAATACACCATTCACCGAGATGAAGTGAGATAATCTGTTTGTAAACATTAACAAATATATATAAACTGGCCACTGAGTATGTATATACACACACACACAGTGGCCAATTTATTAGGTACACCCATCTAGCGTATTGGATCCCCAGTTTATTAGGTACACCCATCTAGCGTATCGGACCCAGTTTATTAGGTACACCCATCTAGCGTATCGGACCCCCCTTTGCCTCCAGAACAGCCTGAATTATTTGAGGCATGGAAACGTTGCTCAATTGGTATCAAAGGACCTAACATGTTCCAGGAAAACATTCCCCACACCATTACATCGCCAGCCTGTACCGTTGACACCAGGCTGGATGGAGCCATGGACTCATGCTGCTTATGCAAACTCTTGACTCAGCATGATGCAACAGTAACCGGGACACTTCGGACCAGGCAATGTTTTTCCACTCCTCAAATTGTCCAGTGTTGGTGATTGCGTGCCCACTGGAGCCACTTATTCTTGTTTTTAGTTGATAGGAGTGGAACCCGGTGTGGTCGTCTGCTACAATAGCCCACCCGGATTAACGACTTGTGTGTTCCGAGATGCCGTTCTGCACACCACTGTTGTACTGCATTCTTTCCCTGTTTGAGGCCCGCCTGTTAGCTTGCACGATTCTTGCCATTCTCCTACGACTTCTCATCTACGAGCTGTTTTATCGTCCGGAGAACTACCGCTGACTGGATGCTTTTTGTTTGTCGGACCATTCTCGGTAAACCCTAGACACTCATGCGTGAAAAGCCCAGGCTGGCCGTTTCTGAGATACTAGCACCGGGCTTGCCTGGTACCGACAATCATACCACACTCAAAGTCACTTAGGTCACTCGTTTTTCCCATTTAACATTTAATCAAACAGTAACTGAATGTCTCAATGCCTGTCTGCCTGCTTTATATAGAAAACCATGGTTACGTGACTCACTGTCTGTAGGAGTGAACCATTTTTGTGAATGGGCTGGTGTACCTAATAAACTGACCACTTAGTGAATGTGTGTGTGTGTGTGTATATATATATATATATATATATTTATTACATACACACACTGAACAAAAATACAAATGTAATCTTTGCCAAGATAATCCATCCACATGACAGGGGTGGCATATCAAGAAGCTGATTAAACAGCATGATCATTACACAGGTAAACCTTGTGCTGGGGACAATAAAAGGCCACTAAAATGTGCAGTTTTGTCACAACAATGCCACAGATGTCTCAAGTTAAGGGAGCGTGCAATCGGCATGCTGACTGCAGAAATGTCCAACAAAGCTGTTGCCAGATCATTTAATGTTCATTCCTCTACCATAAGCCACCTCCAACTTCGTTTTGGAGAATTTGGCAGTACGTCCAACCGGCCTCATAACCACAAACCATGTGTAACCACGCCAGCCCAGGACCTCCACATCTGGCTTCTTCACCTGCGGATTCATCTGGGACCAGTCACCCGGACAGCTGGTGAAACTGTGGGTTGGCACAACCAAAACATTTCTGCACAAACTGTCAAAAACCGTCTCAAGGGGGCTCATCTGCATGCTTGTCATCCTCACCAGGGTCTTGACCTGACTGCAGTTTGGTGTCGTAACCAACTTCAGTGGGCAAATGCTCACATTCGATGGCCACTGGCACGCTGGAGAAGTGTGCTCGAAACGGATGAATCCCGGTTTCAACTGTACCAGGCAGATGGCAGACAACGTGGTGTGGGAGAGTGGTTTGTTGATGTCAACGTTGTGAACAGAGCGCCCTATGGTGGCGGTGGGGTTATGGTATGAGCAGGCATAAACTACGGACAACAAACACAATTGCATTTTAAATCAATAGCAATGTGAATGTACAGAGATACGGTGCCGAAATCCTGGAGGCCCATTTGCGTGTCATTCATCCGCTGTCATCACCTCATGTTTCAGCACGATAATGCATGGCCTCATGTCACAAGAATCTGTACACAATTTCTGGAAACTGAAAATGTCCCAGTTCTTCAATGGTCTGCATACTCACCAGACATGTCACCCATTGAGCATGTTTGGGAGGCTCTGGATCGACGTGTACGACAGCATGTTCCAGTTCCGGCAATATCCAGCAACTTAGCACAGCCACTGAACAACATGATCACAGCCAATCAACAACCTGATCAACTATGCGAAGAAGATGTTGCGTTGCATGAGGCAAATGAGGTCACACCAGATACTGACTGGTTTTCTGATCCACGCCCCGATCTTAATTTTTTAAAGGTATCTATTGAACAACAGATGCATATCTGTATTCCCAGTGAAATCCATGGATTAGGGCCTAATGAATTTATTCCTTATATGAACTGTAACTTAGAAAAATCTTTGAAACTGTTGCGTTCATATTTTTGTTCAGCATATATATATATATATATATATATATATATATATATATATATATATATATATATATAATAAAAAATATAAATAAAAAAAAAATATATATATATATATATACACACACACATACATACACACACACACACACACACACAAACTGCCTTCAGAAAGTATTCACACCCGTTGACTTTTTCCACATTTTGTTATGTTACATCCTGAATTTGAAATGGATAAAATTTAGATTTTTTTGTCACTGGCCTACACACAATACCACATAATGTCAAAGTGGAATCATGTTTTCAAACATTTGACTAATTAATTCAAATGAAAAGCTGAAATGCCATGAGTCAATAAGTATTCAAAACCTTTCTTATGGCAAGCCTAGATAAGTTAAGGAGTAAACATTTGCTTAACAAGTCACGATAAGTTGCATGGACTCACTCTGTGTGCAATAATAGTGTTAACTTCATCTCTGTAACCCACACGTACAATTAGCCGTAAGGTCCAACAGTCGAGCTGTGAATTTCAAACACAGATTCAACCACAAAGACCAGGGCGGTTTTCCAATGCCTCGCAAAGAGGGGCACCTATTGGTAGATGGGTAAACATTTGAGCATGGTGAAGTTATTAACTACTCTTTGGATGATGTATCAATACACCCAGTCACTACAAAGATACAGGCGTCCGGACCGCTCCGGGATGACTTTAAAACAGTTACAGAGTTAAATGGCTGTAATAGGAGAGAACTGAGGATGGATCAACAACATTGGAGTTACTCCACAATACTAACATAATTGACAGAGTGAAAAGAAGTAAGCCTGTACAGAATAAAAATCATGTTTACAATAAGGCACTAAAGTAAAGCTACAAAAATTGTGGCAAATCAATATATATTTTTGTCCTGAATAAAAAGTTGTGTTTGGGGCAAATCCAACACAACACATTACGGAGTACTACTCAATATTTTCAAGCATAGTGGTGGCTGTATCATGTAATGGGTATGCTTGTCATCATTAAGGTCCGGTGAGTTTTTCAGAATAAAAAATTATCGGAATGGAGGTAAGCACAGGCACAATCCCAGAGTAAAACTGGTTCAGTCTGCTTTCCACCAGACACTGGGAGATGAATTCACCTTTGAGCAGGACAATAACTTAAAACACAAGGCCAAATCTACACTGCAGTTCCTAACCAAGACAGTGAATGTTCCTGAGTGGCCGAGTCACAGTTTTTACTTCAAATCTGCTTGAAAATCTATTGAAGACATGAAAATGGTTGTTTAGCAATGATCAACCAAATTTGACAAGAGCTTGAAAAATTCTGAAAATAATAAATGGGGAAAAAAACTGAACAATCTAGGTGTGCAAAGCTCTCAGAGACTTACACAGAAACACTCACAGCTGTAATCGCAGCCAAAGGTGATTCTAACATGTATTGACTCAGGGGTGTGAATAATTATGTTAATTAAAGATTTCATTTTCAATCAAGGTGCAGAAATTTCTAAAACATGTTTACCCTTTGTCATTATGGATCATTGTGTGTAAGGTGTGAAGAAAAAAAATGAAGCAATGTTGAATTCAGGCAGTAACAACAAAATGTGGAATAATTCAAGGGGTGTGAATACTTTCTGAAGGCACCAGTACCAGTCAAAGGTTTGGACACACCTACTCAATCAATGTTTTTTCTTTATTTGTACTATTTTCTACATTGTAGAATAATAGTGAAGACATCAAACTAACAACACATATGGATTCATGTAGTATCCAAAAAAAGTGTTAAACAAATCAAAATATATTTTATATTTATGATTCAACAAAGTAGCCACCCTTTGCCTCGATGACAGCTTTGAACATCCTTGGCATTCTCTCAACCAGCTTCATGAGGCAGTCACCTGGAATGCATTTCAATGAACAGGTATGCCTTGTTAAAAGTTAATTTGTGGGATTTTCTCCCTTCTTAATGTGTTTGAGACAATCAGCTGTGTTGTGACAAGGTCGGGGTAGTATAAAGAAGATAGCCCATCTCGTGAAAGACCAAGTCCATATTATGTCAAGAACAACTCAAATAAGCAAAGAGAAACGACAGTCCATCATTACTTTAAGACATGAAGGTCAGTCAATACGGAAAATGTCAAGAACTTTTAACGTTTCTTCAAGTGCAGTCGCAAAAACTCTCATGCGATGAAACTGGCTCTCATGAGGACCGCCGCAGGAAAGGAAGACCCAGAGTTACCAGCCTCAGAGATTGCAGCCCAAATAAATGCTTCACAGAGTTCAAGTAACAGGCACATCTCAACATCAACTGTACAGAGAAGACTGTGTGAATCAAGAATTCATGGTAAAATTACTGCAAAGAAATCACTACTAAAGGACATTAATAAGAAGAAGAGGTTTGCTTGGGCCAAGAAACATGAGCAATGGACATTAGACCGGTGGAAATCTGTCCTTTGGTCTAATGAGTCCAGATTTTAGATTTTTGGTTCCAACCGGTGCGTCTTCGTGAGACGTAGGTGGACGGATTATCTCCGCATGTGTGGTTACCACCGTAAAGCATGGAGGAGGTGGTGTGATGGTGCTTCTGCAGCGATATACGCAATCCCATCTGGTTTGCACTTATTGGGACTATTTGTTTTTCAACAGGACAATCACCCAACACATCTCCAGGCTGTGTAATAAGGAGAGTGGTGGAGTGCTGCATCAGATGACCTTGCCTCCACAATCACCCAACCTCAACCCAATTGAGATGGTTTCGGAAAGTGAAAGTAAAGCAGCCAACAAGTGCTCAGCATACTACTTCAAGACTGTTGGAAAAGCATTCCTCATGAAGCTGGTTGAGAGAATGCCAAGAGTGTGCAAAGTTGTCATCAAGGCAAAGGGTGGCTACTTTGAAGAATAAAATATATTTTGATATGTTTCAACTTTATTACTTACTACATGAGTAGGTGCTTCCAAACTTTGACTGTTACTATATATATATTCATAAGTGTATCAAAAACAGGTATAAGGAATGTCGGAATATAGTGTGATCCTGAAAATTGCACAAATCTATTTTCTTCTCGTTGTGAAAGGAGAGACAGATAGGGATCGATGGATCATGTCTGGAGTGATGAAGGTGGTAGGAGTGTTGGGCCTGACTCTGCTAGCTCACCAACACACAGCAAAGCCTTCTGGGAATGTGAAGCAGCCCCTGGCAACGGGCCACTAGCAACCCCAGTACACAGGAAGTAAACAAAGAGAAAAGCAGCATGTTGGAAAAAGGTTTAAACCCCCTCTCCATCCCCCTCACTGAGTTCTTCAAAGTGCCGGTAACCAATGACATAACACTGAGAATCCACACTTGTAGAAATGACAGAATCACACTGAAGTGGTGAAACAAACACTGATTATTTGGGGTGATGTGCGGCACACCTCTCAATCTCCCCTTGCCCTCTCCTCCACTCCCAATATCCTTAGATAGAGGAGCTCTGCTCTGCTCCGCTCTCTGACATAGAACCACTGACTACTCACACCAAGTCTGCGCCTGTCAGTCCTTCGGTCTGTCAGTCATTCTGTCCAGCCCATGGGAATATCAGGTGTAACTGTTGGCTGCAGTTCTGGTCTCTTTCACTTTATGGCACATCTCTAATCACACCCTATTCCCCATAGGTATAGTGCTCCATTTCTAGTGCACTATTTTAGGGAAAAGGGTGTGATTTGAGACAGCTTTACTCTCGGTCCTGCTGGCTGGGCTCCTCCTCGGGGTCCTCTGGCTCTTCTTTGATACTGACCGTACCAGGGTGGTGTGTGTGAGTATGTGGGAGGTTGGCGTTGGAGCCCAGGGGGCTGAGGGGGTTGTGATTGGAGCAACAGGGGCGACCCTCCAAGGTAGAGGGGGTGAGAACTCCCCCCTCATGTTGCCGGCAGAAGGAGCGAGGGCAGAAGTCACAGAGGGATGAGGCTGGGACACCACACACACTGCAATCATGCCATGGGCACTCCCAACGACCTACACACACACACAGAGAGAAGATTATTAACGTATAGACACACACACACACACACACCCCCACCCCCACACACCCCCACAGCGTACCATATGGGGGTTTGGTGAGGTTGAGACACAGCAGGTGATAAGCTTTAGGACAGTCCTTCTTGTCACATATGACCAGCTCCCCTCCCTCTCCGCAGCAGAAACAGAAGTACTCATGTGTGCGTTTCCCTTCCGGTCGCAGCTTACGCTTCTTGGGCTTCAGCTTAGCGTTCCTCGCCTTCTCCTCCTTCTCCATCACCACTGCACTCTGACAGACAGAAAAACATTGTCATAAACAATCGGCTCAGATGATAATTTTTTATTGTGTGACTATTATTATTAGTTTTGTTATAATGGGGGCGTGGGGTTAAAAAGGTACAATATAGAAATTAATATAATTTCATATTTTGTTTGTATTCACCTGTGGGCTGCCATCTTTTTTAAGGTACATAAATACAAAGCAGTGATCATTATGATCATATTGCAGAGTTAAACTCATACATTTAGTATGTAAAGGAAAATAAACTAAAAGTGAGTCTCTCATCCCAATCCTGCTTATCACTCATGGAGTGGTGCTTTCTGGCGCTCAACATCCTTTCCAACCGCTCCGCTAAAAACCTCTCACCACTTAAAGCACGAAAACATTGCAGCTCCAAATGAGCTCCATTCATTAAAATCACCAACACCATCTATTTTTGTGACTACCTGGACCTACCATTTGGTTTTGAAGTAGCCTATGGAAACCAAACCATATGATTTGAATGGAAAGTATTTGAATAAACAGGAAAAGGTAAGAAGCGCTCATCATTTCAAATAGGCTACATGTCGTAGTAAACAACATAAACACTAAATAGGGACATTAAGAGCTCAGCATTTAAACAAAATGTTGTATTAAATCATTAAAACTGCACATATAGGATGTAACTTACTTAGAACTAAATACAATTGAAAGGAAAAATGCCTTATTAGGCTCAGTCTACAGTGCCTTTTAATTCATTTTTTAGAAACATGAGTTTGTCAAGAGTCTGTGGCTTCAGGGTCATGCGATGGTGACTGGAGAGCAGACCAGCAGTGGAGAATATCCTCTCCTCACTTGAAGAGCCACTGGGGATGCTAAACACACTTCGGGTCACTCATGCCAGGCTGGGCAGGGATGTGTAATAGTTTTTGTATTTTTCTGTAGGTAGGCCTAAAGGATTTTTGGTAAAATAACCCTATCAAAATGGAAAGCTCCTTGAAAGAGGTAATATAAAAAAAATTAAAATCAATGATGGCCTATTGTATAGTTAATAGAACGGAGATTAGCTGAACTTTTAAGAGATCAGATTTTATGTTTATAAATACTTTGCTATAATGACACACTTAGCTAGATACCCACCTCGTTCCTTTCTGTTAGCATGTGCACATAGTAAGTACACCATCATGCTTTTGGGATACCGGTCTTTTCAGATACCACAATGACTATTTAGTTGTGGACACTACATTACCGCACTCCCTCTCTTGCTCCTCCTCATCTTTGTAAGTCACCTTGATTTTTCACCTGTGTTTTATCAGATTATTTATGAAAATATTTAGCAAACTCCAGAATTGGAAGGTCCCCAGAACACAGTGGCCTCCATCATTATTAAATGGAAGAAGTTTGGAACCACCAAGACACTTCCTAGAGCTGGCTGCCCAGCGAAACTGAGCAATCAGGAGAGAAGGGCCTTGGTCAGGGAGGTGATCAAGAACCTGATGGTCACTCTAACAGAGCTCCAGAGTTCCTCTGTGGAGATGGGAGAACCTCCTATAAGGACAACCATCTATCCAGCACTCCACCAATCACAGGAGTCCTCTTACATTTCTGAACTTTACAGTCCTATGGTTCAAGCAACCATGAAAAATGGTAGGTTCTCTCCCTCAGTTATGCACATAAATAACATGGTCAACAACTAATGCTTGCCAGAGCAAGATGACATAAAATCTAATGAAGGAAAATACGATAAACTTTTATATCTAGTTGGCTGTCAAAATTGCACTGAAACGAAGGGGAATGGTAGCCTCCTCGTCTTTCTGCAGCTTGCCTGCCAATGCATGCTTGTCCCAACCAAGCACCTCAGCTAACTGGCTAAAGTTAGCTAGCTATCTACTTCCAGACACAAATGAGAGAACACCTCACTGATGATTTTACTTGCCGTAGCAGAGCTGGTTAGGCTGTTTACATGTTATCTAGAGCATTCTTGGCCATAACTTTTTTTGCCTACGTTTATTGAAACCATATTCAGCAGATGTTGCATGTTAGTAAATTAAATCAGGTGTTCTGAAATCGGAGTAGATAGCCTGAGCGAACGCAAGAGATATGCTAACTGGATAACAGTCGTTCAAGTTCTTGCTAACTAACCAAATGACATCTCTAGCTATAGACACAGAAAAACTATTTGAGGGGAAAGTCAGTCACTCACTCACTCCTCCAATGGCAAGATATGACATCCTCCTAGCAGCTTCCTAGTTATTTAGCTAACGTTAGGCTCCGTGTTTTTAGCTTGCTACATAAATAGATACGCTAGCCTATTAGCCACGTTATGACTGACTTGTGATCATTGCCCTTGCATACCTAGTTTTATTGAATTGACATTTCTAGCCTTAGTTACTTAGTTTATGTCCAGAATATTGAGTCATTGAAACTGCATCCGTCTATTCTGTCAACATGGAATGTTGAGTCAAATATAATCTATTTTTAAAAGCTCTTATAAAGTTGGCATTGTAGCATTTACTGGTAATTTGATATTTTTGACTGATATTATGATTGCAGATATGAAACAAACAAAGTAGTTAAAATGTTGTCAGTTCCACTTTCAACTTTAGGTCACAGGTTACTTTGTGTGCTAAAGGTGAAATATATTTTGCAACGGAAAGTAATATTTCTACATTTTGATTGGGAAATGGTTAATGGTTGTTTTTTTGTATTCTTATGATTGGGACATACTGGCTTATTATGTCCGAGTTTATGGACTGCTTATCCTTTAACATAATGCTGTGTGTGACTGCTGTCTTTTCATCGGCCATATGCAATGGTGTGGCCTGGAGAAGTGTGGGTGTACAAAAATGTTGCTCAAAAGTTTCCAAATGGCCCGCCCAGCAAAGGAAAGGCACCCTGTGAAAAGTCCTGTTTTTAAAAAAAAAGAGTTTTCCTATTGATTTTCACTCTCAAAAATCACATTTTTTTTTATAGAAAGAAATAATGATTGTCTAAGTCCACAACAATGCTTAAATCACATCAATCTGATTGGGTGGGCCTGTCAGAACCTGGTTTCCCAGTGGGTTGCCCCCAGTCCACCCAGGCCCATCCGTGTCTATGCCCCTGATGCAAACTGAGCATGATGACAATTGCGCATCACAAATAGCCTATTAACCAACACTTTGGACTAAACTTGTTCAATACCTGGTTTGCATACCCATTGTTGCCCTAGTTAGCATTTACTGGTAGATATAAGTTGAAACGTCTTTCCTACCCTACCGGCTACCGTTGTCATTGCTCTGTGAGCTGCTCCATGCCAAAACCAGCTGAGAGCTGCACACTCTTGCTGCCTGCAGATGATATTCTGCTGAAACTAGGATGTGTGCAGCCTTTGTGATTGTGTAGGCTACTCTGTGCATGATTTCCCTATTGTACTACATAATTGATAAGTCGTATACCTCCACTGCACTACTTTGATACGCATCAGTAGGGATCAAGAAGTGAGTATACGCAATGCCCACTGAAAAAAGTGCTTATACGGTTTATTCCTGCATATAGCCTCCACAATACCACTGGCCATTTGTGTTTTACAAAAAGTGCACTCTCCTACATGAGTGCGCTGGTATTACCTAGGGCTGTTGCAGTGACCGTGTTACCACCACACAGGCGGTCACGAGTCATGATGGCAGTCAAATTCCTTTAGTCCATGACCTTTAGTCATGGTAATTAGGCTTCTGCTAGCGCTGATGCTGCTGCTGATCATTAGTAGCCTACCAAACGTGCTAACTATGCAATTGTGTGAGAAAACAGATTAATAGGCTCTATTAAAAAGAGGAGGATTCGATCAGCTTTCTATAGGCTAGGCCTATTATATTTATTTCTCAACTTTCCTAATATTAAGCACATTGCTTCGCTTTACAACAGGAGTATAGCTTACCTGGCTGGCATGACAATAAACCACGGGGAATAGCATCCTCCATTCGCTATTTAAGTGCATAGATGACATGTATTTTTTCCCTTGCCCTTGTTTTCGAGACAGGTGCATGATAATGGTCCATTTTAAATCAAAACTAATTTCACACACATATTATTTAGTATATGTAAAGACATGATTAAATCAAGAATAGTCTGATGGGTGACAATATTAGCCTATCACCTGTGAATTATATATTATCACTTGTGAATGAAGCCCAGCGTGAGGCAAGAAACGCCTTTTTATTTAAAAAAATAAATAATTACCTTTATTTAACTTGGCAAGTCAGTTAACAAAATAAATTCTTATTGTCAATGACGGCATAGGAACAGTGGGTCAACTGCCTTGTTCAGGGGCAGAACGACAGAATTTTACCTTGTCAGCTCAGAATTTCATCTTGCAACCTTTCGGTTACTAGTCCAACACTCTAATCACTAGGCTACCTGCAGCCCAGGATCACAACTAAAGTGGCCAAATAACTTCTTAAAATTAAGCACATTGATCCGCTTTACAAGAGGTGTAGAGCCTAACTGACATAAATAAGCAGAGTGTGAATATCAAGTTTGGGGAAGATAATTTTCATCAAAAAAATGCACCTTTATAATAAAAGCATTACATGCATAATGGCATTTGCGGTCACTTTTAATAATGGTGTTTTCCCATTAGCAATTACGCATCATTAGAACCACATCATGCAGTCTTACAATGTATTGAAAATCAAAACATATAGCCCAACATTTGTAGAACTAAAGTTACATTAATAACTCTAAATTAAGCATATAGGAGGACCTATTTCTCTGTTAATGCTCAACACAAAATAGCCGCATGTGCTCACTCTCTCAAATCGTTTGGAGAAAATATTTATATTTTATTCAGCTTTGTTCAATTTTATTCTTCATACTATAAAATAATGCCACGGAATTCTAAACAAATCTTGTCTGCTAAATGAACTAGTTTAGCCAACAGCCATATTTTTTTTATACCTTTATTTAACTGGGCAAGTCAGTTAAGAACAAATTCTTATTTTCAATGACGGCCTAGGAACAGTGGGTTAACTGCCTGTTCAGGGGCAGAACGACAGATTTGTACCTTGTCAGCTTGGGGATTTGAACTTGCAACCTTTCGGTTACTAGTCCAACACTCTAAACACTAGGCTACCCTGCCTATGGCATAGCCAGATCAGGACCTAACATAAAGACAACTTTTTAAAACAGTTTTCTATTCTGTTCTCCTTAAACAGACTACGTTTTCTTCATATCATGTTTCTTTAGACCTGACTAAAATAAATAGTGGATTTATTGTGATGGTGTAGGCTTTATTACATGGATTTTTTATACTTTTTAAAAAATGTAGATGTTTCAAAGGTCTGGATGTGGCTTGTAGGCTGTGCGTGGAAGCCAGGAGATGCTTAATGTGTTTATGTTAAATAATGGTGAATTACCGTGAGACCAACAGTTATTTGCTTGACAATCACTGGCTGACGAAATGTTGTTACCGCCACAGCCCTAGTATTACGGTTGCAGTCCTTGCAGAATCACAAACCTGTCACACACTGAATAGGTTCGCCACTGCGCAAACATGTCTATAATAGATTTGAAGACTGTTAAGCTACTGAAATAATGATTCAATAATATTTGGCTTGGCTTAGAGTTTTTATGCGCCGACTGAATGGAAGCTGATAATTATTTGTTTTTTTACTCCGCTGGTCTCGGAGGAAATGACAAGTCCTCACTGTCCGAGACCCAGTCAAGACCGAGTACAAATGTTAACGTTAGCTAGCTAAATATTTGGCTATGGGGGCTGGCACTGGCAGTATGGGATTATGGAGAGTGAATTAAATAGTTTCTTCATCATCTTGCTAGGTAGTCATCTAGCTGTGGCCATCTGGCTAGTATCAAGAAGGGATTTCTACAAAATAGCAACATTAGCGCAGGTGGCTTGGAATCAGACTATAAGCAATGCGCACAGATATGCAAGGCCAAACAACGCTACTGCCACCTTCTGGTTTAATTAGTTTAACAAGGCTGAGTGGCTGATGACTTCCAAGGTCTTTGCTGTGTGAACACAAAAGAGATTGACTGACATTTCTGACACTGTTCAGAAATGCTAAGAACTGTCGGCAGGCAAACGTTTGACAATCCTACCCATGTGTCTGAGCTATAGGATATGTAAATAGTCAAAGGAGGATAAATGTTTTTTAACAAACCCACTTTGGTCTGTGTGGACCAATTTGGGTAAGTAAGTCTCGAGACGGGACAACATTTTGGAAAATAGTTTAATATCGGTTTATTAAATATGCAAAATTAGTGTTGTATTCACATCTCTCCCAAATTAACCTTTGTGAACGGCTGTATTAATCATTGAGCATTAGTGGACCTAATTGATTCCAACATTTTAATTACACATCAGGGGGAATACCCTCCCTTCCAGGTGATTTGCCTTTATTCATGCTATCCAATGCTCATTTGAGTTCATTGAGAAAGATTTGGCCTCCCAGGGAGGTGGCTTCCTATGTTAAGGATGAACAAATCAGAGGTATACAGTTCATTATAGAAGTGAGATAATCTTAATTAATTAATCTTAATTAATCTTAATTAATTTAGGTTCTGATAGCAATTCCCCGGTTTCAGATTGAATTGTTGCTGTATCAGCTAATTGATCATTACTGTGTAGCTTGTTGGCCAGTAAATGACTAGGAAGTAATGGTTCCATGGGGGTCCATGGATGGCAAATTCTGCTCTCTGTCTTACCAATACATAGATGGAAATGCAGTTGCATTATTTTGAATAAAACCTTTGGTTGCATCACATGGAATCCGGGGTTCATCGACTGAATTTTTATTGATCATTAAGAATACATTTTGTTCAATTTCAAATTGATCACAGAATGTAGGATTTTCTAGTAATGAAACTTTGAAACGTCATCTTGTTGCTCTTTTAGGAGATTCAGAAATGTTTAATTGGCAGTAGTAGGTGTGGTGATCGGTCAAGCTCATGTCGAATTTCTATTTTCATAATTGTGGAGAATAGATGTGTTGATAATATAAAATCGATTGGGGAGAATATATGCCTGTTTGAGTAGAAAATGTACTTGTTTTCTTTTGGATTATGTCCTTCCAACATGAGGTTGTAATCAGAGTATACTGTATGTTGGAGAGCCTTGGTTGCGTGTGGATTGGCGTTCATGTCAGTCCCAATAACCAGATGGAATTCAGTTAATTCTAACACTATACTGTTCAAAGAATCAAAAAACGTAGGATCATATGAATTTGTAGCATACACATTAATAAAGGCAATTTTCTTTCCATTATGGATACATTTAAGGAAAGTGATTCTGCCTTTTTGGTCTTCGCCTTTACCCAATTGGCCAAACTGCAGCTACATCCCACTACTGGCTTGCTTCTGAAGCTAAGCAGGGTTGGTCCTGGTCGGTCCCTGGATGGGAGACCAGATGCTGCTGGAAGCGGTGTTGGACGGCCAGTAGGAGGCACTATTTCTGCTGGTCTAAAATGAAATATCCCAATGCCCCATGGCAGTGATTGGGGACATTTCCCTGTGTAGGGTGCCGTCTTTCGGGTGAGACATTAAACAGGTGTCCAGACTCTCTGTGGTCACTAAAGATCCCATGGCAATTATCATAAGAGTAGGGGTGTTAACCCCAGTGTCCTGGCTAAATTCCCAATATGGCACTCATACCATCATGGCCACCTAATCATCCCCAGTTTACAATTGGCTCATTCATCCCCCTCCTCTCCCCTGTAACTATTCCCCAGGTTGTTGATGAGAATGCGTTTTAAGTTAACTTACCTGATTAAATACATAAAATAAAAATATTATGGTTGAATTTCTTATCTATCATTATGATTACATATTTTGTTTGGGGCTGATGAAAAGGCACAGTTTGTACAAATAGTTGTGCATCCTTACGGAGCAGATGTGTTTCTCGGAGCATTACTGATATCAAGACAGCTGGAACGTTTGATAGGACCATTTAGGCCTTTCAAATTCCGAGAGAGAATAGCTAGTGTTGCCATTGTTTTTCAGACAGGAATGTTAAATTAATTGTATAATTGTTAGCTTTACAGTTGATAAGCCCATGGGTGTGTAACACCAGACTCTCCATCTCTGGCTCCCCTGTCCTGCACTATCATTAGTGGCAGCCTTACACATGGAGTCTCTTAAGCTGCATATTTTTTTAGGACTTGAGGTATTATAAAAAAATAAATAAAGTGAAACAAAATAAGTACAAATGTTACAGTTCAGTTAGCAGACTTGATGAATTTTTTACAGATATCTAAGCCTAAACAGTCAAATAGGATACTGTAGGTGTAGGAACAACAGCCCTTAATTCATTGTCATAGTTTATTATTAGCAATATGGTTTATATGACCTTCTGAGAAGAGACATTCTGACAATTTACCTTGTTAAAATAGAGAGAGAAGAGTTACAAGCCTTGTTAGGCCAGCTTCTATAGTTCTATACAACATTGAAGACAAACCATGGACAGAAGGGTTCTGCTAAGGTGGGACACCAGAAACATGTTACTTGATTCCTACATGATGCAGTCATAATAAAGAGAGAGAGAATGTGGGTGTGTCCCATACCGTAGGCCGCACCCCCAGGAAGCCAGAGCAGTTCTCAGCTCCACAGTGACACGACGACCTTCTATTCCCCACCAAGTCCAGGTTATAGTTAAACGTCAACTCAGTGCCTGCAGAACACACACAATTTTAGTTAAATGTCAGCTCTGTGTCTGCAGGAGAGATGAGATTGATCAGAGAGATCAATCCCCAAAATTACAGAACATGTGCGTGTCGATCTCCTCACCAGCCTCTATGTCACACAAGGTGAAGAGCCCTATCCGTACATCTCCATTGACGGTCCATTTCTGCGTCTCACAGTTGGGGCTGCAACTGTGGTTAATGAAGCGAGAGGAGTTCCCTTTGGGCCCCGCGTCTATCACCCGGTCCTGAGGAAAACACACACACACACACACACACACACACACACACACAGCCACAGCCACAGCCACAGCCACACACACACACACACAGCCAATATATGAACACTACTGAAAAGAGAGTGATTCATATACACATACTATGGTGCATTCGGAAAGTATTCAGACCCCTTGACTTTCTCCACATTGTTACTTTACAGCCTTATTCTAAAATTGATTAAATAGTTTTTCCCCCTCATCAATCTACACCCGATACCCCATAATGACAAAGCAAAAACAGGTTATACATTTTTGCAAATGTATTCAAAATAAAAATAAAAATATATAATTTACATAGGTATTCAGACCCTCTACTCAGGACTTTGTTGAAGCACCTTTGGCAGCGATTACAGTCTTGAGTCTTCTTGGGTATGATGCTACAAGCTTGGCATACTTGTATTTGTGGAGTTTCTCCCATTCTTCTCTGCAGATCCTCTCTTAGGGCTGTTGTACTGTTGGAAGGCGAACCTTTGCCGCAGTCTGAGGTCCTGAGCACACTGGAGGAGGTTTTCATCAAGGATCTCTCTGTACTTTGCTCCACTCATCTTTCCCTCGATCCTGACTAGTCTCCCAGTCCCTGTTGCTGAAAAACATTCCCACAGCACGATGCTGACATCCCCATGCTTCACCGTAGGGATGGTATTGGCCAGGTGATGAGCTGTGCCTGGTTTTCTCCAGACGTGACGCTTGGCATTCAGGCCAAAGAGTTCAATCTTGGTTTCATCAGACCAGTGAATCTTGTTTCTCATGGTCATATTCCTTTAGGTGCCTTTTTGGTGGAGTGCTGCAGAGAAGAAGATTGACTTTCTGGAAGGTTCTCCCATCTCCACAGAGAAACTCTGGAGCTCTGTCAGAGTGACCATCGGGTTCTTGGTCACCTCACCAACCAAGGTCCTTTTCCCCCGATTGCGCAGTTTAGCCAAGCTGCTAGCTCTAGAAAGAATCTTGGTGGTTCCAAACGTCTTCTATTTAAGAATGATGGTGGCCACTGTGTTCTTGGGGACCTTCAATGCAGAAAAGTTTTGGTACCCTACCCCAGATCTGTGCCTCAACACAATCCTGTTCTTGGAGCAATTCCTTTGACCTCATGGCTTGGTTTTTGCTCTGACATGCACTGTCAACTGTGGGATCTTATAGACAGGTTTGTGCCTTTCCAAATAATGTCCAATCAATTTAATTTACCACAGGTGGACTCCAATCAAGTTGTAGAAACATCTCAAAGATGATCAATGGAAACAGGATGCACCTGAGCTCAATTTAGAGTCATAGCAAAGGGTTTGAATACTTATGTAAATAAGGTATTTCTGTTTTTATTTTTGAATACATTTGCAAACATTTCTAAAAAACAGTTTTCACTTTGTCACTATGGGGTAGTGTGTAGATTGATGAGGAATTGTTTTAATGTAATCCATTTTAGAATAAGGCTGCAATTTAACAAAGCGGGCTGAATACATTCAGAATGCACTGTATGTATTACTGGTCATGAGGTGGAGAGGTCAAGTAAAGGAGGCCATTCCAGACTGTTGGGACACAGCCTGTACGTCGTTACCTTGGTGAGGGTGAGCATGTAGAAGTCAGTCACACGGTTCTCATGAGCGTGTTTGATTCGCTGCTGGCACTCTTCTGAATCTATCACCTCTCCCACGTACTCTGTCACAAAATCTCCCTGCGGAAGAGACACAGACATAAGATATATTACTTACAACAAAGCATACCTGTGGTATATATAAAAAAAAAACACATATTATGCAGATGTTATCGCCGGTGCAGCGAAATGCTTATGTTTCGAGCACCAACAAAGCAGTTATACCTAACAATACACACAAATTCCCAAAATTAAAAGAAAGGAATGAAGAAATATCAGAATGAGAAATGTCAGAGTCCGGAATATAAATATATATGATGGTGTGTATAGACATGGACAGTATATGAATAGAAAATGTGTGTACAGTTGTAGTTATACAGGATGAGAGACTGGATGAGAGACTATGTGTACAGTGTACCCATATGAAGTGTGTAAAACAGTATGTGAACATTATTAAAGTGACCAGTGTTCAATGACTATGTACATAGGGCAGCAGTCTCTGAGGTGCAGGGTAGAGTACCGGGTGGTAGCTGGCTACTAACAGTGACTTAGTTCAGGGCAGGGTACTGGGCAGAGGCCAGTCAGCGGTGTCTATTTAACAGTCTGATGGCCTGGAGATAGAAGCTGTTTTTCAGTCTTTTTGTCCCAGAAATGATGCACCTGTACCACCTCTGCCTTCTAGATGGTAGCAGGGTGAACAGGCCATGGCTCGGGTGGCTGATGTCCTTGATGATCTTCTTGGCCTTCCTGTGACACCGGGTGCTATCGATATCCTGGAGGGCAGGGAGTGTGCCCCTGGTGATGTGTTGGACTGACCACAGCGCCCTCTGGAGAGCCCTCCGGTTGCAGATGGTGCAATTGCCATACCAGGGGGTGATGCAGCATTGAGGACGTCCTGTCAGGCTGTATCACCGCCTGGTATGGCAATTGCACCATCTGTAGAAGTTTGTGAGGGTTTTATGGGCCAAGCCAAATTTCTTCATCCTCCTGAGTTTCAAGAGGCGCCGCTGCGCCGCCTTCACCACACTGTCTGTGTGGATGGACAGTTTCAGGTTGTCAGTGATGTGCATGCCAAGAAACTAGAAGATTTTCACCCTTTCCACTGCGGCCCAGGCGATGTGGATGGTGGCATGATCTCGCTTTTGTTTCCTTGAAGTCCACGATTAGCTACTTGGTTTTGTTGACTTTGCAGTAGAGGTTACTTTCCTGGCACCACTCCGCCAGGGCCTCACCTAATCCCTGTAGGCTGTGTCGTCGTTGTTGGTAATCAGGCCTACCACGGTCGTGTCGTCTGAAAACTTGACGATTTGAGTTGAAAACGTGAGCAGTCACGCAGTCATGTGTGAACAGGCAGTACAGGAGGGCTACCGTGTTAAGGATCAGCATGGAGGAGGTGTTGTTGCCTACCTTCACCACCTGTGGTCGGTCCATCAGGAAGTCCAGGACCCAGTTGCACAGGGCGGGGTTCAGACCCAGGGCCCTATGGCGTCGAAGGCTGAGCTGTAGTTGATGAACAGCATTATTACATAGAGATTCCTCTTGTCCAGATGGGATAGTGCAGTGCGATGGCGATTGCGTCATCTATGGATCTGGTGTATGCAAACTGTAGTGTGTCTAGGGTGTCAGGAAAGGTGGAGGTGAAATGTTCCTTAACTAGCCTCTCAAAGCACTTCATGAAGACAGAAGTGAGTGCTACGGGGCGATGGTCATTTAGTTCGGTTACCTTCGCTTTCTTAGGTACAGGAACAATGGCGGATATCTTGAAGCAAGTGGGGACAACTGTCTGTGATACGGAGAGATTGAATATGTCAATAAACACTCCAGCCAGCTGGTCTGCACATGCTCTGAGGACACGGCTTGGGATGCCGTCTGGGCCGGCAGCCTTGTGAGGGTTAGCACGCTTGAATGTCTTCCTCACATCAGCCTTGAAGGACGAGAGCTCACAGTCCTCTTGAGTGGCGGTTATTAACAATAATCTCTGATCTATACACAACACAGGCTCGCTTCCATTTTGGTCTCCAGCCCTCACCCTGTTCCTATATGAAATATAGGTACAAACAATATGAAAGGCTAGGTGGAGCCTTCACAGTGTTGCTAATATCAGTTAACACCTAAAGATTAGGGGCTAAGGAAAGAAATAGAGCTGGGCCCCATACTACGTCCACCCCAGCGCCCCTCACTTACCTTCCTGAGGGCCTGGTTGGTCTTGAGGCCCCAGCCACAACCCTCTGTTTTGATGACCTCTGTCTCGGAGTACAGACGTTTAGAGAAGCATTGGTTCTCACAGCTATCACCTGTCGGACACACCTAGGACAGGAGAACAGGGCTGATTTAACCTCCGCGCACGCACACACGCACGCACGCACACACACACACCAACCTGCGGGTGACACTCGTACTGCAGCATGCGGTTGAGACACTGGGAGTCCAGGCTGCAGGGGTGTTCGTCCGTGGGCTTACAGTTGCATCGTGGGATTTCAGACAGGTCGGCTATGTGCACCAGCACCTTCCCCACCGGCTTGTTGGACTGAAGGAGACATGACAACAATGTGTCAGCGAAGACACACCAAGACTAACATACAAGGTCCCATATGAGATCTAAAGGTCTCATTCTGCTAAAAGAGACAATTCTCAGTTTGCTTGGCAAAGCAAGACTTTGTATTTATTATGGATTCCCAGTAGCTGCTGCCAATGTAGCAGCTACTCTTCCTGGAGTCCAGCTAAATTAAGGCAGTTATATACAATTTTAAAAACACAATGCACTTCACAACAGATTAAGTGTGTGACCTCAGGTCATTACTCTACAACACAAAATACATGTATACGTGTGTTTATAGTGCGTATGTTATCATGTGTGTGTATATGCGTGTGTCCCTTCCTGTGTGTGCACGCGTGTGTCTCTTCACAGTCCCAGAAGATTTGTAGGGAAGGTATGTGTTTGCAGGGTAGAGCTGTATACAGAATGACTGGATGCATTACCTTGATGAACTTGTAAGGCGGTGGTTTGCGTGAGTTGCGTTCCTGCTCTAGGGCCTCCCTGCTCTCCCTCTGTGCCTTGAGCTCCTGGAACCTACGAGCAGCCTCCTCCAGAGCTGACACACACACACACACACACACACGGAAGGGATGAAATGACCTTCTGCCTGTCTCACACATACTCAGGGATCAGGCACTAGCATATCCCTCAAGAACCAACAGAGCCCAGAGCACAGAATAGAGCCCAAGGTGGCCTCACCTTTCTTGAACGTCTTGTTGATGTTGATTTGGCCCGTGACAGGGGTCTTGTCGTTCTCCACGTAGGGAAACACACGGCCCTGGTTGATCCAGTAGTAGTCATGGGAACCAAAGAAGAAGACTGGGAAGGCTCCGATGTCGTGGCGGAGCGTTTGGATGTTGGGAGGCACCAGGCGAGGGTTACAGATCTCCGCTGGCCACCACCTGATGGGGACAGACAGGAGACGTGAGGAAAGAAAGAGCGCTGATCAGTCCATAAGATACAGCTAAAGCCAAACCTCTGATTCTAAAACAAGTTTCTGAAATACATGAACACTTCGTAGTGTACAGTAACGTGCCACTCTCATCCCGTTTCTGCACCCGGCAACAATAATGTTGTTTCCACATATTCCCGAGTTGTGTTGTTCCTCTTCTGTAGCTTCACATTAAATATACTCTCAGTAATATAAAGGGTAAACACCATTGGTGTTTATCCATTCAATTAATGGGAGAATATTTGGAGTGTGCAACTATTATTATCATTTTACATATGTTTACTATACCATTAGCCAGCACCTCTCCAACAGCTTTTGGGTGTGCATCAACTCACCGGTAGTTTCCCAGTTTGACCCAAACGATCTGTTTGTAGTGGGGTTTCCTTCCTGATCTGCACTCCCTGCAGGACCACGCCCCCTCTGGCATCACCATCTCCAAACACTCTGGGTGGAACGACGCCGGGCACAACGCACAGCACAGCAGCTTCTCTCCTGCATGGGTGTAGGTGTGTGTGTATATAGAGAAAAGAGCAGCACAGGGTTAGAGAACATACTTCCACACCTGGACAATAGGGGCCACCACACTCTAAACCTTATCCTTAGGCATGCCAGTCATTCAACCCCTTCACTATACACTGTGAGTAATGCTATGCCCAAGCAAAGAGGAAGAAGCGAAGCAAGAGGGTTTACTGTATGGAGGCCAATGAGTGTCAAATTTGATCAACAAAATATATAATTGCTCATTTTCTACATGAGGCTTATTTGATCAAGTTTCGTAATGGTTAGGTCGCTTGGAATGCACTGATATAAGTGGACACGTGGCAATTCGGCAAAAAAAAAAAAATGACTATTGGAGTTGTGCCTGTTCTTTACTCACTCACGTATCTGCCCTCATCAGCTAGAATGGTCCCACCTGATCTCACCTCCTCCTGACTGCCTTCCATCTTTGAGGACATGTCTTTCCATTGTTAGAGCGGTCACTCTACCATCTTGTCAATACAACAGAAATTATTTGGGCCAAGTAAGTAATATTGTCTTCCAGAGAGTTGGAAGAGCCATTGTGACATTGCTTACACTCATAAGCTCCTTTCATATGTATGGTATATGTCTACGGATAGATATTTATTTTGAACTGGACCATCAAATGGGCCTGAAGTTGCCCTTTTCCAAAGGATTCAAGGTGGAATAACTTGTAACTCCCACAGCATAATAACGTTTGCTTTATCTATTGAAAACTATGCTGTTGTGGAAACCATTTTGATAAAAGAGAGTAGTCTTCATATTACTGCTGTCCTCTGCTTTTTCCTTAGCAGTCAGTCAACAATGGTGTAATGGAATGTCTGACAGGCAGGTTTAGAGTACCAGGCCCCTTGTACAATCACCACACATGCAATAGCACCGATGATAATACAAATCAGCAAATAAATATTAAGTTAAAAAAAAAAAGATTAAAAAAAAAAAGAATTACCAAAATATAAGAGGAACGGCACAAAGCTGACATGCACTCCTTCTTGTAAAGGGGGTGGTTCCACTTCTCTGCAACACTATACATACCCCAGACAGTCTTCATGGAATCTCACTTAAACATGTGTTTGTGGAAGTGTTTTAAATGTCAAATGAATAACATCATTGATGAGTAATAATTCCCATTGCATGTCAACTAGAAGGACGAGTGTCAGCATCTTATTCAAACATTGACAGTTTGGACTTATTGATCAAATTGATAATCTTGTGAGCAATATTATACCGGTCATGAACAATAACCTATTTGAATGAACTGCATTTCAACGCAGAATCAATATTTCTTGGAACAATTAACTCCTTAACACAGCAAGTCAGGACCGCCACAAACATCCGATCGCGGTAAAGGCTGATCGCGGTACAGTGAGAGCAGCAGAGAAGCGAGGGACAATTATTTTCATTCAAAAACAGAAGTGAGCAGTTAGAAAAAGTAACTCTTCGTTTTTCAGATTACGGACAAGCTCGGAAGTGCTGAAGCAGAGAAGCTGTGTTCCTCCAGCAGCAACAAGACCCCCCCCCCTCATACAGACAGGGCGTAAAATAACCCGCTCTTTTCATCCCTCTTTCACAATTCTGATGACGAAACCAAATGTTGTGTTATGTTACAGTGTGCTGAGGTCCGCTTATACAAATCCCCTTTTGTGTTTGTATTGGAGAGGAGAGTCACATTCCACAGCTTCAGAGATGAGCTTTGCTCACTTTTAACGCCGGTAACACTTTGTCAATGTGGTTCCCGGCTGAACCAGTGCATGTTAGGGTCCCCGAAAGTTTATTTTAAGCCCTGCTGTAGCGTTAATGGCAGCAGATTGTATGTTGACACGCTAGAGGCAGAACAAAGCAATAGGAGGAACATCAAATCAACTGTGGGGAGTATAGACACATTCAAACACATACACACGCACCAGTGGGAAAAGGGAGAGAGAGTAAAACAGTTCGGTTACCTTTCCCAATATTCTTTTTGGTAGCTGACGAAGAAGAGGGAATCATAGGTAATTTCAACTCAGCACGATTTGACTCAGTCAGAAGGTAGTGGGACTTATAGGCATATGAACTTAATATGGTGTCAGTAAGGTCCTGCACTAACAGTCCTACACAAGACACACAGGAAGAGACTGGGTGAGCCGTAATCAGACTACAGTACCCATGATTCCACAGGAGAAAAAGAACACATACACTGTTAGAACACATAAACGAGAGAGAAACAGAGGAGTAAAAGTAAACTAAAGAGTTGTCCAACAGAACACTCCGGTTATAAGAATCAACTGCTTTTAGTAACCATGGAGACCAAAATATTTCTACACATACGATGTATTCTGCAATCAAATCAGTTAGAAAAGTCTAATCATCCAAAACAGGTGTATTTCTTGTAAGAGGAGTGCTCTGTAAAAGCACAGATCAGGACATCTAAAGTGACTTCAGAAACCCTCAACCTTTTCCACATTTGTTGTATTACAGCCTGAAATTAAAATGGATGAAGTTGAAATTGTGTGTCACTGGCTTAGACACAATACCCCATAATATCAAAGTAGAATAATGTTTTCAGAAATGTTTACAAAAATGTCTTAAGTCATTAAGTATTCAACCCCTTTGTTATTGCTAGCCTAAATAAGTTCAGGAGTAAACATTTTCTCAACAAGTCACAGAATAAGTTGCATTAACTCACTCTGTGGGCAATAATAGTGTTTAACACAACTTTTTTAATGACTACTTGATCTCTGTACCCGACACATACAATTATCTGTAAGGATCCTCAGTCAAGCAATTCATTTCAAACACAGATTCAACCACAAAGAACAGGGACGTTTTCCAGTGCTTCTCAAAGAAGGGCACCTATTGGTAGATAAAAAAAATCTGACATTGAATATCCCTTTGAGCATGATGAAGTTATTAATTACACTTTGCATGGTGTTTCAAAATATACCCAGGCACTACAAAGACACAGCTGTCCTTCCTAACTCAGTTGCCGGAGAGGAAGGAAACCGCTCAGGGATTTCACCATGAGGCCAATGGAGACTTTAAAACAGTTACAGAGTTTGATGTCTGTGAAAGGAGAAAACTGAGGATGGATCAACAAATTAGTAGTTACTCCACAATACTAACTTAAATGACAGAGGGAAAATAAGGAAGCCTGTAGAGAAAACAAATATTCCAAAACCTGCATCCTGTTTGCACTTACATAAAACTGAAATACAAAAAATAAGCAAAGAAATAAACTTCTCCTGAATACAAAGCGTTATGTTTGGGGAAAATCCAACACAACACATCATGGAGTACCACTCAATATTTTCAAGCGTGGTGGCTGCATCATGATATGGGTCTGCTTGTCATTGGCAAGGAATACAGAGTTTTTTAGGATAAAAATACATGGAATAAAGCTAAGCACAGGCAACATCCGAGAGGAAAACCTAGTTTAGTCTACTTTCCAACAGACACTGGGAAACAAATTCACCTTTCAGCAGGACAATAACCTAAAACACAAAGTCAAATATACACTGGAGTTGCTTACCAAGACGACATTGAATGTTCCTGAGTGGCCTAGTTAGTTTTGACTTAAATCTACTTGAAAATCTATGGCAAGACTTGAAAATGGCTGTCTAGCAATGACCAACAAACAACTTGACAAAGCTTGAAGGGGTGTGAATACTTATGTAAATGAGATATTTCTGTATTTAATTTTCAGTACATTTGCAAACATGTCTGAAAACATGTTTTTACTTTGTCATTATGGGTTATTGTGTGTCGATGGGTCGAGATTTATTTTTATTGTTAATCCATTTTAAATTCAGGCTGTAACACAACGTGGAATAAGTCAAGGGGTATGAATACTTTCTAAAGGCACTGCCACATCAGGTACAACAGAGACAACAGTAATGGTCAAATGTCACAAATACATTTACAAACAGGAGAATGCATCGTAACTATCATGCAGGTTGAATGAATCTCCATCTCATCTAGACAAAGTTAGACATCCAGTTCTTTGCATAGCCACGTTCACGCTACACTTAGCCCAGGGCTAACAGACGCCTTTCCCTGGGATAGGAGACTGTGGTTTTGAGGACTACTGAGGAGCACTGAGTTGAGAAAGATCAGCCAGCACCAGTAGTCTCCTCAGCTGAGCCTCCACACAAATCAATTACCACTAGGGGGATAAACAAAGTTTGAATGATAAGAGAAGACTGGATTAGAGGGGTTCAGATTCAGAGAGCGAGAGAGAGGGGGGGGGGGGGGGGGGATCTGGCTAACCCTTACACCTGAGCAGAAGGAGTTGGAGCTAGGGCTCTATTCACTCAAACACTGTGTCCAGAAGTCTCAGGGGCAGGACAAAGCCACATCCCTCTCTACTGCTTCTCCTTCTGTCCTCCAGTCAAACATTTTGAAGCCACGGGGCTGAAGCTGGAAGCTCCCCTTCGGGAGACAGTGGCTCAGGGGCCCTGGTCAAAAGTAGTGCACTATATAGGGAATAGGGTGCTATTTGGGACACAAAGGTGAGTGAGTCAGGGTGGGTCCCTACAGGAGGTCTAAGGTGGGAGATAGAGCTTACCTCGGGCACAGAGGAAACACCAGTTCACATTGACAGGTGAGGAGAGGAGGCCGTTCCTCTTGGCAATGCCATGGCTGCTGCAGATCATGATGTGGTGGGTGAGGACCATGCTACCCGCTGCCACGCAGCTGTCCCCTGTATGGTACGCAACAGGGCAGCGCAGACAACGCATCATACGCCCTGGGGATGGGGAGAGGAAGGACAGATGAGTGTTAGACAAAGAGAGACTAACACCTGCAGTATGTGAGGGACCATGTAAAAAGCCTGAAGTGACTTCCATTCCTCTCCTCATCTCCTCTCCTTCATCTGGACCAGTGTTCTGACTCCCTACCTTGGGTGGCTTGGTGCAGGTCTCTCTCCAGACAGCAGGTGGCGCAGGTATGCTGGGGGCAGTGGAACCCCCCACCCGTACCACTCCCCACGGTGCCAGGGAGTTTACGCACGCAGTCGTCATGGTAATACCTCCCGCAGCCAACCACTGAGCAGCGCAACACCTCCCCTCCCCCTGCCTTACAGCTGAAACACAAGTGAGAGCCTAGAGAGCGCGAGAGAGAGCGCGAGAGAGAGAGGGCAGAGCGAGAGAGCCGGAGGGGGCAGAGCGAGAAAGCGGGAGGGGGAAGAGCGAGAAAGTGGGAGGGGGCAGAGCGAGAAAGTGGGAGGGGGCAGAGCGAGAAAGCGGGAGGGGGCAGAGCGAGAAAGCGGGAGGGGGCAGACAGAGAGAGAGTGTGTGTGTACAGAGGGGTGAGAAAAAGGCAAATGCCAGTCTACTCTTCATTCCTCCATCAGAGAAATCTCTCATGTCTGCCGAGTTGAAATCACACAGAAAGATTTGTCTGTAGGGTAATTTACATAATCAGGGCTTAAGCCGTCTTCTCTGTTCACACCCATAGCTTCATCAGAATTCACAAAGTTGAAGGACGTGCCCTGGAATAACTTCAATAATCCTTTCAACCATTTCAGCCAACATGATACTGTAAAGATGAAAGGAGCAATCAAAGAGAACTTGTCTAATGGTAGTGTAGGTCTAGTAATGATTAGGATGTAAATGCATCGTGTATGTGTTGCGACATCATGCCATGTCTCACCGTTTCTACATTCCAGACAGGTAAACTTGCCCTCGGGTACCGAGGCGAGACCCAAGCACTCCAGATGGAACAGCCGACAGCAGTCTCCCTCACACGACACCAGACCCTCTCCATACACCTCACAGATCTACACATAGAGGAAGATATAGAAACACGCAACCCTCTCCATACATACACCTTACAGTTCTATACAGAGGAAGAGTGGAGTATAACATACCCTGAACAAAAATATGAATGCAATATGTAAAGTGTTGGAGAATTCATCATGTTAATTTCTCTACCATAAGCCGCCTCCAACTTTGTTTCAGAGAATTTGTCGGTACGTCCAACTGGCCTCAAAACCGCAGACTACATGTAACCATGCCCGTCCAGGACCTCCACATCCAGCTTCTTCACCTGCGGGATCGTCTGAGACCAGCCACCCAGACAGCTGATGAAACTGTGGGTTTGCACAACTGAAGGATTTCTGCACAAACTGTCAGAAACCGTCTCAGGGAAGCTCATCTGCATGCTTGTCATCCTCAACAGGGTCTTGACCTGACTGCAGTTCGGCGTCGTAACCGGTTTCAGTGGGCAAATTCTCACCTTCGATGGCCACTGGCACGCTGGAGAAATGTGCTCTTCACAGATGAATCCAGGTTTGAACTGTATCGGGCAGATGGCAGACAGTGTGTATGGCGTTGTGTGGGAAAGTGGTTTGCTGATGTCAACGTTGTGAACAGAGTGTCCCATGGTTATGGTATGGGCAGGCACAAGCTACAGACAACACACACAACTGCATCTTATCGGTGGCAATTTGAATGCAGAGATACCTTAATGAGATCCTGAGGCCCATTGTCGGGCCTTTCATCCGCCGTCATCACCATGTTTCAGTATGATAATGCACGGCCCCATGTCGCAAGGATCTGTGCACAATTCCAGGAAGATGAAAATGTCCCAGTTCTTCTTCTGGCCTGCATACTCACCAGACATCACCCAATGAGCATGTTTGGGATGCTCTGGGTAGACAGCGTGTTCCAGTTCCCGCCAATATCCAGCAACTTCGCACAGCCATTGAAGAGGAGTGGGACAACATTCAACAGCCTGATCAACTCCATCAGAAGTAGATGAGTTGCGCTGCATGAAGTAAATGCTGGTCACATCAGATACTGACCGGTTTTCTGATACACTTCCCCACATTTTTATTTTTAAAGATATCTGTGACCAACAGATGCATATCTGTATTCCTAGTCATGTGAAATCCATAGATTACATTAGGGCCTAATTTATTTATTTCAAATGACTGATTTCCTTATATGAACTGTAACTCAGTAAAATATTTGAAATTGTTGAATTTCAATATTAGTTCAGTGTATATTTCTTCGGCTTTCTTCTAAAATGATCACAGAGAGCAGAGAGAGGGGAAGAGAGAAACTGAGGTGAAAAGACAGAAGAGGAGAAAGGATGAGGGGATAGGAGAGGCGGCCTGCAGTGGTGTACCTGGCAGACAGTGTCTATCTTGGCTGTGCTGCTTCCTTGTCTGGAAAGACTGGAGTCCACTGACTGGCTGTCTGACTCGTCCGCATCTGCAGCCGCTGGACTGTCCAAACTCTTCCCAAACAGACTCTACACAAGAGAGAGCATGAGTGGGTGGGCTTTGTGTGTGTGTGTGCACCTTGCGGTCATTTAGCCTTCTAAAGTCAGGGTCTGAGGTGTGTTTGTGTTTACCTGCGGGTCGTTCAGGCCTCTAGAGTCAGAGTCGGATGTGTCTCTGTACTGAGAGGAGGCCATCTCTACGTCTGTGGAGGCTCTGCTGCGTTTCTTCAGAGGCTTACAGGCATCTGAGATCTCACTGGCTCCTACACACCACACCACAGGTTAACACACACCTCCACACTGCTTCCCTTTTTATGACCCAACACGTTAAACAAAGCCAGTATGCTTAGAGCAGGATGGGAAAGAGAGAGTCATAGGACAGAGCTGGAGTCACTACCTTTCTGTGAGCCTGTTCTCAGAGTGGTCTCAGGAGCCATCTCACCCTGCAGGGAGAGAGAGGAAGAGAGAGATGGATGTTTCAGATCGCTCCGTTAAATTGTGATCCTCCTCTAGAGCAGTGAGTGACAGAACCACCAGTTTGGTTAACATTACAGAGGGGAACAGTAAGTGGTATTAGCAGGTTAGTACCTGTTCCTTTTTGGTCTTCTTTTTGGGGACGGGCTCACAGCCTTTCTCTGACTCTGATCTGCTCCTCACTGACCTG
Organism: Oncorhynchus mykiss; assembly: GCF_057628025.1. NCBI lineage: Eukaryota > Metazoa > Chordata > Actinopteri > Salmoniformes > Salmonidae > Oncorhynchus > Oncorhynchus mykiss. The sequence goes on along the minus strand of NC_143027.1, from coordinate 33,354,129 downwards.
CGCTGCTGCTTACGCTCTTGAGAACCTACCGGAAGGAGATACCTGGTTAAACACCTCTGCTCTGTGGGGAACACATTCCCACCAACAGAATATTCACCAGTTATCACCAGAAGACCCAGAAAACGTGCATACACACGTACATACCTGTCGGAGTGCTGTGCTGAGACCCAGGACAGGAGGTGTGCTGTGGTGCTTCCTGGTCACTTCTCTCCTCCCTGTCCTCTTTCTCCTCTCCCTCATCCCTCTTCTCCTCCTCGTCTGGACTGGGTTCTGGTTTAACTCCACAGCCCTGCTGGAGACAAAAAATCCACTTAGAAACAATGTTTCAATTCAGTTTAGAGCAACAACAACATTCACCACCATTGTCAACTAGGGCGTCTAGACCAATAGAGAGCACCCACCTCTGGTGAGCAGTATCCCAGGTCAGCCTGTCGGCCTTCTCCCTCCTCCCTCTCCGCCTCTCTCTCCCTCTCTCGACGTGGTGAGGGCAGGGCTTTCCTCTGCAGAAGAGGCCACACTTGGTCACACTTGGTGATCTCCACATTTAGTTTCTTCATGGTAATGGAAAGAGGCAGCAACTTCCTGGCAGCGGCTGTCTTCCAGGCCCGGACAGGGGCAGGGGACTCCTGGGTTCCCCCTGCCTTAGACAGGGCCTCCCGAGCTGGGGGGCTGGGCTGGCCAGGGTCCCGGCTCTGGTCTTTCTCTGAGGTCTGGGGGTCGGCTGGGTCGTCTGCATTAGGAACACTACACTGCCTACGAGGCTGTCTTCTGGACGGCTCCGCCCGGTCCGGTGATGTCACTGCCACTTCTTCTTTCTTACTTGTTGCGATAGAAGAACGTTGGGTGCGACCGGCCGCCCTGGTGGGGGTCTTCTTGATGGGCGGAGGAGCATTGGGGTCGGGGTCGACGTAGATGAAGGTGTAGTTGTCGATACGTTCCTGCTGAGTCATCAGGAAGGCATCCTCCGCATGGCCGACGCCCACCTCCCACTGAGCACGCTCTCTCTGGGGGAAGGGCTTCATCAGCTGACACAAACGCACACATTTTATTAACATTTTGAAGACACTCTTATCAAGTCAGCGCACTCAACCAAGTTTAGTAGGCCCTTCCTTCGATATAGCCGAAAACAGCTAAACATAATCACTACACCAGCTTAATCCCATACATACCCATTACATTACCTACAATCCCATATACCGTACATATGTACACAACTACATAAATCTCATGTTTGGAGAAAAGTCATGGTGTGAGCTTCGAAACAGGCCAGCCCTTCGCCCATTAAACCGGTGTCAAGAGTGTGAGGAGGGTATACTGTCAGGCCAGGCAGTGCTGTGTCTCTACCTTGTGTCTCTCTGCGGTGTTGGTAGTCTTGCGTAGTGTCTCAGCCTGCAGCTCATCAAACTGGTGCTCCCCCTGGTACATGACCACCCTCTTCTCATGGACCCAGGCCCGCTCCGCCACGCTGCCAAAGAACTGCACATGGTACTCCCTGTGACCTGGAGGGCCAGGAAGAACACAGACAGACGGCGGTTAGAGGCTTTTAACCAGTTATCTTTACAGGTTCTGGACACCTGGAAGAAGACACGAGTCAAATGATTTTTTTACCCCGGGTGTTGATGCGTGTGTGGACGTTCATCTGGGGGTCACAGGAGACCATGCAGGGCCACCAGGGGTAGGTGCCCACCTTGGCCCACACCAGGTCCCCCACCTCGTGGTCCTTACAGCAGCCTGTACCGGTTATCACTGTAGGGTACTGCTTCTGGACCTACAGTACAGGGGGAGAAAAAACACACTCAGTTAGTGACAGGAGTCATGCCCAAACCCCAAGACACTTTCTGTAGATCTAAAAGAATCCGATGGGTGTAAGCAATAATACATATTTTTAATGAATTTTTATCTTATTAACACTTTGTTCTAGCTAGCTATTTGTGTAGGTAGGTATCAAGTAAACACAATGATATAGATATGTTTGATCAGATGTCTGAAGTCTGAAACTGTTGAAACAGTTACTCTTTTAGTACTGAACAGTGACTCAATTTAACTGGATGACCTTAACCGACAGACTAGCAGCAAACCAACACATACCTTAGGTGTCTCGAGCTCTGCTTTGATGGGGGTCTTCTGTGGCTTCTCTGTCTGCCCCACAGGCAGCTCCTGTGGTTGGGTCTGGGCCGGGGTGTGAGTCTGGAGCTGTAGCTGGGTCTGGATGTCCCTGGCCTGCCCTACAGTGCCCTCTTGTAGCTGCTCCTGGTCCTGCCCTTCTTCTTGCTCCCTGACGGTCTTTTTCCTCTTCTCCTTCTTCCTCTCGTGTCTGCGGTGGCTCTGAGAGGCCTCGCTGGCCTGGGACTCCTGCAGCAGATCTCCACACAACGCAGACTCAAACAGCTCCCTCCCGTTCTGGTACTTCTTTATGATCTTTAGCTTGATCTCTGGAGAGCTGGTTTTCTTCAGGACCCCGATGGAGGGAGCAGAGGGGGTGTGAGAAGGGTGAGAGGGGGGGGTGCTGTCCAGCAGGGACAGGGGAGGGCTGGTGGAGGGCAGGAGTAACGGGGGAGGAGGGAGCACATGGGACATGCGGTGAGGTGGCGGGTTGAGGTGGTGTTGGGAGGGCAGGGGTGAAGGGCTGTGTGGGTGAAGTTGAGGGTGGTAGTGATGAGAATGGAGGTGGTGAGGGTGATGGAGATGGGGGTGGTGTGAAGGTGGAGGAGATATAGGGGAGGGGGATCTCTCCTGGAGGATAGGGGCCCTCAGGACCGTTCCCTCCCCAGGCATGAGGCAGTGTTCGCCATAGCCCCGGATGGCCCCGTAGCCATTGGCCGAGCCGTTGGGGAACTGGGGGTACATGGAGAACTTGGCCTGGGGCTCGTACAGGCCCAGCCCAGGGGGGTAACCATTGGAGACCGGTGGCATGTCTTCGGAGGCAGAGGGCGGGTAGGAGAACTCTGCCTCCAGGGCAGCGTCGTAGGAGGGGGCTCCGTCCTCGCCCGCATCGCTGCCGGTGTCGTAGGCGCCCTCCTGTCGGATGTTGGCTGAGTCAATGAGCTGAGGGGGTTGCTGAATTGTATTTCCCATGATCCCTTGCATGAAAGAGAAGGAGAAATCCATTGTTGTGCTCCTGCATCCTTAACTGTCCTTTTCTCTGGCTGGACCTGGAGGATGACCAAGATATAGGACAGGGGTTGATATGATGTTAAGGGGAAATTGAGAGGATGATGACTGAAAGACAACATAATCAGATCTACAACTGTGCATCTCTTTTTTGATAAGGTAAGAACATTTAATCAATCATCACAGTCAGAGGAATAAAGTGACATACAGTATGATAACTGAACTGTCTATTCTAATCTAATTCTACTGGTAAGGAAAGACAGACTGTTCTGAGGAGAGCTTGTGCTATATCCCCTTCCTACATTAAATAATGAAACTGATCTCCAGTTTTACATACTAGAAATCTCTAGTCTTTCCCATGATAAGATCTAAGTGCTCCCTGCACAGTGTGCACTGAATTAAAAAAAAAGGTCTGCTGAATGCGTCGCTATTGCCCATGTTTTTTTTCTCTCATTCACGTGTGCTTATAGTCAACTGATAAATGTCCATGTACAGATTACCAAAATGTTGATCATCAAGCAAGCTATGAGAAAAAATGTCTTAAAGACATACAGGCCTACAAAATCTGTCATTACAAATTCTTGTCTCAAAACCCCTGTTGAGCTAGCTTGTCTGCCCCTCGGGGAGACCACAGTTTTGGGAAACACTGACTGAGTGAGCTAGGCTGCCATAGACATCTCTGGGGACACAGTATCTCTGTGTAATGTCTGTCTAATGGTATAGATCCCTGCCAGTTGTGTAGAGCCAACCTCAAGTGTGCCAATGGCTGTGTTTACACAAGTAGCCCAATTCTGATCTTTTGCCCAATTATTGGCAAAGGAGCTGATCTGATTGGTCAAAAGACCAATTAGTGGAAAAATATCCAAATTATAGGCTGCCTGTGTAAACACAGCCAAAGAGTTCAACTCATCACTCAGACAGCAGACAATTATCAGCTCTGAACGACTCATAAGGAATGGATTGCTTGGTAATGGGCAATGTTGTGGTTATTCAAAAATGGACCTCTGTTGTAGTTATTCTGACCCCGTGACCTGATCAGGAAAAACCATTTCATGATAGCCTATATGGGTACAATACAATGACAGCCTACAGTATCAGAGTTTTTCCCTGGTCAGTTCACACAGTATAAATAGACTGCGTGGACCTAATAAATGCATTTGTTTTTGCCTCTGCCAAAATAGGGAAAATCCTTCAAATCACTTTTAAAGAAATCCTATTGTTGGATCTTAAACCATCACCAATCGATGCAATGTACTATTACAGTATAGGCAAGCACTAAGCATTTCACCCAGAAGTCAAACTGCTCTGGGTGTAAAGGTGTGACAGGGTAACCTAAGGACCAAGATGACCATGCCCTGGCTGAGACAGAAAGAAGTACAGTGATAATGCATTAATATGGATTCCGAAATTGAACAGTGTCATATTGAAATAGAAAATTGAAAGTGTCATAACTTTGTTATATGCACAAAATAACCTTGAATCGATGTCCTTTTTGGTGTAGACTAAACCTTGATTTGATTCAGATTAAGCAGCCTTTAATGCCATTCACAAGGTGATATACGGGAAAACAACTTATTAATGTGTATCACAGCTGCTGGATGAGAATATAAAGTAATGTAGATCACGCAGTCCAGCTTTGCATACACGAATTGAGACACCGTACCACTGGGGTCATTTTATTGAGGAAAACGAAGCACAGACAGACTGAAATATCGTTACATTGTTTCACTGAGTGATTGAACTGCATCGTTCTGATGCTATGTGTTAAGTTAGCTAGCGTGGCTAGCTTGCATGAACACTGGCAAATCAAATAGAATGTTCCTTGTCAATATAAAAACACGCATCAAACGCCGAGATGATGTGCTTGTATTCTGACACGTCCGCAATATTAACACATTGATTTGTTGCCATTTCAATACAATCCAGACGACTAGAAACACGATGGCAAACGAAGCTGTACATTGTTACCAATATGGCTGCCATTGCACCTCTAAACAAAATTGTCTACCGTGATTATACACATCAATCATTCGTTTGAAAAAAACGAGGATATAACAATACCCTAAATCTACACGACTAAATGTACCGCTACGATAATGACAGCAAGCTGATTATCAACAAGAGAGAGAACGTAGAACGAAATGCTGAGTCGCGAGATGTAGTAAAATAAAAATGCCAATACCTTCAGCGTGTCCCATTCTAAACACATACACCAGATATCTGCGCTTCTTTGAGCAATTTACAAAAAGAGATCAAATAAAAAAATATTCGGACAGAGTGCAGGCCTCCCCGTTTCTAACGCAATTCTTTAATAGGGCCAATTTACAGCCACTGCTCGGTCCCCAAGTCTTGTCTATTGGCTGTAGAACCTAAGGGGGCCTAGTATTTTGCGGAACCTAGGTGGGAATTATGTATAAATCTCGCCCCTTCTGTATTTTAATTTCGCTTGCTCCCTCTTCCTCTAGCTGTAACAAAATCACCCTGCTTTGGGCCTTGTCTATCTCGCTCAGCGCCAAATCACACGCTCTCGATTGGCGGGGGGTCACACAACCAGGCGCACATCGGGATGTGTAGTTCCATTCCATCGGAGAAAAGGAGCAGCACACAAATATATGTAGGTCTACAAAGAAACAAGGAAAAATAAAATGCAGTGAAATATAAGCAAATATTTTAATAATCTAGCCTAGGTTAGGTTGATTAGGCCAATTCATGGTGAAAATACATCAATTATAAGAGACTACAAATGTGTATTAAACAACCGATGTCGGTTGATGATAATATGGTAGCGGCAGGTAGCACCTATCAATTATTGCGTGAATGGATAATTGGTCTTATAAGGGCCCAGGAAGCTCTGTGGTTTCCTAAACCAATATAGTTGTATAGAGATTGCAATATTGTATCTCTACCGTGATGGTGTCTGTGAGCGCGCGGGCAGCTCTATTGAGGCCATCTCTATTTTGAAGTAGTCAATTTTCTTCTTCTACAACTTCTATGTAGTGATGGGTCGTTCGCTTTTAAAGGAGCCGGCTCTTGTAGGTGAACGTTGGGAGCCAGCTCGCATATCAGACGAGCCGAATCAACTTATAGAAATCTACAAAAATTAAGATATGAAGAATCAATATATTTAAATGAATGAAATTAACTAATTCAAAGAACCAAAAAATAAATAAAATAATATAGGCCTAAATGCTCAAGCGCACACACATTCATTCTGAAAGATCTGCAGATCCTCTGAGCTGGTGGAAGAACAAGGCCTCTGTCAACCCACGGCTTACTTAAATCATGACAGGGAGAGACTGCATAGTGGCCACATCCGTTCCCTCTGAGAGGGCTTCTCGAAAACGGGACAAATAATTACTGAGAGAAGAAACCGCATCAGCCCCTCGAAAGTGAGGCAGCTTGCATTTCTGAATGCAACTCTCATAAAATAAAAATATGGTCAGCATTGCTGTGTGCTGCTGGTTATAACATGGCAATAAAGAAGAGAGAGAAAAGAGGGACCCGTTTAATTTTTTAAGTGCGATGTTGGAGTTTTGCACATTGTTATTTATTTGTCTTTGATATGGTGCACAATTCTATTATTGTGTTGTTCAGATTGTATTCGTTTTGAATTGTTAAATTTATATGCACTTTGTTTATATACATTAAAAAGTTATACTTTAAATGCACATGTGTAATAGCATCCTTATTTTTAAAATGTATTTCAATTTGTGGGATGCTGCAATTTGACATTAAAAAAGTTATACTTTAAATGCACATGTGTAATAGCATCCTTATTTTTTACATTTATTTCAATTTGTGGGACGCTGCAGTTTTGCAAATTGTTATTTATTTTGCTTTGATATGGTGCAATATTCTATTATGCTGTTCAGATTCTATTCGTTTTGAATGTTTAGATTTATATGCACATTAAAAAGTTATACATTAAATGCAAATGTTTAATAGCATTCCTTTTCATAACAAACCAATGCATTTTTAAATACATTGTGGTTAAGGTAGAGTATGACTTCCTTTAATAAGTTAATTAGAATTGTTTTAACACCAATCATAGTCAAACTATCGCAAACTGTTTGACTTGAAAAATACAAAACATATTTTTTTTAAAGAGCCATTTGGGAGCTAAAAGAGCCAGCTCTTTTTGGTGAGCTGAGCAGAACAAGCCGGCTCACTGAAAAGAGACAGAATGCCCATCACTACTTCTATGAGTTGGTAAACAAACTGAAAGGGTGGATACTGCCCCCTGGAGCGTGTTGTTTGAACAGGTATAAAGCCAAGGCTGGCAATATACTGGCACCTGCAGTTCTGGAATGTTTACTCACAAGTATAATTAATTGGTTGATCCCCCATGATGATCTGAATTACATTTACATTTGACTAATTTAGCAGACACTCTTATCCAGAGCGACTTACAGTAGTGAGTGCATCCATTTTCATACTTTTTTGTACTAGTCCCCGTGGGAATAAAATACAATTAAATGTTATTTGTCACATGCTCTGAATACAACAGGTGCACGACAACAGACCTTACTTACAAGCTCTTAACCAACAATGCAATTCAAGAAAGAGATAATAAAATATTTACTAAATAAACTAAAGTAAAAATAGTAAAATAAAAAGTAACACAATAAAAAATAACAATAATGAGGCTATATAGAGAGGGTACTGGTACTGAGTCAATGTGCAGGGTTACAGGTTAGTCGAGTTTTGTACATGTAGGTAGGGGTAAAGTGACTATGCATAGATAATAAACAGTGAGTATCAGCTGGGTAGAAACAAGGGGGGGTGGGGGGGTGAATGTAAATAGTCCGGGTGGCCATTTGATTAATTGTTGAGCAGTCTTATGGCTTGGGGGTAGAAGCTGTTAAGGATCCTTTTGGTCCTAGACTTGGCACTCCGGTACCGCTTGCTGTGCGGTTGCAGAGAGGACAGTCTATAGGTGACTGGAGTCTCTGACCATTTTTTGGGCCTTCCTCTGACACCACCTGGTATATAGGTCCTGGATGGTAGGAAGCTTGGCTCCAGTGAGGTACTGGGCCGTACGTACTACCCTCTGTAGCGCCTTACAGTCAGATGCAGAGCAGTTGCCATACCAGGCAGTGATGCAACCGGTCAGGATACAGCTGTATAACTTTTTGAGGATCTGGGGACCCATGCCAAATCTTTTCAGTCTCCTAGGGGGGAAAAGGTGTTGTCGTGCCCTCTTCACGGCTGTCTTGGTGTGTTTGGACCATGATAGTTTGTTGGTGATGTGGACACCAAGGAACTTGAAACTCTCAACCCGCTCCACTACAGCCCCTTCGATGTCAATGGGGGCCTGTTTGGCCTGCCTTTTCCTGTAGTCCACGATTTGCTCCTTTCGCTTGCTCACATCGAGGGAGAGGTTGTTTTCCTGTCACCTGTCCTCCTCCCTATAGGCTGTCTCATCATTGTTGGTGATCAGGCCTACAACTGTTGGGTTGTCAGCAAACTTAATGATGGTGTTGGAGTCGTGTTTGGCCATGCAGTCGTAGGTGAACAGGGAGTATAGGAGGGGACTAAGCACACACCCCTTAGGTGCCCCAGCATTAAGAATCAGCATGGCAGATGTGTTGTTGCCTACCCTTACAACTTGGGGGAGGCCCGTCAGGAAGTCAAGGATCCAGTTGCAGAGGGAGGTGTTTAGTCCCAGGGTCCTTAGCTTAGTTATGAGATTTGTGGGCACTATGGTGTTGAATGCTGAGCTGTAGTCAATGAAGAGCATTCTTACATAGGTGTTCCTTTTGTCCAGGTGGGAAAGGGCAGTGTGGAGTGCGATTGAGATTGTGTCATCTGTGGATCTGTTGGGACGGTATGCAAATTGGAGTGGGTCTAGGGTATCCGGGAGGATGCTGTTGATGTGAGCCATGGCCAGCCTTTCAAAGCACTTCATGGCTACCGACGTGAGTGCTACGGGGCGGTAATCATTTAGGCAGGTTACCTTCGCTTTCTTGGGCACAGGGACTATTGTGGTCTGCTTGAAACATGTAGGTATTACAGACTCGGTCAGGGAGAGTTTGAAACTGTCAGTGAAGACACTTGCCAGTTGGTCAAACCCACAATCGAACCCATAACCCTGAAGTTGCAAGCGCTATGCTTGTTTTTTCCCATCACTCACAGCTGAAGATATTAAAATGTTATATTCATTCAATGTTTGTCGTGTTTCTGGATGATGATGTCGCTGCTACTCCAGTGCGCACTGAGTGTGCAGACATTATCGGCTCTGTTTAGCAGATGGCAACCACCACAAAACAGCATATGCGACCGTGAGTGGATTACGTTGAAAACAACAGTCTGTCATCTTGGAAACGATCTCCAGTTCATAAATATCTCAGTGGTCTCACCCAGTTGACTACTTCAAAATGGTGAAAGTCCTCAATGGCACTGCCCATACTAAAACTGGCTTTTGGGCACAAAAGTCCTATATACAACTCTATGACTAAACCTAACAAAACATAGGCTAAAGCAGAGTTTCTAAACCATCTTCATACTTCATACTCTTCATACTAAACCATCTTTAGTTACAGTACCTCAATAGGAAAACATTGAAAACTTGGAAATGGGAGAGCAAAGTATAGTAACTATCAGTGGCGCACTTTCGGTTTTAGAAGTAGGGAGGATATATATATTTTTTTTTTTTATTCAGTCGGATAAACACTCCAAACAGACCTAAATTCAACATATATTGCACGTTGGTTCAACGTAAATTCATTGAAATGACGTGGAAACAATGTTGATCCAACCAGTGTGCGCCCGGTGAGTTATGTGCAAATTGACCAATGACAGGAATACAACGGTCAAGAAAAGTTGGTTATCAAATAGGCCTAGTTGTAATTTACAATGTTCACATGTTTCATGGAATGACTTCGATGGGCACTCATGTGGATGTCTGTGGGGCGTGCGGGGAGGCGCTACTGTATAAAGGGTTGTTTTCCACTTTGCAAGCTAAACGGAAGCGACGTTGTGTTAACAGTTAGAATTAGCGGAAAAACAAGCAATCAAACTTTACTCGGTGTGGCGGCGGTTCGGCACAGCTGTGTTGTGATTGGGTCAGGGATGGTAGGAGAAGAAAGTATGGAGTATAGTGGTACAATAAAGGAGGGAGTAAGAAAGAGAAAAAGAAAGCGGGAGAGAAAGGGAGTAGGGGTTTGAAGGGGAGCGAGAGGTCTTTGGAGGCAGAGAGGAGGCAGAAAAGGAAGTCTGAGGAGAGCAACATAGTTTCTAACGCTAGCTGCAGTTCGGAGGTAGAAAGTGCCGAGAGAGGGCAAGATAAGACGCATGGAGGTGAGGAGGAGCAGAAAGTGATTCTGAAGTTTAGGGAGGAAGGGGGAGCAGGGGCGATGAGTCCGATAAGGTTGACTTACGGCTGTGATAAAAGAGTTGGCTGGGGAAGTTGTCAATGCTAAAGCGTTAAGAGATGGTAGTTTGTTGGTGTTCTGTAATGAAATGGCGCAGAGGGAAAAAGCTCTGAGTGAAGCAAATAGGGAAGTAAGTGTAAGGTGTTGTCGAGCAGCTGGAGTGATCAAGCAGGGAAGCAGTGGATTAAAGGGGTGATAACAGGAGTGCCCGTGAGTGTTAGCATTCAAGAGATAAGGGACAATTTGACAGGAGGCGTTTTAGTGAATGTTCATAGATTGCAAGCAATAAGGGGTGGAGTTAGAGCAGATAGCCCGTCTATACTCTTACACTTCAAGGACCAGGTACTTCCAAAATAAATGAACCATAGTTCATAGCTCATAATGTGGCATATAGTGTGTGTGAGGCTATGAAGCAGGCAGTGGTGGTGCAACAAGTGAGAGAAGGGTGTCTTCTGTGGAGGCAGTGAGGGTGGTTCAGGTCCAGAGAGATACAGGTTCAAGAGAGAGATGGGTAGGAGCATCTAGATGGGGATTACGGGGCAGGTGGGTGGCGATATGGTATACATGGATAAGAGAAAGCTGGTGACGTTCATAGCAGGAGTTATCAACAGCACCGCTGAAGTAAAGTCTGAAACGGAGAAGATTAAGCGAATAGTGGGTGCTGCTGGGAGACATCTGAGTATGACAGGCTTGACATGGGAAGAGGTTCAAGATGACCTCAATCAGCCGAGGGTGGAGTCCTGTATTACTGGATCTTAATTATGATGGTAGTACTACAATGGAATGCTCCAAGCCTGTTGGCTAATGGGCAGGGGTTAAATAATTCAATTGTGGATATGCCAGCTAAGCCTGATGTGATTTGTGTGCAGGAAACATGACTCAAACCGAATGTGGAGTTTATAACACATAGGGACAGAGGTGTAGGGGTGATGTGCCACCTTCATAAAGCAAGGACTTCCATACAGGATGCTAGGTAAAGGTATTGAACAGGAATATGTGGTGGTGGCAGTGTGGTTGAGAGGAGAGATGGTAGTGAACTACTATAATACGTGTCAGGTATTAGACCTAGAAGAGTTGGAGATGGTGGAGGGCCAGGATAGAAGTAAGGTAATATGTGGGGATTTTAATGTCCACAACACGCTCTGGGGGTGGATGGATGGATGGAAATGACCAGGTGATGGAAAATCTGATAGAAGTTAAAGATCTGGTGTGCCTGAATGATGGCCGAGGGACTAGGATTGATGTAGTTACAGGGAAAGAGTTTGGATTGGACCTCTCGGGTATCTAGTGTGATGACAGGAATCTGTGACTGGGAGGAGTTGACAGTAGGGAGTGATCATTACCCCATAGTATGCACAGTAGGCCAGAGGGAGGAGGAGGTGTTAGTGGTAGGCAGGTGGGTGTTTGAAAGGGCAAGTGGGATCAGTTTCAGGAGTTAAGTGAGCGGGTGATGGCTCGGGTGGATTTGAGAGGGGAAGTGGATAGTATGAATAACTGGGTGAGAACAGTGTTAGTGGGGAAAGCTACTGAGGCTATACCTAAGAGTTCAGGGAGGAGGAGGAAAGCAGTCCCGTGGAGGACAAAGGAGTGTGGGGCAATGGTGAGGAGTAGGAACAGGGCATTTAGAGTAGAGGTCGACCGATTCGACATGGCCGATTAATTAGGGACGATTTGAAGTTTTCATAACAATCGGTAATCTGCATTTTTTGGACGCCGATTACATTGCACTCCACGAGGAGACTGCATGGCAGGCTGACCACCTGTTACGCGAGTGCAGGAAGGAGCCAAGGTAAGTTGCTAGCTAGCATTAAACTTATCTTATAAAAGCCAATCAATCTTAACATAATCACTAGTTAGCTACACATGGTTGATGATATTACTAGTTTATCTAGCTTGTCCAGCGTTGCATATAATCAATGCGGTGCATGTTAATTTATCATCGATGCGGTGCCTGTTAATTTATCATCGAATCACAGCCTGCTTCTCCAAACGGGTGATGATTTAACAAGCGCATTCGCGAAAAAGCACTGTCGTTACACCAATGTGTACCTAACCATAAACATCAACGCCTTTCTTAAAATCAATACACAAGTATATATTTTTAAACCTGCATATTTAGTTAATATTGCCTGCTAACATAATTTATTTTAACTGGGGAAAATTGTGTCACTTCTCTTGCATTCTGTGCAAGCAGAGTCAGGGTACATGCAGCAGTTTGGGCCGCCTGGCTCGTTGCGAACTGTGTGAAGGACCATTTCTTCCTAACAAAGACGGTAATTAATTTGCCAGAAATTGACATAATTATGACATAACATTGAAGGTTGTGCAATGTAACAGCAATATTTAGACTTAGGGAGGCCACCCATTCAATAAAATACGGAACGGTTCCGTATTTCACTGAAATAATAATGAACGTTTTGTTTTCAAAAATGATAGTTTCCGGATTTGACCATATTAAAGCCCCAAGGCTTGTATTTCTGTGTGTTTATTATATTATAATTAAGTCTTTGATTTGATATTTGATAGAGCAGTCTGACTGAGCGGTGGTAGGCAGCAGCAGGCTTGTAAGCATTCATTCAAACAGCACTTTCCTGCGTTTGCCAGCCGCTCTTTGCTGTGCTTCAAGCATTGTGCTGTTTATGACTTCAAGCCTATCAACTCCCGAGATTAGGCTGGCAATATTATAGTGCCTATAAGAACATTGAATAGTCAAAGGTATATGAAATACAAATGGTATAGAGAGAAATAGTCCTATAATAACTACAACCTAAAACTTCTTACCTGGGAATATTGAAGACTCATGTTAAAAGGAACCACCAGCTTTCATATGTTCTCATGTTCTGAGCAAGGAACTTAAATGTTAGCTTTTTTACATGGCACATATTGCACTTTTACTTTCTTCTCCAACACTGTGTTTTTGCATTATTTAAACCAAATGGAACATGTTTCATTATTTATTTAAGACTAAATTTATTTTATTGATGTATTATATGAAGTTAAAATAAAAATGTTAATTCAGTATTGTTGTAATTGTCATTATTACAAATATATATAAAAATCGTCTGATTAATCGGTATCGGCTTTTTTTGGTCCTCCAATTATCGGTATTGGCGTTGAAAAATCATAATCGGTCGACCTCTAATTTAGAGTGCTGAAAAGGACACAACTTCCAACATCTGATTTAGTATAAGCAGGCGCTGGTGAAGAGAACTATTCGTCAGACAGAGGTCATGTTGGCGTCGGTTCTGTGACACCATTGGAAGGGCGACACCAGTGGGAGAAGTATGGGGATGATTCAGAGGATGAGTGGGGTCAGAAGGGAGTGGGATTTCCAGTGTTGACGAGTGGGAAGGATGTGGCAGTAACAGATGAGGAGAAGGCAGAGATGATGGCCCAAGCCTTTGTCCAAGTGCATAGCTAGGCAAATTTGTCAGATGAGGGGGAGAGAGAGAACGAGAGAGGAGCATCCTGGAGTGCTGGATAGGAGGGAGGATGTAAATTATGTGTTGAATGCACCATTTACAATGGCATAGGTGTAAAGGGCAATAGGTAAGGCTGGGTTAACTTCACCTGGGAAAGATGAGGTGTGCTATGTTAAGTTGGCCCATCTTAGTGATGAGGCACTGGATAAAATATTGGTGTTGTACAACAGAGTGTGGGAGGAGGGGAAACTACCAGGCAGCTGGAAGGAGGCAGTAGTGGTACCAATCTGGAAGCCAGGGAAAGACCCAACGAGGCCAACAAGCTATTGGCCAATAGCCTTAACATCACTAAGATTATGGAGTGTATGATAACGGAGAGGCTAACTTACTTCCTGGAGAGCAGGGGGTCAGTATTGCCACATCAGAGCGGATTCAGGAAGGGTAGGGGAACAATGTACCCAGTGCTCTGCTTAGAAGCACAGGTCAGGAAGGCTCAGATGAACAAGGAGAGTGTTGTAGCTGTATTTTTTTGATGTGGATAAGGCATGTGATATGATGTGGAAGGAGTGGTTGTTAATCAAGCTTGATATTATGGGGTAGGAGGAAGAACGTACAACTGGATAAAGGATTTCCTGTTTGGAAGGTCTATCCAGGTGAGGGTGGGGAAGTCTCTATCAGGCAGCTACATGGTGGATAATGGTACACAGCAGGGGAGCGTGATTAGTCCTCTGTTGTTCTCAATCATGATCAATGATGTTTACTCTCAGGTACAGCCGGATATTGGGAGGTTGTTATTTGCAGATGATGGGGCCTTATGGAAGAGAGGAGGAAATGTACCATATATAGTCAGGAAGGTACAGGAAGCAATTTATGAGGTTGAGCGGTGGGCATTAATGTGGGGATTCAGGTTCTCTGTAGAGAACTGACAGTGTTCTTTACCAGGAGGAAGGTGGGAGATAAGTTATGCTTGAGGTTATATGGGAGAAACTTGGAGAGGGTGGAGGCCTTTGGTTCTTTGGGTTATACTTTGATACTAGAATGGCCTGGGCAGAACACATTGAGAGAGTGGTGGGAAAGTGTAAGAAGATACTAAATGTGTTGCGCTGTCTGACAGGGAAGGAGTGGGGGGCTTGGCATGCCACATTGAGGACCATGTATGTTGCATTGATCCGATCTGTAGTAGACTATGGCAGTATAGCGTATGGTTCGGCAGCCCCGGACATCATTGGAAAGGCTAGATGTCAAACGGGCAAGGACTCTAAATATGTAGTGGGGCGTTCCGGACGTCCCCAGTGGCTGCACTACAGGTGGAGATGGGGGAAATGCCATTGCAGATTAGGAGACAGCAGCTGGCAATGTATTATTGGGTCCGCCTAAAAGGACATGGGGTGTCTCAGCCTGCAAAAGGGATTTTACAGGCATGCTGAGAACATGAGCGAAGACCGAACACAAGCTTTGGGTGGGTGGGTAATACCCAGGTGAAGGAGATGGGGTTGTATGGAAGGGAGTTTAGTCCAATGGTAGCTATTCCTGTAAATCCACCATGGCTACTCCCACCTCCAGTAGTTGATCTAGAAGTGTTGGAGAGATGACAGAAAGATAGGGATGGTGTTGATCTATCTGATTGGTTTAAGAGACATCTGGATACTGTGTATCAGAATTTTGTGGCCGTCTACACATATGGTTCAAAAGATCCAAGGACAGGATGTACTGGGTCAGCATTTGTAGTGCAGGAATGTGGGGGAGAGTCAGGAAACGTATTACAGATCAGCTGGCTGTATATTTAGTGGAGATGATGGCCATACTGTTGGCCTTGCAGTGGGTGGAGGAAGTTAAGCCAGAAAGAGTAGTTATTTGCTCTGATTCATGTGCAGTGCTAAGGAGTATCCAGTCCTTTTAAATCACGTAGCAGACACAACCTGCTGTATGAGGCGCTACAAACCCATGACAGGAGTAAACAAATGGGTATACAGATAATATTTACATGGGCCCCAGCTCATGTGGGAGTGTAAGGGAACGAGGCAGTTGATGTACTGGCTAAACAAGCACTAAGTAGTCGGGATGTTGATGTGGTAGATTCAATGAGCAAGGCAGAGGCAAAAAGCCTGAGTGATGGTGGAGAAATGGTAGGAGCAGTGGAATAGAGATACTAAGGGCAAGATTTTATTTCAAGTACAGAGGAAAGTTGGGGAGGGGAGAGCGGCAAGAATATTTACAACATTAAGGGTGGGACACAGCCAGTTGAATAAGACCTTACATGTGATAGGAAAGTATCTAACAGGAAAATGTATTGCCAGGAAACAGATCGTGGAGCATGTATTGATACAGTGCAGACATTATTGGAGGGAAAGAGAGAGGTTGAGATCTAGTATGAGAGAGAAGGGGATACAGAACATTTGTTTAAAGAGTATATTGAGTAGAACGTCATTAGATATAGTCTCAAATATTTTATATTTTTTAAGAGCAATGGGGCTGGCAGGTAGGATTTAGTTTCTCCCTGTCTCTGGCCCACACTCCAAAACAGTAGGTGGCGGTAATGCACCATAACGTTGGATGCCAACCGCCGATAAACCCCACCGAAGAAGAATGGATGTCTGTGGGCGGAGTCAGTCTGCTTACTGTTGATCACCAGAGGGCACTGTGGCAAAATGAATGCACTCTACTCAAACGTCTATGGTAGTACACCAGGTCAAAGGTTACCAGCGGCAGTTTTTTTTTGTTGCAACAACTAACGCAGTATCCAGATGTTTCAATCCTGAACCAAGCATAGAACAATGGATTGATACAAAAATCGGATTTCCCTCTATGGCGAAAATGAATGGGCACCCGAGACAGTAACGACCGAAGTATGACTATTATAAAATACACAGCCGGGTTTGATAGCTACCGGTAGCCAAGATAGCTAGCTAACTACCAGCTTCTAGTCAGCTGGGAAACGTCAATAGGCAAACAGAATGTAAAAAGTGCCAGGTGGTGGCTCAGAATATTCTGCATACCTGTGGCCAGAAACAGATGGGAGGGTTTAAACTTGCCATTCTTGTTTGCTAGAGAGGAAATATCGTTTTCATAAAGTCCTTTCAAGCGGCCACTGTTAAAAGTATTCGGATATGACATTATTTGTATAAGATTGCTAGGCTATATAACACAGTTTACTTCTATGTTGAACTTAAAGATTTAATGCATGAGGGATCCAGTGGACGCTTGCCCCAAACAAGATGAGGAGACTAGTGTCCCGGAAGAAGGCTCTAACCCTGGTGAAGGAGCTGGATGCATTCCCTAAGGTTCCAGAGAGCTATGTGGAAACCACAGCCAGTGGGGGAACAGGTGCGTTATTAACTAGCCAATGTAAATATGAATTGTAAATAAACTATTATTAAAATTATAGATTGGATACATTGTAAAATGTTAAATTAATGTATGCTATTAAGAGTAACCCAACACCTCGAGTCCATCAACGATGTCAACCGTAGTATAAGTGCAATGGACAATCAATAACATATACTGTAGGGCAAAGTTTAGAACAGAGCATCTAGGCCAACCCTAGTATAGTCATGTACCTGTTTGCTTATTTTAATCAATGAGTAGCCTATTCCAGTTGTAAACTTGGCCTTCTACATCACTCCTCCTTTGCTGTCTTTTCAGTGTCCCTGATAGCCTTCACAGCCATGGCTCTGCTGGCTTTCCTTGAGTTCTTTGTCTATCGAGACACATGGATGCAGTATGAGTATGAAGTTGATAAAGACTTCTCCAGGTAAAAATCAACTCTCAAGACCATGGTCATGTTCATTAGTCACCAAAGAGATTATTTTTTTTAAAGTGTTTTGCAGTGGAAAGTGAATGTTAGTTGGTCCCTACCAGTTTCAGTCCATTTGCTTCCGTTTGGTGCCTAATGAACACAAACGCAACAGTCTGGCATATCATTTTTGAGTTAGCTGGGCAACGTCAGCAGGGAAATACCAAGTGCACTATAGGGCTAACTAACACAATCTTCTCTCTTTTGCAGTAAATTAAGAATAAACATAGACATCACAGTTGCCATGAGGTGTCAATGTAAGTATTTACACTGTTTGAAGGTTGCTCTCACAATTTAGGCCTAGACATGGACATCTAGGATATAATGTGATTGTGTTTGTCAGCAGTAGAATTAACATTTCAGTAGTGTTGTATGAAGCCATTGACTAGGCTGCCCGTCTCTTCCATCATGTCATATTGATTGATTATATTATTAATTGATTTGCTGTTTGTCTGGGTGGCTGTATGTAGTTGTAGGTGCAGATGTCCTAGACTTGGCAGAGACCATGGTAGCTTCAGATGGCCTACATTATGAGCCAGTAAGTATGACTCTGTCTGGTACCTGCTATAGCAGCCTAACCAGGCCAGTCAGTTAAGAACAGTAAAGACACAATGACAACCTGACAATGACAAGATGCAAGTGCGGTGAGAATTCAGGGTTCCATAAATTTCATCATAATATCTTTCCAGTGACAATGCCCTTTCTTAATATTTTTTCCCACGGTCACCTTGCAGGTCACCTTTGACCTCTCTCCTCAGCAAAGGCTGTGGCACAGGTAAGATATATCAGCCACAAGATATGTCTCCTGACAGTATAAAAATGCACCACCAGAATGCATCTGCACATGCACAACTAAAATGGTAATGTTGCATACAGAGAAGCAAAAGATGAGATGGTTGGCTACATGTGGCACATTTTCACACATTTTGATCATGATGCATAATATCTGTCAAATAAACCTAATAAAGTAAAGACCGTATGGTGGAGTGAAGGCTATCCATTGACCATCTGTTATAACTTCTCACTCCTATATAGTGACTCCCCTCTACAACACTCCCGTGTTTAACCTTTCCCTTGCTCACTCATCTCCCTTTCTCCCCCAGAACTCTGCTGATGATCCAGGACCGTCTTAGGGAGGAACACTCGCTGCAGGATGTGATCTTCAAGACAGTCCTGAAAGGATCCCCCACCGCCCTTCCTCCCAGGTCTGGAAAAAAATAATACAGTTTTGCTGTGACAGTGTGTGTGTTTGAGTGAAGTTAGGTATTGAAGTAATTGATAAACTGTATTGAATGATTACGGTTATGTTATTGAAGTGACTCCCCTCCCTCTATTCTCCTTCGAGAGAGGACAGCCCCTCCCAGTCGCCTGCGGCCTGCAGGATACACGGCCATCTTTATGTCAACAAGGTGGCTGGCAACTTCCACATCACTGTGGGCAAGTAGGTCACCGCTCCTCTCTCTACAACTAACTTCTAGCTAGTGTGCCCTAATGAACACAATGAGTGTTTCCAGGTTGTCCCTCCCTGTTTGTCTGTTTTCTCCGTTGGGTGCCTAATGAACATGACCTAGATGTTTGACTCTAGAATATGAGTTATCATGCCCTATATGGGAGGAGTCTCCGCAAGCTTGACCTTTTCACATCACCTACAGGGCTATCCCACATCCTAGAGGCCACGCCCATCTAGCGGCCCTCGTCAGCCACGATAGTAAGTTTCTTTGTTTAGAGTTTAACTCCCATACATGATACATAAAAACATCCTAAACAAATGTAAGTTATGATGGAACTATGTGATGTCTTCAATTGAGTTAACACATTTAAACCTGACGATATCCACAGACCTGGAGTTAATGATTGTTCTGATTTGTTGTTGATTACAGCATACAACTTCTCCCATCGCATCGACCATCTGTCGTTCGGAGAGGAGATCCCAGGGATCATCAACCCTCTGGACGGGACAGAGAAAGTCTGCACTGACCGTAAGTAAAAAGACCCAGTCAGTCCTGGGTACAAATCATTCAAATACTGACGCCATGCTTGATTGTTTCCATTGTAACAGGCAAGCTCAATAGAAAAGTTCCAAAAGTGCAATCCCCACACACCTGGCACTCCAGTCAATTATCAAAGCATTGGAAATATTTCAAATAGTATTTAAACCCAAGGCTTTATCACGTCACATCAAACAGGCTACATGACAGGCTTCCTAAATGCACATATAAGTCATGGGTTTTTTGGGGAAGTAGTTTGTCTGCCTCAACATGTTCTGAAGAAATTGGGACATTGTATAGGAATTGTAACTTTGTTAATTTCATCCTTCATTAAAGAATATATATTAATGTATGGACTGTTTTCCTTTGATCCTCGTCAGATAATCAGATGTTTCAGTACTTCATCACCATAGTGCCCACTAAACTGAACACCTACCAGATCTCAGCAGACACAAACCAGTACTCTGTCACCGAAAGGGTAGGTCCAGGATGTGTGTTTATTTGAGTGTACAAGGTCTATGCTGTGTGTGTGGATGAACTGAAAGTGTGGGTGTATCGTCATCGTTTCACCCTGTTTGTGTAGGAGCGGGTGATCAACCACGCGGTGGGCAGCCACGGAGTATCTGGGATCTTTATGAAGTATGACATCAGCTCGTTGATGGTGAAAGTCACCGAGCAGCACATGCCCCTGTGGAGGTTCCTCGTCAGGCTTTGTGGCATCATCGGAGGCATTTTCTCCACCACAGGTACCCACACACAGCTGGCAACAAGTGTACAGGGGTGTATTCAGTAGTGTGTAATGTTGCAAAATGTTTTGCAACAAAAACATGTCTCTTATTGGACAAGTTAAGGTTAGCCCCTCCCTATTTTGTCCCGTTTGCTTCCTAGGGAAAACACCCCAAGTATGTCCACCTGGGTCATTATCATTAGGGCACATCGTAAAAAAATGTTGTGCAATGGAAAAGGTCCAGGTAGTCGCTTCCTTCCCAGCCTAAACAGTTCGGGAGAGTTAGCGCATACAGTACCAGTCAAAGGTTTGGACACACCTGCTCATTATGTTGACTATTTTCTACATTGTAGCATATAGTGAAGACACCAAAACTATGAAATCATGTAGTAACCAAAAAAGTGTTAAACAAATCAAAATATTTTATATTTGAGATTCTTCAAAGTAGCATCCCGTTGCCTTGATGACAGCTTTGCACACTCTTGGCATTCTCTCAACCAGCTTCATGAGGTAGTCACCTGGAATGCATTTCAATTAACAGGTGTGCCTTGTTAAAAGTACATTTGTGGGATTTCTTTCCTTAATGTGTTTGAGCCAATCAGTTGTTTTGTGACAAGGTAGCGGTGGTATACAAAACCATCAAGCGTTATGATGAAACTGTCTCATGAGGACCGCCACAGGAATGGAAGACCCAGAGTTACCTCTGCTGCAGAGGTTAAGTTCATTAGAGTTACCTGCACCTCAGCTTGCAGCCTAAAATAAATGCTTCGGAGTTCAAGTAAGACATTAACATCAACTATTCAGAGGAGACTGCGTGAATCAGGCCTTCATGGTCTAATTGCCGCAAAGAAACCACTTCTGAAGGACACCAATAATAAGAAGAGACTTGCTTGGGGCCAAGAAACACGAGCAATGATATTAGACCGGTGGAAATCTGTCCTTTGGTCCAAATTTGAGCTTTTTGGTTCCAATCGCTGTCTTTGTGAGAGGCGGAGTAGGTGAATGGATGATCTCCATGTGTGGTTCCTCCCGTGAAGCATGTAGGTGGAGGTGCTATGCTGGTGACACTGTCTGATTTATTTATTTTTATTTTATTTATTTTTTTAAATTCAAGGCACACTTAACCAGCATGGCTACCACAACATTCTGCAGCATTACGCCATCACATCTGATTTGCGCTTAGTGGGACTATCATTTGTTTTTCAACAAGACAATGACCCAACACACCTCCAGGCTGTGTAAGGGCTATTTGACCAAGAAGGAGAGTGGTGGAGTGCTGCATCAGATGACCTGGCCTCCACAATCACCCGACCTCAATCCAATTGAGATGGTTTGGAATGATTTTGGACCGCAGAGTGAAGGAAAAGCAGCCAACAAGTGTTCAGCATATGTGGGTACTCCTTCAAGACTGTTGGAAAAAACTAGTTGAGAGAATGCCAAGAGTGTGCAAAGCTCAAGGCAAAAGGTGGCTACTTTGAAGAATTTTAAAATAATTTTGATTTGTATAACACTTTATGGGTTTCAGCATGATTCCATAGTTTTGATGTCTTCACTATTATTCTACAATGTAGAAAATAGTTTTAAAAAAGAAACCCTTGAATGAGTAGGTGTGTCAACTTTTGACTGGTACTGTATATTATCACAACCTTTTGTTCGTTTTGGACTTCGGGAAATGCTTTTTTGGGGGGGGGCTGTCTCTCCAAAAAAAAAATTCTCCAGACAAGCCGAAGTCTACGCCCCTTTGTCGGTGAATGGTCGAAAGTAGGGATTCTTCAATAAAGTCTGTCGTTCAACAAGAGACGACTAGTTTTCATGCACATTTTTTTTTGAGGAATACTGCACCAAACATCTTAGATTGAGCAACTAACATCTATGCAAAACGCCAAAATTAATGAGATTTGCGTTAGCTTAGATTAATTCGGACTCTTTTGAGCAAGTATATGCTGGCTGCGGCGTCTCAAAATGGAAAAACAGTACTATTGCCAATTTTCTACTTTTTTTCAAGTGAATGTATTTTTAAGGGAGTATGCAAGTACCCTCGTTCGAATTTGTCTAGGCGCCAGCCGAACTGATTCATTTGGAAGCCTTAATACTTCTCTCTGTCCTCTCCATACAGGTATGATCCATGGAATGGTGGGCTTCCTGGTGGACGTCATCTGCTGTCGCCTCCAACTAGGAGTCTACAAACCCCGGGAGGCAAGTTAACACATCAAGTCAAACACGCTTGTCACAAGCTTGTTGACTCTTTTTTTTAAAGTAAATATATACAGGACGCAGCATATAGGATACCCTCAACATAAGTATTTTGATCAATATCTGAATTGGACAGTAGTTAGCGTTGGTTATTCATTTTCTCATCGCATGCTACACTACTGCTTATTTAATTTGAAAACACATTAAAATAAACGTAAACTTAAAGGGGTGGTTTACCGGACAGAGATTAAAGCACGTTTGTTGAAAGTGCATTTTATTCCAGGACTAGACTTAATCTGTTTCTGGGAAACTGCACGTTTTTTTTTATACACTTAACAAAAATATAAACGCAACATGTAGGAGTCCTAATTCATGACCTGAATTAAAAGAGCCCAGCAATTTTCCTTAACGCACAAAATCTTGTTTCTCTCAAACTTTGTGCACAAATTTGTTTACATCCTTGTTAGTGAGAATCCATCCACCTGACAGGTGTGGCATATCAAGCTGATTAAACAGCATGATTATTACACAAACCACATCACACAATGTCACAGATGTCTCAAGTTGAGGGAGCATGCAATTGGCATACTGACAGCAGAAATATCCACCAGAGCCGTTTCTAGAGAATTTAATGTTAATTTCTCTATCATAAGCCGTCTCCGTCGTTTTAGAGAATTTGGCAGTACGTCCAACCGGCCTCACAACCGCAAACCTCGTATAACAACGGCAGCTCAGAACCTCCGCATCCAGTTTCTTCACCTGTGGAATCATCTGAGACCAGACACCCGGACAGCTGATAAAATTGTGGGTTTGCACAAACCGTCACATCTGCTTGCTTGTCGTACTCATCGGGGTCTTGACCTGACTGCAGTTCTACGTCGTAACCTACTTCAGTGGGCAAATGCTTACCTTTGATGGCCACTGGCACGTTAGAGAAGTCTGCTCTTCGTGGATTAATCCTGTACCTGGCAGACAGCATGAATGGCGTTGAGTGGGTGAGTGCATCATGGTGGGGTTATGGTATGGGCAGGAATAAGCTACGGACAATGAACACAATTGCATTTTATTGATGGCTATTTTAATGCACAGTGATACCGTGATAAGATCCTGAGGCCCATTGTCGTGCCATTCCTCCACCGCCATGACCACATGTTTCAGCATGATAATGCACGGCCCCATTTTTGCAAGGATCGGTACACAATTCCCGGAAGCTGAAATTGTCCCAGTTTTTCCATGGCCTGCATACTCACCAGACATGTCACCCATTGAGCATGATTGGGATGCTCTGGATCGAATTATGACGGTGTGTTCCAGTTCCCATCTTCGCACAGCCATTGAAGAGATGTGGGACAACCTTCCACAGGCCACAATCGACAGCCTGATCAACTCGAAGATGTCGAGTTGCATGATGCAAAGGGTGGTCCCTTTCTGGTCCACTTCCCTACTTTTTTAAAGATATCGGTTACGGTGACTGTATTACCGTCATGAAGGCAGTCATTCCACATGACCGTTTAGTCACGGTAATTAGGCTTCTCCAAGCTCTGATGCTGCTACTGGTCATTAGTAGCCTACCAAACTTGCTAACTGCCTGGTACTCAGCACTCTATTATCCCTCTAATCACTCTGACATCAATGCAAATGAGTTTGAAAATCGAATCAAACACTTCATTAGAGCTCATGTTGCGCTACATTTCTATAGGCTATGCAATTGTGGGAGAAATCGGAGTGACGGCCGCTAATAAAAAATATAACAAATGATTTGACTTGCAAGCCTCCCCCTTTTTCCTCCAAACATAACGATGGTCATTATGGCCAAACAGTCCTATTTGTGTTTCATCAGACCAGAGGACATTTCTCCAAAAAGTACAATCTTTGTCCCCATGTGCAGTTGCAAACCGTAGCCTGGCTTTTTTGTGGTGGTTTTGGAACAGTGTGCCCCTCTTCCTTGCTGAGTGGCCTTTCAGGTTATATTGATATAGGACTAATTTTACTGTGGATATAGATACTTTTGTACTTGTTTCCTCCAGCATCTTCACAAGGTCCTTTGCTGTTGTTCTGGGATTGATTTGCACTTTTCGCATCAAATTACGTTCATCTCTAGGAGACAGAACGTGTCTCCTTCCTGAGTGGTATGACGGCTGCGTGGTCCCATGGTGTTTATACTTGCGTACTATTGTTTGTACAGATGAACGTAGTACCTTCAGGCATTTGGAAATTGCTCCCAAGGATGAACCAGACTTGTGGAGGTCTACAACAAAAAAAATCTGAGGTTTAATGACTCCAACCTAAGTGTATGTAAACTTCTGACTTCAAATGTATTTCTTGTTAGCCGCTCAACATAGAATAAGCCTTGTGCGCACTCCCTCAAATGGTTGAGAAAATATTTATTTTATTCTTCATACTATAAAACAATGCCATGGAATTATAAGCAAATCTTGTCTGCTAAATGAACTAGTGTAACCCACAGCCATTTGGCATAGCCACACCAGGACCTAACATGACAACTCAGAGTAGGCTATTCTTTTCTTCATATCATGCTCCTTTAGACCTGTTTAAGACCTGTTTACTTTTTAAAATGGCTTGTAGGCTGTGTTTGTTAATTAATGGTAAATACCGTGAGAATGACAGTTATTTGGTTGACAATCACCAGCTGACAAAATTTCATGACCACCACAGCCGTACCAACAGATACATATCTGTATTCCCAATCATAGATTAAGGCCAAATTAATTTATTTCAAATGACAGATTTCCTCATGAACTGTAATTCAGTAAAATCTTTGAAATTGTTATGTTGCATTTATATTTTAGTTCAGTGTACTTTAATGTTTTCCCCCTCTCATTCTCAGATGGGCCTGCTGGACGACCACGTAAAAAACGAAGCCCCTGCCCCACCCCTGGAAGCTACAGAAAACCACACCCACTGACAGGACTCCCTAGGGCAGGGATCATCAACTAGATCAGGGCTCTCCAACCCTGTTCCTTGAGAGCTATCCTCCTGTAGGCTTTCGCTCCAACCCCAGTTAACTGATCTGGTTCAGCTTTTCAACAACTAATTATTAAGAATCCGGTGCTCTAGATTAGGGTTGGAGCAAAAAACTACAGGAAGGTTTTCTTTTTCTTGAGCGGATGGTCAGGGGGCGGGAACATAATTGTAAATTGACCTGAATAATAATCATTTTAAACCTCGCTTACGATCACATATCTCTCTATAATGCGTGGGAATACTTTGGAACTTATTTTTTTCAAAATTAAAATGACTTGAAGCTGATTTTCTGGTGTTTTTACAGTCATTTTGTCCAACAAAATTGGGGGAGGGGGACAAATAAAATCCCTCGTGTGAATTGGATCCCAATTCATGGATGCCAAGAAAGTAAGGCTTCCCCCACCAAAAAAAATCAATAAATAAAAAAAAGTAAATTTTGCCTCAGTGTTTCATAATTTTCCGAAACAGCGCCCCTCTGTCTCTAAGTGTAGGCCGTCTATCTGATACTGTCTGGTCCAAACGAGTATGACATTGTTGCTGCCCGTAGCATTGAAGGCAAGGGAAGCCAGTGAGCATTTGCCAATCAGCGTTGAGCTAACACTGAATGGTCCTGGCACACCAAAAAAAAGTGTCAAGGGAAGCCAGCTTCAATTTTGGCAATTTTCCCAATGAGAGCATACGTCCCTGACAGAAACTTAAATTGTTGCATCTCGTTGTTGTCCTCCGATAGCTAGCTAGCTAAAATGGGCCCTTCCTTAAATTAGCCATGGATGGAGATGTGGTTTTACTTAGGAAAAACTATGGAGAATGAGTTGGAGTGTGGCCTGATCTGATGAATTCTCAGCAAGAAGGGCGCGCTGCCTTGTGCCTTTGGGACTACTAAGTATATTTTAAACCTCCCGCTTTGGGCTGGATGTGTCAATGTGTAGTTCATACATGCAACATTACTGTCTTACCTCAATTAGCCACGAAATCCCTAGTTTGAAAGCAACTTTTTCGGGAAGCTGTGCTGTGCTATTTTCCCTCACACGGGCCTGCCCCCTACCAATTTAAGTTCCCTCGCCATATGAGTGACAGCTAGCAAGAGGTGCATCATGCGCACACAGCAGAGCGCGAGAGCAATGACGTGGTGCACATACAGTGGGGAGAACAAGTATTTGATACACTGCCGATTTTGCAGGTTATCCTACTTAAAGTATGTAGAGGTCTCTAATTTTTATCATAGGTACACTTCAACTGTGAGAGACGGAATCTAAAACAAAAATAGTAATTAATTTGCATTTTATTGCATGACATAAGTATTTGATCACCTTCCCAACCAGTAAGAATTCCGGCTCTCACAGACCTGTTAGTTATTCTTTAAGAAGCCCTCCTGTTCGCCACTCATTACCTGTATTAACTGCACCTGTTTGAACTTGTTACCTCTATAAAAGACACCTGTCCACACACTCAAACAGACTCCAACCTCTCCACAATGACCAAGACCAGAGAGCTGTGTAAGGACATTCGGGATAAAATTGTAGACCTGCACAAGGCTGGGATGGGCTATAGGACAATAGGCAAGCAGCTTGGTGAGAAGGCAACAACTGTTGGCGCAATTATTAGAAAATGGAAGAAGTTCAAGATGACGGTCAATCACCCTTGGACTGGGGCAAGATCTCACCTCGTGGGGCATCAATGATCATGAGGAAGGTGAGGGATCAGCCCAGAACTACACGGCAGGACCTGGTCAATGACCTGAAGAGAGCTGGGACCACAGTCTCAAAAAAAAACATTAGTAACACAATACGCCGTCATGGATTAAAATCCTGCAGCGCACGCAAGGTCCCCCTGGTCAAGCCAGCGCAGGTCCAGGGCCGTCGAAGTTTGCCAATGACCATCTGGATTATCCAGAGGAGGAATGGGAGAAGGTCATGTGGTCTGATGAGACAAAAATAGAGCTTTTTAGTCTAAACTCCACTTGCTGTGTTTGGAGGAAGAAGGATGAGTACAACCCCAAGAACACCATCCCAACCATGAAGCATGGAGGTGGAAACATAATTCTTTGGGGATGCTTTTCTGCAAAGGGGACAGGACAACTGCACCGTATTGAGGGGAGGATGGATGGGGCCATGTATCGCGAGATCTTGGCCAACAACCTCCTTCCCTCAGTAAGAGCATTGAAGATGGGTCATGGCTGGGTCTTCCAGCATGACTGGGCAACACGGACTTTCAACTCCCTCCAAAGATTTTCTATTGGGTTCAGGTCTGGAGACTGGCTAGGCCACTCCAGGACCTTGAGATGCTTCTTACGGAGCCACTCCTTAGTTGCCCTGGCTGTGTGTTTGGGATCATTGTCATGCTGAAAGACCCAGCCACGTTTCACCTTAATGCCCTTGTTGATGTAAGGAGGTTTTCACTCAAAATCTCACGATACATGGCCCCATTCATTCTTTCCTTTACACGGATCAGTCGTCCTGGTCCCTTTGCAGAAAATAGCCCCAAAGCATGATGTTTCCACCCCCATGCTTCACAGTAGGTATAGTGTTCTTTGGATGCAACTCAGCATTCTTTGTCCTCCAAACACGACGAGTTGAGTTTTTACCAAAAAGTTATATTTTGGTTTCATCTGACCATATGACATTCTCCCAATCTTCTTCTGGATCATCCAAATGCTCTCTAGCAAACTTCAGACGGGCCTGGACATGTACTGGCTTAAGCAGGGAGACACGTCTGGCACTGCAGGATTTGAGTCCCTGGCAGCGTAGTGTGTTACTGATGGTAGGCTTTGTTACTTTGGTCCCAGCTCTCTGCAGGTCATTCATTAGGTCCCCACGTGTGGTTCTGGGATTTTTGCTCCCCGTTCTTGTGATCATTTTGACCCCACGGGGTGAGAACTTGCGTGGAGCCCCAGATCGAGGGAGATTATCGGTGGTCTTGTATGTCTTCCATTTCCTAATAATTGCTCCCACAGTTGATTTCTTCAAACCAAGCTGCTTACCTATTGCAGATTCAGTCTTCCCAGCCTGATGCAGGTCTACAATTTTGTTTCTAGTGTCCTTTGACAGCTCTTTGGTCTTGGCCATAGTGGAGTTTGGAGTGTTTGAGGTTGTGGACAGGTGTCTTTTATACTGATAAGTTCAAACAGGTGCCATTAATACAGGTAACGAGTGGAGGACAGGAGCCCCTTAAAGAATAAGTTACAGGTCTGAGAGCCAGAAATCTTACTTGTTTGTAGGTGACCAAATACTTATTTTCCACCATAATTTGCAAATAAATTCATTAAAAATCCTACAATGTGATTTTCTGGATTTTGTTTCTAATTTTGTCTGTCATAGTTGAAGTGTACCTATGATGAAAATTACAGGCCTCTCTCATGTTTTTAAGTTGGAGAACTTGCACAATTGGTGGCTGACAAAATACTTTTTTGCCCCACTGTATGTGACCTAGTACACAATTTCCAGGGACCACTTTAAGAACTACTGGCTAAAAAGTATTGGAGAATCTCTTTATGTACGTAACTACACTGATATACACTGTGGACAACTGCTTGTTAAACATCTCATTCCAAAATCATGGGTATTAATATGGAGTTGGTCCCCCCCCTTTGCTGATATAACAGCCTCCACTCTTCTGGAAAGCTTTCCACTAGATGTTGGAACATTGCTGCAAGGACTTGCTTCCATTCAACCACGGGCATTAGTGATGTTGGGCGATTACGCCTGGCTCACAGTCGGCATTCCAATTAATCCCGAAGGTGTTTGATGGGGTTGAGGTCAGGACTCTGTGCAGGCCAGTCAAGTTCTTCCACACCGATCTTGACAAACCATTTCTGTAAGGACCTCACTTTGTGCACAGGGCATTGTCATGCTGAAACAGGACAGGGTCTTCCACAAACTGTTGCCACAAAGTTGGAAGCACAGATTCGTCTAGAATGTAATTCATGCTGTAGCGTAAAGATTTCCCTTTACTGGAACTAAGGGGCCTTGCCCGAACCATGAAAAACAGCCCCAGACCATTATTCCTACTCCGCCAAACTTGACAGTTGCCACTGTGCATTCGAGCAGGTAGAGTTCTCCTGGCATTGGACAAATCTGGGTTTGGCAGTCGGACTACCATATGGTGAAGCGTTTCCACTGCTCCCGAGTCCAATGGCGGTGAGTTTTACACCACTCCAGCCGACGCTTGGCATTGTGCATGGTGATCTTAGGCTTGTGTGTTGCTGCTCAGCCATGGAAACCCATTTCATGAAGCTCCCAACGAACAGTTCTTATGCTGACGTTGCTTCCAGAGGCAGTTTGAAACTCGGTAGTGAGTGTTGCAACCGAGGACAGACGATTTTTACTTGCTATGCGCTTTAGCACTCGCCGGTCCCATTCTGTGAGCTTGTGTGGCCTACCACTTCACAGCTAAGCCGTTGTTGCTCCTAGATGTTTCCACTTCACAATAACAGCACTTACAGTTGACCGGGGCAACTCTAACAGGGCAGAACTTTTGTTGGAAAGGTTGCATCCTATGACGGTGCCACGTTGAAAGTCACTGAGCTGTTCAGTAAGACTATTCAACTGCCAATTTTTGTCTATGGAGATTGTATGGCTGTGTGCTCGATTTTATACACCTGTCAGCAACAGGTATGGCTGAAAAGACGCCTCAAGTCCTCAACTGGCAGCTTCATTAAATAGTACCTGCAAAACACCAGTCTCAACATCAACAGTGAAGAGGCGACTCCGGGATGCTGGCCTTCCTCTGTCCATCCAGCATCTGTATTCTTT
The DNA here is from genome assembly GCF_057628025.1 of Oncorhynchus mykiss. Classification (NCBI taxonomy): domain Eukaryota; kingdom Metazoa; phylum Chordata; class Actinopteri; order Salmoniformes; family Salmonidae; genus Oncorhynchus; species Oncorhynchus mykiss. The sequence goes on along the minus strand of NC_143027.1, from coordinate 33,323,786 downwards.
TGACCATCTTAATCTTTTCTTTTTATTGGCCAGTGAGATATGGCTTTTTCTTTGCAACTCTGACAAGAAGGTCAGCATCCTGGAGTCGCCTCTTCACTGTTGACATTGAGACTGGTTTTGCGGGTACTATTTAATGAAGCTGCCAGTTGAGGACTTGTGAGATGTCTGTTTCTCAAGGTGCCATGCCAAACTAGACACTCTAATCTTCTTGCTCAGTTGTGCACCGGGGCCTCCCACTCTTTTTATTCTGGTTAGAGACAGTAGTACACATAGCGTTTTACGAGATCTTCAGTTTCTTGGCTATTTCTCACATGGAATAGCCTTCATTTCCCAGAACAAGAACAGACTGATGAGTTTCAGAAGAAAGTGCTTTGTTTCTGTCCATTTTGATCCTGTAACAGAACCCACAAATGCTGATGCTCCAGATACTCAACTAGTCTAAAGAAGGCCAGTTTTATTGTTTCTTTAATCAGCACCACAGTTTTCAGCTGTGCTAGCATAATTGCGAAAGGGTTTTCTAATGATCAATTAGCCTTCTAAAATTGTAAACTTGGATTACCTAACACAACGTGCCATTGGAACACAGGAGTGATACGCATATATATATATCACATTTTCAATTACATTTACGAAGTTAAATGATCTTCTTGGCCTTCCTTTGATACAGAGTTCTGGAGGGCAGATAGCGTGTCCCCGATGATGCGTTGGGCTGACAGCACCACCCTCTGGAGAGCCATGCAGTTGAGGGCGGTGCAGTTGCCGTACCTGACGGTGATGCAACCCAACAGAATGCACTCAATGGTGCATCTGTAGAACTTTGAGGGTCTTAGGGGCCATGCCAAATTTCTTCAGGCACCTGAGCTTGTAGAGGCGCTGTTTCACCTTCACCACAGTGTCAGTGTGATGAGACCATTTCAGGTCCTCAGTGAAGTGTATGCAGTGGAACTTTTGACCGTATCTACTGCAGCCCTGTAGATGAGGATGGGGGCATGTTCCCTCGGTCTCCTGTAGTCCACAATCAGCTCCTTTTGTTGATGTTAAGGGAGAGGTTATTTTCCTGGCACCACTCCACCAGGGCTATGACCTCCATGTAGTCTGTTTTGTCATAGTTGGTAATCAGGCCTACCGCTGTCGCGTCACCAGCAAACTTGATGATTGAGTTGGAGTCCTCTGTGGCCAAGCAGTCATGGGTGAACAGGGAGTACAGGAGGGGGCTGAGCGCACACACCCCTGGGCGGCTCCCGTGTTGACGATTTGCATGGCGGATGTGTTGTTGCCTTCCCTCAGCACCTGTGGTCGTCTCGTCAGTAAATCTAGGACCCAGTTGCACAGGGAAGAGTTCAGATCCAAGGTCCCGAGCTTAGTGATGAGCTTGGAGGGCACTAGGGTGTTAAAAGCTGAGCTATAGTCGATGAACAACATTCACACACAGCGCATTTGGAAAGTATACAGATCCCTTGACTTTTTCCACATTGTTACGTTACAGCCTTATTCTAAACTTGATTACATTTTTATCAATCTACACAATAACCCAAAATGGGTCAAACAGTTTTTTAGAAATGTTTGCAAATGTATAACATTTAAAAAAAAAAACAGATATCCCTTTACTCAGTACTTTGTTGAAGCACCTTTTGCAGCGATTGCAGCCTCAAGTCTTCTTGGGTATGACGCTACAAGCTTGGCACACCTGTATTTGGGGAGTTTCTCCCATTCTTCTCTGCAGTTCCTCTCAAGCTCTGTCAGGTCTCTCTAGAGATTTTCAATCGGGCTCTGGCTGGGCCACTCAAGGACTTGTCCCAAAGCCACTCCTGCGTTGTTTTGGCTGTGTGCTTAGGGCCGTTGTCCTGTTGGAAGGTGAACCTTCGACCCAGTGGCTATTGTTTTCCTTGAAGCGGGGAAAAAAGGTCTTTAGCTTGTCTGGGAGTGAAGTGTCGTGTCCGCGACCTGGCTGCTTTTCCTTTTATAATCCTTGATTGTAAAAGTCCCTGCCAAATGCGTCTCATGTTGTGACTCCTCTTTGTCCCTGTACTGTCTTTTTGCCTCAGGTGGTCTGTTTATACTCATCCAGACCTTGCCACGGGTGCTTCCTGTTTTAATTCCTGCCTATAGTCAGGGAGGAGCGGCAAAGGAGGGCTTTGTATTCATCTGCACATGAATAGATGTGTACATAATACTGCAGTGTAAATGTGTTGCTCTCTACTCCTTTTAATTTTCTGGAATACACTGCGACCATGTACACTACCTATACATCTTGACAAGACCTTATAGTTCATTTCAATACTTACTCAATGACGCCGGAAGAAATGGCAGCAGCGCCTAACCCATTGTGCTATTGTGTTATTATTCATGTTACTTGTAACTTATTTTGTACATAATGTTTCTGCCACCGTATCTTACGGCAAAAAAAGAGCTTCTGGATATCAGGACAGCGATCACTCACCTCGGATTAGACAAAGATGTTTTCTTCAACAAGCAGGACGCACAGGATTTACTTCAAACACCCGACAAGGCCAACATCCCCGTCATTGGCAAGAGAAAGAGACGCAGGTACAGAGGACACAGAGCGGGGTGCCTCGTAAGGATCTGCAGATGGCGAGTGGGAAAGCTGCCGTTACCGTCAATATTACTTGCCAACGTGCAATCAGTGGACAATAACTTAGACGAGGTACGATCACGAATATCCTACCAACGGGACATCAGAAACTGTAACATCTTATGTTTCACGGAATAGTGGCTGAATGATGACATGGATATTCAGCTAGCAGGACACTCTGCACCGGCAAGATAGAACAGCACACTCCGGTAAGACGAAGGGGGGGGGGGGGGGGGGGTCTGTGCATATTTGTAAACAACGGCTGGTGCACGAAATCTAAGAAAGTCTCTAGATTTTGCTCGCCTGAAGTAAAGTTATGATAAACTGTAGACCACACTATTTGCCAAGAGTTTTTATCCACACTTTACGTGGCTGTTAATTTACCACCACAGACAGATGCTGGCACTAAGACCTTGCTCAATCAGCTGTATCAGGAAACCGCTCACCCAGAGGCGTCACTCCTAGTGGCCGGGGGATTTTAATGCAGGGAAACATCAGTTTTACCTAATTTCTATCAACATGTTGATGTGCAACCAGAGGGAAAAAAATACTAGATCACCTGTACTCCACATACAAAGCTCTCCCTTGCATTCCATTTGGTAAATCTGACCACAATTCTATCCTCCTGATTCCTGCTTACATGCAAAAATTAAAGCAGGAAGCACCAGTGGCTCGGTCTATAAAAAAAGTTGTCAGATGAAGCAGATGCAAAACTACTGTTTTGTCAGCACAGACTGGAACTGGTTCCTGGATTCTTCCGATGGCATTGAGTACATGACATCAGTCACTGGCTTTATCAATAAGTGCATCAAGGATGTCGTCCCCACAGTGACTGTACGAACATACCAGAAGCCATGGATTACAGACAACATTCACACTGAGCTAAAGGGTAGAGCTGCCATTTTCAAGGTGCAGGACTCTAACCCGGAAGCTTATAAGAAATCCTGCTATGCCCACCAACGAACCATCAAACAGGCAAAGCGCCAATACAGGGCTAAGATTGAATCGTACTACACCGGCTCCGACGCACGTCTTATGTGGCAGAGGTTTAAACTATTACAGACTACAAGGGGAAGCATAGCCACGAGCTGCCCAGGGACATGAGCCTACCAGACGATTAACTCGCGTTGAGGCAAGCAACACTAAGGCATGCATGAGAGCATCAGCTGTTCCGGACGACTGTTATCACACTCTCCATAGCCAACGTGAGTAAGACCTTTAAACAAGTCAACGTTCACAACATATCCCTGATTGAGTCTGTAATACCAACATGTTTCAAGCAGACCACCAGTCCATGTGCCCATGAACACTAAGGCAACCTGCCTAAATGACTACAGACCCGTAGCACTCTTGTCGGTAGCCATGAATTGCTTTGAAAGGCTGGTAATGGCTCACATTAACACCATTATCCCAGAAACCCTAGACCCACTCCAATTTGCATACCGCCCAAACAGATCCACAGATGATGCAATCTCTATTGCACTCCACACTGCCCTTTCCCATCTGGACAAAAGGAACACCTACATGAGAATGCTATTCATTGACTAGAGCTCAGCGTTCAACCCCATAGTACCCTCAAAGCTCATCACTAAGCTAAGGATCCTGAGACTAAACACTTCCCTCTGCAACTGGATCCTGGACTTCCTGACGGGCTGCCCCCAAGTGGTGAGGTTAGGTAGCAACACATCCGCCACGCTGATCCTCAACACGGGGGCCCCTCAGGGGTGTGTGCTCAGTCCCCTCCTGTACTCCCTTTTCACCGATGACTGCATGGCCAAGCATGACTCCAACACCATCATTAAGTTTTCCAACGACACAACAGTGGTAGGCTTGATCACTGACAACGACGAGACAGCCTATAGGGAGGAGGTCAGAGACTTGGCCAGGTAGTGCCAGAATAACAGCCTATCCCTCAACATAATCAAGATTAAGGAGATGATTGAACTACAGGAAAAGGAGGACCGAGGACCCATTCTCATCGAAGGGGCTGTAGAGGAGCAGGTTGAGAGCTTCAAGTTCCTTGGTGTCCACATCACCAACAAACTAGAATGGTACAAACACACCAAGACAGTTGTGAAGATGGCACGACAAAGCCAGTTCCCCCTCAGGAAACGTAAAAAATTTGGCATGGGTCCTCAGATCCTCAAAAGGTTCTACAGCTGCAACATCGAGAGCATCACTGCCTGGTACGGCAACTACTCGGTCTCCGACCGCAAGGCACTACAGAGGGTAGTGCGTACATGGCCCAGAATATCACTGGGACTAAGCTGCCTGCCATCCAGGACCTCTACACCAGGCGGTGTCAGAGGAAGGCCCAAAAAATTGTCAACGACCACAGCCACCCCCAGTCATAGAATGTTCTCTCTACTACCGCATGGCAAGCGGTACCGGAGCGCCAAGTCTAGGACCAAAAGACTTCTCAACATTTTTACCCCCAAGCCATAAGACTCCTGAACAAGTAATCAAATGGCTACCCGGACTATTTGCATTGTCCTGCCCCCCCAAACCCTGCTGCTACTCTGTTTATCATATTTGCATAGTCACTTTAACCATACCTACATATACATACTACCTCAATTAGTGTTATCTATTGTTCACTTAATAACTATTTTTTACTTAATTGCACTGTTGGTTAGGGCCGGTAAGTAAGCATTTCACTGTAAGGTTCGGCGCACGTGACAAACTTTGATTTGACCATGATGGTAAGCACCCTGAAACCTGCCGTGACTGCCTCCTGTGACCAGACTCTACTGTCGTGTCGACCTCTGAGGGAGAGACCAGAAGCAGATACAGAGTTCTATTCAGTAAGTCAAATGATTAAAGTCATTTGCTTTGTCAGTGTTTTTATAGTATCATCACCCGTACCAATCCCACCATCAATCTCTCCAGTCAGACACAAAAAAAAGACTGATAGATCAGTTAACCCACCCTCTCTTTCTCTCAGCGAGGACTAGGAGGAGATTAGAAGCCTCATAACTGGAGACCTTTAAGAAACATGCAGTGTCTCAACTTCCTCCCACAATACCACTTTGGGGACCTGGGTATGATATAGTTAATGTACTTCTCTCACCTTTTACCATCTAATGAAACTATCTTAAAACGGAATGAGTTATTTCGTACTGGGAGAGCATTCACTCCTGTAAATATCTTCTCTCTTTCTGTTTCAGATCGGTGTCCTGATGAGTAAAGGAAATGACAGACAACAGGCTTAAGTCTAAGCCACCTGATCAACAGAATCACCCATCACTGGGACTGTTCTAACCTTCTTAACGTGTTGAATTGTGTTACAGTATATTCAATTATTTTACTGTACAATGCATTTAGTTGCTTGATACTTATTATTACTACTAAACAAACATTGTTACTGTATGTAATTTTGTTCTACAATTAATTCAAGTCTTAAACAGTAACTTCTATGTGTTTCATTACAACTGTTTATGGTGAATGAGAGACCCCACCAGAATATGACCCTTCAGAGTTCCATGTAGCCTACCGATCAGAAGGAACACGCTCCGCTCACCAAAAGTCAAGCTATGGGCAAGGGGCAGCATTTCTGCCACTCCCCGGTGACACAGAAATCATGTACTTCATGCTTAACTGTTCAACTTAATAGACAGCCATATCAAGGTCGATATGTCTTATTGAAATGGAAAATAAATTGAAACTGGAGGAAATAGAAATCTGTTTACTTGCTACCTGTTTCAGTATTTTATTCAAAGTTTCCATGTAGCCCTCACCCTGAATGAGTTTATTGGTTCCTAGTGGTCAGCACATTTGTCTCATTTGGCATAAAATTGTGACAAAGCTAGGGCACAACAAAACATTTAAAAGAGAAGCTCTTTTGTTTTGGGACCAAGGCAGTTGGTTGCCAGGTAACTCAAGAGAAAGTGTAAGACCCCCTCATGTGCACAGAAACCAAACCAAGAGCTGCATCCCTCTTCATCCTGCAATGTTGTTTTTACTGTAGTCCCATTCCAAACCAGACACAATGTACATGCTATTGATCATCTAAGTAATTATTTAGATTGTTGCTACATGTAACAAAAGTTCCTTCAAACAAAAGCAATTGAGGCCCTTTTCACCATAATGTGGATGTTATCATTTAGCTGGTATCCAGGCTGTCCGTTTGTATTCATTCAAGGACAATAGTCCCAAACAGAAGCTTCTATTTAGAGTGCTCTGGTCCCTAGCTAATAGATGGTGTCTCCTCAGTCAGGGAGGGGACATCCATTCAGAGTTATATAAGACAAGTCTGGAAATGAATGCTGATTTAGCCCTCCATTTACCCATTCAAGCATTGAAGCATGTTGAAAGCCTCCCCTCTTCCTCCTCCACATTGCCCCTTATGCAACAGTGTTTTTGTCTAAGCCTCCGGGAGGCATATGCCCCAGCAGTAGACGTGTTCTGCTCTATCTGTACTGTACGATCGTCCTCAGTGTCTCTGCTCCATCTCTCTCTACCTCTCTCTATGGCTGTTCAGCTGGTTGTAGCTCTCCTGGCTCTAGCCTCTCTGAGTGCTGCATCTGCACCGGACTGTAAAGAACTGGTCAAACCCCTGGTACTGGAGGACCATACCGAGGTAAGTTGTGATCATAATACTAAATATATTTTGGACCTAATGAATACGTCTCAGATGACACTCTACTCCCTATCCGGCAAACCTACTATGGACAGTGACAGATGCTGTGAAGTATTTATTAGGATCTGCAATTTACTCTTCCTGGGGTTTCCAAAATAGGAAACACAAATAAAATAAATAATATATAGCACATTTACATTACAATTTAACCATTCAGCGGACGCTCCCATCCAGAGCAACCCACAAGCTAGTTCATTCATATTAAGATGGTGAGACAAGCACATACCACAGTCATATCCCAATCACGTATCACATACATAATGCAAAATACAACACAAAATGCATATAAATGTCTGTGTTTTCACAGTTCCCGTCATGCTGTAAGGTGTTCTTTTATCTGTTATTTGAGTCTGGTTTTATTGCTAGCTTGAGTTACCTGCTGTGGCAGAGTTCCATGTAGTCACGGCTCTATTTAATACGGTGTTTCCCAGCCTCTGTTCTGGAACTGGGGACTGTGAAGAGACCTCTGGTTGGATGTCTTGTGCTATGCCGATGAGTGTCCGAACTGTGTGCCAACTGCTTCAACAGACAGTTTGGTACCTTCAACACCTCGCACAAAGACCAATCGTGATGCAGTCAATCTCTCCTCAACTTTGAGCCAGGAGAGATTGACATGCATGTCATTCGTACTCCGTGTACATCAAAGTGCAATACGTGCTGCTCTGTTTTGCACCAACTGCAATTTGCCTAATTCCTTCTTTGCTGCACCTGACCACAACTGGACAGTAGTGGAGGTGTGACAAAACTAGGGTCTGGTTGACTGAGATAGAGAAAGCAGAGCAATGCCTTACCATAGACAGACCTCATCCCATTTTAGTAACCGTTCAGTCATAATTATGTTTTGACCATCAAAGCTTGCCATCTAGGTTGACACCCAGCAGTTGTCTCCTCAACTTGCTCAATAGCCACATTCAATAATAGATCCAGATGAGGATTAGGGTTTTGAGTGATTTGTCCCAAAAATTATGCTTTTAGTTTGAGACGTTTAGGACCAGCTTATTGTTAGTTACCTTAAACGTAAGTTATTTTACTGTTGCAGCCGACGTGTATACTGTTGAGTCGTCAGAGTACATAGACACATAGGCTTTATTCAAGGAAAGTCATTAGTAAACACCAAAAACAATAAATGGTCCAAGCCGGCTGCCCTGTGGTACTCCACACTCAAACGAATTTGCATTAGAAAGGCTTCCATTAAAGAAAACATTGTGTCTTCTATTGGATAGGCAACTGTACATCCATGATAAGGCAAGGGATGTTAATCCATAACACCTACACATTTTCTTTTTACTATACTACCCTTGTGTTTCTTCCAACTTCAAAATGGTCCATATTGGTATAGGATGAGGCAATTAGATGGTATGAAACTCATGTTTTTTTCCTTGTCTGTGACTGGCAGCTCTATGGCAAATGGGTGTATGTGATGGGGTCTGCGGATCATTTATTCTTCCAAAATGCTTTGGGGACTCTGAAAAGCTCCTGGATAGACCTGTCGGCTACATCGGACCATAAAGTAGTCACCCTAAGATGGGGAGACCGCATGTAAGTCTGGCTATATTGTGGATATGAATGCAGACTTTAGTGAATGTCATAGTAGTTTGGAAAGGGCTTTATTAAATATCAGGAAAGTATGTGCAATGGTAGACATTTCATTTGACCTTTCTCTGAAAGCAAAGACAATGTTTCAAATTGGCACCTAAGCAATGAATCATACAACATGCTAACACTTTTTTCAAAATGTCCATCAGTGATGGAAAATGCATCGTGGGTACAACACATGCTACCATCTCCGGCACCACTTCCACAGTACACAGTAAGTGACCTGTGCTCTACTAGCCTGGTTGCCATATCTGTCTGTGCTTTAGCCAACACCCTCCCCTGGCGTTGTTATGCCAAATAGGACATCGGCAAAGGAGCAAGTTGGCTGAAGCAGAAACAATCTGGCAACCTGGCTAGTGCTCTACATCTGAGGGATGAAAACATTTAGCTGCTCAATAAGAGAGGGCCTTTATCCACTTAACTATTAATGTGTATATTGCCATGTTATGTCTTCACTGTATGTCATCGTATGCCTGTAAAGATAAATAATATGTACTGTTACTGTATTTTATAGTCTGGTATTTTTTACTTGGAAATTACATGGTAATCATGTAGCAATAGTAATAATAATTTCGTTTTATTTTCTTTGGTATTCACTGAAACAAGCACCAAAACGTAACCTGCCATTTGGTACAAGGTACTTACCAAGTGTGTTGAATGTGTACTGTAACAGCTGAAGCAGGACAGAAAAAAAAGCGTTACCAAATGTCCTAATCATAATGGACAAGGCATTTATTTTATTTTGTGGATCCACAGTTCATTTGTCTGAACACAAAGGCCAGTACCTGGAGACCTGCCCTGACTGCCTGCTTTGGTCAGACACATCTCGTAATGGAGATGTCACTGGCAGATACCTGCTCCTGTTCAGTAAGTCTGATCAATTCTCAATTGATTTGAGGAAATCCATCCCCAAAATTGTCGGACCCATCTGGATGTGCTTTAACCAATTCCTAACTGCTGGTTCAGTGTCATGACAAATGTATGGCATGACAACGATGGTCAGAGGAGTTGGCTTAAGCACATACAGATCTGGGATTAGGCTAACCCCACTTATTGACATTGATAAATACTAGCAGTTTAGGCATGCTACACTCCAGACAAAGCATTGTGAAAGCCTGGTTGACCCTACATCGACAAGGTGTTAAAACGCTATCTTTCTGTCAAAGGGATCAGTCATTATTTCAGAACCAGCGAGATATATTCAATGCTTTGAAAGACTTAATGGGAGTTGAGCCTTTTGTTGTCTGTTACCAGCCCTTAAAGATTACACCAGCAGGACTGTAGGTCAGCTCACCAGCCTCTCTCTCGTTCTCCCTCTCTCAGCAAGGACAGGGAAAATGGATCACACATACCTGGACACCTATAAGAAACAGGCAGAGTGTCTGAACTTCCCAGAGAAACACCAGACCTACGATGGAAAAACAGGTCAGGGGTTCTCTTTGCTCCTCATCTTTTCATTATCTTTTATGGATGGTAAAAAAAAATCTACAAAATGTGAAACTTTAAATGTATATTGTGCAGACAGAGAAAGCAATGGCCATTCCATTGTCAGGATTGATAGCATGGCCAATGTATTCAACCTTCTCTGACCCATGGTGTTGAATGTTTATCCTTTTAAGCTTGGAAAAGAGATCCTTAAATCTAGACTTCAGTCCAATAAAGCTACGGCAGATATGTGATTTGATGTCAGTTGATCTGTGGCCAATGATCTGGAGCCTTCTTGGAAGGGCACTTCTAATGTAACTTTATGGCACCACTCAAGGGGCTTGAATTTTAGAGCTCTCCCTGTAGATGTTGCGGCGACGTAGCGTCCCCATGAGTGACAGAACACTGAGCCAATCACGGCGCAAATAGATTACATTACCAAACCTTGCGCTCCGTATATTCCGCTGGATGCCCCACCACCACCGAAAGCACTGAGCTAGGCTGAAACACCTGCATTTTGGAGCTGCCTTACTTAACAAGTTTGTATGCGGCTTTATTAACTGAATTATATATTTTTTTTACATTGTTTGCAAACTGATGTGTGACACGTATTCATGCCCAAATAACATGCAAAACAATTAGACCATTTTTTGCTAAACAGGTGGGGCGCCACCTGCCCCGAATGACGGGTCGCCACTGAATATCCTCACACTTTCTCTGTATTTCAGAGCTGTGCCCTGATGACAAGGAGGAGAAGAAGGTGGTGGAGGAGAAGGTGGTGGTGGAGGAGGAGATTATGGAGGAGATTATGGAGGAGAAGCAGCCTACGGAGGAGGAGAAGGCTACGGAGGAGAAGGCTACGGAGGAGGAGAAGGCTACGGAGGAGGAGAAGGCTACAGCGGAGGAGGAGAAGGCTACGGAGGAGGAGAAGGCTACGGAGGAGGAGAAGGCTACGGAGGAGGAGAAGGCTACAGCGGAGGAGAAGGCTACAGAGGAGGAGAAGGCTACAGAGGAGGAGAAGGCTACAGAGGAGGAGAAGGCTACAGAGGAGGAGAAGGCTACAGCGGAGGAGAAGACAACAAAGTGAATAAGAGAACCAGATCCTCACCGTGTTGCCCAACAAAACCTCCCTTTAGTGGAACTTTGATCCCATAACCACTAACCAAATACCACTTGTACTTCCATGCACTTCAAACCATGTCTTACATACTCATGACACATTCTAGGTGCTGTATTGTTAAAAAATGCTAAAGTTTTTACCATGAACTGTGTCTTTTTGCTGTTTATTTGATAACAGTTCAAGGTATCTTAAATAACAAAATATGACTGTTCAAACAAAGACATTTAAATAAACACATTCAACCTTGTAACTTTTTTCCTTTGATGTTATAAGATCTGAATATAATGTAACACTGGGTGTACAATGTACAACTTCCTGTACATATCTAGGTTACTTGGGCTATATTGAGAAGTGAGTTAAAGGAAAATTACACTCAAAAATGTGTTTCATTAGTCCACTGTTGATACGGTCCCAAAATGTTTTGCATGTCAGCAATCAGGTTTTCAAAATACGCATCATACTGTGACTCTTTCTGTATTTTGAAAGTTCTATATCCTGAAAACTTGATTGTTTGAGTGCTTCCGAGTGGCGCAGCATTCTAAGGCACTGTATCTCAGGGCAAGAGGCATCACTACAGTCCCTGGTTCGCTTCCAGGCTGAATCACATCTGGCCGTGAGTCCCAGTCGTCCGTGTTTTGGCCATCTTTGTAAATAAGAATTTGTTCTTAACTGACTTGCCTAATTGGATTAGAAAAATTGCTGACATGCAAAACATTTTAGACTGTATCAACAGTGGACTAATGAAACAAACACTAAAAGTTTGACTGGTATTATCCTTTTAAAAAATCAGACAACCGCCAACTACTTCTATACCGAACTTGAAATGTGTAGAGATTTACTGTGCATGTTAATACTGTGGTTTTGAAACACAGCATGACAATATGGACCATTTCTTCAAATGTGGAGTACATAGTAATAGACATTGTCATATACACCGAGTGTACAAAACATGCCCTTTCCATAAGATAGACTGACCAGGTGAAAGCTATGAACCCTTATTGAGGTCAACTGTTAAATCCACTTCAATCAGTGTAGATGAAGGGGATTTTTCAGCCTAAATTCAGAGGGTGAATGGGCAAGACAAAACATTGAAGTATCTTTGAACGGGGTATGGTAGTAGGTGACAGACGCACCGGTTTGAGTGTGTTAAGAACTGCAACACTGCTAGATTTTTCAAGCTCAACAGTTTCCTGTGTGTATCAAGAATGGTCCACCACCCAAAGGACATCCAACCAACGGCAGGCCAGTGGTCAAAAACAGGTAATTGATGAGAGGACAAAGGAGGCTGACACGAATTGTGATTCATAAAATAATGCACAACTCATCGTACCTCGATACGAATGGGGTACGGCAGCCGACGACCTTCTTTCAGCAAAATACTGCATTTGCAGTGGGCTAAGGATCAAAAACACTGGATTGCCAGGTCTGATGAATCCCGGTTCCTGCTGTTTTACGCTGATGGGAGGACTAGGGTATGGTGAAAAGCACTTCGTACATGCATCCATCATACCGTGTGTCAACATTGCAGGCTGGTGGTGGTGGTGTGTTTTCATGGAACACATTGGTCCCCTTGATAAAAGTGGAGCAACGTTTGAATGCCACAGGATATCTGAACACATTGCCAAATCAGGTGCATCCCTTCATGGCAGCAGTCTATCCATCTGTGAATAGCTTTTTTTCACTGCAGAATAATGCCACAAGGCTAGGATTGTCTAGGAATGGTTCCACAAACATGACTGTGAATTCAGCTGATCTCAATCCAATTGAGCATCTGTGGGATGAGATGGAACAAGCTATTCGGATTAGAGATCCACTACCAGCCAACTTGACACAGCTGTGGGAAGCATTGGAGTCAACATGGGCCAGCATCCCTGTGGAACACTTTTGACACCTTGTAGAGTCCATGCCTGATGAATTGAGTCTGTTCTGAGGGCAAAGGGATTGCAACTCAATATTAGGAATGTGTTCTTAATGTTTCGTTCACTCAGTCCATGTAGAGTGCACACTAACAACATTACTCAATATACAGTTGCAGCAACAAAGCATCTGTAGAATTGTACTTACCAGTAGACTAGCATTTAAGAAGAGGTCATCATTTCATTGAGTTTGTGAAAGAAAAAAAAAACACAGAAAAAGTGATAAGCAAGTTAGGTCCCCAAAACCGATTTTTACAAAGTCAAATTAATGTGTTAGAGGTTTCATAATGCTCGTATCGAAACCAAAGTAGATCATTTAAGATTGTTTATACATCAGTTGGGCTCTCTATAATCTACAACATGAGGTCTTAAACCTAGCAAAAGTGCTTCCTTGCAGTTGTGTTGGGTAACAGTCAAAATGTTTGCCATGGGGTAAGTTGAGCCAATGGCCACCATACAAAGGATGATCACATTTAGTGTGTTTTATGCCTGACATCCATAGTATTTTTGCACTGTATGCATATGAACTCAATTTTGGTCATTTTTTAATGTTACTGAGAAGACATGTCCCGTCCCGTGTATACAAACGTAAAACAAGCAGGGGTCTAGCTCCCCTCCCCCCTGAGATTCTTCAAAGAGCAGCCAAGGAAGTGAGAGAAGGAAGACGTCAAATCACCTTCAAATGCAGAGAACTTGCCTCCGAATTGGCACATCGAAACAACAACTGGTCAAGAAATGGAAGGGTAAGTGATATTGAACAGAATCTATATTTGAATGTAGGCATACAATACACCACACCCCAATTCTATTAATTTAACCAACCAGCACCATCACCTACTGCCACAGGACACCATTACCCACTTATCCCGAGGCAGCGCAGCTTACCCCGTCCCGATGTACAAAGTAGATAATGGTGTCCTGTGACAATGGGTGATGGTGCTGGTCCAAGAGACCATTTTCTTTCATGGCCAAAAGCAAACGGACACCTGCTCAAAACATCTCATTCCAAAATCATGGGCATTAACATGGAGTTGGTCCCCCCTTAGCTGCTATAACAGCCTCCACTCTTCTGGCAAGGCTTTCCACTAGATGTTTGAACATTGTGAACAAGTGCATTACTGAGGTCGTGCACTGATGTTGGGCAATTAAGCCTGGCACGCAGTCGGCATCTGTCAAACCCAGATCCGTCTGGTGGGGTGCCAGATGGTGAAGTGTGATTCATCACTCCAGAGAACGCATTTCCACTAGCAGCAAGCTTTACGCCACTCTAGCCAACGTTTGGCATTGTGCATGGTGATCTTAGGCTTGTGCGCGGCTGCTCAGCCATGGACACCCACTTCAAGAAACATTTATTGTGTTGACATTGCTTCGAGGCAATTTGGAACTCGGTCATGAGTGTTTCAACCGTGGACAGACAATTTTTATGTGCTTCAGCACTCAGCTGTCCATTCTGTGCGCTTGTGTGGCCCGCCACTTCGCATTGACCGGGGCAGCTCTGGCAGGGCAGACATTTTATTGACTGACTTGTTGGAAAAGTGCCATCTTATGACGGTGCCACGTTGAAAGTCACTGACCTCTTCAGTAAGGCCATTCTACTGCTAGTGTTCGTCTATGGCGATTGCATGGCTGTGTGCTTGATTTTAAACTTCTGTCAGCAACAGGTGTGGCTGAAATAGCCAAATCCACCATGTAGTGTATTTTTTACATGAATTCTGATTATTTCTAGGGACACACAGCCTGAGATATATGTAGATATCTTTGTTAGAAAGAATACTATGCATTTCTTGACATTGTGATGCTGAAGGTAAAAAAAGTTACTCAACTTACCCTACTCTCCCTAAGTTTGGTCCGTGTGCTGTCCTACCAGGTTCAAGGTATATACTGCGCACAAAAAAGTTTGTCAATCAGTTGTGGAAAAACGACCCAATACTTGAGTAAAAGTAAAGATACCTTAATAGAAAATGACTGAAACGTCACCCAGTAAAATACTTAAGTCTAATATATTATTTTATATATTAAGTATTAAAAGTAAATGTAATTGCAAAAATATACTGTAAAAAAAAAAAAAAGTAAAAGTATAAATAATTTCAAATTTCTTATATTAAGCAAACTGACAGCACCATTTTATTATTTTAATGTATGGATAGCCAGGGGCACATTCCAACGTTTTCTTTAGGAATGTAGTGAATTAAAAGTTGCCAAAAATATAAATAGTACAGTACAGATGACCAAAAACGACTTAAGTGGTACTTAAATACACTTCAAGTACTTTACACAACTGGTCATAACTCATTGCCGCCGCTGTCTATGCGCCCTCTGCGGGAAAACCCGTGGATATTGCTCTGCAAGTAGCAGTTTGAATCCGAGGGTTAGTTCATATGTTGACAATATACAAACACATTTTCTCAAAATTCTGTACATGGATGCGACAAATGAAATCAGCTTTTTTGTATCATAATTTCAATGTTAAACTGCTAAAATAAACACAGAAGCAAAACAACTAAAGACATTTTACTTACCATTGTGTAAGGCACATAGGCTGAAGTTTGGAGAGCAAAAAAGTCGCGAATAACCAATAAACCATGGCTGTAAATCACTGTTCCCATAAATTAACTATACAGGCAAGCGTGAGGGAAACACCAGACAGCCATCTGTCAGCGCTTAGAGCCAATTAAAATACATGTTGGATTTGAAAAGGCTGACTCCATCAATAGAGGGGTCGTAAAAAGCCTCGTCGACTATCAAGTGATTAATATATAGGATTTATTAGATAATTTCTATTCAGTGACGTAAATTACTATCTTGAATCCGGTGTCTCGAACATGCTGTGTTGCACAGCTGGGGTGACACTAAATGACAGTTAAAAAACAAATCAGGCTTTATTATTTATTTGATGACCACACAATTATTTTAAAATCATTTTCTTATAGCACTGCGATTGTTATAAAAACTGTGATTGTTATAAAAACTAACAAGAAAAATCAGTTATTTTGATTTAACCTCATTAAAACATTTGAAATTATTTTAATGTATACTTGACAGTATAATCTTTCTAAAAAGCAGTGAAACTAGGAAGAATAACTTCATTAATAGTCTTTAAAAGATACACAGCATCCCAATTTACTGTATGTAGATTAAAAAGGCACTGGTTAACTACTGTACTTCATTCCATGCTGGCTATAGCTGGATAGGAATGTTGCGGTCTAATCTCCCATTCTGACCATTAGGCAATAGTGCATTGTACACATCTAATTCCAAACACATTCTTTTTTTTACAAAAAAAAAACATTTTTTTTTGACAATAACAATGTGTTTACCTACAGTGCATTTGGAATGTATTCAGACCCCTGGACTTTTTCCACATTTTGTTACGTTACAGCCTTATTCTAAAATGGATAAAATTAATTGTTTTCCTCGTCCATCTACACACAATACCCCAATAATGACAAAGAGAAAACAGCTTTGAAGAAAACAGAAATACCTTATTTACATAAGTATCCAGACCCTTTGCTATGAGACTCGAAATTGAGCTCAGGTGCATCCTGTTTCAATTTATCATTATTGAGATGTTTCTACAACTTGGAGTCCACCTGCGGTAAATTCAATTGATTGGACATGCTTTGGAAAGGCACACACCTGTCTATATAAAGGTCCCACAGTTGACAGTGCATGTCAGAGCAAAAACCAAGCAATGAGGTCGACGAAATTGACTGTAGAGCACCGAGGGGATTGGGTCGAGGCACAGATCTGGGGAAAGGTACCAAAAACGGTCTGCAGCATTGAAGGTCCCAAAGAACCCCAAAGAACAGTGGCCTCCATCATTCTTAAATGGAAGAGGTTTTGCAACCACCAAGACTCTTCCTAGAGCTGGCCACCCAGCCAAACTGAGTAATAGGTGGAGAAAGGCCTTTGTCAGGGAGGTGACCAAGAACTCGATGGTCACTCTGACAGAGCTCTAGAGTGCATCTGTGGAGATGGGAGAACATTCCGTCTGGTAGAGTGGCCAGAAGGAAGCCACTCCTCAGTAAAATGTACGACAGCCCGCTTAGAGTTATGAAAAAGCACTTAGACTCTCTGACCATGAGAAACAAGATTCTCTGGTCTGATGACATCAAGATTGAACTCTATGCCTGAATGCCAAGTGTCACGTCTCGAGGAAACCTGGCAACCATCCCTATGGTCAAGCATGGTGGTGGCAGCATCATGCGGTGGGGGTGGTTTTCAGCAGCAGGGACAGAGAGACTATTCAGGATCGAGGGAAAGATTAACAGAGCAAAGTACAGAGAGATCATTGATGAAAGCCTGCTCCAGCGCGCTCAAGACCTCCGACTGGGGTGAAGGGTCAAGCCAAGACATCGCAGGAGTGGCTTCGGGACAAGTCTCTTAATGTTCTTGAGTGGCCCAGCCAGAGCCCCGACTTGAACCCAATCGAAAATCTTTGGAGAGACCTGAAAATAGCTGTGCAGTGACGCTCCCATTCCAACCTGAGAGCTTGAGAGGATTTGCAGAGAAGAATGGCAGAAACTCCCCAAATACATGTGCGCCAAGCTTGTAGCGTTATACACAAGAAGACTGGAGGCTGTAATCGCTGCCAAAGGTGCTTCAACAAAGTACTGACTAAAGGGTTCAAATACTTTAGTAAATGTATTATTTCAGTTTTTTCTTTTTAATAAATTGGCAAAAATGTCTAAAAACCTGTTTTTGCTTTGTCATTATGTGGTATTTAATCCATTTTAGAATAAGGCTGTAACGTAACAACATGTGGAAAAAGTCAAAGGGTCTGAATACTTTCCGAATGCACCGTATATAACTTCTACATATAAAATGTAAATGCCATTATAATATACTTTTGAAAAATATATTCCATGTACAATTAATTACCCAGTGGAAAACTGAACATGAAAAAAAATACAATAATTAAGCAACAGATATAACATGACAATAAAAGCAACAAACCCATTTCAATGTGAGCTTCATTTTGGTATAAAGTGATTCATAAAATGTGTGTGTGTGTGTGTGTGTGGCTCACCAGGGTGGCCAGTCAGATGAACATAACACGTTAACCACCATTCAAACATCCTATCTCAATTCTTGCTTTGTCAAAAGGCACACAATTCTTTCACACCTATGCCCACTCAATCTTTTCCCCTCCATCTTTGGTTCAATAATCCCTCATTTTCCATAGAACTTCTTGTTGAGGAGGAAGATGAGCAGGTTGACGTTGACTTTGGCTTTGTCAAACATCTTCATCACCGCCACTCCCTCGTACTGCAGCTGGAGCAGATCCTAGATAGGGACAGTGACAGACAGGGACAGAGACAACAGTCAACTATGGTTCTACGATCATAAAATAAAATATATATTTTAAACAACTATGGAACTACGGCTGGAGGAGGTCCTACACGGAACAGAGTCAACAGACAGAAACATGTCCTAGTCAACAGACAGAAACATGTCCTAGTCAACAGACAGAAACATGTCCTAGTCAACAGACAGAAACATGTCCTAGTCAACAGACAGAAACATGTCCTAGTCAACAGACAGAAACATGTCCTAGTCAACAGACAGAAACATGTCCTAGTCAACAGACAGGGACACGGAACTATCAGTCTGTCAGCATGACAGAGAGGAGCCGTGACAACCATGAGTCGTCGTCATTTGGGAGAAAAGCATCACCTGGAAATGGAGTTGGACCTTTTCCATCTCAACTCCCATGAACTTGGCCTTCACCTCAAAGTCTCCAACTTCCTCACTGGGAGAGATGTCAAACATTACATTTTTGAACCTGAGAGAAAAGACAAATACATGCAATTGAATTAATCAACTGAAAAGACAGGATACAGACACAGATAAGACAATAGCAGGACTAGAGTTGGTTAAGGTCACAATGTCAGACAGACTTGTTTTGGCATAACATTTAATGTCAATTGTGAGAAATAGTATGATCAGAAATATAAGCTTAGATATCCAATTTTCTCAAAAGGTTTCTGAAATGCATAGACGATATTGGGCCATAGTGTAGTGTGTTTAACTGGCTTTAAAGAGGACATAGCGATGCCTTCTAGAT
Source organism: Oncorhynchus mykiss (assembly GCF_057628025.1). Taxonomy (NCBI): domain Eukaryota; kingdom Metazoa; phylum Chordata; class Actinopteri; order Salmoniformes; family Salmonidae; genus Oncorhynchus; species Oncorhynchus mykiss. The sequence goes on along the minus strand of NC_143027.1, from coordinate 33,304,430 downwards.
ACTAGCTCTCAGTTTCCACTTTGACATGACCTGGAACTCCCACAGAGCAGTGAGGAGCCGACTTTGGCTCTCCTCAGCGCCACTCTAGCTAGAACAGCCTGACCAAAACATGAAGGACAGGAGCGAGTGTTCGGAGAGCGAGAGTGAGAGAAAGTGAAGGAGCGAAAGTGGGGGATAGAGCAAAAAAAACAGAGACAGAGAGAAACCAGAGAGAAAGAGTGAGACAGAACACGGTGGGCTTCTGTATGGACAATGTCCCTTAATGAGGTAGTTCCTCCCACCCCATCTCACACAGAGCTAATACAGCTCACTCCTCACATCAAAGACATGCCCTTGTCCCCGTCCAAATACTTTACCAACGCATCCTTCCTTTCTCCCTTTATTTCATGTTATCACTGATCTGATTGGTGAAAGCTATGAAATAAATTAAATGAAGCTAATAAAGTGTTGGAGAATGTTCCCTTGACCACCACAATACCCGAGACCCAGTATGGTACCAACTCACTTCAGGATTCAATACCATGTTCACATTTGGTGTCCATAGGCGGGTTGTCTGACAACGTCACGAAAATGCTGCACATGCATCGCAGGGGTAGAAGGCCATCTGCTGTTATGATTCTGAACAGTCAGATAGCTAGCAACAATGACAAGAAGCTGCCATGTGGGGAATCATAGGTCGCTTGTTCTTGATACCATGCCTTGTATTGAGGTGTTTTGACTGATGTCATTTCTATGATAATATGGCAACAATTTGCTAACTAGCTAGCTAACAACTGTAACAATGTATTCGAGAGACAAATGCATGTTTTCAATAAACATTTGCAGACGAAATATAGTTTACATGTTGTCAATCATATGATTCTAAGCCAACCTCCGTTTCGCCCCGAAGATGCGCACGCATCAGTTTGGTTAAACAACACACCCACCTATACTCCAAGTCAACCACACACTACATCTGAATCACAAAACCCTGGCTATTCGTTGTAAAAAGTTTGTCTGTTGCATAACATTTTGCTATGGTTTGAAATTGTGTGTACAAATGAATACTACTCCGGTTTCAGGAAGCTGATGTCACTGCACAATGCTAAGCTAGCTAGGACCAGCTGTCCTCAGTGCTGCTCCACTCACTGGTTGGTCTGCAGCCCCTCTATCTCCAGGATCACTCCCTTCTCGTGCAGTCGGGCAGCCGTATACTTCAGAGACTGATGCTTCCACTTCTTACTGCCCTTCTCCTCCACCTTCCTTTCTAGCTTGATGGACCGCCGCGTGTTCCTGTGGACACACAGACACGCGCCAGATAAGACACACGCATGGAAGTCACACAAACACATACTTAACACATCAAGTTTTGAATGGGACCAAGAGCAATGACAATGTATTTCAACACTAGCCCATATGGCCCAATTCCAAACCAATCCATCCTCTCCATCTCTAGATCTTTGTTGACTTGCAAGGCCCTGTACAGTGTTTGTGAAGGTCGGGTGAACTTCGACTTATGGTTAGTGGCGAGGGATGGGTTTTGTAGGGAACACTCACTTCCTGTTGAGGTTGTCGAGGCAGGTCTTGATGTAAGTGTCGTAGTAGTTGGTCTGGTCCTGATAGAAGGCTGTCTTGGAGTTGAGCGCACTCAGTGCCTGCTGGAGCTTCACCAGCTCCGCCCTCCTCCTCTGTCTGTAGCGTCTCTGGTAACGAATGTCCTGTCAATCACACGCAGAAGGGACATGATTGGTCATCTACAACACAAACGCTGAAGGCCATCAGTGTGCTTGTGTCTCTGTGTGTGTGTTTGTGCGCATGTGTACCTTGGCAATGTCGTTGATGAGGTCCTGGTACTTGTTGCTAGCGGTGACCAGGCCAGCCTGCTCCAGGGTTCGGAGGTTGCGGAGGATCTTCCTCTTCTTCTGCTCCAGAGGCAGCTGTCTGTCCTCCAGCACCGCCTGGCTGCTCTTCAGTCCCTCTGGGGTCTGGGCGTCCTGCACCGCACGCAGCGCCACCACCTTAGAATGCTCACACTCCTACAGGACAGCACAGGTAGGAAGAGGCAGACACACAAAAACAGAAAGGAAGGTTAGCATGTCTAGTCAGTCCACTCTTTCCCACTCCGGCATGACACAAAGGGAAAAGCATAAAAATAAAACCACTGATAGAGAAGTAGGCTATTTGAGGTGTGTGGTTGGCTGGGCTGTGTAGGGTTCATCATTATGACATCACCTGGAGGGCAGAGGCCGGGGTCTCAAGGGTCTCTGGGAGAGTGTCTCCTGGCTGGATCCTGATCACATCTACTATCAGCTTCTTAGTCCTGAGAGAGAGAGAGAGACCGAGAGAGAGGTAGATGAGACGGATTAAAAAGGATTATGTCTTTTCAACTAAACAGCGTAGCTCTCCTCAAACATTTAAGTCTTGTTGATTTGGTAGTGCGTTGAGCTCTGGCCTCTGCTTTGCACTGGGCTCAGGGGGAGAGCAAACATCTTGCTATGTTAACACACACACACAATGGACATGTCACTGTCCCGTTGGAGTTTCCATGACCCTGCAGTAGGGCATGACGCCACTCAAACACATTTCCTTTTTACTGACCCAGTGCATGGTGGACCGACACTTACCAGGACTACAGTGACACTCTGTATGCCTCCCAAACGGCAGCCTATTCCCTTTATAGGGCCCTGGTCAAAAGTAGCGCACTATAAAGAGTAGGGGTGCCATTTAGGACACAGAGCCTGAGAAAGCAGAGCTGGAGGGTTGACATCCTGAACATCTCAACTACTGTAGGTCAGATGAACAGAGTTGTCTAGAGATACCATCTATAGTATCATAGGTAGCACCAGGAGGTTTTCCTGACCACATGATTAGTCGTGATTATTGGTGCTCATGTCGCAGGAAACATGATGTAAACATTCACATCAGCAGAACAGAGGCTGTCTTTTAAACACAGCCTTCTCAAGGAAGAGCAAGAAATGGGCTAAAAATGTCAGGACAGGAAGTGGTAGTGGAGCAGGAAAGAGCACGTAGAGCTGTCACTGAGCAATACCCACTGTGGTTATTTATGTATGTACCTACTGGAACGTCATAACACAGCATTGAAACAGTGTTTCTTCTGGCTTCTTCCAAGTTAGCTTGGTCAGTACAAAACAGCTCACTGTGCAGTCTCCAGGGTTGGGTAGGTTACTTTCCAAATGTAATCCATTAGTTACTAGTTACCTGTCCAAAATTGTAATCAGTAACATAACTTTTGGATTACCCAAACTCAGTAACGTAATCTGATTACATTCAGTTACTTTTAGATGACTTTCCCCTTAAGAGGCATTAGAAGAAGACAAAATTGTATGTTACCAATTGAATGACATCAATGTCAATCAATGTTAAAGTTTACATAGCTGGCCATATATGGATGTTAAATTTTACTTTATGGGTTGGTTATGTAGGCTTCTTCTAACCCATCGCTTTCTACTACATATGATTAAATTACATCTTTACATGAATATATCTAACAACTACAGATTGCCCCTTTAAGTCTATGTGAGTTGAGAGCATGTGTCCATTAGGCCTATGGATTTTTTTTTTTTTATGAGTTTGAATTAGATTGAGCAATAAAAGCCCCACTTTTATTCTACAGGCTGGGATCCGCACTATGCAGCTGTTGCAAAAACGCATTTTTCACTGGCTGACCACTGGTTTCAAAAACAATGGTTGATAGGCAGCTTAAACTTCTTGAATTCAACCATTATTGGGTTCAAATACACATTTAGATTTGTGAACAGTCATCCACAACAACCACAGTAAGGCACAAATAGCTAAATGAGAGAGCAGCAGTGTGATTCACATAAATGCGCTATGTAGATAGCAATAATAAGTTATATCCATATCGCCGCAGACTACACCACTGCTGTCATACTTAACTCCAAGCATTTATTCCAGTTGGATAATCTTTGGATGCGGACAGCAGTCGTACCATTGGAAGACATAGCTTGGACTGTAGACTACAAAAGCCTATTCCTGCTCTTTTCCCACAATCCATCAAACACATTTGGTGTGTCATCATAGTGGTCTCTGACTTGTGGTCAGACTCGCTCAGGTAGAACAAACTTGCACCTTTTTTCAATGCTGATTTGAATGTCATTGAGAAAACAGTGTGATATATTTTTATGCGCAAACATCCTTTCTGAATTTATAAGTAATCCTCAAATTAATCATCTAGTATTTCAAGTATCTGTAATCTGATTACAATATTGTAGCTGGTAACAATGGATTAGTTACCCTTTTTTTGTAATCCCTTACATGTAACGGATTACATGTAATCCGTTACTCCCCAACCCTGGCAGTCTCTGTGTGTGGATGGAGATTCTAGTAGGTCACCATAATGGAGAGTCAATAAGAGATCTACTATATAGGGAATAGGGTGCCATTGGGGACTCATCCAGACTCTTACTTCATCATCAGGCCCTTCGTGTCCTTGTCATCTCCCTCCAGAAGCTCAAACTTGCTGGTGAGTGTGAGGGAGATCTCCGTCTTAGCCAGCTGACTCAGGGTGCTCTCCTTGTTGGGATGGTTAGGATCCACGGCTCCTTCACCTGGAGAAAAGACAAACATGCTTAGCTCTCCCTGCAGGCAGCTTCCTGACTCATTCTGAGACTGTGTGTACATGCTTATCACAAATTAGGATTCTGTCCTGTAAATGGATCTTCTAATGTCTGGGAGGAAGTGTGGCGTGTAAGAGGTATGGTGGTGTGTGTGGTACCCAGCAGTGCCTCCACATCAGGCGCGTCCCCCAGGTCCTCCAGCAGCTCATGCAGCAGGTCGTTGTGGTCGGGGGAGATGGCCTCCAGGTGCTCCAACACCAGCTAGGACACACACACGGTTAAATCACAGTAGCTAGGACACACACACACGGTTAATCACAGTAGCTAGGACACACACACACGGTTAATCACAGTAGCTAGGACACACACACACGGTTAATCACAGTAGCTAGGACACACACGGTTAATCACTGTAGCTAGGACACACACGGTTAATCACAGTAGCTAGGACACACACACGGTTAATCACAGTAGCTAGGACACACACACACGGTTAAATCACAGTAGCTAGGTCACACACACACGGTTAATCACAGTAGCTAGGACACACACACACACGGTTAATCACTGTAGCTAGGCCACATGGTTAATCACAGTAGCTAGGACACACACACGGTTAATCACAGTAGCTAGGACACACACACGGTTAATCACAGTAGCTAGGACTCACACACACACGGTTAATCACAGTAGCTAGGACACACACACACACGGTTAATCACTGTAGCTAGGACACACACACACACACACACACGGTTAATCACTGTAGCTAGGACACACACACGGTTAATCACAGTAGCTAGGACACACACACGGTTAATCACAGTAGCTAGGACACACACACACACACGGTTAATCACAGTAGCTAGGACACACACACGGTTAATCACTGTAGCTAGGCCACATGGTTAATCACAGTAGCTAGGACACACACACGGTTAATCACTGTAGCCAGGACACACACACACACGGTTAATCACAGTAGCTAGGACTCACACACACACGGTTAATCACAGTAGCTAGGACACACACACGGTTAATCACAGTAGCTAGGACACACACACGGTTAATCACAGTAGCTAGGACACACACACACACACGGTTAATCACAGTAGCTAGGACACACACACGGTTAATCACTGTAGCTAGGCCACATGGTTAATCACAGTAGCTAGGACACACACACGGTTAATCACTGTAGCCAGGACACACACACACACGGTTAATCACAGTAGCTAGGACACACACACACACGGTTAATCACAGTAGCTAGGACACACACACACGGTTAATCACAGTAGCTAGGACACACACACACGGTTAATCACAGTAGCTAGGACACACACACACGGTTAATCACAGTAGCTAGGACACACACACGGTTAATCACAGTAGCTAGGACACACACAGTTAATCACAGTAGCTAGGCCACACACGGTTAATCACAGTAGCTAGGCCACATGGTTAATCACAGTAGCTAGGACACACACTCACGGTTAACACTAGCTAGGACACACACTCACGGTTAACACTAGCTAGGACACACACTCACGGTTAACACTAGCTAGGACACACACTCACGGTTAACACTAGCTAGGACACACTCACGGTTAACACTAGCTAGGACACACACTCACAGTTAACACTAGCTAGGACACACACTCACGGTTAACACCAGCTAGGACACACACAATACACACATCACTTTTGTGTTATCTACTAGACACGCTTTTCTCCAACCCTAGGCCTCTCCAGCTCAAGATGCATGCAAGCTCTGTGTGAGATAACAGTTCATGAGGTCAGCCCTGTTCTTCTAGAGTCCGTCAAATCAATCTCAGCCCTTCATCCGTCTCTCATCTGAGAAGTCTAGAACCTCTGATGTCCTCTGATGATACAAGAGGTCTGTCACCATTACCACTCCCTTACCCAGGGGATGGAGATAAGAGAAGAGGGGCAGTAGGTTCCATAGAGGGGCAGTAGAGTCCTAGTTCACGTCCCAAACGGAACCTTATTCCCTAAATAGCGCACTACCTTTGACCATGGCCCATAGAGCTCAGGTCAAAGCCCTGGTCAAAGTTAGTGCATTATATAGGAAACGGGGTGCCATTTGGGATGCACCCATAGCCTGGGCTTACCGAGTGTGTGTTGATGATCTCATCTATAGAGATGTAGATGACAGGCTTGCTCAGAGTCACCATGTCAGAGTACTCATCCACGTTAAACTTCTCCTCTGGCTCGGGGACGTCACACGCAGCCTGGAAAAACACCCTGCCAGACAGGATCAAAGCATTCGGGTTGATTACTACCACACCAGGAAGATTTTAAAAAATGATTTATTGATTTAACTAGGTAAGTAAGTTAAGAACAAATTCTTATTTTCAATGACGGCCTACACCGGCCAAACCCGGACGACGCTGGGCCAATTGTGCGCCGCCCTATGGGACTCCCAAACACGGCCGGTTGTGATACAGCCTGGATTCGAACCAGGTGTCTAGTGACGGCTGTAGTGCCTTAGACCACTGTGCCACTCGGAAGACCCAGATAACTGGACACATTTGTAATAGTAATATTATCAGTTTACAAGGAACCATATATTTCTGATATCTACCCCAAAATAAACAAAACAACAAATAATATTGAAATCAGCTTAAAAGACAAAACATATCCTGTTGAATCAGGGTTTCTTCAAGAAAATTGACAGTTGTGGTTTTCAGTGACTGTAGTTCAAATTGATTTCCAAAAAAGATGAGTCAACTGTTTGGAGGGAGGGGCAGAGAACTCTGGGAACACAACTGTGTCCCTTTCTCTCGCTCTGTGTGTGTTTGAGTGTGTGTGTGTCTTGAGTTTGAGTGAAGACACACTACCCCACTTTCCTTGCCGACTTCTGCAATTTCACACAGACACTTCCTCTTTCTCCCTGCTCACCTTTGGCTCACGTCAACTTAACCCTGTTCTGACTTTCCTGTGACCTCCCAAGCGTTTACCGCTACAGCCCGCTCTGTCTTAAAGGATTCCCTTTTGCTTCATTAGATGGAACATTTCTCTGAGCAGTTTAATACGGAGTGAAAGTGAACTTTATCCAATAGTCTTGGGAGTTGTAGTTCTTTACTCTCACCTGAACTTCTGGTAGGTCTGGGAGATGTAGTTATTCATGGAGATCATGTGGGCATTGTCTGCCTCGAACAGCTTGTTGGCGGCGGCATGCTGCAGCATCTTGGCCACGGAGCCCAGGTTACGACGCTGGTCAGAGTGGAGCTGACCTCCGGCTGACATGTCGATGATGTCGAAGCCGTCTGGAGCCACTATGGCTGGGTTCATGTAGCGGTAGTACAGCAGGTTCCCTACAATCTGACAGCCGACACACACACACCCTCTGTTAAACGTAGCTGCATAGCTTCCCAAAGGGCTGTTATATCTAAGGACCTGTATTAATCAGTGCGAGCTGGATGACTACTGTGTCAGTGAACACTAGAGGAACCATAACAATACCCATAACAACATCAGCAACATACATGGAAGGTATACGAACAGCAAAGGAATGATCTAATATCACATGTAATATTCCGGTCTTATACCTTCAACAACTCATCCTCTGTAGCGTCAGGGAACTTTTCATGAAGGGAATGCTTTAGGACCTTTGCAATGTATCTCATGCCATAGCTACATGCAAAACAAAACATGGAGATCGTGTGAAATTGACAGGCATTACATAGATACACAACACAGTGATTTGATGCACAAATGATAGGAAGCAATAACATAAAAATGCAGGGGACTGTGAACATTTCAGAATGAGGGGTGTATTTTGGGCAGTTGTATAAAATAATTCCATGGTTGCCCCCTTGGAGTAAATTGAGCACAGCAGAGTATGGAGTCAACAGTTGTCTAAACCAGTAACATGGATGGTTTCTAACCCTCTATAAGCACTGTTTTGTTTACCCTTCCATAAACACACCACAGTCCCAAATGGGACTCTTCCCTTTCTAGTGCACAGGGTGTAATTTGGGGCGCAGCCTGGCAGTTTGGGTTTCTGCCCTGACAGGATGTTTTCTAGTCCTGTTCCCATACAGCTTCACCTTTCAAAATGCATCCTTCCATCCTCCCTTGGAGTGATCGCTGATCTATCACTATTGGAGTTCTGCTACAAGGCTTTTACAGAACCACTCATGTCAGATCAGTGATTGCATCAAGAAATAAAAAAGGAAAGAAAGACGGCTGCATTTTTAAAGAATTCCAAAAGGGCCTGAGACATACGGAATGTTATCCAGTGACGACACAATGGAGTTGAGCACTTTGTCTGTGGCCGTCCGCAGCGCCTGACTGGAGGACTCCAGCTTGGCGCGCACCTCCTTGTGTGACATGGCCTGGTCCGGGGTCACCTCGTAGGGCAGTTTACTAAGAGAGGGGGGACAACAGTTAGGTCAATGTGTGTATGTGCAGGTCAGACCTGGTTCAAATACATGTGAATTTGATATACTTATTTTCTGTGTATTTGAGTATTGTCTAATAATGGGGCCCGACTGTTGGAAAGTATTTTCAAATACTTATTTCAAATACTATTTTCAAATGCCTTGGTTAAATACATGGCAGTGTATTTGAGTCAGTGTATTTTCAAATAAATCATATCTAAATACTTACTTCCAAAGGTCTTTGAAAATGATTGAAATACCCTAAATAGTATTTGAACCCAGGCCTAACAATACATGCATTGCGAGGGTTCAATGCTGTAACAACACAGAATAAAACAATTGATGGTAATGACTGCCCATTACTATCACTTATAAAGGCATCATTTATTGACATTGCTTTACCAAATAAAAATATTTGGGTTGTGTATATTACATATGTTTTTAGTATGATGAATTTATTATTATATTTATAAAACCACAATGATGGTAGTGACTGCTCATTACTGCATAGCATGTATTAATAAACCATCCTTTAAACACATTACTTTAATAAAATATTGATAAACAAAATATTTGATGACTTATTCTATTCTTAGTCATCATCTCATGTCTGCTCAGGCAGTAGCAACCTGCCAGCCATCTATCTCTGTGCTCCCAAAAGAGTCATCCTCCAGGCTAGTAGGCTAGCCTAGCTGGCTAGCTGCCTGTGGTCTGACGAAGTCACTATTTCAGTAGTTCTTCTAAGTAGATAAGGCATACTTTTAAGACAAATAACAACTATCAATTAATTAGCTGTATTGTCGGGTAGAGAGACATTAAGCAACCGCTCTCTATCCCTCTCTTGTCTATCCGTCTTCCTCTCCGTGTCTGTCTGCGGCACTGAGGTATAATTAGAACAGGTCTGCCAGCCCCACAGGCTTGCAAGAACCAATGAGAACAGGCAGCTTCGGCGCAATGGATTCTGGTCATTGTAGTTAATTGCAACATCGTCTGCACTTAACTATGATGAGTTAACGTCTCAGAGTAATCTCTCCAGAGAAATGGCACGTTGAGTGCACAGAAAAACTCAAAGGAATTCAAATAATTGAACCGTCAGTCAACTAGTTATTTAAAAACCGAAAATAAACTGAAAGGTTGGTTAATCGCTTAGCACTAGTGTGTGTCCCACCTGGCCTCTCCAGTGTTGGTCTCCAGCTGGTTGACCCAGGCCTTGTACACATCCACAGGGTTGGTGTTGATGCCCAGGCCCTTGTCCTCGATGATCTCCTTGACAACAGGCGCCAGCAGCTGCCTCAGCGTGTTGTGACCACGGGCTCCACGGTTGAAGCTCACCACCATCTTGATGACCGTGGGGTTCCCGGTCACAATGTCCTGGATCTGGTCCACCTTGGACCTGAGGAGGGGTGGAGAAGAGAGATCATTTTTATCATACAACTTTATTATTCCTTTATATTCAATCAGGAAATATCAGACAACAATATAAGAACAAATGATATATAATACTGTATATGACTGGAGAGGGTCCTTGAGTTATGAACAAGGGGAACAGTGGATTCCCTAGTAGCCTGGTTGACTGACTGTTGCAATAAACAGTGCTACTGTACATCGTTGCCTTATCTGACCAATGAGCTAGCAAAAATGAGCTGAGAGAAACAAAGGCACCCAGGTGAAACCATCTATAGTTACTGTATAAGGGGTGTGTACGATTTGGGGACAGGTGGACAGTTCCACTCACTTGATTTCCTCCTCCAGAGCGGTCTTAAAGAGTTTGAGCAGCAGGTACTCCTCTCTCTGGTTGGAGGCGTAGTTATACAGCGTGAAGATCACTGTGTCCATGAACTTAGTGGACTTGTTCTGTGGCATCTGGAAGATCAGCTTGGCCAGGTATGAAGGGTTGGTCTGTGGAGCAGGAGAGGACCTAGGGGTAAAAGAGTTTGCGTGTATGTGTGTGTGTGCATGTTTAAGCGTGTGTGTTTTGAACTCACCTGTAGCAGGTAGAAGAGGTGCTGGTAGGCCTCTAGTTTCTTCCGTTTGCCTTTGCTGAGGCCCTTGATGCCCTGCCTGTCCCCTGCAGCCAGCTCCTCTTTACTCTTCTTCTTCAGCTTCTTACTGTGGGACACCACATCCTGGGAAGACAGACAGTAAAAACAGATGTGGCAGCATGGAAAAGGCCCTTCTCACCTATCCAGTTGTGTTTGATCAGTGATAGCTTTAAGGAAGACAGGGATGCATTATCAAAGTATCTGAGCAGCAGGCGTATGACTATTGTAGACAATAAAGTGCTGTCTCCAGACGCAGTTGTGATCAGCAGCATAAGACAAATGTCACCTGTAGGGTGATCCTGTTCTTGACCAGTAAGCCGATCTTAATGTCCATCAGGTTCAGGTCTTTCTCCATCTGCTGATTGGAGCGGATTTTCGTGACCACTTCCTCCCTAAGCCGTGTCACTTCCTGTTCCTCCAGCAGGTCCAGGCTGCTTTGTTCCAGCAGGTGGACAAACTTACGCACCACCGAAAGAGGAGGGTCCTGGGCCCCGGCTACAGGGCAGAGAAAGACAGAGAGAGAGAGAGAGAGCGAGAGAGAGAGAGAGAGAGAGAGAGAGAGAGAGAGAGAGAGAGAGAGAGAGAGAGAGAGAGACACACACACACACACACGTTTAGCATTGCATCAGAGAAGTTCAGGTAGTTCCATCTCTCTTCGAAATCGTAACTTCTTTGAAACCGTGTGACGTATTAAATGCTGTCTAAACTCACTGAGTGTTCTGTAGTCATCTCTGGCTTTGTTAGCCTTGAGGAAAGCTTGGATCTTCACTATTTCTTTCTCCTGAACATACAAACAAGACAGAAGAGAATCAATCTTCCGTAAATGTCACTGAGGAATAATAGGAGTCATATTGTATGACTCCATTTCAATGACATAAACCCTCATTTTTTATGTAGGTGTTGTGTTACTCACATGGTCTATGAAATACTGCAGTCTTTGAGTGTATTTACGTTTAGCTCTCCACATCTTAACAAATGATTGAAGCTGGACCGAGAGGAAAACAACAACGTTAGCAACTCGTAGCTGTGGGTTTCTATGGGGTTAAACTGTGTGACTTCTCTCCTGATTATTGACATTCTTTATTTCTCACTGTTTCAAACTAATGTTCTCGCTTTCAAATAAGGCTCACAGTCCCAAGTCTAACTTGTTACCTTGACGACAGTCCCCACGTTGCTTTGCAACACGTTGAGTCTGTCTTTGTATACCTTCCTCTGTTTGTAGCCCTTCCAGGAGGCCTAGACACAGACAACATGACATTAAAATCATCCGTGTGTGAGTAAACTACAAAAGCAGTACGTGAATTTTAACTGTAAATATTAAATTCTAGTTTTATTTTTAAAAAATCAAATAATTAAACTGTAGAACAAATGACACAGTATAGTTAGTACCTGTAGTCGGACCACATGTGGCTGTTGTTGTAGTAGGTAGTCCAGTCTCTGGGCATGAGCTCTTCTCACCAGGTAACCTCTGATCCTGGCCTGTAGCTGGGTTACCAGGGTCTCGTTGGCCAACCATAACTGTTCCCTGTTATACTCCGCTGTCACACCTCCAACCACACTCTGACCAGAGGACACATACAACACTAGATTAGTTTTAATGTGTAATGCATTATAAATGACTCAGAACATGTGTGTGGTCTCTGGTGGTGTTCTTTGTGCTATGTATGGAGAAGGTTATTCTGTTAACTGATATTTTGTGGTCTGTGTCATGCAACAAGAATAATACATCATGTCTTAGGGGGCGGCAGGTAGCCTAGCGGTTAGAGCATTGGGCCATTAACTGAAAGGTTGCAAGGTTGCAAGATCGAATCCCCGAGCTGACAAGGTAAAAATCTGTTGTTCTGTCATTGAAAATAATAATTCGTTCTTAACTGACTTGCCTAGTTAAATAATGGTAAAATGTAGAAAGAATACATCATTTCTTATGTAGAATCCAACATAAATATGATAGGGACCTGTATTTCCTCTCTGCGGAGCTGTGTGCTGTTGTGTGTGAAGTCCTCTGGCTCCTCCCAGGTCCCCTCTCTGTTCTCCAGGTTGTAGTAGTAGTCATAACTGTCCTTGATACGGTGTTTCACCCACACACACTCACTGCTGCCTGCTAGAGGAAACAACACCTGGACATCACACATACTCTCACTGCTGCCTGCTAGAGGAAACAACACCTGGACATCACACACACACACTCATTGCTGCCTGCTACAGAGGAAACAACACCTGGACATCACACACACACACTCACTGCTGCCTGCTAGAGGAAACAACACCTGGACATCACACACACTCTCACTGCTGCCTGCTAGAGGAAACAACACCTGGACATCACACACACACACTCACTGCTGCCTGCTAGAGGAAACAACACCTGGACATCACACACACACACTCACTGCTGCCTGCTAGAGGAAACAACACCTGGACATCACACACACACACTCACTGCTGCCTGCTAGAGGAAACAACACCTGGACATCACACACACACACTCACTGCTGCCTGCTAGAGAAAACAACACCTGGACATCACACACACACTCTCACTGCTGCCTGCTAGAGGAAACAACACACGGACATCACACACACTCTCACTGCTGCCTGCTAGAGGAAACAACACCTGGACATCACACACACACACTCACTGCTGCCTGCTAGAGGAAACAACACCTGGACATCACACACACACACTCACTGCTGCCTGCTAGAGGAAACAACACCTGGACATCACACACACACTCTCACTGCTGCCTGCTAGAGGAAACAACACACGGACATCACACAGCAGAGGACACAACACCTGGACATCACACACACACACTCTCACTGCTGCCTGCTAGAGGAAACAGCTGAACATCACTCACTAACCTCCAATTGCATGATTTACACAATAGTTGACTGTAATATGTGGTTGTCGTACCTAGCTACCTTAAGGCAAATGCACTAAGTTGCGCTGCATAAGAGCTAAGGAGATAAATGACTGAAATGTAAATGACATGCTAGAAGTTGGGAAGGTAATGTACGGAGAACAAACAGCCATAAATAAGCTGATTGTATGCCAGGTTACCAGTGGTAGTGTTGAGGTCCTGGCGCTGGGCCAGCTGTGTCTGGTAGGTGTCTGCACACTCAGACAGAACCCCTCTCAGCCCTGCCAGGGGAGACTGGAGGGCATGTAGGGTGGTCTGAGAGTCCCCCTCCGCCACCTCCCTGTTGATGTCTGCCACAGCTCCTGCCACTGCCACAGACAAAACGCACACAGGATCAGTTATGACATTTAACATTTTGGTCATGTTGCTCTTATCCAGTGGTTGGAGAATTGTGATGTGAAGAACTACTAAGAAATGATTTGTTCATGGTTTTGAGTGAATGGTTGGGAGTGAGCATGGTGTGCCTACATGCGAGAGCCTCCTCTTCATCTTGGTTGGCTGTGTGTATCCCTTCTTGAATCTGGTCGAGCCACAGCACAGCAGACTCATCCCCTGAGCTCTGGAGTCACAGACACACAGAGTCAATCTCTGCTTTTCAGAGTGGTAGACCACACAAACATTGACAATCCACACAATGCAATGCATAATTCTAGCTTGAGATGTGCACACATCATTTCAACTTTCTGGTAAAATCAAGTGTTTGAGATACAACCACAGATCTCAAGTTAGGCTTGAGCCCTAACTGAATGTTCTTCTAAGCACTAACCGAGACAGCACATGTAAAAACAAAAATGCCTCCTCCCCCCAAAACATACCTGGGTTAAAATACTTAGCATTCTGTGGTGTTTTCTATTGGTTTATTAAGCCACACATTCCCAAACTGGCAGAGATAACGTTTTTGTAAATATTTGAAGTATTTGAAACCCAGGTATGAAGCACATTAACAGCTACAAAGACAGCGCCAGCATGAACATTACGTTGTACCATTCCCTCTGTGCCCAGAGGTAAGACCTGAGGGAAAATGTCAAAACACATTGTTAGTTAATGGACAAAACAGCCTCAGCTCAGTCCACACCATTGGTCATGGGTCCATGGCTCAAACACAAATACCACTTAAAATAGCAGAGAAACCACACTGAACGTTTATTCAGCCTGCCTGACCAACATTTTCCTTCTCAGACTAATTGTGGAGACCTTTGGGAGCAGAGAGGTTGTCTCCCCAATGACACAAAAGGCAGGAAGGAAGCCAGGAGAAAAAAGCCCCCCTTAGTATGTCAGGAAGTGGATCTGCTTTTGAACAGTGAATTCCCCACTGACCAAACAGTATATAAATACCTTTAGGACGTGCATAAGATAAGCAAGAACTCATACAAGCACAAACATAACATACAGACCAAAGCTAAATAGGAACTTGTTACCATACTTTCTAACTTGAAAATTGTAGTTCCGATCACATGGAATTAAAATGTGTGTGACTCATGGGGAATACTGAAGGTCAAAGCAGGTTCATGGAAACTGTTCCAGGAAGCTTGGGTTTTGAAATCATCCTACTGTATGTTTGATGTTACCCAAGCTGATAATCTTGTTACTTAGTTTAACCGGAGTTAATCTTTTTACTCTAACATTAGTAATTTTGCATTAGACAAGCCATATTTTCAGTCACAGAAAACTGAAAGACTTGAGAAACCTGCTCACACACACAAAAAAAAAAAAAAACTATTTGAGGAATGACAAACAGTAAACTATTAGGACCGTCTCCTCCCACTCGGCTGAATCAGTAGATAGTGTCTGACGCAGAGCAGGAATTCAGTTTCAAGCCTGGACAGGAAACACACACACAGTATACACACACCCTATGCACACAGCCTCACGGTCCACTGCTCACACCAGTGTAGAATGGACTTCCAGTACAGTAGCCTGCTTGATCATGTGAACCAGCTATCTGGATGGCTAGTTGATTCTGCTAGTTAATCCTGATAATGAACAACTAGCCTATAGCAAGTCAATAGAAACACTAGTGGACTTTGAGTTATACAGGGATAATAATAACAACAATGTGGCGGAGACAGGAGAAAGACCGGACCAATACACTGGCTGGGATTCTCTTCTGTCTGACGGTAGGACTGTCTCTCCAGGACAATGGTAAGTCACATTCTTTTTACATTTTCCCATAGGATTTTAGAGAGGACATCATTCTTAAGCCTTTCATATTACAATTGGGGACTTTGCATCCCCTTGGTCAAGCTGCATTTTGGTAGGGCTTCACCAGTTCTGTTTCCCCTCCATCAACAACATGCTTGTTATGCCTAAATGTTTGCCAGTAAATCAGCTTCACAATCGCTAGTGTACGGTTGTCACACATCTTGTATGAATTGTGTAACATCATGCATGTTTTAAACAGCATTTTGAGCCAATTAACTTAAAAAATATCTATATTATTATAATGACATATAATGACAAGTAGAAAACCTCACATCAGAATTAAAATCTGTGTTCTTCACCCCCATTTCACCACAGAGGAGAAAGTCAACAAGACAAAAACAACCGCCTTAGCTGTGTTGGACCCAAGGACGTTCAATGGCAGGAGAGTTCAGACCAACTGTACGGCTGAGGCTGGGCCCCCCAGCTTGATCCACCTGTCCCCTGGGGCCCCTGGGCTGGATGTGAGGCTGGAGGACCCTGCAGTAGCCTACACCACGGGGCTCCTCAGCACCCGGCTCATCCCCTCAGCCTACCTCCTGGCCATGGCAGTGGGCATCCCCTCCAACGCTTATATCCTGGCCTTCCTGAGGCTCCGGGCCAGGTCTTTCTCCACGGCTGTCCTCTACCTTAGCCTGGCCCTCTCTGACCTACTCCTCCTGCTCTCCCTGGCCCTCCGAGTCCACTACCACCTAAACGGAAACAACTGGGTGTTCGGCGAAGCTGCCTGCCGTGTCGTCACCGCTTGTTTCTATGGCAATGTCTACTGCTCTGCCCACACCATCGCTTGTGTCAGCCTCAAGCGCTACCTGGCCGTGGTGAGGCCCTTCCTGTACAGGCGGCTGCCCAAGACGGCCTGGGCGCTGGGGGCAAGCCTGGGGGTGTGGGGCCTGTTTGGGGTGGCTGTGATGCCTGAGCTCCTGGTGAGACAGAGCTTCCTGCTGCCTCGTCTGGGATTCACCACCTGCCATGACATACTGCCCCTGGAGGACTCCCCCCACGCACTGCTGGTGCCCTACAGGTTGGCACTGGTCTGTTTAGGGTTACTCGTGCCCTTTGTGGTCTGTGCCTGGACCCATGTGGCGGTGGTGCAGCATCTGGGTCGCTCGGGCCTTGACTGGACACCCTTCATCAGGGTCAGTACACTGGTCTTCCTCATCTTCACTGTGTGTTTCGCTCCCAGCGGCGTCCTCCATATCGCCCATTACGTGAGGCTGTCCACCAGTGGAGAGGACGGGCTGTATGTGTACTCCAGCGCTACAGTGTGTCTGTGCTGCTTCCACAGCTGTCTGGACCCCTTCCTGTGTATTCTCATGTCCAGGACAACCGCCTCCAAACTGCGCTTCGCCTCTCTCAGGAGGACACAGCAGACACCTGTTCTGGTGTAGAGACTGTGTGTATGTGCCCACTGTATTTAAAAAATATATATTTCAGCTTTATTTAACCAGGTAAGCTAGTTGAGAACAAGTTCTCATTTACAACTGCGACCTGGCCAAGATAAAGCAAAGCAGTGCGACACAAACAGAGTTATACATGGAATAAACAAGTGTACAGTTAATAACACAATAGAAAGAATAAAAAAAAGTGTGTGCAAATGGCGAGAGGTGGTAAGGCAATAAATAGGCCATAGTAGCGAAGTAATTACAGTTTAGCAAATTAACAATGGAGTGATAGATGTGCAGATGATGATGTGCAAGTAGAAATACTGGTGTGCAAAAGAGCAGAAAAGTAAATCAAAACAATATGGAGATGAGTTAGGTAGATTGGGTGGGCTATTTACTGATGGGCCATGTACAGCTTGTACAGTATCTTCCATTGTCAGAGCACAGTGGGGGAGCCCAGAGCATGAACAAGCAAACTACTGAAAATGAAGAGGCAGGAAAGCCGTCTGGAACTACACGCTGTAAACAAGTGAACAGGAAACAGCTCTGCTTGAAATCTGAACACAATGCTATGCGTTCTCCCCTGTGGGATACTATCAGGCGCTACTAAGTTGATGGTTTAGCAAATGTTTTCATTTGTGTACAGTATCAGTAAGGATGTCCTGAAAAACCAGCCGACGGCAACAGTGACGACAAAAACAATTCTCCCAGAGACAATGTTGAGAGACCAGACTGCTTCGGCATGTCCAGCCCACTCATTATCTCAGCCAAGGAAGGACATGCTTACTTCAAAGTTATCATTATGTACTGTTTTGATTTGTTCACAAGGACAATTTGTAAATATAAAACCCTTGCAATACAAATGAACTATTACCATACATTCATTTATTAGTTAATTCCCATTTTAATTCCGTATATTCTATTGTCCACATTGATAGGTGTAGACTGCACACGCCTTTCATTTTAGTCATTTAGCAGACACTCTTATCCAAAACAACTTAGAGTTAAAGTCAGTGCATTCATCTTAAAATAGCTAGGTGGGAAACTACATATCTCAGTCTTAGTAAGTACACTTTACCTACATTTTAGTAGCAGAAAAGTCAGTGCTAGTAAGAGGAAAAAAAGTGAGTGTTCGTTCACGACAGGCTATTTTTAAATGTGAAGGCCAGCATCCCGGAGTCTCCTCTTCACTGTTAACGTTGAGACTGGTGATTTGCAGGTACTATTTAATGAAGCTGCCAGTTGAGGACTTGTGAGGCATCTGTTTCTCAAACTTGACACTAATGTACTTGTCCACTTGCTCAGTTTTCTATTCTGGTTCGAGCCAGTTTACGCTGTTCTGTGAAGGGAGTAGTACACAGCGTTGTACGAGATTTTCAGTTTTTTTTCTTCTTCTTTTTAAAAATGTATTTTACCCCTTTTTCTCCCCAATTTCGTGGTATCCAATTGTTAGTAGCTACTATCTTGTCTCATCGCTACAACTCCCGTACGGGCTCGGGAGAGACGAAGGTTGAAAGTCATGCGTTCTCCGATACACAACCCAACCAAGCCGCACTGCTTCTTAACACAGGGCGCATCCAACCCGGAAGCCAGCCGCACCAATGTGTCGGAGGAAACACAGTGCACCTGGCAACCTTGGTTAGCGTGCACTGCGCCCGGCCCGCCACAGGAGTCGCTGGTGCGCGATGAGACAATGATATCCCTACCAGCCAAACCCTCCCTAACCCGGACGACGCCAAGCCAATTGTGCGTCAGTTTCTTGGCAATTTCTCGCATGGAATAGCCATAATTTCTCAGAACAAAAATAGACTGACGAGTTTCAGAAGAAAGTTATTTGTTTCTAGTCATTTTGAGCCTGTAATTGAACCCACAAATGCTGATGCTCCAACTAGTCTAAAAGCGGTCAGTTTTATTGCTTCTTTAATCAGAACAACAGTTTCCAGCTGTGCTAACATAACTGCAAAAGGGTTTTCTAATGATCAATTAGCCTTTTAAAATGATAAACTTGGATTAGCTAATACAACGTGCCATTGGAACACAGGAGTGATGGTTGCTGATAACGGGCCTCTGTATGCCTATTAGTAGCTACAATCTTGTCTCATCGCTACAACTCCCGTACGGGCTCGGGAGAGACGAAGGTTGAAAGTCATGCGTCCTCCGATACACAACCCAACCAAGCCGCACTGCTTCTTAACACAGGGCGCATCCAACCCGGAAGCCAGCCGCACCAATGCGCCGGAGGAAACACTGTGCACCTGGCCACCTTGGTTAGCGTATACTGCGCCCAGCCCGCCACAGGAGTCGCTGGTGCGCGATTAGACAAGGACACACCTACCGACCAAGCCCTCCCTAACCCGGGCGACGCTAGGCCAATTGTGCGTCGCCCCACGGACCCCCCGGTCGCGGCCGGTTACGACAGAGCCTGTGCACGAACCCAGGGACTCTGATGGCACAGCTGGCGCTGTAGTGAACGTTAATACATATTATATACACACACAAATAAATATTTATTTGATTACATTTTTAGATGGGGGAGCTGTGGGATTATTTAAGATAGTCTGAAGAGGTAGGGTTTCAGGTGTTTTTGGTAGATGGGCAGGGACTCTGCTGTCCTAGCTTCAGGGAGAAGCTGATTCCACCATTGGGGTGGATACAGTACGTGTCACAGAATAAGCAGAGGTTTAAATAAAGGTGCGGGCAGGTTCATTCCGATGATGTTCTTGACTCCAGACAGACTACAGACAGACCCTTGAACAAGCTCCCATTAATCACTGAACATCTCATTCATCTCTCAGTCACTGTCACCTATCCTTCTCAACTAAATGCCTTATTAGGTCTAGGTTACAGATCTAGGTTACAGATCTACAGTCATTCCAAGTGGCACTCTAGTCCCTATATATCGCACTACTTTTGACAAGAACACTGGGCGCTAGTCAAACGTAATGCACTATATACGAAATATGGCAACCTAGAGCTGTAGCCTGGATCTGTAACCTAGATCTGATCAACAGCTGTGATCCCCAGCCTCTGGGTACTAATGCCTTCTCTGTACATGAGATGTATTAAGATGGAGGCTTCTCTGCTCGAGGGAAGATATCTATAGGATCCCATAATAGCTGACAGTCCAGTACCTTACAGATGAGTAGCTTGGTGTTCTGCAGGACGTCATGGTAGTGTTTCGCTGTTGCTGGGTTTACCCCCTGCAGTTTGGCCGTGGGCAGGAGCAGAGCAGAGAGGGTCTGTTCAGGATCCCCAGAGCTCAGCGCCTCGTTGATCTCAGCTATAGCAATAATACCTGGAGGGGAGTTGAGACAGACAGCACGTGTAATGACACTGAGTCAGGGGGAGTTGAACCACACCAAGCAGCAGGGAAACAGCCCTAATGATACTGATCTCAGGACTACTTCATCATCGATGAGCCCTTGAACAACGTACTTAATCCTAATTGGCTCCAGGGGCGCCGAACTTCTACTACTGTATGGCTAACCCTGTAAAACAATACATCTTCTGCACCTATCCGGTGTACGTGACAATAAAACATTGTATTATTATTTAGACTGTATTTATTTCGTCAAGACACTGCTAACTTTTCTCTCAACTTAGTGAATGGTTAGACTTGGGAGACATTGTCTACACCCTATTCCCTAATTAGTGCACTACTTTGACCAGAGCGCTATGGGCCCTGATCAAAAGTAGTTAACTAAATAGGGTGGCATTTGGGATGTAGTCAGTGTCGAGACCGTTAGAGGACTTGACTTACGCTCATGTTCTTCGTGGACCTGTAGGTTGACAGTGTCGATGGTCTTCTGAACATCGTTCCAGGTGAGGAACTCCAGGCCTTGGGACAGGCTCTCAGCTCGGAGACTGATTAGAGTGTCTGCATACCTGAGAGACAGAGGGAGAGGGGGACAGAGTGGGGGAAGGGGCAGGGCCAGGCTAGGTTACACATTAGGCAGACAGACGTTTCTTCTTCTAGTTGTTACCTGTATGTGTGTGTGTGTAACTGTGGAGTTCTCTCTCTGGAGCAGGGGACTCCAACAGGTCAATCGCGAGTTACCAGTAGTTGACCAAGCATTTCTGAAAGTACATGCTTTTTTCACGAGTTCCGCCGCAAACTTTCATGAACAAATCTCACAAGTACCAGACACCACAAGCATCCAGCTACTATCCAATCAAAGCCATCTTGACATTATCCCACCCCTGGTTAGCCACTATTGGCTTAAAAAGCCAAGCGTAACATCTGCCAATTAATTTCAAGCAATATTGCCACTTTAGCAAACTCAGCATGTGCAACAGTACAGAAACATTGCTAGACCGACACAGTGCTCTCTCTCTAGATCCGCAATTAAAAGGGGAATTACACTCAAAAATGTGTTAGCTTTTTTCCAGACCTTAAAAATTGTCTTTTGATGCGATTTAAGCATTGACATGGACTCAGATCATCCAATTTCATTGCTTCTCCAATGATTATTTATATTTTGTTTGTGAAAAATATAAACAAATCCAAAACTCGGAAAAATTCAGCGGCAAAAACAACATTTGGGAAAATACTAAACAGATTTTATAGGGTTAAAGTTGTCCATTTCTTTCAGGAAACTAGGCATATCTCGCGCATCACAACTTCACTGGAGAGTCATTTGAATGTACATTTTTTATTAATTTTCATCAAAATGCATTTTTTGGCAGAAACGCCTTCTGGAACATGTGAACTTTCATGTGCCTTAATAACAAACGTGTATGCAATCTGTAAATACGAATACAATTACTCAATTACAAGTCTAGTTGGTTTAGCCACAGAAAAATGTAGCAACCTTCCTGCTAGCCATGATTGGCTGAGATAATGAGTGGGCTGGACATGCCGCGAGATGAGTTCGGATTGGTCTGCCATGTAGCAGGCTTCTGTCTATTTGAGCTGGTCAGTATGTTTAGGTAATCCTGTCTAACGTGACTTTAAATATATATATATATTGTAGTAGAATTGCATTAGTGTTGCTCTCCACTTTCTGGAGGACCGTGGTTTGAAATCAGTGGAATTAGAGTATGATAGATAAGGAGATGGAGAAAACACCTGTCTCCGGATTACATCTTCAAACTAAGGGCAACCATGGCATGTGAGAGAGAGGAAGAAGCATTCATCCATGTAACAGTCTAGCAAGCAACATTTTCAGATATTGCACGTTTCAAATTTTGTCAGAAAGTTGTTTTCATTTCATGTTAAAGTGTACTGTTAGCTAGAAGTCTAACATTAGCTGGCTGGCTCGCTAACTAGCATTACGTGTATGATCTGTGTAGTAATATTATTCTTATCTCAGAGCCATTTGCATTGCTAGTTATAGCTAACATTGAACCTGGTTGGTTAGTTACCTGCAGATTCATGCAGGGTATTAACGTCATGAGTTGGGATTATGGTTCATTGTTTAGCTAGATAGCTGACTAGCTAGCTACATGTCTTAACATAGAACTCCACTATGCAAGTAACCATTTCAATAGAATGTTAATGTCATTGCAACAACTGTTGATAGATGTAGCTGAGGGGAGAGGGGAGGGGAGAGGGGGAGCTGCTGGATGGTCGACCCTTCACACTTGGTTGTAAATTACAAGACGGAGACTCTCTTTAGTATCAACTAAAGGAATGTCTTTGTTCAGACACTTTTGCCCGCCCAAAACTAACATCCAAAAAGTGATAATGGAACAATATTCAACTAGGGTTGCAAAGGATCGGAAACTTTCCTGGAAATTTTCCATGGGAAGTTAAGCCAAGGAATTTGGGGGATTACACTTAAATTCATCAGAATAGTTAGCTTAGTTTACATTTTTTTGTGTGATACACATAAAGCAATTATAGGTCTTGTGGCATATTTTGGTTAAACTATCCCCAATTCAATGGAATTGCAACCCTCGACATGCACAGTGCATTCACATTCTTCCATCACATGTGCAGTGCACTCCCACCACATTGCCCTCCATCACATTTTCAATTGCACGCTAATGAGATGCTATTGAGCCCACACTACTACACCGTCTAAGCCAAGGGTTACATGCCTTCTGGTAAGTTTTGATTACAATACTGGGTGGGGTGAATATATTTTACATGACATACATGATAATTTGTTAACTAGTAAATAGTACCCTACAGCAAAGTGTGTTTAAATCATTTCTAACTTGTTAACAATTTCTGCTAGTTAGTTTTTGCTACCATGTCTCTCCTAGACATGGCAATATCAGTCTGCCAATATGGACAGCCCCATCAAGAGGATCCTCCTGGATTATGTATTTTGGGAGAGAGTGGTAAGCAGCCCGAAACCTATAGCAGTAGCCATTGCACGGATTGAGGTAGACAATGCCATCCTGTCTGATGTTCAAACTCTGCTTGCATATGTAAGAGAAGAAATCCGTTCGGCCCTGCCCACTTCACTGTTGGTCCAAGCAGAGGAAACTGCAGTTCTGAAATACATTAAAAAGCATGAAGACTTATGCCTGAAGCCCATACACGCCACAGCGTACATGTTGGACACCAAGTATGCTGGCAAGAGCGCCCTGCCTGGTGCAGAGATCAACAAGGCCTATGGTGTCATCACTAACGTGTCTCGCCACCTTGGCCTGGATGAGGGCAAGGTTCTTGGCAGTCTGGTGAAGTACACTTCCAAGCAAAGGCTTTGGGATGGAGATGCAATATGGCAGTCGTGCCAACATATCTCATCGTCCACCTGGTGGAAGGGACTTTGTGCATCTGAGGCTCTTTCCTTTGTTGCCTCCATCCTCCAAATCCCACCAACATCAGCTGCCTCAGAGTGCAACTGGTCCTTGTATGGGAACACACACACCAAAGCACGTAACAGGCTGACCAATACAAGGGTTGGAAAATTGGTGGCCATCCGGGAAAAAAAAAATTGGGCTTTTTGAGCCTGACAAGGAGCCATCCTCCTCAACAAGGTTGGAAAGTGACAGTGAAGATGAGGCCTCAGAGTCTGATGTTCAAGAGGTGGGCATTGAGGAGGTCCAGAGAGAAGACATGGAAGCCTGAGAGGAAGACAACCAAAGCTTTAGTTTCTAGACTATCATTTTCAAGATATATATTGAATATTTTGGGGGGAGATACGAAGGATCATTGGGGATCACTCAATATTCCCTTTCCTTTGTTGTTCAGTGAAATCATCCCATGTGAAGTCAACTAATTAAAGTTCAATTAGTAACTAAATTGTTTTTTTGTGTGTTTTTTCCCACATTTCCATTGGAAGGATTTAATAATTTGCAATTATGTCTACTTATGATAAGTAAAAGGTTTATGTTTCTGTCTCCATATGATATGGTAAATATATCCAATGCAAAAAACAACTTTATGTATAATTTGCATATATATTCCCATTAATTCCCACGGAGAGTTTCCACCTCTGAATAGTCCCAAAAATGTGCAACCATATATTTAACATAATGTGGGAAGTTGTCAGTGGGGAACTATGGAAAACTAATGTCACATTGTTTTTTATTTTGTGATGTTATTAAAAACTGTACCAAGGACCAAATACTGTAACTTGGAAAGGATACCCCCTTTATCTGTCAAGTTTTTACCCAATATGTTGTGAATACAATATGAAAAGTACTGAAGCTGTGTGTTTAGGAATGTGATTTTAGTTTTCTAATGATAGTTTTTGATATGTTTTGCACATTAAATAGCCAGGTCCCGTCAGAGAGCTTGTCAGTATGACAGAACGCCCCTTTTGACCAAGAGTGCATAAAGGCTTGGAAGAGGAATCAACCCTTAAACCAGGAAACATGAGGCTGGTATCTTCATGTTGGAAATGGTTGAAACTTTGAACCTCAACACGAGGTGAAGAAATTAACACTTTCCTATGGACCAGAGAGACGAAAAGCTGCAGCTCATGTCAATCGTGGTCCGAAACCTGAATGCCAACACGATAAGGAAGAGGCTAGAAGCTCACCTTAGACAATCACTTGTACAGCTGATTAGCTGTTTTAAGTCAGATCACGAAAAGCGAATCTAAGTGAGACTATCCTATGACACTCATCACCAATCGGAACCGTCGGCTAGCTTTCTTCCAGAGTGAACAACAGTAGAAGACAGGAAAGGGGAAACCCCTTGCAAACAATCAGAGCCATACAGCTGGAAGGCCAACAACTTCCCGAGAAGGCTTGTTCCGACCGAGATATATGACGAACGAAGCCATTTCACACTTACATTTATTAACGATCTCTTATTCCAAACGGGCGGTGGTTCGTGTGCAAAGTTTGAGGTTTATGGGAGAATAGTTATAGAATGTGTTCCTTTTTCTCTGTCTCCCTCTTTATCCCCCTCTCCATCAGTGTAACAAGCAGTCATATTTTGTCAGTCCATTAGGGACCTAAGTCTCATGTAAAGGGTGTATGTTTATTCTGTGTTATAATTTATTTAGCTAGTAAATAAATAATTAACACAATTTGGTTACGAGTGGAAGGTTACGAGTGGTCAGAATGATGATTTGATAAGAGGTAATGATTAATAAGATGACAGTTTATCGATGAAATAGATAAAGACCTATGAGTTTAATTCAGGAGATGGGAACTCTAAACAAATTCTTCTGTGGTGCCCCAAATACTAATGTTAATTGTACATGATTCATTTAAAATTGGGTAACAATTAAACAAAGTTAATGGATTAAATAAATAAGTCATCAGATTAATGGAAGTAAAGTCACGACACAGAGCGCAGAACGACTGATGAATTTACAAACGCTCAACACCCGTTGAATACGGCCGGTGTTAGTAAACGTTGGAAAAAGAGTGTAAATTGTTGTCGGAAGCACAATTGCAGTCATCAACGCTCTGGATAACATAAAAACAGCCTAACCAGGTCAGGTCAGATGAATTGAGAAGGAACAGTCCTATGACATATCAACGCTCTGGATAACATAAAAACCGCCTAACCAGGTCAGGTCAGATGAATTGAGAAGGAACAGTCCTATGACATACACACACAGGAGACAGGGCCATGACTACACCAATGAGAGGAACCACTTAAGTTCCTGCCTAGCAAGAGATGTATTGGCTGTCTAGATGTGCAAGGAGTTGACTCTTCCCAGTAGCGGGTATAAATATATGTACTTGTGGAAACATGTCTGTCTTTTCAGCTGTTTAACCCAGTGGGTGAATAAACTTGTTTTGAGCTTTTTCTAGTTGTCCATTTGAGTTTCTAACCTGGTTTGTCAGAAAGAACCTAATAACACCAAGGACCTGTAAAGTGTTGCAGGGGAGAAGAGAAGCAAGCTAGAAAAACAATTAGTAACTTCAAATAAGTTACATTTCATTTTAGTAGCTCTCATGCAAGAAAAGGTTGGAGACCCCTGCTCTAGAGGGACAAAAGGGTAGATAGTTGTGGTGTTACCTGTGATACAGTGCCTTGCGAAAGTATTCGGCCCCCTTGAACTTTGCCACCTTTTGCCACATTTCAGGCTTCAAACATAAAGATATAAAACTATATTTTTTTGTGAAGAATCAACAACAAGTGGGACACAATCATGAAGTGGAACGACATTTATTGGATATTTCAAACTTTTTTAACAAATCAAAAACTGAAAAATTGGCCATGCAAAATTATTCAGCCCCCTTAAGTTAATACTTTGTAGCGCCACCTTTTGCTGCGATTACAGCTGTAAGTCGCTTGGGGTATGTCTCTATCAGTTTTGCACATCGAGAGACTGAAATTTTTTCCCATTCCTCCTTGCAAAACAGCTCAAGCTCAGTGAGGTTGGATGGAGAGCATTTGTGAACAGCAGTTTTCAGTTCTTTCCACAGATTCTCGATTGGATTCAGGTCTGGACTTTGACTTGGCCATTCTAACACCTGGATATGTTTATTTTTGAACCATTCCATTGTAGATTTTGCTTTATGTTTTGGATCATTGTCTTGTTGGAAGACAAATCTCCGTCCCAGTCTCAGGTCTTTTGCAGACTCCATCAGGTTTTCTTCCAGAATGGTCCTGTATTATATCTTCCCTGTCCCTGCTGAAGAAAAGCAGGCCCAAACCATGATGCTGCCACCACCATGTTTGACAGTGGGGATGGTGTGTTCAGCTGTGTTGCTTTTACGCCAAACATAACGTTTTGCATTGTTGCCAAAAAGTTCAATTTTGGTTTCATCTGACCAGAGCACCTTCTTCCACATGTTTGGTGTGTCTCCCAGGTGGCTTGTGGCAAACTTTAAACAACACTTTTTATGGATATCTTTAAGAAATGGCTTTCTTCTTGCCACTCTTCCATAAAGGCCAGATTTGTGCAATATACGACTGATTGTTGTCCTATGGACAGAGTCTCCCACCTCAGCTGTAGATCTCTGCAATTCATCCAGAGTGATCATGGGCCTCTTGGCTGCATCTCTGATCAGTCTTCTCCTTGTATGAGCTGAAAGTTTAGAGGGACGACCAGGTCTTGGTAGATTTGCAGTGGTCTGATACTCCTTCCATTTCAATATTATCGCTTGCACAGTGCTCCTTGGGATGTTTAAAGCTTGGGAAATCTTTTTGTATCCAAATCCGGCTTTAAACTTCTTCACAACAGTATCTCAGACCTGCCTGGTATGTTCCTTGTTCTTCATGATGCTCTCTGCGCTTTTAACGGACCTCTGAGACTATCACAGTGCAGGTGCATTTATACGGAGACTTGATTACACACAGGTGGATTGTATTTATCATCATTAGTCATTTAGGTCAACATTGGATCATTCAGGGATCCTCACTGAACTTCTGGAGAGAGTTTGCTGCACTGAAAGTAAAGGGGCTGAATAATTTTGCACGGCCAATTTTTCAGTTTTTGATTTGTTAAAAAAGTTTGAAATATCCAATAAATGTCGTTCCACTTCATGATTGTGTCCCACTTGTTGTTGATTCTTCACAAAAAATACAGTTTTATATCTTTATGTTTGAAGCCTGAAATGTGGCAAAAGGTGGCAAAGTTCAAGGGGGCCGAATACTTTTGCAAGGCACTGTATGTCAGATAGTTGTGGTGTTGGCTACCTGTGCAGGTTGTGGTGTTGGCTACCTGTGCAGGTTGTCCTGATCCATGTTGCTGAAGCCCAGAGGAGAGTCAGTCAGCTGTTCAGTAACAGCCTGGGGGTCCTTGGTGTCCAGGACCTCGTTGAGCACGGCCACCGCAGACAGCATCTCTACTGCCACACACAGCTCCTCATGCCCCAGTCCTGCCTGCTCAATGCAATCAGACAGAAGGCTCAGTGACCATATACACCTGGACAGACACACAACTGTCTGCACACTGGCGAACCAAGCTAGAGAAATATATTACTACTTTGTTGTGCCAACTAGCACCAGCTCACAACAGTACAAGTTTATATGATAGCTTAAAATAGAAAAGTGTAATTTCAACTCAAATGTGTGTGTGTGTTAGTGTGTGAATGCCTGCATGCGTTCGTCACCTTTGCCCCCTGTATCTGCAGGCTGAACAGTTCGGTCTGGTAGAGGTTGGCAGCTGTCTGGTAGACAATAGGAAGCTGGGCCTCTGGGTTCATCAGCTCCTCCACCGTCTCTGCTGCTATGCCATGACGAATGGCCGCGTTGATCGCTACAATGGCCTCCAGTTCTGAACAGGAAACCAATCATACTAATCAATTTCTTATAATGCAGATGGCAAAAGATTTACAACCTACAAATACACAAACACATTTATTCTGATGTAATTCATATAAATTACTGGAATGATACATATAAATTACTTACTTCGTTTCTCTGCCTCAGCAAAGTCGTTAGTGGAGCTGACCACCCTCTGAATCTCCTCCCTCTGCAGCATCATTGCACCTCCAGCATCCTGAGGTCCAAGGAGAAAGTGTTTGGGTGACAAGTTCAATTTAATAGAAAAACCCTGCTTCTGTAACACTAACACAACTTTAATCAACAAATAAAGTCTGGGGCTGTTAAAGGCAAAAACACATCCACCAGTGTGTTAGTATTCTCCTTTCCTTTGACAGGACACCTTATATCCCAACACCTGTAAAAACCTACTAGACATGCATCCACTACTTTGACCACTTGCCTTACCAGTGGTGTAAAGTACTTCAGTAAAAAAAAATTTAAAGTACTACTTAAGTTGTTTTTTGGGGTATCTGTATTTTACTATTTATATTTTTGGCAACATTTACTTCACTACATTCCTAAAGAAAATGATGTACTTTTTACTCCATACATTGTCCCTGACACCCAAAAGTACTCGTTACATTTTGACAGGAAAATGGTCCAATTCACACACTTATCAAGAAAACATCCCTGGTGTCTGATCTGGCGGATTCCCTAAACATAAAAACACTCCATTTGTAAATGAAGTGTGCCCTGGCTATCCTTCAATAAAAATAAAAAAAATACAATTGTGCCGTCTGGTTCGCTTTAATGTAAGGAACTTGAAATATTTTATACTTTTACTTTTGATACTTAAGTAAAAGTAAAAAATTATTTGGTTTTAAATATACTTAAGTAGTATTTTACCGGGTGACTTTCACTTGAGTCATTTTATATCAAGGTATCTTTACTTTTACTCAAGTATGACAATTGAGTACTTTTTTCACCACTGGGCCTTACTGACCTGAGCCTTGACTTCGCAGTAGGAGGTTAAGTGCTCCAGGTACCAGTGGGAGTTTGCCTCCTGGACCCCCAGCATTCCCAGAGCGGGCACCCTGAGCCCAGCCAGCAGAGCAGCCTCGTCCTGGGCAGAGATGGCCTGGTTCACCTGCTGCACCGCCACCTGGGCTGGAGAGACAGACAGGAGGGAGCAGGGGTTGGATGGAGACACTGGCCAAACCCCCCCCCCCACCCATACTACCTCTAGACCATGTGTGGAGGCCCGAGAGTCATTGATTAGTTAGAAACTCCTCTCACCTAGTTGTCTAAGTCTCTAATGCAGCTCTAATTGGACACAAATTGAGAAGAAATAACGAAAAGCAGCAGACACACGCCCCTACAGAATTTGAGTTTCACACCCCTGCTCAAGTCCTATCCTAGAGATGTTCATTATAGAGCTGAGGTCATAAGACAGGAACTGTAGTTACTGTTAACAAGGTCAATGCAGCTCTGGATCTCCTGCTGGGTCAGCAGCTCCTCATAAACATCTCTCTCCTCTGTGGCTACAGATGAGCGCTGAACAGGGAGACAAGAGAAAAGCATTGTCTTAGACGGACTATAAACGTACATTCGTAAAAGGATAACACGAGATTCTGGCAACCAAGCCGTTTTCTACTTAACCAGAGTCAGATGAACTCATGGATACCATTTTTTTTGCATGCTAGCTATATCGGTAGACTTCCAGTCATTGCTCAAATACTAGTTAACATTGGCTCACAAAACTACTTTCAACTTCCTTCAAACTGCACACAAAGATATAAAAATGGTATCCATGAGTTTATCTGGCTCTGGTCAAGTAGAAAGAATATTTTGCACTATCCCTTCAAGCTTTTTTAAATGTTGTGCATATTGAAACTAAATCTGTCATGCTAAAATAGTTGATAATCTGGACATCATATTAACTTCAGATTTCATGTCTTTGCTGAAGAAATGTGTAATTTAACACAGTGGGTTAAATGTTTACACAGAGTTAGTGAGGAGTATGGGAGGAGAGATGCCAGTTGGTGTGGGAAGACTAGTGTTGTAGTGGGAGTTCAGCTGACGCTGCAGTCACTGGAATGTCATGGCAAGTTTCAGGTGGTTTAGAACTTTTGCTTCGATGTCATTTTGATGTTGATAAAATCCCAGTAAAGTTTGCTAAATTCCATAAGCAGGCAATTTTAGCTTGGATGTTAGCGTATAAACACAATTTTTACCCTCACAGATACTTTATATGGAACAACAAAGATATACGATTTAAAAATAAGTATATATTTTTTTGTAACTGGTTTGAGAATAAAATGATTTTGGTTGGTCAGTTACTGAATGAGGATGGATATCTACTCATATATGGGGAATTTCTTGATAAATTTAAAATTCCAATAACCCCAAAAGAACATGCAATTGTTTTTGATGCGATTCCAAGGGGGGTTGTATCTTTTAAATTTCTCTGTGGTTGATGTAAGTAACATAGATTTACATGAAAATATATTAAAATCGGCAATATTAACATTAAAGACAAATGTAGTAATAAACAGATTAGCAATATTGTTTGTGATACTACAATTCCATCAGCAAGATTCTCTTGGTCAAATATCTATGGTGATATACAGTGGGGGAAAGCATGGAAAATTACTAACAAATATTGTATCAGTAACAAAGTAAAGGAAGTTTAATTTAAAATGTCACATAGAATTTATCCTGTGAAACATGTTTTGGAAAGATTCAAGCTAAATATTGACTATAACTGTGATTTCTGTGGAATGGAGGAGACCATTTTGCATTTGTTTTTTGCCTGCGTTTATAGTTGAATTTTTTGGATTGACATACAGAATGTTACAAAAAAAAAGGACAGGTTGTACTATTTAATGGTTTTGATATGATTTATTTCAGAAATTCTGACATAGATAACGATATAGTATATTTAATTCCAACTGCAAATAACACTAGGTAAATTTCATATTCACAAATGCAAATGGTCTAATTCAAAACCAAACTTTTTTCACTTTATAAATTAACTTAAACAATATGGCACTACTTTAACTAAAATGACAAACAAAAAGGCAATTAAAACTTGTATTATTAATGAATATGATTTGTTTAGGATTCCTGGCAATGTAAATAGTTTGTATGTATGCTTGTTGCATGTGACTATTCCTCTTTTGTTTGTTGATATTTGATAATATATATATTTTTTAAACAAAGTATTTCAGGTGGTAGTCACTGCAGACAAGACTCATATACTACCAATTCTCACTACCTCTCTGCCTGGTCTAAGAGGTTTCTGTTCAGAACAGGATCAAGTTGCTGATCCAAGATCAGTTTTGAAAATTCTACCAGAATCAGGGCCCATAAATCTCTGGTCAAAAGCAGAAATCTTGAAAGAGAATGGGATGCCATTTGGGACGCAACCTTTTTTTTAAAAACTGACTCTTGTGTGGAAAGGACAACAACAGGGAGGCTCTCAGAATTCCTCACCCTGCCTGAGGCCTGGTCCTCCTTGCTAGCCTTGGCCCGGCTCAGTGTAACCTGGTAGTCCTGGGCCAGCTCTTCCCCAGTGTTCCTCAGCATGGCGTTGGGGTTCTTCAACGCCCCCATGGTCACTGTCGCCTCACCCTTATCCACCGCCTCGTTGATGGCAAACACAGCAGCGTGCACTGGGGACAGAGGCAAGAATAAGTACCACTCAGCAGCAAACATGTCTCTCTATAGGAGGTCAGACTTTTGTTAAAGCCCAGCACTAACACAACAGATTCAACTTATCATCAAGGCCTGGATTATCTCAATCGGATGTTTTTGTGCTGTGCTGGAACCAACCCTGCACACCCTATGGGTCTATTCATGAGCAGGATAGAAGACCAGTGGTCTCCAGAGGAAATCCAGTGGACGGAACAGTGTACTGTACTACTTACAGGCTGCCTCGTCCACTGAGAGCTCGTTGGCCAGGATGCCTCCTATCTTACTGAAGGTTGGCATCTGGATGCCGTACTTCTCCAGCTCACTCCGCATGTTACTGATCTCCTCCTCTGTGGGACAGACAGGATCACATTACAAACAGGTCAGCCAAACTGGCACAGCAGGAAACCTCTATACCCTAGGAGCAAATGAGGTTGGTGGCACCTTAATTGGGGAGGACGGGCTCATGGTAATGAATGAAGCGGTATCAGTGGAATGGTATCAAGTACAACAAACACATGGTTTCCAGGTGTTTGATGCCATTCCATTTGCTCCGTTCCGACCATTATGATGAGCCGTTCTGTGCCTAGGAGAGGGACTGCTCATTCACTAGCAACCTATATAACATCAAGACACACTGGAGATTTTAAACAGAACGGTAAAGAGACGTTTGGTATTTCACACTTCACTCATATCAACCACGTTACAAATCATCTCCACAGTGCTTATCGAATTGAATACGCAGCTGGGAGCGAGTGATGACATTCTGTTTCGATCAAAACCAAACATGAGCGCCAATTATGTGTCCTTACTGCACGCGCGCGCGCGCCAGCCGAGGCAATTTAAATGAGTCTTCAGAAGACACCCTGAGGCTCATGTTTTCCTTTAGTTTTAAAGGGAGGTAGTAATCACTAGAGTGGTTCTTCCTTCACGACAACGCTGTATGTTATGTCAGCGTTCATTCTGGAGCAGTTAGCTACATGCTCATTACACCGTCGTACAACTACACAGCAGCTGTTGTTACAGGTTCAAGGACCCAGCCGCCAGTTCAAACCTGGCTGGTGCCAGGCAGAGAAGAACGCTATGGGTTGACGTTAGAGTACAGGAGGAACTCCAGCTATGGCTCTTATGATACCTCAAACTATCATGATGTAGAAGAGCTGGTATAGCCTGGTCTTACCTGTGAAGGCCACTTTCCCCAGCAGGTCCTGGATCTGTGGTGCAATGCCCAGTTTGAACAGGTATAAGCTGTGGGGGGGGGGGAATGGAAAGGAATGAAGCTCCAAATGTCAATTCATTAACTGATCTAGATTTAACAGTTAGGAAGAAAGGGTAGCAAGCTGAAGCTAAGATGTGGCTGTTTACTCAATAACTCAGAGGCAGGGGAAACCTACATTTACAAACATCTATACATCTGCATCCATCCACACTTCAGCTGCGCTTCAATACTTCAGAAATGAATCCTTCCTCTTGCCTTGGGTTAGCAAGGAATCCACCATATTCCTTTTACCTATGAAAGCATGTCAATCCAATCAGTGATGACTTGAAGGAAATGAAGGAAGGAAGGATGCATCCCAACAGGACCTTGAAACATCCATCTGCTCCAGACCGAACTAGGAGAGTGTCAGCCAAACGGCAATGTCCCCTTCTCCCCACAGGGGGGCATTGTGTGCTCAGAGAAAGCAGCAGTAACAATCCTGACATGCAAACTGCACTGTCCTGAGTCCCGTCAGCCTGAAACTAACCTAAGACGGCAGGCGTGGAGTGACACCTGAGCGGAGTCCACATTTCTGTTTTTCAGGGGAAATGGAAGTTGAAAATACTGTATCCCTGAAAACCAGAAATATCCGCTTTCTGCCAATGGCGCTAACTAAGGGTGGCCTGAAACAAACAGGTGGCTGGAAACTGAATTAAACGTTCATCTGCCAGCAGGTTCCTGATAAGTTGGCATTCATTAGATTGGGCTAGTGCCTGTAACTGTGTGTATGAGGAGGCTATGATAGTGCTATTTTAGCCTCTAAACTCAGTGTGTGTGTGTGTATGTGAGTGTAAACAGGGACACCGGCCTCTTCTTTAGGGCTGTAGAGTCTGCTGAGACAGAGGTAAGGCCAAATGTTTAATACATTGTTAACCCATGGGTGCCTGGCAGACTCAGCCCTGCTGTGAGATCAACAGCTGACTGAGACTTAGGATAATGATGGATGCTTCGTTAGATCATCCTGCTGACTTGGCCAATAAGCACGTAGGAAGGACACAGAACAACATCCTCCTCCACACAAACACACACTCTCCCCCCTCTTCACACACACGCATACACAAAATGTGGCACCGTCACCAACACACACACGCATGCCCAACCAATCCCATCAGATCCGGAGTGAATATTTATGTTCAGTTTCCATTTTATTGTGGTGCCTTTCAATTTTTCCACTGTACTGAATTCTCAACAAAGACCCATTAGCCCAGTGTGTCTACTTCTCCTCAGAGCTAGTGTATTCCCTGGCTCCCAGTGGGGGTTAGACCAGCCTGCCAGGAAGGAAGATCACATGTGTGTGTGTGTGTGTGTGTGTGTGTGTCCGCGCACACAGGGAGGGAAGGAAGCTGATCCTCATGGGCCCTGACCAAACAGCAAAAAAAAAAATAAGGAAACAAGCCAACTCGCTAACACGTTCACTCCAATTCTCTACCACATTCAGATGCGAGCCACCCTTTTCTGTACACATTACAGTGTACATGACATAACTGAATACATGACAGTCAGTGTGGGCACAGAAAGCAGAGCCCGGGGGGGGGGGGGGGGGAAACTGTCAGTACAAAACCTCCCACTAGTAGTGACATCACACAATGACTAAGTGTCACTACAGAGCTGTTACTTCCACTAGCACCACTACTACCACAGTATGACAGCAGCTCTCAGGTGAGACTGGAGACGGTCTCAAATGGCACCCATTAAATAGTGCACTATTAAAATTATTATATAAAATAAAAAATTTAAATAAAAAAGTCCACAATTTCGTGGCATCCAATTGGTAGTCCAATTGGTTGTCCCATCGCTGCAACTCCCGTCCGGACTCTTTAGATCGATAGGGCTCTGGTCTAAAGTAGTGCGCTAAATAGGAAAAGGGTTGCCATTTGGGATGCAGACTGAGTGTAGTCTTGCCCGTTTCTTTTCTGGAGATGTTAACAGGGGGTGTGTCTACTACAGTATGCAGTGATATCAGTTATTCAGTGTTGAAAAGGATGAGCCAGTCAGCCGTTACAGTACGTTGCTGGACCTTAGCCCTCTCAAGCCTGTGTGACGAGTATGAATGCACAGTTCATAATCAGGACATGATCTTCAACACACTTTTATTTGACTAATGAAGTTATTCAACAGTTATGCCTCTAAGTATAATAATCAGAGGCCAGCTCGCATCAAATAGGTGTGAACCTGCCATAACATTGTGTTATATAACATTATGCTATGTAATGTGTGTATGC
This sequence comes from Oncorhynchus mykiss, assembly GCF_057628025.1. Lineage (NCBI taxonomy): Eukaryota > Metazoa > Chordata > Actinopteri > Salmoniformes > Salmonidae > Oncorhynchus > Oncorhynchus mykiss. Next base: position 33,268,153 of record NC_143027.1, on the reverse strand, counting down.
TGCATATGCCAGTGCATTCAGAAAGTATTCAGACCCCTTGACTTTCCACATTTTGTTACGCATAGCCTTATTCTAAAACGTATTTAAATAGATTTTTTACACCAATTAATCTACACATAATACCCCATAATGACAAAGCAAAAACAATTTATTTTTTCTTTAGCAAATGTATAAAAAAGAATTACACTGAAATTACTTAAGAATTCAGACCCTTTACTCACTAATCACTACCTTTGGCAGTGATTACAGCCTCGAGTCTTCTTGGGTATGATGCTACAAGCTTGGCACACCTGTATTGGGAGGAGTTTCTCCCATTCTTCTCTGCCGATCCCCTCAAGCGCAGTCAGGTTGGATGAGGAGCGTCGCTACACAGCTATTTTCAGGTCTCTCCAGAGATGTTCGATCGGGTTCAAGTCCAGGCTCTGGCTGAGCCACTCAAGGACATTCAGAGATTTGTCCCAAAGCCACTCCTGCGTTGTCTTGGTTGTGTGCTTATGGTCTTGTCCTGTTGGAAGGTGAACTTTTGCCCCAGTCTGAGGTCCTGAGTGCTTTGGAGCAGGTTTTCATCAAGGATCTCTGTACTTTGCTCCGTTCAGCTTTCTCTCGATCCTGACTAGTCTCCCAGTTCCTAGTCCCTGCTGCTGAAAAAACATCCCCACAGCATGATGCTGCCACCACCATGCTTCACCGTAGGGATGGTACCAGGTTTCCCCCAGACGTGACGCTTGGCATTCAGGCCAAAGAGTTCAATCTTGGTTTCATCAGACCAGAGAATCTTGTGTCTCATGGTTTGAGAGTCTTTAGGTGCCTTTTGGCATAGTCCAAGCGGGCTGTCATGTGCCTTTTACTGAGGAATGTCTCCATCTGGCCACACTACCCTAAAGGCCTGATTGGTTGAGTGCTGCAGAGATGGTTGTCCTATCTCCACAGAGGAACTCCGGAGCTCTGTCAGAGTGACCATCGGGTTCTTGGTCACCTCCCTGACCAAGGCCCCCAATTCAATTCACCCCCAATTGCTCAGTTTGGCTGGCCAGGCAGCTCTAGAAAGAGTCGTGGTGGTTCCAAACTTCTTCCATTTAATAATGATGGAAGCCACTGTGTTCTTGGGGACATTCAAATGCTGCAGAAATGTTTTCGTACCCTTACCCAGATCTGTGCATTGACACAATCCTGTCTCTGAGCTCTACGGACAATTCCTTTGACCTCATGGCTTGGTTTTTGCTCTGACATGCACTGTCATATAGACAGGTGTGTGCCTTTCCAAATCATGTCCAATCAATTGAAAACACCACAGGTGGACTCCAATCAGGTTGTTGAAACAGCTCAAGGATGATCAATGGAAACAGGATGCAGCGGAGCTCAATTTCGAGTATCATAGCAAAGAGTCTGTATGCTTATCTTATTTACATAAGTTTGTTATTTTTTATACATTTGCTAACATCTATAAAAAACTGTTTTTGCTTTGTCATTATGGGGTATTGTGTGTAGATTGATGAGGCAAAAAAGTGATGTAATCCATTTTAAAATAAGGCTGTAATGTAACAAGATCTGTAGAAGAAGTCAAGGGGTCTGAATACTTTCCGAATGCACAGTAGAGAAGAAAGCCTAACGCTGGAGGATGTGAAGTTAAATCCCCTCTGAGCAGGATGAAAACCATTTCCAGTTCCTCTTATATAATACAGGTATTTCACTTGTTCTCACTGCAAGTTAGGATTGCACATGAAAATAAGATAAATCAGATAAAAAGATGGAACTACTGTAGGCCTATTTATTAAAAAACAAAAAAGCTGAGAGACAAACACTTCTACTCCAGCTTCCAAAACAACATCTGGCTTTACTTCTAGAGCCTGATGATATAATGTGTGAGAATGACATCATTGCCATCACTTGTATACTTGGACAATATTATCAAAGGAGACACTAAATTACTTGAGACAGCCTAGGCCTACAGATTGAGTAATTTCCTGTCTACAGACGGTTTCAACGTGTACAGGAAGTCACCTCATCTGTTCCGAGAGTGAGTTTGGGAAATGACTGCTTATTGCCACACCTTTGTCACTCAAATGTTGAAGATGGCACATGTTTTAACCACAAACTGAAACCAAAAGGACCACAGACTATAATAGTTTCAAAGTCAACGTTCATCCAGTCTTTTTCACTTCTCTTGTTTCACACAATCTTGTTAGCTTTTTCAAATGATCCCCTTTAGACAGTGATATCATGTGATATGCTTTTAGGACTCATCAAACCTCAGAAGATGAGCTAAAAACATACAGTGCATTTGGAAAGTATTCAGACCTCTTGACTCATCAATTTGCACACTATACCCCATAATGACAAAGCAAAAACAGGTTTTTAGTAATGTTTGCAAATAAAAACAAACTGAAATACCACATTTACATAAGTATTCAGACCCTATACTCAGTACTTTGTTGAAGCACCTTTGGCACCGATTACAGCCTCGAGTCTTCTTGGGTATGGTGGCTGGGCCACTCAAGGACATTGAGACTTGTCCCGAAGCCACTCCTGCGTTGTCTTGGCTGTGTGCTTAGGGTCGTTGTCCTGTTAGAAAGCCCCTGTCTGAGGCCCTGAGCGTTTCCATCAAGGATCTCTGTACTTTTTTTGTAAATAATGTATTTCAGTTTTTATTTTTATAGATTTGCAAACATTTCTAAAAAAAAGTTTTTCACTGTCATTATGGGGTATTGTGTGTAGATTCTTTATTTCATCCATTTTAGAATAAGGCTGTAACGTAACAAAATGTGTTAAGTCAAGAGGTCTGAATACTTTCCGAATGCACTGTAGACCTCCACAATATAAAGTGTAGTGAAGAAACAGAAACAAGAAATAGACTAGTGTGTGGTAGACACAAAGAGTAAGATGATGTAAGCAGTAAGCCTAAAGGGGAAGGGGGAGGGGGGGGGGGGGGGGTCAGTAAGTGACAAAAAACATCTTGTTGGAATTCTGTCTTACCTTAGTGCGTGTATGCAGTACACTACCTTGGGCATGTTTTTGCGATCGTACACATCTGTCGTTTCGGGATAGAATATCTGAAAGTAGAAACCAGAGGAGGCATTAGTCATGGATCTTTCATTAGTGTCTTCTGATACCTTGTTTAGTGCAGCGGCCAAGGAGTCATATCAAGAACACTACATCTTTCAGGCTGTCAGTTTCATTTTCAAGCTGTGGCAGTCTGACACTATTCCTCTGTATCCTCCTGGTCACTGCCACACACATTTAATTACAGTGTGTGCTTCCTTTCTCACTATACATACAGTACATCTGGCTGCTGTGTACGTGCATGTGTTTTCTCCGAAGGGAACAGCACTGCTGGACAACAGTGAAGGGAACAACCGTGAAGCAACCTATTCCCCTGCCCTGATCATTCTTGTCAATTAAAATGAATAGAGAAACATTTTCAAGCATCAATAATGACAAGAGCCCATAATAACCATATGAATAAACAATATCTCATATTCATTAGTTGTATGTCTACTCCTAAGATTCTGCTTCCCCCAAAACAGAGGAACTAATCGATTGATTTGATCATCAAACAGGCATCTCCAGAGCGGTTCCAGTCTTACCATCACATGGCATGACGATAAGGTAGCATTCTCCATATCAGCTCCAGTGGGAAATCTTTTGTCACTACCCATAAAAGATGCATTGGTGCTGATAACACTATTTGTGGTAGCAATAGTAGTACAGGCACCACAGCTACACCCTCCTAGCGTTGGTCTCAGGCCTCTCATAAGAAAGCAGTAGAACGGCGTGCTCCATTTACCTGGCCCAGTGAAAGTCTCACAGGTGTTTGTCTGCGTATGTGTATGTGTGTCCTTTGACTTAGTAAAATCTGTCATAAAACAGGCAACTCAACCTTGTAATATCACCAGTTACTACCAGGTTATGATACTGTATGCCGCTGGAAGGAGGGACTTGGGCAGTGTGTGTGTTAGTTTTACCTTGGGTAGTCCTACAGATTCCATGGCCCGTAGCCACTGCACCGTGTTGTCTGTGTGTCTGAAGTGAAGTCCTGTGTGCTGGAGACAAACACAGGCAAAGCAGAAACATTAGATCCCAGCAACTGAGTCTGTTGTATATAACAAATAGCATGTTTTTGGTAGGAAACGCACGCACCAAAAGATGGAGTGTGTGTGTTTGAGTGAGTGTGTTGTGTCAGCACAGCTGCTGGCTGTAGGGGGGTTGCTATCGCTCTGCCCCATGGGAGATGGTTGACAGGAAGTGGAAATGTCTGCAATGGATCTGGGATTAGACACTTCCTGTCTGACTCCATGGAGGTGTGTGTGTGTGTGTGTGTGTGTGTGTGTGTGTGTGTGTGTGTGTGTGTGTGTGGGGGGGGGGGGGGTACTAGATAGGGGAGGAAGTGTGCGGGAGAGCAGAAGAACTAGATAGCGGGGAGATGGTGTGGGGGAGAGGGGGGGGCGGACTAGATAGTGCCTACTACCACCCAGATTTGTGGTCGTGTGTGTCAGTTTTATTCAGTATCCTAGTAGTTTAGCTAAATTAATGGTCTGAAAAATAGTGTCAAGTAACTTGATAAGAGCTTCAACAGAGCTTGATAAGAAATGGCATCATGCCAACTTGATAGAATGTTGATCTGAAGTGTAAGAGTATTCCGTGGTAAGAGGACAAAGGTCACCTTGTAGCGGGCCTGGTCCCTGTCGTAGATCTTCTTCTCAGACACCATCTTGGGGGCGAAGAACTTAGCCAGTTTTCCAAGGTAGACTCCGTTCCTCAGACCCTCCTCTAGCTCTGTGGTGGGCGGCAGCTCCTCCTCTACACACGCCTCCATCCACCTGGGGATACGCACAAACACTGATCTCAGAACGGAAAACATGGAAATAAATCAAAAATGTTTCCTGCTTTGCTCCTTTGGGGGGGCACCCATTATGGCATAATTGACCTGAATGGGGATGCCCGTTCTACTAATTCTATGATGGCAACATCTGTTGTCATTCATTTGGAGACGATTGGAACATAAACTGAGGGATCTCACAACAAAATGGCCACATCTCTCAAGTCATTCATATGGAGCAATAGGGAAGAGACATTGATATCACAACAGAATAATAAGTTATTTTCTAGAAACACGGACCAATGTTTCCTTTCGATGATTTGTTAGGCTGGGTATAGGGTCCTGTCCTGACTTTTTATCCTAACGGTGAGGCCAGATAAACACAAGCAGAGACACAGATCCCAGAACTTCGTAGGTACATTTAACTATCACAGCTTTGAGGAGCGTATGGATAATGTAATTTCCATTTAAAAGGACCCATGAGCACAAACATGTGACGTTCAAGCATATCAAATTGGGTGTCAAATGAAGGCTGAGAACCTATATTTTTGGGAAATTAAAGAATAGATACATTTTTCAACCATTTTCCATCCAGAAAATTGGGCCTAAGTAATGGCTTTGATTTCTGGTCAAACGTATTGAAAAGAGGACTTAGAAAACCTCTACTAGAAAAAGTTAAAAGAAATTAGAAATTCACAAAACGCAATATTGTTGAAGTAAAGACCCTTGCCAACTAATAACCACACTTATTTAGTTTGAGAAATAATTTCTGTAAGTTTAAGAACCATTGCCTTGTGCCTTGTAATTCATTTACCAAAAACCCACACACAGGCCTAACAATTAGTTTGTGTTTTTACTGATATACATTTAAGTGATTATAACTCATAATTCTGTTACCAAATCGGAATTCCAGCTATTTAATTGGCTACAATGGAAAATCATAGTAGTCACCTGCTACTGTTCTCCCTTCCACTGGCATACTGTTGTTCAGCTCATCTCTCTCCCCATCTCTCATGTTACCTCTCCTGGCTCTTAATTACACCTACCCATGAGCCCCCTCTCTTTATTTACTGTAACCAGCATCTGCACCCACTGAGCACCGACTGACACCGGACGTTCAAAAGTTATTGAAGGTGGGTCAGTCTGCCCTGACCTTGATTTCAACGTCCATAGACGTTTTTTGGGCCGGTCTGGAATGGCCTTGATTTGACCTGAATTTAATTTTTGTAAATTTTTTTTTTTTACACATTCCTTCTCTCCCCAATTTTGTGATATCTAATTGGTAGTTACAGTCTTGTCCGTACGGGAGTTGCAGCAATGGGACTCGGGAGAAGCGAAGGTCGAGAGCAATGCGTCCTCCGAAACACGTCCCTGCCAAGCCGCACTGCTTCTTAACACACTGCTCGCTTAACCCGGAAGACGGCCGCACCAATGTGTTCGGAGGAAACACTACAACTGGTGACCGAAGTCAGTGTGCATGCACCTGGCCCGCCACAAGGAGTCGCTATAGCGCAATGGGACAAGGACATTCCGGTCGGCTAAACCCTCCCTAACCCAGATGACGCTGGGCCAATTGTGTGCCGCCTCATGGGTCTCCAGGTCGTGGCCGGCTGTGATACAGCCTGGGATCAAACCCGAATCTATAGTGACACCTCAAGCACTGCGATGCAGTGCCTTAGACTGCTACACCCCTCGCGAGGCTCCAATTTGGCCCAAACATTTAGAGTGCAGTCCAGTACAGCAGTATAGAGTCAAGTACAGTATAATGTACTGTACTGTCCTGTCCTGCGAAGTTCAAACTTGTGAAACAGACGTCCATGATTGGTTCAGATTTGGTCTGGTCCAACCAAATGTGGTCTTGTTTAGGGGCAAAGCTCATTAGAATAATAGCCAGTGTGTAGAACAACACCCATACATTCAAAGGATGATATTGCATTTTTCTAATTGTGTACCTATTCAGGATACATCACCATGAAGAGAACAACATTCATATCCATAATTATGCATTTATGTGTAGTACAAATCAGGGACCCATGATGTAATTCCATAGTTCTGTAATTCTTACTGTAGTTCAATACCCAAAATATATGTTTTCATACTCAAGGTGTCCTGTCATAGCTGACACCCCATTCTATCTGCAGTTTTGGGAAAACATGGCCACATAATGGGAGGATTGACACATATCAGAATAAAAAGAAACGCATGGCTTCTCTCTGCAACTTTACTATTACCATTACACTTCATTATTATGCATTTAATTATTATTATTCCAGTTATTACCTCAATGTTAGTCTGGTATACAAATGAATAAAATGTCAGATTGGAGAGGATTGTCACATTTTGATATTGACAACACAGATGCTATCAGACTCAAAAGACATGTAATTTCACTATTGCATTACACTTTACTGCTTTTCTTTTATTTTTTGTCTTGTTTTTGATGCGTACATTTTGGTTAAATGTACAGTACCAGTCAAAAGTTTGGAACCATTTCCCTGCTTGACCGCTAGTTTTGTAGGCCTAAGACAACAGTAACATACAGTACCAGTCAAAAGTTTGGACACACCTACTCATTCAAGGGTTTCTTGAGCGGGTTAGAAGTAGTTTTGCGAGCCAATGCTAACTAGCGTTAGCGCAATGACGGCGGCAGGGTAGCCTAGTGGTTAGGGCGTTGGACTAGTAACCGGAGGGTTGCAAGTTCAAATCCCCGAGCTGACAAGGTACAAATCTGTCGTTCTGCCCCTGGACAGGCAGTTAACCCACTGTTCCTAGGCCGTTATTGAAAATAAGAATTTGTTCTTAACTGACTTGCCTAGTAAAATAAAGGTAAAAATAAAAAATGACGATGTCATTCGAGTACAACAAAATAATCACGGGAGTAGTCAAACCGTCAAGAAATGTCAAATGCCCATCCATATATTTTAGTTATACATTTTGGATTCAGCTTAAAAAATAAAATCTTCCACTTTGACATTCGAGTACTTTGTTGACAAGAAAAGTGCAGTTAAATCCATTTGAATCCCACTATGTAATACAATCTAATATGAAGAAATCGAAGGGGTCTGAATAGTTTCGCAAGGCACTGTACCATGCCAGGTTGGAGAGGATTGGCACGTTGTCCTTTTGACAACATTAGTGCATAATAGGCCTCAGAACCAGAACAACCTTGTCGACTGCTGTTGAATAATGACTAGTCAGACACAGATAACAATTTTTGAAAGAACACTGATTTATTTATTACTAGCAAGCAATGAAAACATGCATTGTATAACAATTTATGTAGTTTATCTACTTGGGGAAAAAAGTGAATACCCCCCCAAAAATGAATTAGTCATTTTATTTTTCATGACGGTCTTCATACATAACCGTCAGTTACAGGGTTATTAAATTACCGTCACAGCTCTAGTCTCAGCGTAATCACATTACCGTGGAATTTTCCAGAACAAAATACAATGTTTGGAACAAAGCCGGACCCTTTGAACCTAGAATAGCACCCTGTATTATCGGCATATTCAACAGAAATTAAGAAATACATTACCTTCAGTGTTATCTTGTGATCAAGCCATCAATGTTTTGTGATTATTGGTGTCGCAAAAAAAAATTGCTAACAGGTTAGCAATTAGCATATTTGACATTTCAGTGGAAATACAACTACTATCAGCTTTTTGAAAAGCGGTTTAGCAACAATACAAAATTAAATTCAGCATATGGTCCACAGTTATTGGCCACCTTATTATTTTGTTCAATTACAAGATATATCCATTTAATTATGTTCAAAAAAGAGACATCAACCTCGCATCCAAAGTGTTTACAAGATAGTTGACTTGTTGGCTAGCCTTCCAGTAAGTCCTGTAGACTCTTAATTTTTTCTTCACTAACATCTTCTTCAGTGTTGTAACCAAATAATGTTTCATTTATTTTACAGATTAATCTTATATATGTTTGGAGAAAGTAGATAGGTTTAATATGAACATGTAAATGAGTATGAATCATTTTGCTAAAAAGTTGGATATTAAATTGTGGTCTGTCGCGCAGTCGAATTTTACAATATACAGCAGTGCCACAAAAATGTGTGTGTGTGTGTAACTTTTTTGAAAACTTGATATCTAAATTTCATAAACAGCAATGAAAATCGGTGGTCACCTAGCTAGAAGAGTGTTTTTAGTCGCAAAACGTACTGTTATTTTCCAGTCCATTTAAATGTTGAGATCAAGGTGATTACATCCTCCAACTGCTAGTGTATGTCTGAAGTTAGGGGGGAAATGATCTATTCATGGGTTGTTTTCGTCACAATATTGTTTTGAACATTTGTTTTGGACTGATGACCGACTGAGCATTCTACTGAATGCATTGTCAATGAGCGCTGATGAAGATTTCATCAAAAGTGCATTACAGTGTCTTGGGAATACAATGACATTTCAAAAGATGGGAAATAATTAGTAGGACAAGCTTTTGTCATCATTTTGATGTCACCAGATTGACTTTAGATGCAGTATAATGTTAGCTGGCTAGCTAAGATTGAGGGGAGACCACCAGATTTTTGATAGTCAAATAGCTAGCAATGCTAACGTTAGCTAACTTTGCTAGCTAATGACAACATTGCCATTGTCTAAAGTTGGAATTTGACAACATGTTAATGATGGCAAAGTTGTTTCCTACTAAATATTTGCCTACTTCATCAATGTCATCGTATTTCCAAGACACTGGTGTAATTTAGACTAAACAGTCGTTAGCCTCCATTCAGAATGACTGGGCTTCTAATGACTTTTGTGCACCTCAATGGTGCAGCCGGCAGAGGGCGGCTTGAGAATGTTCATAACAATAGCATGACGTGACAAAGGTGCAACCTATGAATTTCCCGCTCGTTTTTTGGCTTCAGTTAACTTCTCTCGATATGAAAGCTGTCGTCATGGATACAAGCAGATATAAACAAACAGAACCTTGGTCTGTCCCTTACCTGAGATCTAAGAGCATGTGAGCCGTCACCTGACTGGCTGAATGGCCGCCTACACTAGTGCCACGAGAGTCAATATTGGCTTTTGCCTGTACCTACAGTCCATGGTCCAAGAACAATGTCGTCAAGTTTGTCAAAAAGCACCCTGGAAGCACCTGGATGGTCAAGACTCTTGGAAGAATGTTCTATGGACAGGTGATTCAAATGTCTAACTTTTTGGACAACTTGAGTTCCATAATGCCTGGCGAAAACCAAACACTGCATTCCACAGTAAGAACCTCATACCAACATTTAAGCATGGTGGTGGTAGTGTGACGGTTTGGGGACGTGTGACGGTTTGCTGCCTCTGGACCTGGATGACTTGCCTTAATAGAAGGAACCATTAATTATGCTCTGTATCAGAATTATACAGCAGAATGTCAGGCCATCCTTCTGTAAGCTGAAGCTGAACAGCAGCAATGATTAAAAAAACGGACAATAATTCTACATTAAACATTTCTAAAAAGCAACAGATTTTAAGTTTTGGGATGGCCTAGTCAAAAGTACAGACCTAATCCCAATTGAGATATTGTAGTAGGACTTGAAAACAAGCAGTTCATGCTTGAAAACACACAAATGTCAATGAGTTACAGCAGTTCTGAATGGGAGTGTGGGCCAAAATTCCTCCACAGGGACATGAGACTGATCAACAACTACAGTAAGTGTTTGGTTGGAGCTCTTGCAGGTACAGGTGGCACAACCAGTTATTGAGTGTAAGGGGGCAATTACTTTTTCACAAAGGGCATTGGGTGTTACTTAATTTATTTCATAAACAAAGTTATGCATGTAATTGTTGTGTTATTTGTTCACTCGGGTTCCCTTTAACTAGTATTAGGTGTTGGTCAAAGATCTGATAACATTCAATATAAAAAGAAAATGCAAAAGTAGAGAAAATTACAAAGGGGGCAAATACTTTTTCACAGCACTGTATACAAGCAGCTACTGACATAACACATTACACGTCAGTGTGTCTATAAATGGACTGACATTCTTAGTGATGATAACCGTCTCGGTCTGTGTCATTAATTGACTGGTACTGACCCAGTGAGAAGAGGCCATTGATCCAGCTCCCACACTCACTGTCCAGCATACAAAGGAACCAACACCTTAGGCCACACATTAAACTGGGGAGTTTTTCAGGATGAAAATAAATGGAAGCAAAATCCTCGAGGAAAACCTACTTCAGTCTGCTTTACACCAGACACTGGGAGGGGAACCTCTCCAAAGTGTGCACAGTTCCTAAGCAATTTCAATGCACTTTTATGACTCTTAGAGTCTTCTTAAGGCTAGGGGGCACTATTTTCATGTCCGGATGAAAAGTGAGCCCAAAGTAAATTGCCTGCTACTCAGGCCCAGAAGCTAGGATAAGCATAAAATTGGTACATCTGGATAGAAAACTCTAAAGTTTCTGAAACTGTTAAAATTATGTCTGTGAGTATAACAGAACTTACTTGGCAGGTGAAACCCAGAGGACAAACCATCCAGGAATGTTTTTTTTGAGGTCACTCTTTTCAAATGGGTTTTCTATGGGGATCTAGATTTCTAAGGCACTTGCATGCAGTTCCTATCGCTTCCACTAGATGTCAACAGTCTTTAGAAATTGGTTGAGGTTTTTCCTTTGAGAAATTAAGAAGTAGGGCTGTTCAGAACGAGGGTCGAGTCTAGTGTACTGTTGTGGTTGGGGCGCGTGACCTGAAAGCTCGCTCCACTTTGTTTTCGTCCGGTATTGAACACAGTTTATTCAGTCTTAAATTTGATAGATTATTTAAGTTTACAAATAGCCAAAGTTGGAAAAGGAAAGTTGTTTGAAATGTTTGGATCAGGTTTACAGATGACTACAAAGTATCTAATAAGTTATGTTCCGCAAGTTGGAACCGGTGTATTTTCAGAATCAAACGCGCCAAATAAATTTACATTTTGGGGATATAACGACAGAATTAATCGAACAAAAAGGACCATTTGTGATGTTTAAATGGACATATTGGAGTGCCATTCATGGTAAACCATGAATTATATAGTTATTTCTGACTTGTGTCGCGCCTGGCGGGTTGAATTATGATTTTCATATGTTTGTTTGATGGGGTGCTGTCCTCAGATAATAGCATGGTTTGCTTTTGCCGTAAAGCCTTTTTGAAATCTGACACTGTGGCTGGATTAACAAGAAATTCATCTTTAAACCGATGTATAACACTTTTATGATTTATTATTATGAGTATTTCTGTTTTTGAATTTGGCACGCTGCTATTTCACTGGGTTTTGTCAAATCAATCCTGTTAACGGGATTGGCGCGGGAAGTTAACTTGTTATGGCTGCAATCCCACTAACGGGATAAGTGTCATCAACAACCGCTAAATAGCATAGCGCTACATTCAATAAATATTACTAAAAATATTTATATTCATGAAATCACAAGTGCAATATAGGAAAACACAGCTTAGCCTTTTGTTAATCCACCTGTCGTGTCAGATTTTGAAATTATGCTTTACAGCAAAAGCAATTCAAGCGTTTGTGTAAGTTTGTCAATCGCATAACAAAACATTATGTACACTTAGCATTAAGTAGCTTGTTTACCTTTGATGATCTTCGGATGTTTTCACTCACGAGACTCCCAGTTACACAACAAATGTTCCTTTTGTTCCATAAAGATTATTTTTATATCCAAAATACCTCTGTTTGTTTGGCGCGTTATGTTCAGAAATCCACAGGAAAGAGCGGTCACGACAACGCAGACGAAAATTCAAAATAGTTTCCATAATGTCCACAGAAACATGTCAAACGTTTTTTATAATCAATTCTCAGGTTGTTTTTAAAATATACAATCGATAATATCTCAACTACAAATGTCACAGTAGGAGAGGGAAAAGCAATACCTATCATGTGACCACTTGAGATGTTGTTATCTTTCTGGCTAATTTTTCAAAATAAAAGCCTGAAACTATGTCTGAAGAATGTTAACACCTTGAGGAAGCGATAGGAAAAGTAACCTGGTTCATATCCCTTTAAATTCAGCAAAGGGAGGCTATGGAACATAGAGTTTTGAAAATAGAAGCCACTTCCTGTTTTGATTTTCCTCAGGGTTTCGCCTGCAATATCAGTTCTGTTATACTCACAGACAATATTTTGACAGTTTTGGAAACTTGAGTGTTTTCTATCCAATACTAATAATAATATGCATATATTAGCAACTGAGACTGAGGAGCTGGCCGTTTACAATGGGCACCTTTTCATCCAAGCTACTCAATACTGCCCCTGCAGCAATAAAAAGTGAATTGTTAAATTATTAAAAAGTTAACTCATAAGCAATCTTGGGGTACCATGGGAAAAGTTATTTAACGAGATACTATCTCCCGACTTAAATTCAAAAGATAAATATCTCTTACATCAATAACAGTAAAGTATTAATTATCATCTCATTCTGAATGTCGTTGACTTCAACTCTGCACAAACCCTAGTCTAAATGATGATTCAGCGATAAATAAATCATCAAGACAATTTGTGTAACTAATCACACAGAATTACATAAACGCACACAATATGTTGAAATGATTACTAACATAATCCAATAAAAAGTCCCTAGTGGACAACCCCATATGACGGCTGGTTACACAATGAAAGGGGTGGGGAAAGAAAGCGCGGGAGAAGGAGAAAAAGGAATTCAACTATCGTACATACAGTTCAATAATACTTTCATTGTGAATATGGATATTTAGCACCCTAACACCTACTCATTCAGATTTAGAAATGCAACATATTTACGCTTATATGTCTTTGTCGTCTCTGTTGAAACCCCTCGATCCATCTGTGACGAATAGTCCGACAGAAAGTCTCTGGTTATGTAAGTCTCAGGTTGTCCACCAGAGGTCACAATGTCCTTACTAGTTGGCTTTGTTCTGGAAGTGTTCGTTAGACTGGATTCATTAGACGTTCCAATGGTCGTTTGATAGGGAAATGTTCCTAATTTCTCATCTTCGGTCGAGTTTCCTAGACTACGTTACATGCAGAGCTGTAGGCGGTGCATGTCTTAGTCTAGTAGTCTTATTCTCTGTTGAATTTCAGAGGGTCTTACCATTTCGTAACATTCAGCTCACGCTGTCGGTCACGCTGCACATATACTGGTCTAGTAGTTTTAAACCATTTTACACACTAGTAGCAACCCGGCAATGTACTGGTCTAATATGTTAATTCTTTAGGGATCCTTTATAAGCACTCTGGCAAAAGGGGCGTTCCATCCTTTTGGCATAATGTCTGTGCTCACGTTGGCGTGGTTACTGACTGGGTAAAACTTAATATGAAAAACATTTCTCATTTAGAAAGCTAAAATCACATTTTATCTTCTCACAAATAGTTTATTTAATCATATAAGTTACAACATTTAGATATAACTCTGACATATACATTGTGAAAGCTCTTAAAAGTTACAATGTTTCCATTATTGCGTCTTTAAAGATATGATTTTGTAACAGTACATCAAATCATGGATCATAAACGTTGACACTTTATATTAATTTTATTCTAGTATGACATCAAAGCTGCATTTATCATAATCCTCAACACATCATCTTTCAAAATACATAGTCATCTTACATGTTCAGCATTTCCCTCACTCAGACAACAAAAAAATTAACCAATTACTGGGAGGGATGGGGCAACTTCTTGTTGCGTGAGGTGCTCAAGTTCAGAATGTCTGTGCGTCAAAAAACCTATGCAGCGCTGTGAAGCGAGCCAGAGCTCGGACATCATGTATAGATTATTACTGTAAAGCCACTACATTCCAATTTAGGCGCTTTTAGTGCCCAAATCAGCCTGTGTAAAGGGCTACGAAAAAGGTTTATTTTGTATGTTTAGCTCACATATCATTTAAACGTATGCATTAAGGTGTCTGTAATAGAATAAACGTGGCAAAAACTAATTTAGACATGAATAATTGCATTTCTATAACTTCCAACATTGTAAAACATACTTTAGGAGTGCCAAGATGGAGGTGCGGTAGCTTCTAAACAGTGCCCCCCATCATCTGGTGGTCAGAGCATTGGACTAGTAACCAGAAGGTCTCAAGTTCAAATCCCCAAGCTGACAAGGTACACATCTGTCGTTCTGCCGCTGAACAGGCAGTTAACCCACTAGGCTGTCATTGAAAATAAGAATTTGTTCTTAACTGACTTGCCTAGTAGAATAAAGGTAAAATAAAATAAATAAAATCTAGTGTATATAAATCATTGCACAAACCCCTTGAAAGCTGGACTTACACCAGTCATTTAGATGTTGAACATTGTAGCAAGTGTATCAAGTGAGAATAATGTTAAGTTCCCTTTAAAATGTAAAGGTAAGATTTGTTTCACAAACGAATTTCCTTGTAATATGTGGGGGGGGTGTATGTTCAACACAGAGGATACTGTTATTATTACCAAAGCCACAAAAGGGCCAATTAGTCGCATTTTGTAACCCTTTGACTTGGCTGTGTGAGCTAAATTTGTAATTGATCGCACTGTTGCTAGCTGCACAAGGTACCTGGTCACCTCAATCAAAACGTCCTAATTTTGGGGTGGATAAAACCATCAATTGGTTAAACAGGTAAGTGCATTATCCTCATCCTTCCTGTAATAAAAATGTCCGCCCTGCTGCTGTGCCTGCCCTTTTCGATGGGGACAGGTGTTAATGTTTTGTATACTCTGTGTATAATATTAGCCCACATAAAGATGAAGACAAATTCATCTCTATTGTACATTTTTTTTTTATCTGAACATTCTGGAGCTCTATTTTGACAGCACAATATAACAAGAAAAAACGAAGTCAACCAAAAACTCATGCAGCCGTATACAGTGATTGTCATATCAAAATATGCTGAATCATGCACTACTGCTTGGACATGTTAGACGTTATTCATAATAAAGTTGTTACGTCTCATTAAAACAGGCCTAAAGACAGTACTCTTTAGAAAGGCTTTCTGTTTATAGCTGTGCTCCTTGGTGTCCTTCTAGCGTCAGCTGCCCTGTGTAGTTGTGGCCATTTTTTTATAACCCCTTTTCTCCCAAATTTCATGGTATTCAATTGTTAGTAGTTACTGTCTTGTCTCATCGCTGCAACTCCCGTATGGGGTCGGGAGAGGCGAAGGTCGAGAGCCATGCGTCCGCCGAAACACAACCCAACCAAGGAGCACTGCTTCTTGACACAACACACATCCAACCCGGAAGCCAGCCGCACCAATGTGTCGGAGGAAACACCGTACACCTAGCGACCTGGTCAGCGTGCACTGCGCCCGGCCCGCCACAGGAGTCACTAGTGCGCGATGAGACAAGGATATCCCTTCCGGCCAACCCTCCCTAACCCGGACGACGCTGGGCCAATTGTGCGCCGCCCCATGGGTTGTGTCCATTTTTTGTCTTATTTGGTTTTAATTTTATGCAATTTGAGATTATTCTGCATAATGAAAAGTGCTTTACATATATAATGTATCTTTATTATGCTTATTATTATTTATTCTCAGTAGTTTATTACACTTCTTAATAAAGCATTATGAATTACTTTAACTTTTTAAGATGCCTCAAATGTACTGTGTTTTTGTCTGTTCTATTTTATTACAACACGTTTCTTTTACTAAAAAACAGGTGTCTTGACTGTGATAAGGGCTCAGGAAATATGACTAACCTGTCTATGCCATTGCACAGCCACAGACTTCTACAAGCTAGAGCCACTGTTGAAGTTACCGCCTTCTTAAAGATTGTGTTCCATTAAATAATATAACCAGCTGATATTACGGTTTCAATAAATTGTTCTTAAATTTAGCAATCATGATTTGTTATCTGTTTGGTTATGATAAATTAGGCATTGTTGCACATTCTTGGCATAGGCCTTTAGATAAATGTGAACATATATCTTTTGAGTACTCCAACAGTCAAAAAATGTCAAATGCCCATCCCTAATCCAGCCTACCCTTCTCCATCCTGCCCACTCCATCCATCCTGCCCACTCCATCAGGCCTAACCCACCTCCATCCTGCTCAAGCCATCAGGCCTGCCTCCTCCATCCAACCTTTCATGACAACATCCCTCCTTAGTCTCCTTTAATTAAAAAGGTGTGCGCGCACATAGGCTAAACCACCAAAGCAAAGACAACACTCTACCGCAACACGCGTCAGCACAATGAACACAAGCAACACACCATCCCCTCTCCTCTGTCAGCACTAACTCATCTGAGCGTGTGGTTCTTAATGGACAACCACAACAAACAGTGGGGGAGACATGATGTTATTGTGGCGAGTCAGACCATTCCGTGCAATGGTACCCAATCATGTTGATTGATTTATGCACTTAACTTCATTGTGCATTGTACAGTATCATTGCAGAATGAAAGGTTAATTGTATCTGACTATCATTGTAAATTCCTTTGTTTGTCCTACAATCTTACTAAAGGGGAATAGCTAAAGTGATAATATGCTGTAATTCTTCACCAAAACCCTGCTGGCGAATGCCAAGATAGAGTTTATGGGGACGTATTATTACAGCAAATTGTATATCAAAGGAAACGTGAGAGGATGGTGACGGACACAGAAAAAACAACTCTTCTTAAATAGAATGCAAAAACAATCAGCAAAACAGACTACTTGTAGATGACAAGAACAGGTCTGCCTCTTGGCCTGGGCTAAAATAACAGGAACATGAACACCTTTGGCACATTTAGCCTTTGAGGGTGCAGTAACCAACACCAGTTAAGTCCAGTACTATTCAGTGAAACCAGAGCCTGTATTCTTAAAGTGTCTCAGAGTGGCAGTGCTGATCGAAGAACAGATTAGCCTTTAAGACCATAATGGATAATATTACATGGACAGAAAGAACCTAATCCTAGATCAGCACTGCTATTCTGAGACACTTTGTGAATATGGGCTCAGATATAAGTTGGTCCAATGCGGTCATTCTGGGCCATAATTTTCCTGGAAAACTGGAGAATTAGGGCAACAGGACTGGAGAATGACTGGTGCCTCATGCAAGTCATTTTTAAATCAGTAACAAGGAGGTACACCGTTACTGATAAACTAACAGGATAACTTACACTTCACATACAGCAATTTGTAGCCCGTTTCTACCACATTTGTTGTGGAATGAGTAACACACACACAGAGTGTCCGGTCTGTGCATTGGGAGTAATGTGCTGTGTCAGATCGGCACACTTCTGCACTAACATGACCAAATGTAAATCTAGCATCTTGGAACAGTGCCATGGCCACTTTCCACTCACTGCAGTACTGTGACTACCGAACTGGCCCAGGGGACTAAAGGAAAAACACAACCAGGCTGGCCCTTGCAAAAATAACCACAATAACAAGTCAATAATAGAGGAGGTGTGACTGGAGGCACAGAGGGCTTTGTGTGGGTGGCTGATAGAGATAGCAGCACATCATACTATGTCCGTCTGATGACAGTGAACACTTCATGAGAGTTGGTTGCGTAGCAGGTTGGAAAGAGGGCCGGCTAGAGCTGATGTAGTGGAGGAGAGGGGAATTTGAAGAGGGTATAGATACAACGCTGGGAAGGTTATAGTGACACACATGGGTGTTGTAGTTCCCTGATGTAAAGGACAGGAAGAGTATTAATGCATAATGAATAAGAAGAGCGAGATGGGGAAAAAAGAGAGACAAAAAAAGGTAACAGTAAACATGTCGTCTCCCACGAGCAAGGCGCATCATTCACCTAAATTTTATATAAGTCGGGCCAGTGGTGTCTGAGATACTGCGTGTGACTAATGTACAGTTGAAGTCAGAAGTTCACATACCACTTAACTACATTTAAACTCAGTTTTTCACAATTCCTGACATTTAATCCTAGTAAACATTCCTGTCTTAGGTCAGTTTGGATCACCACTTTATTTTAAGAATGTGAAATGTCAGAATAATAGTAGAGAGAATGATTTATTTCAGCTTTTATTTCTTTCATCACATTCCCAGTGGATCAGAAGTTAACATACACTCAAATAATATTAGGTAAAATTGCCTTTAAAATTGTTTAACTTGGGTCAAACATTTCAGGTAGCCTTCCACAAGCTTCCCACAAAAAGTTGGGTGAATTTTGGCCCATTCCTCCTGACAGAGCTGGTGTAACGGAGTCAGGTTTGTAGGCCTCCTGACTCGCACAAGCTTTTTCAGTTCTGCCCACAAATGTTCTATGGGATTGAGGTCAGGGCCACAACTTTGGAAGTATACTTGGGGTCATTGTCCATTTGGAAGACCCATTTGTGACCATGCTTTAAGTTCCTGATGTCTTGAGATGTTGCTTTAATATAGCCACAATTTCCCTACCTCATGATGTCATCTATTTGTGAAGTGCATCAGTCCCTCCTGCAGAAAAGCACCCCCACAACATGACGCTGCCACCCCCGTGCTTCACGGTTGGGATGGTGTTCTTCAGCTTGCAAGCCTCCCCCTTTTCCCTCCAAACAGAACAATGGTCATTATGGCCAAACTGTTCTATTTTTGTTTCATCAGACCAGAGTACATTTCTCCAAAAAGTACGATTGTTGTCCCCATGTGCAGGTGCCAACTGTAGTCTGGCTTTTTTATGGCGGTTTTGGAGCAGTGCCTTCTTGCTGAGCGGCCTTTCAGGTTATGTTGATATAGGACTCGTTTTACTGTGGCTATATATACTTTTGTACCTGTTTCCTCCAGCATCTTCACAAGGTCCTTCGATGTTGTTCTGGGATTGATTTGCACTTTTCACACCAAAGTACGTTCATCTCTAGAAGACAGAACGTGTCTTCTTCCTGAGCGGTATGATGGCTGCATGGTCCCATGGTGTTTATACTTGCGTACTATTGTTTGTACAGATGAACGTGGTACCTTCAGGCGTTTGGAAATTGCTTCCAAGGATTAACCAGACTTGTGGAGGTCTACAATTTTTTTCCTGAGGTCTTGGCTGATTTCTTTTGCTTTTCCCATGATGTTAACTTTTTAAGGCTAGGGGGCAGTATTGAGAAGTTTGGATGACTGAGGTGCCCAAAGTATACTTCCTGTTACTCAGGCCCAGAAGCTAGGATATGCATGGTAGTATTGGATAGAAAACAATCTAAAGTTTCTAAAACTGTTAAAATAATGTCTGTGAGTATAACAGAACTGATTTGGCAGGTGAAACCCAGAGGACAATCCATCCAGGAAATTTCTTTTTTGAGGTCATTGGACTTTTCAATGGGAAAGTCTAATAATTAGGACCCAGATTGCAGTTCCTATGGCTTCCACTAGATGTCAAGTCTTTAGAAATTGTTTCATGCTTGTTTTTTGAAAACTGAATTAGTATTCGTATTCTTTCGAAGTGTCCCTCAGAAGGACTCAAATTTTTTGGCGCGCGTGAATGAGAGCGTGCTCCTTGTTCTTTTTCTCCGGTATTGAACACAGTATATTCAGTCTTAACTTTTTTAAATTATTTACATATTAGGGTACCTGAGGTTTGATTAAAAACCGTGTTTGAATTGTTTGGACGAAGTTTACAGGTACATTTTTTGATTCCTTTGTAGGCATGTGTTGGGCAAGTTGGAACAGGTGGATTTCTGAATCAAATGCGCCAAATAAAATGGCATTTTGGGCTATAAAGAAGGACTTTATCGAACAAAACGACCATTCATTGTGTAACTGGGACCCTTTGGATTGCAAAAAGATGAAGATCTTCAAAGGCAAGTGATTTATTTTATCACTATTTTTGAGTTGTGTGACACCTGTGCAGGTTATGAATTCATGTTAATGCAGGAAGTGGGTGACGTGCTGTCCTCAGATGATCAAATGCTATGCTTCGCCGTAAACCCTATTGTAAATCGGACAAAGTGGTTCCATTAACAAGATTCTAAGCTAAAGAATGGTATATAACACTTGTATTTTTATGAATGTTTAATATTACTACTTTTGTATTTTGAATTTCGCACTCTGCAATTTCACCAGATGTTGTCAAGGTGGGACGCTACGAGCGTTAAGCAAGTTAAGCAAAGAGGCACCGAGTTTGAAGGTAGGCTTTGAAATACATCCACAGGTACACCTCCAATCGACTCAAATGATGTCAATTAGTCCATCAGAAGCTTCTAAAGCCATGACATCATTTTCTGGAATTTTCCAAGCTGTTTAAAGGCACAGTCATCTTTGTGTATGTAAACTTCTGACCCACTGGAATTGTGATACAGTGAATTATAAGTGAAATAATCTGTCTGTAAACAATTGTTGGAAAAATGACTTGTGTCATGCACAAAGTAGATGTCCTAACCGACTTGTCAAAACTATAGTTTGTTAACAAGAAATTTGTGGAGCGGTTGAAAAACAAGTTAATGACTCCAACCTAAGTGTTTGTAAACTTCCGACTTCAACTGTACGTACAGTTGATTACTCCCCCTTGGGCCAATCAGTGTAATAACATTTAGTTAAAACTGACCTCTGTAGATAGACACATCATCCACATAAGTTGACAAAATCGGGTCAGCGCTGTCTGAATATCGAGTGGGTTAGCTAGACTCATATCCCTGAGCATGCGTGCCAAATTTTAGCACTCTGCGTCAAACAGATTCAAAGACAAACATGTGCCCGTTATAGCACCAGCTTGTGGTCGATATGAATGTTCTTGCATATGTTGAGTCTTGACAGTGTTTGCAACAAATTGTTACCATACGAATATACTGTAATTGACTGATTTATATGCATTTATGTGCCAGACCAAGCCCATGTGAATGTTTATTGGTCAATATCAACCATGTTGTTTTATGTATTAGTTTGTAAAATATTGCTTTCAGAGACCTTTGTCCACAGATGCAACATATTAAGTTTTATGCAGATTGGTCATTCGGTGCCAGAAGAGTAGCATTTTAAGTGTTTTTCACAAAATTCTAAATGGCAGAAAACCGATCATAGCAGACCTTATGGATCCCAGAAGCGAATTTGACCCTTGTGACGAGAGGGACCCGTATACTGAATTTGAAGACTTTGGGTCAAATGGGGTGAGGGGCATGACCTTTCAAAGTTTGCATTTTCAATCTTGTTATAGCACCACCATCTGGCTAATCAGCGTAATTTTCTAAATGCCGGATCTCTATGACAAGACGCAACATTCATTAAAACCGGGCCAGTGTTGTCTGGGATATCGCGTGTGACTAACATATGAACGGGCGGAGAGACGGAGACAGATCCACAGTCCCCTCCCCGATTTAATTGTTGGAGAACAACAGAGCAAGAAAAAGAAACAGGGTAAGTTGAAGTCAAAGAGAGGAGCATTCAGGCTCAGTCAGTAACAAAGCCCTCCAGCCTCTGAAACTGCACATCCTGGAGTGAAACAATGTGGTTGTTTGTATACAGCTGCTTGGAGCACAGGTCCAACAACAGTGTTTACAACTCCCCAGCCACTCTTTCCTGTCATTGTTACTGTCAGACCTGTGGCCAGGCTAAACAACATATTGCCTACTGCTCTCTGGGACAAAAGGAGACACCCCACACCAGTCCACGTTAGCCTAAACTAAACTCTTTAGCCAAGCGCTACTACAGTAATTGTGTGTGTACAATATGTACTATCCGCCGTAAGCCTCCCCTCCCATGTTATGTTATGTGTGATACTAGTGGCACGGAGGGTATTTTTGCATGTTTGAATAGACAGCTCTTAATGCTACTTTAGCTAAGTTAGTCAAAATATAATTTAGGCTTAAATAAATTATCAAAGATCAGACAAAATGGAAGACAAGCACTTTTTCCCCCAAAGTTCTATAGTTGATAGGCCCATTTCTTGCCCAACTTATAAAAACATAACTAAAAGTTCATTGATGAAGTGAAGGGTAAAAAAGAAATGACTCCATATAAAAAAACACATCATGTGCAAGCTGACAGATTGTTTACTCAGCACTACAGGTACAAAGTCCCCCTTTACCACAGGGGGTGTGTGTGGTTTTGTGTGTGAGAGAGTGGGTGTGTCGCCCGGCTGACAGCCTAGGAGTCTAAAAGAATGTCTAGGCTTATGCCTAGCCTATATCAGCAGCTATGTGTCGTACAAGGCTGGTACCAGTGCAGTGTTATCACTGCACTATAGTTTTGGTTAAACAGACTGAGGTAGGCATACATTCTGTAAATGAATGTCTAACGTCTGGTCTTTGTTAGTAAGCCCTTTTGCTAGGCTGTTACGGTAAACTATGGTTGTAACGTGTGAGGCACAATACCACTGTATTATCTTAGTTATCATACCTGTAACCCACATTAACCTCATTTGCCAGAGAAGACAAAAGCAGCATTGTTTAGTTGTTATAGTCAAGACATTCTCCTGGGTGTGGTAGATGGGCCGATTAGACTGGGGCTGCATGCCTACCCTGTGCCTGTGACTCCTGACCCCAGAATGGAGGCAGAGCAGAGCATGGTTAGACAGGCCCTAATCCCGCTGCCCGACTCAGTCACTAATAGCCTGATTAGCAGGCAGAACCCGAATCCTAGATGACAGGCTTCCCAGAGTAGAGGCTTTACCAATAATGAAGGAGAGATGGGAAATCAGCCGTGCTTCCAAGAGAAACACCACAGGAAGTAAGGTGTGTGTGTGTGGGAAAGAGGCATGTCCTGCTACCAGGTTGGGGAGTAACGGATTACCAACCAAAAAACAAACTGCAATCCAGTACCAACAAAAATATTGTAATCAGATCAGCAAAAAAAACTATTGACACCTTGGTTCTCTCAATAATTCAAATCAGTACTGAAAAAAAGTTGCACAGATTTTTATTTATTTAACCTTTATTAAAAGTTTGGTTCTGCCTAATCGAGTCTGACCACAAGACAGAGACCACTAACACACCAAATGTGTTTGATAGCTTGGACTGTAATCCCACAATCTATGTCTTCCAATGGTGCGACTGCTGTCGGCATTCAAAGAATATCAAACTTGAATAAACGCTTGGCGGTAAGTACGACAGCAGTTGTGTAGCCTACTACAGCTGATACATATATCATACATTTTTTATATCTACATAGTGCATTGATGTGAATCATACAGCTGTTCTCTCATTTAGCTATTTGTGCCTTACAAATTGACGTCGTTGTGGATGGCTATTAACAAATGTACAGTGCATTCGGAAAGTATTCAGACCCCTTGACTTTTTCCACATTTTGTTATGTTAAAGCCTTATTCTAAAACTGATTAAATTCTTGTTGTTTTTTTCAATCTACACACAATACCCCATAATGACAAAGCAAAAACAAGTTACACATTTTTGCAAATGTATAAAAAAACTGAAATATATAATTTCCTAAGTATTCATACCATTTACTCAGTACTTTGTTGAAGCACCTTAGGCAACGATTACAACCTCGAGTCTTTTGGGTATGACGCTACAAGCTTAGCAACACCTGCATTTGTTGAGTTTCTCCCATTCTTCTCTGTAGATCCTCTCAAGCTCTGTTCATCTTTCCAGACTCGTCTCCCAGTCCCTGCCGCTGAAAAAACATCACCACAGCATAATGATGCCACCACACTTTACAGTAGGAACAGTGATAGGTTTCCTCCAGAAGTGACGCTTGGAATTCAGAACAAAAAGTTCAACCTTGGTTTCATTAAACCAAAGAAACTTGTGTCTCATGGTCTGAGAGTCCTTTAGGTGCCTTTTGGCAAACTCCAAGCAGGCTGTCATTTGCCTTTTACTGAGGAGTGGCTTCCATCTGGCTACTCTACCATAAAGGCCTTTTTGGTGGCCTGCTGTAGAGATGATTGTCCTTCTGGAAGGTTCTCCCATCTCCCCAGAAAAACTCTGGAGCTCTGTCAGAGTGACCATCGGGTTCTTGGTCACCTCCCTGGCCAAAGCCCTTCTCCCCCGATTACTCAGTTTGCCAGATGGACAGGTCTATGTAGAGTCTTGGTGGTTCCAAACTTTTTCCATTTAAGAATGATGGAGGCCACAGAGTTCTTGGGGGCCTCCAAATGCTGCAGAAATGTTTTGGTACCCTTCCCCAGATCTGTGCCTCAACACAATCCTGTCTCGACTTGGTTTTAACTTTGACCTTATATAGACTAGAGGTCGACCGATTATGATTTTTCAACGCGATACCGATTATTGGAGGACCAAAAAAAGCCAATACCAATTAAATCAGTTTTATTTAATTTTTTTATTTGTAAATGACAATTACAACAATACTGAATGAACACTTATTTTAACTTAATATAATACATCAATAAAATAAATTTAGCCTCAAATATATAATGAAACATGTTCCATGTAAAAAAAAGTTTAAGCTCCTTGCTCAAAACATGAGAACATATGAAAGCTGGTGGTTCCTTTTAACATGAGTCTTCAATATTCCCAGGTAAGAAGTTTTAGGTTGTAGTAATTATAGGCTCTATACCATTTGTATTTCATATACCTTTGACTATTGGATGTTCTTATAGGCACTTTAGTATTGCCAGTGTAACAGTATAGCTTCCGTCCCTCTCCTCGCCCCTACCTGGGCTCGAACCTGGAACACATCGACAACAGCCACCCTCGAAGCATCGATTACCCATTGCTCCACAAAAACCACAGCCCTTGCAGAGCAAGGGGAACACATACTTCAAGGTCTCAGAGCGAGTGACGTCACTGATTGAAACGCTATTAGCGCGCACCCCGCTAACTAGCTAGCCATTTCACATCGGTTACACCAGCCTAATCTCGGAAGTTGATAGGCTTGAAGTCATAAACAGAAACTTGAAGCATTGCTAAGAGCTGCTGGCAAACGCACGAAAGTGCTGTTTGAATTAATGCTTACGAGCCTGCTGCTGCCTACTACCGCTCAGACTGCTCGATCAAATCATTGACTTAATTATAACATAATAACACACACATCATTAATATGGTCAAATCCGGAAACTCATTTCGAAAACGTTTACTCTTTCAGTGAAATACGGAACCTTTCCGTATTTTTTCTAAACGGGTGGCATCCATAAATCTAAATATTCCTGTTACATTGAACAACCTTCAATGTTATGTCATAATTTCGTAAAATTCTGGCAAATTAGTTCGCAACGAGCCAGGCGGCCCAAACTGTTGCATATACCCTGACTCTGCGTGCAATAAACACAAGAGAAGTGACACAATTTCAAGTGTTTAATATTTCCTGCTAACCTGGATTTCTATTAACTAAATATGCAGGTTTAAAAAAATATATACTTCTGTGTATTGATTTTAAGAAAGGCATTGATGTTTATAGTTAGGTACATTCGTGCAACAATTGTGCTTTTTTCGCAAATGCGCTTTTGTTAAATCATCCCCCGCTTTGCGAAATTGGCTGTCTTTGTTAGGAACAAATGGTCTTCAGACAGTTCGCAACGAGCCAGGCAGCCCAAATTGCTGGATGTACCCTGACTCTGCTGCACAGAACGCAAGAGAAGTGACACAATTTCCCTAGTCAAAAGAAAGTCATGTTAGCAGGCAATATTAACTAAATATGCAGGTTTAAAAATATATACTTGTGTATTGATTTTAAGAAAGGCTTGATGTTTATGGTTAGGTACACATTGGTGCAACGACAGTGCTTTTTCGCAAATGTGCAGTTTGGCAAAGTAGGCTATGATTCAATGATAAATTAACAGGCACCGTGTCGATTATATGCAACGCAGGACAAGCTAGATAAACTAGTAATATTATCATCCTGTGATTATGTTGAGGTTGATTGGCTTTTATAAGATAAGTTTAAGGCCCAAACCATGATGCTGCCACCACCATGTTTGACAGTGGGCATGGTGTGTTCAGGGTGATGAGCTGTGTTGCTTTTACGCCAAACATAACGTTTTGCATTGTTGCCAAAAAGTTCAATTTTGGTTTCATCTGACCAGAGCACCTTCTTCCACATGTTTGGTGTGTCTCCCAGGTGGCTTGTGGCAAACTTTAAACAACACTTTTTATGGATATCTTTAAGAAATGGCTTTCTTCTTGCCACTCTTCCATAAAGGCCAGATTTGTGCAATATACGACTGATTGTTGTCCTATGGACAGAGTCTCCCACCTCAGCTGTAGATCTCTGCAGTTCATCCAGAGTGATCATGGGCCTCTTGGCTGCATCTCTGATCAGTCTTCTCCTTGTATGAGCTGAAAGTTTAGAGGGACGGACAGGTCTTGGTAGATTTGCAGTGGTCTGATACTCCTTCCATTTCAATATTATCGCTTGCACAGTGCTCCTTGGGATGTTTAAAGCTTGGGAAATCTTTTTGTATCCAAATCCGGCTTTAAACGTCTTCACAACAGTATCTCGGACCTGCCTGGTGTGTTCCTTGTTCTTCATGATGCTCTCTGCGCTTTCAACGGACCTCTGAGACTATCACAGTGCAGGTGCATTTATACGGAGACTTGATTACACACAGGTGGATTGTATTTATCATCATTAGTCATTTAGGTCAACATTGGATCATTCAGAGATCCTCACTGAACTTCTGGAGAGAGTTTGCTGCACTGAAAGTAAAGGGGCTGAATAATTTTGCACGCCCAATTTTTCAGTTTTTGATTTGTTAAAAAAGTTTGAAATATCCAATAAATGTCGTTCCACTTCATGATTGTGTCCCACTTGTTGTTGATTCTTCACAAAAAAATACAGTTTTATATCTTTATGTTTGAACCCTGAAATGTGGCAAAAGGTCGCAAAGTTCAAGGGGGCCGAATACTTTCGCAAGGCACTGTACCTAACATATGGTTGTTTTTTTAGGACCATGTATGTATGTATGTATGTATGTATGTATGCATGCATGCATGCATATGTATTTTTTATTTATTTATTTAAATAAGGAATTTGGCCTTTACTACTACAGCCCATAGAAACGCATTGAGTAACATTCATAAATGGCAAAAAAACAAAAAAAACGCTTTTGTAGTGTCTGTCCTATATCTAGACGATAAGAAAATGCAGGACATTTTTGGGACACATATTTAACCCCTTATTTTTGTTGGCACAAAACTACCTCCATACATCCATGTGGTTGTATGGGATACCTTCAGACACGTCCCGTGACACTTGGAGGTTACAGAGAAAATGAAGAACACCATCGTGTTCACGAGAGTCTCCCCTTTCCATAGAATAGGAAAGGATTTTTTTATTATGTTCCTTAGATTAAAGCATGGGTGCGTCAATAGACTTATAATTAGTGGCACGAAAAAGTATGTGAAACCTTTGGAATTACCTGGATTCCTGCATAAATTGGTCATCAAATTTGATCTGATCTGCATCTAAGCGTAAACTAATAACACAAATTGTATTTTTCTTGTCTGTATTGGATACATCATTTAAACATTCACAGTGTAAGTTGGAAAAACCTCTAGAACCACTAGGCTAATGACTTCTCCAAAAGCTAATTGGAGTCAGGAGTCAGCTAACCTGGAGTCCAATCAATGAGACGAAATTGGAGATGTTGGTTAGAGCTTCCTTGCCCTATAAAAAAAAACACGGACAAAATTTGAGTTTGCTATTCACAAGAAGCATTGCCTGATGTGAACCATGCCTTGAAGAAAAGAGACCTCGGAAGACCTAATAAAGAATTGTTGACTTGCGTAAAGCTGGAAACGGTTACAAAAATAGCTCTAAAAGTCTTGATGTTCATCAGTCAGTCCGGTAAGACCAATTGTCTATAAAAATTGAGAAAGTTCAGCATTTTTGCTACTCTCCCTAGGAGTGGCCATCCTGCAAGGATGACTGCAAGAGCACAGCGCAGAATGCTCAATGAAGTTAAGAAGAATCCTAGTGTCAGCTAAAGACTTACAGAAATCTCTGGAAGATGCTAACATCTCTGTTGACAAGTCTACGTTATGGTGTTCATGGGAGGACACCACGGAAGAAGCCACTGCTTCCCAAAAAACAACATTTCTGCACGTCTGAAGTTTGCAAAAGTGCACCTGGATATTCCACAGCACTACTGGCAAAATATTCTGTGGATAGATGAAACTACAGTTGAAAAAAATGCCCAGTACAACATCAAAACCTAATCCCAACTGTAAAGTATGGTGGAGGGAGCATCATGGTTTGGGGCTGCTTTGCTGCCTCAGGGCCTGGACAGCTTGCTATTGTTGACAGAAAAATTAATTCCCAAGTCTATCAAGACATTTTGCAGGAGAATGTAAGGTTATCTGTCCGCCAATTGAAGCTCAACAGAAGTTGGGTGATGCAACAGTACAACGACCCAAAACAGAAGTAAATCCACAGAATGGCTTCAACAGAAGAAAATATGCCTTCTGGAGTCCTGAGCTCAACCTGATTGAGATGCTGTGGCATGACCTCAATAGAGCAGTTCACACCAGAAATCCAAATATTGCTGAACTGAAACATGAAGATCAGATCAAATTTGATGACCAATTTATGCATCAGTCCAGGTATTTCCAAAGGGTTCACATACTTTCTTGCTACTGTAAACAGCTGCAAATTATCAAGATATCATGGTGTCACCAACAAAAACAGACCTATACAAAATGTAGCATATGGCATTCATTTTTCACACGCAAATAGCACTGTCGGGTAGTGCGCGAAGCATGCCATTTCATGGGAGCAGCATCTCTTTTTCAACTCGAAGCAATGAGCCCAATCATTCATGTATGACAACACAATCATAAACAGAGTAGACTATAGGATAATAAATCCTTAGTTTATGCCCAGGTAAAACAATTTAGCTAATCTATATTTCCAAGTCATATTTTTGAAGATCAAGGGTTATTAAATTAATTGGAATGTCTTAGTCTTGGAGTATTTGGTATTTGGAAATAGCCATGGGATGGTTTTTCCAATACAGTCAATAGTAAAAACTATTTCATTGAAGTTCTTAAAAAGTATCTACAAATATTCAATTTCTAAGTAAATACATGCAATCAACTTGTGAAATATGTTAGAAGATAAAGAAGATAGTGTTTATTTCACCGGTCACATAATTTTTCATTATGAAGCTTACCATTAGTAGCCAGTCACGTGGCGTTTGTTTACAAGCAGACAACGGGAGACCGGAGCTTTGAGAGTCACTCACTGTTGTGCAGCACGCGCCAAGTGATCTAGTTACAGTTATGGAATTCACAACTAAATATCTCATAACTACTAAATGCTCTGCAGTTGTGCATTCAGTTTACTAATTTAGTAGCTAGTTAGCCATCTAGCTAAGTGGTTAGCTTCTTCCAAAATCAAGCCTCGCTTGCCAGTAACAGCAGAGAATACCCTCCTGGATCAAGGGCCTTGCTGTCTAATACTAGTTTTGTGCATCCAGCCAACTGTGAGTAGCATTTTGGAGTTACTTGTATAATGTTAAGAACTGGGATGTCTGTCCTGAAAATACAGTGCCTTTGGAAAGTATTCAGACCACTTGACTCCTACACATTTTGTTGCGCTACAGCCTTATTATAAAATTGACTAAAAACACAATACCCCATAATGACAAAGCACATTTTTATTGCAAATACATTTAAAAAAAAAATGAAATATTACATTTACATAAGTATTTGACCCTTTACTCAGTACTTTGTTGAAGCACCTTTGGCAGCGATTACAGCCTCAAGTCTTCTTGGGTATGACGCTACAAGCTTGGCACATCTGTATTTGGGGAGTTTCTCCCATTCTTCTCTGCAGATCCTCTCAAGCTCTGTCTGGTTGGATGGGGAGTGTCACTGCACAGCTATTTTCAAGTCTCTCCAGAAATGTTAGATCAGGTTTAAGTCCGGTCTCTGGCTGGGCCACTCAGGGACATTCAGAGACTTGTCCCAAATCCACTAACGCGTTGTCCTGGCTGTGTGCTTAGGGTTGTTGTCTTGTTGGAAGGTGAACCGTCGCCCCAGTCTGAGGTCCTGAGAGCTCTGGAGCAAGTTTTCATCAAGGATCTCTGTACTATGTGCCGTTCATCTTTGCCTCAATCCTGACTAGTCTCCCAGTCCCTGCCGTTGAAAAACTTCCCCACAGCATAATGCTGCCACCACCATGCTTCCCGTAGGGATGGTGCCAGGTTTCCTCCGGACGTGACGCTTGGCATTCAGACCAAAGAGTTCAATCTTGGTTTCATCAGACCAGAGAATCTTGTGTCTCATGTCCTGAGAGTCTTTAGGTGCCTTTTGGCAAACTCAATCATTTAAGAATGGAGGCCACTGTGTTCTTGGGGACCTTCAATGCTGCAGACATTTGTTGTACCCTTCCCCAGATCTGTGCCTTGACACAATCCTGTCTCGGAGCTCTACGGACAACTCCGTCAACCTCATGGCTTGGTCTTTGCTCTGATATGCACTGTCAACTGTGGAACCTTATATAGGCAGGTGTGTGTCTTTTCAAATCATGTCCAATCAATTGAATTTACCACAGGTGTACTCCAATCACGTTGTAGAAACATCAGGGATGAGCATTGGAAATAGGATGCACCAGAACCTCAATTTCACCTCTCATAGCAAAAGGGTCTGAATACTTGTTTTCGCTTTGTCATTATAGGGTAGTGTGTGTAGATTGCTGAGGATTTGTATTTATTTAATCCATTTTAGAATAAGTCTAATTTAACAAAAAGTGGAAGAAGTCAAGTGGTGTCAAAACTTTCCGAAGGCACTGTAGTTTAGGTCAGAGACTGTATAAAATGTTTGCAATACGCTCGTTGACATTTAGTTAGCATTCTCTATGGGAGTTTACATGTACTTGTTAGCATGGCTAACCTACGATTTACAAAGGCTCAGTGGGATTTGAAAATAGCTCCCCTTGTGTTCAGTTCCGGTATTACCGAATATTCCAGTATGGCACAAGGTCAGTATAAAAAAGTATGACAATAAGGATATCGCCCAAGACTGGAATGACTAGTTTTTAATATTAAAAAAAAATAGCCTAATCGTATTATCTTTAGTAGAAAGCAATGGATTAGAAGAAGCATAACCAACCCAAAGTCAAATGTAACATCCAATTATTGCCAGCTATGTCAACTTTTAATATTGATTAATCTTGCAATAGATGTCGTTCAATTGGTAATATTAATTTGTGTCTTCTTCAAATACCTTTTTTAAAGGCAAGTTACACCACTTTTCAACCTAATTTTCATTATCTCCAGCACAATACCAGTGTCAACATAGTTGAAATGGGGGCATTTCTACATTTTGCATTAATTTAAAAGTTCTAGCCGATGACGTCATCAAAAGTGAAAATAGGGATTTTCAAACAATGACATTCTCGATGATGTGGGGAGCAAGAAAATACCCTTCCTCTGGCTAGAAACTTATTGCAGGTTTTGAAAACCACTGTTATTCCTACTCTGTGATGTCACAGAGAAGCATTCTTTAGGACCTTTCTCTTATCATAGAAACTTATAATTTTTCACATATGTAGACACTGGTATTGTGCTGGAGATAATGAATATGAGGTTGGAAAAGCTGCGATTCCCCTTTAAGGGGAAAGTAATCTAAAAGTTATGTTAATGATTACAATTTTGGAAAGGTAACCAGTAACTGTAACATTTAGAAAGTAGCCTACCCAACCCTGCCTGCTACTGTCTAGGTGCGTGGTGAGAGGGCTGTCTCTTCCAGGTTAACAGGACAGAGTAGTTTGTCAGACTCCATATTACACTTTGACAGAGACACAGATCCATGACACCAATAAAGTCACAAATGATACCACTACAGATATAGGATCTTAATTTGAGAAAGTTTGCTACAGCAGAAAAATAATCCTGCAGCAAAAGGAAATGTGAATTATTATATGGGTTATGAATGAACATTTTTGTAGGGGCTGATACTTTTTTTCATGAGGAAAAAAGTAGAAATTAAACTTCAGAAGCCTTTTTAAACCTTAAATACACACGTTTTACATTTCCTGCATTGCAGGAAAGTTCTCCAGCAACAGGCTGTTCAAATTAAGATACTACATATGCACCAATTCTCTGTTCTCTATCAAATCAAAGTCCACATTCTGCAGTCAAACTTGAATCCAAAATCCCACCAGGGGGCCAATGTAGTCATACCAGTGCACAGCGACCTCGACACATACACGTTAGAAGTGTTCAAACCACCCACTGGTTGGTGATATAACCATGGTACTGATATAGCAGCTTGGATTTTGGTATGATTATTCTGGGTTGCTTGCAGAGGTGTGGTAGGGAAGTCCTAAAAAAAAGCATGCCAGAACACGAGAGGGGACGCTTCCTGTTAGGTGCCTTCACACAGAGGACAGGAAGTGGTTCAGTATCAGATACACTCAAAGCTCTCAGGAAAAGTCAATGTTGTTTTTTCATCAACCAATATTGTATTACTGTATGTCATCAACCAACTGTATTAAGAATCCTTCACACTAATCTTTTTTTTAATATACACTACCGCTCAAAGGTTTGGGGTCACTTAGCAATGTCCTTGTTTTTTAAAGAATACCACATTTTTCATCCATTAAAATAACACCAAATTGATTAGAAATACAGTGTAGACTTGGTTAATGTTGTAAATTACTACTGTAGCTGGAAACTGATGATTTTTTATGGAATATCTACATAGGCCCATTATCAGCAACCATCACTCCTGTGTTCCAATGGCACGGTGTATTAGCTAATCCAAGTTTATCATTTTAAAAAGGCTAATTGCTGTAAACTGTTGTTCTGATTAAAGCAGCAATAAAACTGGCCTTCTTTAGACTAGTTGAGTATCTGGAGCATAAGCATTTGTGGGTTCGATTACAGGCTCAAATTGTCAAGAAACAAAGCACTTTCTTCTGAAACTCGTCAGTCTATTCTTGTTCTGAGAAACACCCTTCACAGAACAGCAAACTGGCCCTAACCAGAATAGAAAGAGTGGGAGGCCCCGGTGCACAACTGAGCAAGAGGACAAATACATTAGTGTCAAGTTTGAGAAACAGACCACTCACAAGTCCTCAACTGGCAGCTTCATTAAATAGTACCCGCAAAACACCAGTCTCAACGTTAACAGTGAAGAGGCGACTCCGGGATGCTGGCCTTCTAGGCAGTTGCAAAGAAAAAGCCACATCTCAGACTGGCCAATAAATAGAAAAGATTAAGATGGGCAAAATAACACAGACACTGGACAGAGGAAGATTGGAAAAATGTGTTATGGACAGACAAATCTAAGTTTGAGGTGTTCCGGTCACAAAGAAGAACATTTGTGAGACAGAATAAATGAAAATATGCTGGAGGAGTGCTTAACGCCATCTGTCAAGCACGGTGGAGGCAATGTGATGGTCTAGGGGTGCTTTGGTGGTAGTAAAGTTGGAGATTTGTACAGGGTAAAAGGGATCTTGAAGAAGAAAGGCTAATACTCCATTTTGCAACGCCATGCCATACCCTGTGGACGGCGCTTAAATTGGAGTCAATTTCCTCCTACAACAGGACAATAACCCAAAGCACAGCTCCCAATTATGCAATAACTATTTAGGGAAGAAGCAGTCAGCTGGTATTCTGTCTATAATGGAGTGGCCAGCAGTCACCGGATCTCAACCCTATTGAGAAGTGCCCATCATGGAAGCATGGGGTGAAATCTCTTCAGATTACCTCAACAAATTGACAACTATAATGCCAAAGGTCTGCAAGGCTGTAATTGCTGCAAATGGAGGATTATTTGACGAAAGCAAAAGTTTGAAGGACACAATTATTATTTCAACTAAAAATCATTATTTATAACCTTGTAAACATCTTGACTATATTTCCTACACACACTACAGTAGTGGCCCCATGTTGACATTGTGGGCTCTAAAGTGTGAATGAGATTACAATAGCTGTCCTCTTAAGCATCTCAAGCACGAACGTCAATTCTTCCTTTAGTCCAATGGGAACCAAGCTCTCTTAGATGTCAGTTAGTTTACCTGAATCCCCAGCAGAAT
The DNA here is from genome assembly GCF_057628025.1 of Oncorhynchus mykiss. Lineage (NCBI taxonomy): Eukaryota > Metazoa > Chordata > Actinopteri > Salmoniformes > Salmonidae > Oncorhynchus > Oncorhynchus mykiss. The sequence goes on along the minus strand of NC_143027.1, from coordinate 33,233,599 downwards.
CAGTAGTTATCAGCAGGAGTGCTAGTCTGTCTTTTGAGTCGTGTACTCAACTACTTATCACACACTCCAATGAGCTGCATTAGAGTCTGCTGTCATCTGAAGAGAGCAGACATGTACACCAAAAATCCACTCAATATATCACAATCTACTGCCCCTTCTCATGGCATGCCTCTCCTCCCACTACTCCTCCTCTCTTACCGTTTGGCCTCCTCCAGGTGACAGAGGTACTCGTAGGCGATGTTCTGTCGTCTCCTCTCGTCCATCTCCTCCGCCGAGATCCTCTCATCGTCCTGAATGGCTGCAGACAGAAACAAAACATGAACTAACTATTTACAGTTACAGCATGATGCACACGGGCAAGTGGGGAGAGGGAGAGGATTATCTGGTGTTTTACCTCATAAATGTTGGGTTTGACAAATAAAAAATCCGACAACATATGATCCTTTCTTTAAAAAAATTAAATAATCAAAAAACCTGCCTAGTAGTATGATACTTGGGACAGTGTTACCTCGCTTTATAACACAGTAATATTCCAAAGAGAGGTCTGCATTACTTGACCGTCTCCTCCTATTACTACAACCTCAGTATTCAGACAGAGCTGACATTAAATCACATGGTCTACTGGGTCTCTCTGAGAGCTGCATGTGAACAGAGGAGTTAGTAGGCAGCCTGAGAGCCACTTAAAACAGGCAGTCGGAGGAAGTCAGGGGAGCAAGTGATTCAGCTGAGTTGACATTTACCTGCCCACTAATGAGATCCCCTCCCCCTGATGCGCCTGAACTCTGCTTAATCCAATCAAATCCCTTTATTTCTGGCTGATTGGAACACACTGATTGGAACATGGCCTCTAGTTTTATCTTATCTTGATTATTGCCCAGTCATATGTTCAGGTGCTGCAAATAGGACCTAGAAAAACTGCAGCGGGCCCAGAACAGAGCGATACGTCTTGCTCTTCACTGAAATCAGAAGGCTAATATCTCTCTTGACTAAAAGCATTACTTCTTTCTCTAAGAAACATTATTGTTACGGTGCGTGAATGAGGACCCAAAAGCGAATTAACGTAAACAGAGCTTCTTTAATAACAAAACAAACGTAGGCTCAGATGGACCGGCAGATTCCGACAGGACAGGACAAGGTTGCAGCAAACATGACGATAGTCTGGTTCAGGCATGAATAACACAAACAAGAATCCGACAAAGACAGGAACAAAAACAGAGAGAGATATAGAGACCTAATCAGAGGGAAAAAGGGAACAGGTGGGAAAAGGGGTGAACGAGGTAGTTAGAGAAGACAAGGAACAGCTGGGGGAAAGAGGGGAAGAAAAGGTAACCTAATACGACCAGCAGAGGGAGACAGGGTGAAGAGAAAGAACAGGAACAGGACACAACATGACAATACATGACAGTACCCCCCCACTCACCGAGCGCCTCCTGGCGCACTCGAGGAGGAAACCTGGCGGCAACGGAGGAAATCCTCGATCAGCGCACGGTCCAGCACGTCCCGAGAGGGAACCCAACTCCTCTCCTCAGGACCGTACCCCTCCCAATCGACTAGGTACTGATGACCACGGCCCCGAGGACGCATGTCCAAAATCCTACGGACCCTGTAGATGGGTGCGCCCTCGACAAGGATGGGGGGGGGGGGGGAGACGAGCGGGGGCGCGAAGAACGGGCTTGATACAGGAGACATGGAAGACCGGGTGGACGCGACGAAGATATCGCGGAAGAAGAAGTCGAACTGCGACAGGATTAATGATCTGAGAAATACGGAACGGACCAATGAACCGCGGGGTCAACTTGCGAGAAGCGGTCTTAAGGGGAAGGTTCTGAGTGGAGAGCCAAACTCTCTGACCGCGACAATATCTAGGACTCTTAGTTCTACGCTTATTAGCAGCCCTCACAGTCTGCGCCCTATAACGGCAAAGTGCAGACCTGACCCTCTTCCAGGTGCGCTCGCAACGTTGGACAAAAGCCTGAGCGGAGGGGACGCTGGACTCGGCGAACTGAGATGAGAACAGCGGAGGCTGGTACCCGAGGCTACTCTGAAAAGGAGATAGCCCGGTCGCAGACGAAGGAAGCGAGTTGTGGGCGTATTCTGCCCAGGGGAGCTGTTCTGACCAAGACGCAGGGTTGCGAAAAGAAAGACTGCGTAAGATGCGACCAATAGTCTGATTGGCCCGTTCTGCTTGACCGTTAGACTGGGGGTGAAAGCCGGAAGAGAGACTGACGGAAGCCCCAATCAAACGGCAAAACTCCCTCCAAAATTGAGACGTGAATTGCGGACCTCTGTCCGAAACGACGTCTGACGGAAGGCCATGAATTCTGAAAACATTCTCGATGATGATTTGTGCCGTCTCTTTAGCAGAAGGAAGCTTAGCAAGGGGAATAAAATGAGCCACCTTAGAGAACCTGTCGACAACCGTAAGAATAACAGTCTTCCCCGCTGACGAAGGCAGTCCGGTGACAAAATCTAAGGCGATGTGAGACCACGGTCGAGAGGGAATGGGAAGCGGCCTGAGACGGCCGGCAGGAGGGGAGTTACCGGACTTAGTCTGCGCGCAGACCGAACAAGCAGCCACGAAGCGACGCGTGTCATGCTCCCGGGTGGGCCACCAAAAACGCTGGCGAATGGAAGCAAGCGTACCCCGAACGCCAGGGTGGCCGGCTAACTTGGCAGAGTGAGCCCACTGAAGAACGGCCAGACGAGTAGGAACGGGAACGAAAAGAAGGTTCCTAGGACAAGCGCGCGGCGACGGAGTTTGAGTGAGTGCTTGCTTTACCTGCCTCTCAATTCCCCAGACAGTCAACCCGACAACACGCCCCTCAGGGAGAATCCCCTCGGGGTCAGTGGAGGCTACTGAAGAACTGAAGAGACGAGATAAAGCATCAGGCTTGGTGTTCTTAGAGCCCGGACGATAAGAAATCACGAACTCGAAACGAGCGAAAAACAGCGCCCAGCGCGCCTGACGCGCATTAAGTCGTTTGGCAGAACGGATGTACTCAAGGTTCCTATGGTCAGTCCAAACGACAAAAGGAACGGTCGCCCCCTCCAACCACTGTCGCCATTCGCCTAGGGCTAAGCGGATGGCGAGCAGTTCGCGGTTTCCCACATCATAGTTACGTTCCGACGGCGACAGGCGATGAGAAAAATACGCGCAAGGGTGGACCTTGTCGTCAGAGAGGGAGCGCTGAGAAAGAATGGCTCCCACGCCCACCTCTGACGCGTCAACCTCGACAACGAACTGTCTAGTGACGTCAGGTGTAACAAGGATAGGTGCGGATGTAAAACGATTCTTGAGGAGATCAAAAGCTCCCTGGGCGGAAACGGACCACTTAAAGCACGTCTTGACAGAAGTAAGGGCTGTGAGAGGGGCTGCCACCTGACCGAAATTACGGATGAAACGACGATAGAAGTTCGCGAAGCCGAGAAAGCGCTGCAGCTCGACGCGTGACCTAGGGACGGGCCAATCAATGACAGCTTGGACCTTAGCGGGATCCATCTTAATGCCTTCAGCGGAAATAACAGAACCGAGAAATGTGACGGAGGAGGCATGAAAAGAGCACTTCTCAGCCTTCACAAAAAGACAATTCTCTAAAAGGCGCTGGAGGACACGTCGAACGTGCTGAACATGAATCTGGAGTGACGGTGAAGAAATCAGGATATCGTCAAGGTAAACGAAAACAAAGATGTTCAGCATGTCTCTCAGGACATCATTGACTAATGCCTGAAAGACAGCTGGAGCGTTAGCGAGGCCGAAAGGAAGAACCCGGTATTCAAAGTGCCCTAACGGAGTGTTAAACGCCGTCTTCCACTCGTCCCCCTCCCTGATGCGCACGAGATGGTAAGCGTTACGAAGGTCCAACTTAGTGAAAAACCTGGCTCCCTGCAGGATCTCGAAGGCTGAAGACATAAGAGGAAGCGGATAACGATTCTTCACTGTTATGTCATTCAGCCCTCGATAATCTATGCAGGGGCGCAGGGACCCGTCCTTCTTCTTAACAAAAAAAAAACCCCGCTCCGGCGGGAGAGGAGGAGGGGACTATGGTACCGGCGGCAAGAGCTACAGACAAATAATCTTCGAGAGCCTTACGTTCGGGAGCCGACAGAGAGTATAGTCTACCCCGGGGGGGAGTGGTTCCCGGAAGGAGATCAATACTACAATCATACGACCGGTGTGGAGGAAGAGAGGTGGCCCTGGACCGACTGAACACCGTGCGCAGATCGTGATATTCCTCCGGCACCCCTGTCAAATCACCAGGCTCCTCCTGTGAAGAAGAGACAGAGGAAACAGGAGGGATAGCAGACATTAAACATTTCACATGACAAGAGACGTTCCAGGAGAGGATAGAATTACTAGACCAATTAATGGAAGGATTATGACAAACTAGCCAGGGATGGCCCAAAACAACAGGTGTAAAAGGTGAACGAAAAATTAAAAAAGAAATGGTTTCGCTATGATTACCAGAAACAGTGAGGGTTAAAGGTAGCGTCTCACGCTGAATCCTGGGGAGAGGACTACCATCCAGGGCGAACAAGGCCGTGGACTCCCTTAACTGTCTGAGAGGAATGTCATGTTCCCGAGCCCAGGTCTCGTCCATAAAACAGCCCTCCGCCCCAGAGTCTATTAAGGCACTGCAGGAAGCTGACGAACCGGTCCAGCGTAGATGGACCGACAAGGTAGTGCAGGATCTTGAAGGAGAGACAGGAGTAGTAGCGCTCACCAGTAGCCCTCCGCTTACTGATGAGCTCTGGCTTTTACTGGACATGAAGTGACAAAATGACCAGCAGAACCGCAATAGAGACAGAGGTGATTCTCCGTTCCCTCTCCTTAGTCGAGATGCGGATACCTCCCAGCTGCATAGGCTCAGCACCCGAGCCGGCAGAGGAAGATGGTAGTGATGCGGAGAGGGGGGCAACGGAGAACGCGAGCTCCTTTCCACGAGCTCGGTGACGAAGATCAACCCGTCGCTCAATGCGAATAGCGAGTTCAATCAAGGAATCCACGCTGGAAGGAACCTCCCGGGAGAGAATCTCATCCTTTACCTCTGCGCGGAGACCCTCCAGAAAACGAGCGAGCAAAGCCGGCTCGTTCCAGCCACTGGAGGCAGCAAGAGTGCGAAACTCAATAGAGTAGTCTGTTATGGATCGATTACCTTGACATAGGGAAGACAGGACCCTGGAAGCCTCCTCCCCAAAAACAGATCGATCAAAAACCCGTATCATCTCCTCCTTAAAGTCCTGATACTGGTTAGTACACTCAGCCCTTGCCTCCCAGATTGCCGTGCCCCACTCACGAGCCCGTCCAATAAGGAGAGATATGACGTAGGCGACACGAGCAGTGCTCCTGGAGTAAGTGTTGGGCTGGAGAGAAAACACAATATCACACTGGGTGAGGAACGAGCGGCATTCAGTGGGCTCCCCAGAGTAACACGGCGGGTTATTGATTCTGGGCTCCGGAGATTCGAAAGCCCTGGAAGTGGCCGGTGGATCGAGGCGGAGATGGTGAACCTGTTCTGTGAGGTTGGAGACTTGGGTGGCCAGGGTCTCAACGGCATGTCGAGCAGCAGACAATTCCTGCTCGTGTCTGCCTAGCATCGCTCCCTGGATCTCGACAGCTGAGTGGAGAGGATCCGAAGTCGCTGGGTCCATTCTTGGTCGGATTCTTCTGTTACGGTGCGTGAATGAGGACCCAAAAGCGAATTAACGTAAACAGAGCTTCTTTAATAACAAAACAAACGTAGGCTCAGATGGACCGGCAGATTCCGACAGGACAGGACAAGGTTGCAGCAAACATGACGATAGTCTGGTTCAGGCATGAATAACACAAACAAGAATCCGACAAAGACAGGAACAAAAACAGAGAGAGATATAGAGACCTAATCAGAGGGAAAAAGGGAACAGGTGGGAAAAGGGGTGAACGAGGTAGTTAGAGAAGACAAGGAACAGCTGGGGGAAAGAGGGGAAGAAAAGGTAACCTAATACGACCAGCAGAGGGAGACAGGGTGAAGAGAAAGAACAGGAACAGGACACAACATGACAATACATGACAATTATTGAAAATTCTCAATTGTTTGCAGTCAACTTACACACAGCTCTGACACACACACTTATCCCACTAGGCATGTAATCAGGGGTCTTTTCAAAGTCCTCAAATCCTAGTGCTGACCGATTAGTGCTTTTTGAGGTCGGTTCGGTTTAGATTATTAAAAAATAATCACAATTTTCACAATAAAAATACACTATGCATTATGTGGGTTGAATGCTATAACACAGAATAAAACAATTAATGAAAGTACAATGATGGTAATGACTGGTTTTCACATATAAACCATCAGTTATTCAGAGTACTTTAATAAAATATTTCACTTGTGTATTACATTTGTTTTATTTGACTATAATTTTCACTCCAGGTCAACTCATTTCTATAGAGCTGCTGCCTATGCTGTCTGACAAATATCACAATTTTAGTAGTTCTTCAAAGTAAATAAGGCCTACCATTATGACTGCTGAATACCAATACCTGGCGAAGCAACTGCTCTCCATGTATTCCCTCTTGATCACGCATTCGTATCTCTTACGTAGCAGGCATAAAGGAAACAGACCGGATAAGTGGCCACGCAATGGATTATGGTCATTGTACTTTACACATTTTCTGCAACATTGGCCTGTTGGAAACTGCAACTCCCTACTACATCGCACAGTTCGGGCATGATCCAATTTATCTCTCGAGAAACTGCAGCGCAGCATTGAGCTCACAGAAAAAAACTGAACAAAATGCAACTCAAATAATTGAACCTTACTTGGTCAATTAGTTGTTTAAAAAGATGAAAAATAACCAACATTTTAGTTATGCAGAATAAATTCCAGAAAATACAGTATTATATAGAGCCACGATTGCACAGAACTCCCATCTCCCTTCCAAATGAACAGCAAACCTGGTTTAAAAAAACAAAGCAACACCTCACAGCAAAACAGAGTTTTGTACCGATATGTATGCAGTTATGTTCTTGAGCTGTTCTTGTCTATTAATGTTCTGTGTCAAATCAAATCGTATTGGTCACATCCACATGGTTAGCAGATGTCATTGCGAGTGTAGCGAAATGCTTTTGAGCTTCTAGTTCCCAAAAGTGCAGCAAAATCTAACATGTAATATAACAATTCCAACAACAACTACCTAATACCTACAGCAACAGGCTAGGAAGTTGTGGAACCCAGGATGAGTAGCTCCTAATCTTGCACAATAGATAATGGGGATCCTAATAAAATACCAAATACCATCCAGCTCCTGAGATTGGGCCTCATAACAGGGAGGATTGGACTGGTTGGCCCAAGTGGCAGTTACTGAGGCTGTACAGTACATGGAGAGTGTGAGGTGAGTATATACACATGTATTCTACATCTGATGAGTGCATGTCTATGCTGCAACTCAGTCTGTAGAATGCGTGTAGTGGGTGGACCATTATTAAAAGGGCTTAACTGGTTAAATCTGCAGACTGATTAGACCACAAAGTTACTGGGGCGACTGACTGAAAGTACCCTCAAGACTAGAGGTCGACCGATTAATCGGAATGGCCGATTAATTAGGGCCGATTTCAAGTTTTCATAACAATCGGTAATCTGCATTTTTGGACGCTGATTGTGGCCGATTTATTATTATTATTTTTTTTAACCTTTATTTAACTAGGCAAGTCAGTTAAGAACACATTCTTATTTTCAATGACGGCCTAGGAACAGTGGGTTAACTGCCTTGTTCAGGGGCAAAACGACAGAATTTTACCTTGTCAGCTCGGAGGATTCCATCTTGCAACCTTCCGGTTACTAGTCCAACGCTCTAACCACCTGCCTTACATTGCACTCCACAAGGAGCCTGCATGGCAGGCTGACTACCTGTTACGCGAGTGCAGCAAGAAGCCAAGGTAAGTTGCTAGCTAGCATTAAACATATCTTATAAAAAACAATCAACCTTAACATAATCACAAGTTAACTACACATGGTTGATGATATTACTAGTTTATCTAGCTTGTCCTGCGTTGCATATAATCAATGCGGTGCATGTTAATTTATCATTGAATCACAGCCTACTTCTCCAAACGGGTGATGATTTAACAAGCGCAGTCGCAAAAAAAAGCACTGTCGTTACACCAATGTGTACCTAACCATAAACATCAACGCCTTTCTTAAAATCAATATACAAGTATATATATATTTTTTATTTTAACTGGGGAAAATTGTGTCACTTCTCTTGCATTCTGTGCAAGCAGAGTCAGGGTACATGCAGCAGTTTGGGCTGCCTGGCTCTTTGCGAACTGTGTGAAGACCATTTCTTCCTAACAAAGACCGTAATTAATTTGCCAGAATTGTACATAATTATGACATAACATTGAAGGTTGTGCAATGTAACAGCAATATTTAGACTTAGGGATGCCACCCTAATTAAGTCTATGATTTCATCTATGATGATTTGATAGAGCAGTCTGACTGAGCAGTGGTAGGCAGCAGCAGGCTCGAAAGCATTTATTCAAACAGCACTTTCGTGCGTTTGCCAGCAGCTCGTCGCTGTGCTTCAAGCAGTGAGCTGTTTATGACTTCAAGCCTATCAACTCCTGAGATTAGGCTAATGTAACCGATGTGAAATGGCTAGCTAGTTGGCGGGGTGTGCGCTAATAGCGTTTCAATCGGTGACGTCACTCGCTCTGAGACCTTGAAGTAGTTGTCCCCCTTGCTCTGCAAGGGCTGCGGCATTTGTGGAGCAATGCAAAACGATGCTTTGAGGGTGGCTGTTGTTGTGTTCCAGGTTCGAGCCCAGGTAGGGGCGAGGAGAGGGACGGAAGCTATACTGTTACACTGGCAATACTAAAGTGCCTATAAGAACATTGAATAGTCAAAGGTATATAAAATACAAATGGTATAGAGAGAAATAGTTCTATAATTACTACAACCTAAAACTTCTTACCTGGAAATATTGAAGACTCATGTTAAAAGGAACCACCAGCTTTCATATGTTCTCATGTTCTGAGCAAGGAATTTAAATGTTAGCTTTTTTTACATGGCACATATTGCACTTTTACTTTCTTCTCCAACAGTTTGTTTTTCATTATTTAAACCAAATTGAACATGTTTCATTATTTATTTATTTCATTGATTTTATTGATGTATTATATTAAGTTAAATAAAATAAGTGTTCATTTAGTATTGTTGTAATTGACATTATTACAAATAAATACATACATTTAAAAAATAAATAAAATAAAAATATATATATATATATATATTTTTTTATTTTTTTTATTATTATTATTTTTATTTTTTATTTTTTTATTTATTTATTTTATTTTAAAATCGGCCGATTGATCGGTATCGGCTTTTTTTTTGGGTCCTCCAATAAATCGGTATCGGCGTTGAAAAATCATAAAATCGGTCGACCTCTACTCTGGCAGGCTCAGAGACAAGACAATTCAGCTGACTGAGTAGCCTAGGCTACATCTCTGCAAAGCCCATTCATTCAGAATAACGGAGTATACTGCTGACACTGCACACACACACGCACCTTGGTGAGCATTGCAAATTAGGCCTAGAACTCTTGTTAACAAATCCCAGCAGAAATCAGGCCTAATTGGTGCCCCTTTATTGGGCCATACCAGTGACATCTAGCCCTGTAGCTCTTGTAACCTACTCGCACTGGGGCAGGTGACAAAGACAAGCTCACCCAAAAACTACAACACACCTCATCATAGTCTTACTGAGGGGCAAATTGTGACGCAAGGGTCTGCTTGAAACATGACTTAATTGGACAAGCCATTGCACTTCTAGTTTAGGGGTGAATTAATAAAGGGTCTGTTCACCCTGAAATGATGATGCCAAAAAACAAAATATGTGGGGTCGGGTGGGGCGGATGGACAGACACATGAGAGGGTTGTGACACAGGACAGTACAGGGCAATGAACCCGGACATAAACTCAATTGAACAACTCTCATTTCAGAGACCTGAAAATAGCTGTGCAGCAGAGCTTTAGAGGATATGTAGAGAAGAAAGGGAGAAACTCTCCAAATACAGGTGTGTCAAGCTTGTAGCGTCATACCCCAAAACTTGAGGCTGTAATTGCTGCCAAAGGTGCAAAGGGTCTGAATACTTAAGTAAACATTATATTATTATTAGATTTTTTAACTGTTTTTGCTTTGTCATTATCGGGTATTGTGTGTAGATTGACGAGGGGGGAAAAAAACAATTGGCCTGAGTACCAGGCCATTAGGACCTGATGGTCATTAGCAAGTTAAGTACTACCAAAGCATGTCCAGAGTGCATAAGAGGAGATTACCGTGACTCAACGGTCACGTGGAATTTTACTGCAGTCATGACTTGGTGTGGCGGTAATACGGTCACCGCAACAGCCCTAGCTGAAACTCAGAGTTTCGCATTTCAGTACAATCTCCCTCAGTATTTTATGTCCACGTTTTCCAAAAACTAAAATGTCCCACCTCCAAATTAAGATTCAACGATGTCTGCAGAGTGAAAAAAATCTATTTTGGTTATTGAACTACAGCAAATGGGATAACATCCGGTAACAGAATTGTGGTAATATAATTTCATCACGGTCCCTGATCTGTATTACAAATAAATACATAAGAGAGAAATGAGAAAATATGTTAAAGATGTGGGTTTTCGGTAACGGAATTTCAAGGCACAAGGCAATGTTTACAGAAGGCCCAGGGTAAGATCTATGACCATAGGATCCATCAGCCTGAAGGCCACTGGGCCAGCTGTGTTATTGGAGGGGACCAGAGTGTTGGTAAACTCTCACCCCTGAGGCATTGGATCCCCAGGACATCCGTTACACACACTACATGGAAGGCCAGCCTGCCTGTTGACTGTGCTGGGCCATATTTAATCTGTCGCTTCCTTCATCCGTCAGAACACCAGTAGTAATGGAGGGAAGGGAGAATAAATACACACACACACTGGGATATTATTTCTGACGATATATCATATTGCTTTGACAATATCGCAATATTATTTTTGTCCTAGTTGGCTGTACCTGTACCAAAATAGTATTTCTCCTTCATAGCTTGCTCTCCATCTTCTTTTTAAATCGACAATTTGTTTTCAGCACTTTTATTCATTTTCTCATGGCTCCCCCTTGTCCCTCTGCAGCAGACATATGGTGAGCAATGTGAGGAACATCGAATTGCAATAAAATCACAGTATCTAATAGTCATACATATATCATTTTGAGTCGTGGGAATCGCCATACATATCGTATCGGCACCGAAGTATCGTGATATCATATTGTGAGGTCCCTGGCAATTCCCGTCCCTAAACACCACTCGACATGATTTATAGACTTGATGACTCATTCGAAAACATAATGTTAACTTTCACTGCTATGCGGATGACACACAGCTGTACATTTCAATGAAACATGGTGAAGCCCCAAAATTGCCCTTGTGTTTCAGACATAAGGAAGTGGATGGCTGCAAACTTTCTACTTTTAAACTCAGACAAAACAGAGATGCTTGTTCTAGGTCTCAAGAAACAGAGATCTTCTGTTGAATCTGACAATTAATCTTAATGGTTGTACAGTTGTCTCAAATAAAACTGTGAAGGACCTCGGCGTTACTCTGGACCCTGATCTCTCTTTTGAAGAACATATCAAGACCATTTCAAGGACAGCTTTTTTTCCATCTACGTAACAATGCAAAAATCAGAAACTTTCTGTCCAAAAATGATGCAGAAAAATTAATCCATGCTTTTGTCACTTCTAGGTTAGACTACTGCAATGCTCTACTTTCCGGCTACCCGGATAAAGCACTAAATAAACTTCAGTTAGTGCTAAATACGGCTGCTAGAATCCTAACTAGAACCAAAAAGATTGATCATATTACTCCAGTGCTAGCCTCCCTACACTGGCTTCCTGTCAAGGCAAGGGCTGATTTCAAGGTTTTACTGCTAACCTACAAAGCATTGCATGGGCTTGCTCCTACCTATCTCTCTGATTTGGTCCTGCCGTACATACCTACACGTCACAAGACGCAGGCCTCCTAATTGTCCCTAGAATTTCTAAGCAAACAGCTGGAGGCAGGGCTTTCTCCTATAGAGCTCCATTTTTATGGAACGGTCTGCCTACCCATGTCAGAAACGCAAACTCAGTCTCAACCTTTAAGTCTTTACTGAAGACTCATCTCTTCAGTGGGTCATATGATTGAGTGTAGTCTGGCCCAGGAGTGGGAAGGTGAACGGAAAGGCTCTGGAGCAACGAACCGCCCTTGCTGTCTCTGCCTGGCCGGTTCCCCTGTTTCCACTGGGATTCTCTGCCTCTAACCCTATTACAGGGGCTGAGTCACTGGCTTACTGGGGCTCTCTCATGCCGTCCCTGGAAGGGGTGCGTCACCTGAGTGGGTTGATTCACTGATGTGGTCATCCTGTCTGGGCTGGCGCCCACCTTGGGTTGTGCCATGGCGGAGATCTTTGTGGGCTATACTCAGCCTTGTCTCAGGATGGTAAGTTGGTGGTTGAAGATATCCCTCTAGTGGTGTGGGGGCTGTGCTTTGGCAAAGTGGGTGGGGTTATATCCTTCCTGTTTGGCCCTGTCCGGGGGTGTCCTCGGATGGGGCCACAGTGTCTCCTGACCCCTCCTGTCTCAGCCTCCAGTATTTATGCTGCAGTAGTTTATGTGTCGGGGGGCTAGTGTCAGTTTGTTATATCTGGAGTACTTCTCCTGTCCTAATCAGTGTCCTGTGTGAATCTAAGTGTGCGTTCTCTAATTCTCTCTTTCTTTCTCTCTCTCGGAGGACCTGAGCCCTAGGACCATGCCCCAGGACTACCTGACATGATAACTCCTTGCTGTCCCCAGTCCACCTGGCCGTGCTGCTGCTCCAGTTTCAACTGTTCTGCCTTATTATTATTCGACCATGCTGGTCATTTATGAACATTTGAACATCTTGGCCATGTTCTGTTATAATCTCCACCCGGCACAGCCAGAAGAAGACTGGCCACCCCACATAGCCTGGTTCCTCTCTAGGTTTCTTCCTAGGTTTTGGCCTTTCTAGGGAGTTTTTCCTAGCCACCGTGCTTCTACACCTGCATTGCTTGCTGTTTGGGGTTTTAGGCTGGGTTTCTGTACAGCACTTTGAGATATCAGCTGATGTACGAAGGGCTATATAAATACATTTGATTTGATTTCTTGTTAAGGTAATGTTTTTCTACCCTGAGGGAGTGACAAATCAAGACACACGAGGTGCTAAGGACCCATGCCATAGTATTACAAATACAGAGAAAGGGCTCCAGGTGTAGCCAAGAGAGACAGTACCACCTTGCTCTGGGGTGTGTAAGTCCAGTCATAGAGGGCCACAGTCATGCTAGTGTTAGTTTCTCTCCGCTCCTTAATTGATCAATTACGGTTTATTGATTGGCTAGAGACCCCATACACCTGCTTACCAAGGTCTTAAATCAGTCTCTGATTAAAAGGCCTTGACTCAAAAAAACAGCTTACCTTCCAAGACCAGAGGTGTGCATCACTAATCAGATAGGCTACATAATCAATTGTTCTCAAATAGGTTTGGTAGTCTAGACCGCACACTACATCTCACTACAAAACTCCATTCCACCAGGGCGCAGCAGCAACCATGTCCGAGTGCTTTACTGCAAAGCCTTGATAAGGACAGGTGATGCCAATTAAGGGGATCCTTAAAGGAAAATGGCATCCCTTGAGAGAGCGAGAACAAGATGTCAGGTGAAGTGCAGTATTATCATAAGGAGATGTATACTTAGAATACAGAGGAGGAATGGAGGCAAAAGTGAGGCATAGGATGTCAAAGAGTGAGGGAGGAAGAGGGTGAGCTTGAATTGGTTAAAAATTGTGGGGAAAAGGCAGAATGGTAGAAAGTATAAGCAGTCTGAACTGTATGCCAAATCGAAGACAGGAGGAGGCATGGAAGTGATTGAGGGAGAGGTATCGGAGGGGGTATGGTGTGGTGAAGTCCTCAGAGCCTGAAGCTTGCACTGAGGGTCAGGATGAAGAAAAGTCTGACGGTAGGAGTGACATTTTTTGAAAAAGTGGCAAACTCATTTGTGGTTTAGGGGGTGGGTGAAAACAGAGTTGGGTGCTGTGGAATTGGTGAAGGTAACCAGAAGTGGTCTGGTAATAATTTATTGATTTATTGTGTTTCTGCTGGTCAGAGGGAGCATGTGCTCCATTTTAAAAACAAATGGGGACAAGAGAGGAATTGTTGTGCTCTCAAAAAAAAAAAAGGTGCCATCGAAAGGAGTGATTACTGGGGTAGCGGTAAATGTGAAAGTTGACCAACTGAAGGGGAAGATTCCCGGTGTTTGTGATGCTAGTCGTTTGGTGCGACGCATACAGGGTGGTGTGAGTGGTGAAACAGAAGTCATTTTCTGTTCTTTAGAGTTTTGATGTTGAGTCTGCCCGATAAAGTGATGTTATAAATAAGTTATCCTGTATGAGCTTTTGTGCCAAATACATTACATTGTTACACGTGTCAAGCTTATGTGGCAGTACTGTGTAGGAGGGAGGTTCCTAGGTGTGAGAAGTCTGCAGAAGGGCATGAGACAAAGGAATGTGTAGCATTGGGGAAAGTCGTTATGAGTAATTGTAGGGGTGCCCATGGGGTTGGGGATCAGAAATGTCTGGTGCGAGAGAGGCAGGTTGAGGTTTCCAGAAGTTGTCATATGCTGAGAAAATGGGTCAAGGGGGAGGGATCCCGAGAGGAGTAGATCTGTACAGATGGATATGCCAACAAGCGATATATGCTTCAGTAAGATTTGATTTGTTTATAGTAATGGTTATTAACTGTACTGCAGGGATGAAATGTAAGTCGCAGAAAATTGAGGTTGTGGTGGCAGCTGCAAGGGTATTAGGGTGTACGAGTGTGTGGTTAGATGGTAGGGTATTTGTTTTATTTATATATTTATTTATTTATTATATATATATATATATTTCTTATTTTCAAGCAAAGTATAGGGGAGTTATCCCCCAGTCTAGTAGGTATATCAACATTTATTGGATGCCAACCGCTGTTAAACCTCATCGAAGATGATGATGATATGGGGATCGCCAGTCAGTGTCCCAGATTGCAAACCGTGAGGCTTTTGGTTTGTTTGGTGGCCATGAGGCCTTTCGTTTTGATTCTTTAGTTTAGGCATGCCTGTTAATAGTTTTCCTTTTTGTATATTTGTTTCCATCACCATCTGAACATAATAATCCGCTTGGGCTCGCTGACCCAAAGGAATCAATATAGAACCTAGACCCAAGACCCGATCCGGGACTCGAGCGGATCCGGATCCGGAATTCTAAATAAATGTCACGGGTCTGATATGATTGTCACGGGTGTGTGTAATCTTAACTGACTTGTCCAGAAGGACCCATACAGACCCGAATGAGACTGCTGCAGTAGAGAAAGAAAAATTTCATAATTGACCCTGCTGTTCTTTGTTTTTCACCAGAGTGGCGTGTATAGCTTGATGTTGGCCAAACACAAATCATCAAAGTGGCAGTAGGCAACAGTCATAGAGCCTCCGCGTGGGGCTTCCTCCTCCTAGTGTCACTCACTCACAGTAGCTTGCTGTGTGCAAGGCCCCTGCTAGAGCGTCACCTCTATACCTCGTGCTTTATCATCTCTGGTTAATAAAGTAACTTAAATTGACTTTGCTGCTGCTTCTCTCACTCGGATCGGGTTTGACCAGGTCTATACAAAACAAGTGTAGTTCTAGTGTCCGTTCCAAACGGTCTCAATATTTTTAAAATGTATTTATGAATACCTGAGTCAGATGGGAAAGCCCCAGGTCCATTTCGGAACAGGTCCTAGAGGCCTCTAAGGAGTAAGGACCACCTCTGCCCTTCCAATAATAAACTCATGTTGTGTTAATGACACATCCACTGCAAACAATACCTTCAACCTTTCCTGTTTGGACCCTTGGAGTCAGAGTTAATGTTAAAACAGAAAACAACCATGTCAGGCCAACAAACAGTTTGAGGCATTTCCACTATAGCTGACAATGCAGCTAAGCTATTCACTGGTTTGTCTCAGCGAAAAGACTATTGACCTGATTGAATCTCACACCATTGCACTTTGCCATTGCGCTCAGATCTGAGTGAGCATAGGCTGAAATGTTGTCAATAACACACAGGTCTAAAGTGACAAACAGGTAAACATGTTATTGTCGTTTGAAACCTTAGGAGATGTATTGACTGTTAAATTGCTGTAATACCCATGCAGAAGTCAGGTGTGGATTTAACAGTAATAGAAAAAAAGTTAATATTTAACCACTGCGAAAATGCCTTCTGTCTGAGGACCTGGACTGTCGAATACATTAATGTAAAGTTATATTTCACAACTGTAAGGCCTTAATGGCAAAGTTTAGTTGTTTGCGACGGGCAATTTGTCTGTCTGAGGGACATGGGTATGAGGTGCAGGACACAATTTGTCTGACAATAGCCAGATTGCATTCATTCAATACAAAAAATACACACTCCAAGTTCGATATCATCACAATGTGATAGGCTTCTGAAATCTTACACCTAAATGCGTAAGAGTCCAAGTTTAATTATATTTATTAAACTATAGTTCATACGGTGAACTGCTCGTCATCGAACTTCTTGCTGTGCATAAGCGCGTGTGGTTCGCCCTGCCAAAACAACTTTTACAAAACCACTCGTTTAATTTAAAAAACATGTAGGCTACAACAACAAAAAATGTCTATTGAATTTATTTTCAAATGGGTCACTTTTACTTACTTCCATAACGTGGCTTGTGTGAATTCGCTTTTTCTTCATAGTACATCCTGCCTCGGTTCCTTCGGTTATAAACTTAATGAATGTAGCCCAGTCAAACCAACGCTAGCTAGCAGCAAACCATAAACCGCACCTCGAGTTATAAGTTCAATATGAAACAAAAAAAAAAGCTAATTTGTAGTGGTGCCACTATCAATAGTAGCGGCTAAACAGTTTTCTAAAGTTCCTTTCCGTCGAAATGCACCGCATGCCTCCTATCACTCGCTCAGCAGAACTCCCATCGCGTTCACCCTTGATGGAATCATGTCAGAAAGAGCTTGTCATTCAATTTCCCTCTGGTCCAGTGCAAGTGTTCACAGTGGGTGCGCTCTGAACTGACCAGACCGCATTAATGCTTTAGCCGTCTCTAGCACCACCTGGTGGTTAATTTATCATGACATGATGTCCCTCTCTTGCTAGAATATGGGCGACAAAATAGCATCGGTGAAAAAAGTACATAATTGTCATATTTGAGTAAAAGTTAAGATACCTTAATAGAAAATGACCCCAGTAAAAGTGAGTCACCCATTAAAATTATACTTGTGTAAAAGTCAACAAGTATTTGGTTTTAAATATACTTACATATTAAAGGTAAAAGTAGATATATAAAATCATTTCAAATTCCTTATATTAAGCGAATCAGACAGCACGATTTTTTAAATATATTTTTTTATGGATAGCCTGGGGCTTAAGTGCGTGAATTAGACAATTGTCCTGTCCTGCTAAACCTTCAAAATGTAACAAGTACGTTTGTGTGTCAGGGAAATGTATGGCGTAGAAATTGCATGATTTTCTTTAGGAATGTAGTGGAGTAAAAGTAACAGTTGTCCAAAATATAAATTGTAAGTACAGATACCCCAAAAAACGACTTAAGTAGTACCTTAAAGTATTTTTACTTAAGTACTTTACACCACTGCAAAATAGCCTCGAGATGGCAAATGAATAGGTGAAGATGTGGTGGCTATCTTGTCTATGGAATCATTAGAATAAAATGGTAGTTTTTTAAAAAGTTGATGTAGTTGGTATATCAAAAAATGCATGGATAGTTTGGGATGACATGACACTTGGCTTGCAGACATCAGCATAGTTGTGGACTCCAGTCACATGACTTGGACTGTCTGACTCGTTACACATTTTATGACTTGAGATTCGACTTGATAGAAAATAAAATAAAATAACCTGGACTTGGAGCCTCAAGACTTGGGATTCGACTTTGATTTAAGACTGATACCTTGAATTTATGTGGCCAGGTTTTGTAATGCTTTGTCACTCATTTTGTGTCACAAAGTCTATGTGGACGACTCTACACGCAGCCAGAGACAGCAGCCGCAGCACTGCATTTGCAAAAAAAACTGCAACAGATTGGCTAGTGAACCGCACACTCGGCACTCTGGTTGAACTAGAAAACTGTCAATCAATACAGGTCGGGGGGTGAGCTAGGGAACAGATATAGGATCTGGTAAAGCGCAAACGTCAGATTATAGGAAGAAAGGATTGCCATAATAAATAAATATGCAGCTTCAAAAAGTATTTTCTGATCAATAATATTAACTCAGCAATGGGGAAACAATTACTAGCATAGGCCTACTGGTATTTTGGTATGTAACAATTGCTTGAAATGTATAATTTACTTATGAAGCTTGCATTTGGAATTGGTTTAAAATGAATTATTACTGTGGCGAAGACGCACCATAGTCGAGACTCTTCATTTGCGCTCTCCAAATTCCCACCAGTGGAGAGTGCTGTTTTTCTCTTGTTGAAACGCTTGCTCTTGCTTTCACACGTTTAAATGCATAGGCCCTATGTGATATTCCATCTGATACTAAAATAATTGCTAGCGTTTCATTATTCCATCCCTGTACCGTTTACCAATGTTACAATGGATGTGGATTTGATTTATTAGGATCCCAATAGATTTACTGGGGTATCGGCACAACGAAACATATTACAGACAAAAGACTACAATTTACTTACACACACTCACGTTCATGTTTTTAAATGTATCTATCAGTTACACGTACAGTGCACATGGAAATTGCCTTTTACATTGTAGAACCAGTTTATTGGTTGTAATTGCCTATTGGTTACTTGTATGATCCTGGGGTCCAATTGCTTATATTATGTAGGCCTACCTGTTTGAGCTTCTGTTACACAGATTCGATTTGGTTTCTTAAGGGGAAGCTATACAGTCTTTCCCTGTACTCGAGGCTATTTCTTTTGGGCTATTACCGGTGTAAATTTGGTAAATCTACTTGTATATTTTGTATGATATGGTGCTTTCACCATTGGATCACCAGGACCTGTAAATACTGTACATCTACACACTGAACATGTCAACCCGCCTTGCCTTCTGCTGATTTCATGCCTTTACCACTGCTACAAGGTCCCTATTTAACAAATACATCATCAAAATGTGTTGTAGACAAAATAATGAAATGGGCTATCTGGTAGGCTCAATAAAAAGATTTGTAGTTGAAAAAGTCATTGCATGTATACATTTTTTTTTTACTTGACTTGAGACTTTACTTGAAATCTTGTGACTCAACTTGACTTGCTCTTAGAACCCACGACTTGGACTTGACTTGAGTCAAGACCTATTCTACTTTGGACTCGACTTGAGACTTGGATGTTGTTACTTGAGACTTGCTTGTGACTCGATTCATAGTGACTTGGTCCCACCTCTGGACATCAGAGAGGTTCACTTTATACACCAAGCTTGAAGTCAGCCAGGTGGAAGAGGTTCTGAGTCCCATATGGCTCCCTATCCCCTAGAGTGCACTACTTTGGACCAGGACCAATAAAGCTCTGGTCAAAAGTAGAGCTCTATAAGGGCTACGACTGGGCAATATATTGTATCTTAAGGTATACCAGTATCGACTCACATACATTTTTAACAATATGTTGATACAGTGCTAAATAAATGAAAAGTTATACAAATTGTGCTACTTCACTGTCAGTTTTTGTCTTAGTTTGGTTGAGTATAAAACAATTAGAATAGTTGCCGTACCTTACATTTTTTTGAGAACATATTGTGATATGATATTTTGGCCACAGGCCTTGTCCTAATAAGGGCCCATAGGGCTCTGGTGGGCCCATAGAGCTCTGGTCAAAGGTAATGCATCCTAAGGGCCTATAGGGCTCTGGTCAAAGGTAATGCATCCTAAGGGCCTATAGGGCTCTGGTCAAAGGTAATGCATCCTAAGGGCCTATAGGGCTCTGGTCAAAGGTAATGCATCCTAAGGGCCTATAGGGCTCTGGTCAAAGGTAATACACTACTGTATAAAGGGGGTAGAGGGTCCTTCTGATAACAGCCATGCTTTTCAGTTCCTGGTAGAATGGGTTTATGGACAGGGATGAGAAATGAATGCTGGCTACACACTATCATGCCAACCTAAACCCTACTTGTTCAGATATTTAATTTTCCATTCCAGCACTGTCCCAGCAATGGTGGATTACATAAATGCCCTATTTCACACATGTACAAGTGTGTATTAATATGCATGTGTGAATTGGAAATGCCATTATCAATGGTGACCCACAAGCAATAAGGGTTAGGTGCCTTGCTCAAGGGCACCTAGGCAGAGTTTACACCTTGCTCGGGGATTCGGCCTAGCGACCTTTCAGTTACAGGCCCAACGCCCTTAGCGTTAGGCCACCTGCAGCTATGACATGTAACTAGGCCAGAGCAGTGCAGCTTGACATGCCTGCCTGTAATAATTTATTGTCTTGCCCAAGTTCTTTCTTGTCTCTGCTGTGCTGATGTTGCAGGGTGTGTGTGAGAGAAGTCTATAACTCCAAATTCCACGTAAAATTTCACTTTACATTTTATCTGTTCGTTTTGTTGGAATGTTTTTATTTTTATTAAAAGGCAAAAGCCAGGGGTAGATGTCGTGTCTTTACTTGGCATGCGTAATGCCCACTAGCTACGACAATAAGGCAGTGAATATGGAAACGTGGATTAGCATTTTGATGTCTTCAATGCTGCTGTTTCTGTTGTTGTTTTAAAACTAATACCACAAGCCCTCACTTTAGTTTAGCCGTGTCATCGTTTCCAACTTCAAAGGACTGGAATTATAGTAGTCTATACTGATTGAAAATCTTCATTTTTAATTCCTGACAACAATTGCTAATATTTTCTGACTTGCAAACATTGAAGGCAAGATAACTCATATATTTCTTATAGGTCAGATTATGAGAGTTCAGGGCTAAATAAAAGCTATTATTAGTGTAATATGATTTTGGGCCCAATGCTCTGCAGTCTGCATGCACTCTATCTGATATAATATTATCTTCAAAATGACCTGCTGCAGACCTATATAAGCTGCAATGCACTCAAGCTTTATATCCTCAGGAGTTGAATGAACACATGATTGAATTTGCTAGAGAACATAAATCTTTATTTCATATACTTGATGCTCATAAGCAGCACTATTTGCAATTCCTGCCATTCTCCTGTAATTAAAACAATATTCACAGGGCATCATTTGGCAAATATTTCTCTACACAGCTTCATGTTTATAGACGTCTGTACATACAGTCATCCCACAATTGGCATGCCTTTCACAATAATGTACACACATTTGTTCATCTGAGCCCACACCATTGTTCACTTAAAAAAATGTCCCAAAAAAACTGACGTGATACATTCACTTTTTTTCTTCCAAAAATCTACATTTTCTCTTCTTCTGGCAGAAGAATACAATAAGAACACAAAGTTGAGCACAATAAGAACACAAAGTTGAGCACAAAAAAAGAGAAGTTTCATACACACATGCAAGTTTGTACACACAGTAGTAGAGGACATGTGGCTTTTAGCCAAGGAAACACAGACGTAGAACATGGATAGATGGATTTATCGCTTGAACACAGCTGGAGAGGCATCAGTCAATCAAAAAGCATACAGATTTAACTCAGAAGTCCACCCACTACAGCATTGATATGTACAATACTTACACACACACACACACACATTTGTTTTACTATCCTTGTGGGAACCAAACTATTTATTCCCATTCAAAATCCTATTTTCCCTAACCCTTAACCTAACTCTAACGTTAACCCTAAAACTAAGCCTAACTCTTATTCCTAACTTAACCTCTAAGCCAAACATAGGAATTTTCCTTGTGGGGACTGGCGAAATGTCCATACCTGTCCAGATTTTCCTTGTTTTACTATCCTTGTGAGGACTTCTGGTCCCCACAATGATAGTGAAACCAAACCACACACCCACACAAAAAAGAGACACTTTTTATCCTTTGTAAGATACCACAGGCAATGCTGTCACAATTAGGCTAAGATGCTAGATTGAACACATCCAGTACCACCATACAGCTGCAACCCTTGTTCATAAATAACTGGTATCTTATTGTATGCACTACACTGCTGAGATGGTAACAGTAGTCAGTCAATAGCTTTGGTTTGACACAAGCCCAATCATAATGTTGTTACTAGTACTATAAATACTCAAGTTCCATTGATTATGTCATCACTTATAAAATCATGAAATCATCAACAAGTCAGCGGTTGATCATTTGTAGTGCATACCAAGAAGCAAACAATCAGCAAACAGACTTTACCATATCCGAGATGATGTAAGCTAAAATATGGAGGGGGCAAGCAGACCGCAGTTTTGATACAGTGGACTACAAACACTACAATATACTCACAGATACGACACACATGGGAACAGGAGAGCTACACAGGCAGTAAATCCACAGATAATACTAAGGAGCCATGTAGAGATGTAGACCTGTGACTGAGGTCTGGTGATCATACTGCTTACAGTAACGACAGCTATCTGCAGGATGCCTTATCAACGTCAGACGCATTTGTCAACTTTGGGTGAGAATTTAGAGACTGAAACATTATGAAGTGTACAGCACTAATGAAATGCCATTATACAGTGAAAAGATTTATACATGTGCTGCGTACTGAATTATGTGTACAACATTTTGAAAAATACTGTTTTGTTACTGATTCTAAAATGTCTTCCAAATTGTCACAGGTGTTTTTTTTTTTTTTAATAACAAGCACTGGAATAGTTTACTCAATGTTGTAAAACTGTTTAAATATTGCTTAAAATATCCACGCAAATGCATTCCCACTGGGCACACACTGGTTGAATCAACGTTGTTTTCACGTCATTTCACTTCAATTACGTCTTGTGGGGGGGTCACTCTTATGCAAGCAGTTACTAACTTACTTACTTACTACTTACTTATTGCTCTAAATAACATTTTATATTTTCCAATCCAGTTTAAAAATAATATTATCTTCCAACTTCATCTGAGGGGAGGGCATCTTTTTTTTTAAACTGATATGGAGGTTGAACCTTTTACACGTCACAATGTGAAGGGACATCACACACACACACACACACACACAGAGTTCACTTCCTGTTTACCTCCTGTACCCTTCAGTCTCCTGTTCTGTTGTCTATGAGGAGAAGAGGCACATTTAAAAAAAAAAAAAAAAAAGGCCATTCAGTATCTTGAAAAGGAAGCAGCCTGACATGTCATTACAAAGTCAGTGCCGAAGAGAAACGCCAAATCAAAGGCTGAACATAAATAAATCCCAACCAGGAAGCCTGCATACAATACAACACATAGGAGAAGTGGAGAACAAGAGTAGATACAAAAAAAAATGGATTCTTACATTTCCCCCAACAAATTCTTTAGAACAGCTGCAGATACATACCCGCAAAAAAAAACATAAATATTAACATATTGATACATTTAGTATGTACACTTCAAATAACAACAAATCAAGTTATTCAATGTGGCCTAGAGAGCTGGTGCAAAGGGCTTTGACATTGAGTGTTTATATATGACTGTGGTAGAGTGGGGCAGAATACTGTAATAAAAACACATCTTTATGCATCTGTCAGTGTAAACTAATAAATAAATAGCCACAACTGACAACAAACACATTATTATAGTTTCAGGTGTTATCTGGGAGAAGCTTAGCTTAGTTAAGACCTGTCCATCACCATGACTCTTCATGGTTGACAGTTCAGGGTATGTGCGTATATCTAGCAGACATTACAAGTGAAACATTATGTGAGAACACGTCAAGCCTGACAAAGATCCATCTACACTCGGTGGCCCAGAAATACCCTTGTTCTCTCCCAGGGCCTGTCTGTCTAGGCCAGCTGTGTTGCAGCTGTGTGGTCTCCAGTCTTTCTGATCATCTATTCCCTCGTCTCTCCCACTGCAGGGTGGCTGTGCTCAGAACAGCTTGTTATCCCCTCTCTCCTCCATCTGTCCTGGCCTAATAAGAACGCATTCATATGTACAGCACTAACCCTGCCCCTGCAATGACTCCAGACAAACATGCCTGGAAGCTACTGCTCATAAGATACAAAGCAACAGGCGCTACTGACATCTATACAACTCACATAGCACTAGCTCAGTACTGACTTCACAAGCCAGCTCATAGCAAACAGGCCTTGACACTGATATAGAGTCTACTTCAGTCAACTACAGGACCCATATACAGTAGTTCCCTTCACAGCCAGTACTATACAGGGATGGATGGACATAATCCACAGGCAATGGCCTGGCCATCAATCAGTCATGAACAACTGACCATCAATTCCCCTGAACAATGCTCACCACAAGCTTCACTAAAATATATACCCCACTAACTCTTATGATTATATCATGATGAAATAACATGAAAATATTGAGTGACGTCATTCCATCCTGGAAGGGGCGTGGTGACATCCCCAAATATTACATTCAATAATAAATAGGAGTTACCCTTTGACACCAGGGAATTGTGCAGATGGTCTGGAGCTTGGGTTGTGTCTTGTACATACATAAATGGATAAAGTGAAAGTAGATATTCTGTTTTGTAGCAATATGGGGTGGGGGTGGGGAGTTATGCAATTGAACTCCCTTTGACACCACAAGCGGCAATAAGCAAATCAAATCTCAAACATCCATAGGACATGGGTTTGAAGCAAACCCTTTGCACCAGGTTTGGCCCAAGTCTTCCACAGGCCAGGTGGTCCTTCCTGGGGCTACATGAGTACGTTGGCCCTGGTATCAGGCAGCCGGAGCCCCACCAGGCCTCCACACACCAGCACAGATGAGGCCAGGAGGATGGGGATGGACTTGGTGATGCCAACCAGAGAACCAAAGATCAGGTTTCCCAACACTGCAGCCAGCTTACACAAAGCGTTACAGAACCCAAAACCTGTCCCTCTGACACAGAGAGAGAGAGAAGGGGGGGGATTAGAAAGTCTTTTAGTGATTTACAGGAGTTTTATATGTATGTCTGTGTGTTTTTTCATGCTTGTTGTGTGTGCAGATAGGAATGGATCATTTATATTTTCTTGCTAACTATACCTTCTGTCTGTAGGGAAGGACTCTGTGGTGACCACGTCCAGTGAGTTCCAGGCTGATATGCTCAGGCCGTTGTAAAGGCACAGCATGAAGATCATCATCGACTCACTGGTGCCGAACCACAGGAAGAAACAACTGATCCCTGACAGAACCATTGAGCCACCTGTACCACACACACACACACACACACACACACACGCGCGCAGACACACACACGCGCGCAGACACACACAGACGCACGCAGGCAGACACACACAGACGCACGTAGACACACGCAGACACAGACACACAACATCCTTTTTTTATTTGAACAACCTGATACAGTCATGCTCATAACAAAGGTAGCCCTCAGAAAGGACTTTGCAAACTATCCCTGTACATACCTAACATAGAAAGGCGTCCGATTTTATCCATGAGCAGTGCCGAGACGATGTTGCCGGGCAGAACAGCCAGAGTTCCAAGGAAGTTGATGAAGTAGACCCAGTAGGCGCTGTAGTCGTCATCAAATGTCATCTGACAGCCCGTCTTGTTGTGGTGAAACGTGCTGTTGATCACCTCTGTGTCATCTATCAGTTTGGAGTCATCGATGTCTGCCATCACAAACAGGAAAATAGGCATGACTGAGACTGTAGCTAAGAAAGGCCAATACCTAGCAAACATTTTTCAGCCCGTCGAAACTATATCTTTACAAAAAAGGAAGTATGAAAGAAAGGAGAACAGGTCAAGCCTGACAAAGATCCTTCTGGATTCTTCACGGATGCCCAGAAATGCCCCTGTTCTCTTTCTGGTTCTGTTTGTCTGTCTTACCAGTGTTGTAGAAGAACGCCTCGATGAAGGTACAGTTCCGGAAGTAGGATCCCACCGAGGTCACGTCGTCAAAGTAGCAGTTCCGGAAGGTGGAGTCAATGAAGGTGATGGACTTCAACTTCATATTAACAAATCTGGACGGTTCAACAGAGGAAAGTGTATGTGTGGACATGGTTAGTTACGAATGCCTACACGTCATGTTCATTTTACAGAGAAATCCTTGTCGATTCTGTATTTAACGTTTACTCATCTCATCTAGTTGACAGAGATAAAGCAGATAAGACAACATGCCAGATGAATATAAAAGCATATAAAAGCATCATAGTAATGACTCACATTTTCATCCATACTCCATTTTAGTCCATCAGTCCCATTTCCATTGAGGATGTAGTTATAACTGCTTGTCCAGCATGAATGTGGAAGAGTTTTCTCTTTCTCCCCTACCTGTCGTTGATGAAGACACCATTGGTGTGGATCTGGTTCTCCATGGTGAAATTGAAGGTGAAGTCCTCGATGCGTTCGTTGCTGTGGATCTTCACCTTGGAGGCGTAGTCATCTGCCTGGAGGTGCTTGATGACGTCAGGGAACCACACAGACAGGCCGTAGTACCTGGATCCACAGACACACACAGTGTCGTCACCAACAACAAAGGTTAGGTTATGTACGTACCCACAGGGAATTTGGCGTCGGGAGTCACTTTAGTGGATATAGGTTAACAAATAGAAAGAAATCCATGTTTATACATAGGAGCCAGTTGAAATGTATTGGAACTATAGGGGTAGAATACACGGTTTCTGTTGGGTTTCCAGGAGTGTTCTTTTCTTCTCAGGCTGCTTGAATTCCCATCCTGTCACACTGAGAGGAGAGGCCAATGAAAGCATATTGATTCAGTAGTTCTCCTGAGAGCAGGGAGCTGCGACCTCTGCTACCACGTTGGACAGCTGACAGAAATGCAATGTGGCTGCAAGCGCAAAAGTCTATGCCATTTCCTGACGAAAGAAGTTAGCCTATTCTGACTCCTACAGCTCTAAATTAAGAACTGGACCTTTCTAATCAGGAGAGAGGGAGGGAGCGGGAGTCATTACAATAGAAAAACTTACCCAAACGACAGAGTAAACCAAACAATAGCTAGCTTGATAGTGCTTTCTTTCAGAGGGTAGTCGAAACACTTCATAAAGTTAACCCAGATCTGTGTGGAGGAACAAGAGAGACACATCAATAATGATTTGTGAGAGTGCAGTGCAGGATAATGCCGCTTCTATCATGGCCATCTAGCGAGTCAACAGAGAAAACCCACCCCACATAGCTCTGTCTTGGACCTGAAGAGGGCCTTGGAGACTGGGTTCCCCGACTCTGATTTAATCTCCACCAGCTCATCCAAATGCTTGGGGATCTTGATTCTGTTCACCTGGGATGGGAATTATGGGAAATTTAGTTTTTAATAACATAATTACATCAAAAGTCATGTTTATGCTGTTTCTTTCTTGTAGGCTACTGCTGGTGGAGAAATGTAACTGGAAGGTGGTCTGTGGCTGTGGTCCATTCATTGGATATCTGTGGGTGGTACAAGGAAACTCGGGCCCTGGAAGCACCTCGAGGAATTGGAATTTACCTGGTTCTCTTACGGTATCTACAACTATTCTGCATTGCTTTTAAATGTTTCTATGGAAAAAGGTAGGCTATGCAAATTGATAGGCAAGTTTTGCAATTCAAGATTGATTGAGCCCTTATGCTATTGCATTAGCAGCAAAAACCTGCATCTTAAAATATAGGCTACAGATGTATCATGAGATTTGCAAGGGCTTTAGTTCACTTGCAGAGACAGGACATCTGACACCAAATGAAAAGCTCTAAATGTAGATTGACTGGGGTGCTGTTTCCAGGCGCGCCTCGGGCATTGCGTATTTGAACGGCACAAAATACCTTTCAAAACCTTTTCATATGATATTATACTCGGCACATATTTAAACAAGTCGCAGCGCTGGCGGTTATAAGCCTTCATTTTTCGACTGCGTGAACAAAGCAAGAGCCGAGGCGGGAAAACACTCACGGTGAAGACTTTCTCCGGCTGCCCACGCGCTCGCATGTTGGTGTCATGGATCTGCTTGAGGATCATCCAAGCCTCGTCGTGCTTCCCCACCTGACAGGAGGGAGAATTAAACGGGATTAACGGAGAGAGAACCGGGAGCACTCCTCCGTGACAGCCATGCTCACGCAGGGAGGAGATGGGCTGAGATGACAGGAGTCACGACAACGATGACTCATTTTACTTCAAAGTATAATTCTCCTACAGTAATAGGCGTAGCCAACTGTCACAGTCGTTAGTTTATTATTAGCTTATTATTTGCCATCTTCGACAAAACATGCAAAATGGCGTGCCATGTAGCCCAGACCTCTGCTGCTGAAGCTTTAGGCTGACTAACTGTTTGCCTCATAGGCCTTGCTGTTGAAGAACAAAGCATTTCCAACTTTCATGAACTAGGGGCATAGTCATGTGTGGGCCTGGGTGGACACAGGCCCACCCACTGGGAAGCCAGGCCTTGCCAGGCCCACCCAATCAGACTGAGCAAAAACAAAAAAAATACTCCTCAGCACCCACTGTCATGAACACACTTAAGCATTATAGTAACCTAGGATAATGTACCCTCTTCAATGGTTTTCTGAGGAAATAGATGCTATAGGGACCTAAGCTGCTATAGGGCCCTGGGTTAATGATAACTTATCCTTGTACTATCATCAGACTTAAATAACCAATTATCTAGGCTATATGTCTATCTGGGATTGGTCTACATTCTATTAGTTGCCTATACTGTTCAGAACTGGAACTATTGAATTGAAAAGCTGACCATCCATGCCCACACATAGACATAGTCTGTGAGGGGCAGGCCCTCTCCCTAAAACCCCATTTCCCATAACGCTTTACTTTACCTCCAGGTAAAACCTGGGGCTCTCAGGCATGAAAGTGAGAGCCACAACAGCACAAACGCAGGGCAGGGCGCAGACGACCACAAACACTCTCCAACTGTGGAACTGGTAGGCAGAACCCATACTGAAACTCCAGCCTGCAACCAATCACACACGAGAGAACACATCAGCAACCAATCACACACAATACATCATCAAACAATCAGACACAAGAGAACACATCAGCATGTTTTACATAATGGTCACATTCTCAAGAGAGGGAGCTTCGATTTTTCAATTCATACAATATTCAGCTTGTTTTTGGTCTCCGTTCATAGTAGTTCAAAAATGTCACAGGAGTGGGTCTTTTAAGTTACTTGTGAGTAACTGACTGTTGCTTCCCTTGGTGATGTGACGTCTGTTCTATTTGCACAATTTCTATGGGGTCTATTCCAGAAGACCACACACAGAGGAAAGTGCAACACACAAAGAAAACAAATAAAGGAAGGAAAGAAAGGACATTTAAGTTAAATCATGTTGTACCTGATCTCATCCCACAGGTAGAGACTATGTCCAATTCATCTTCATATGTTACGGTGCGTGAATGAGGACCCAAAAGCGAATTAACGTAAACAGAGCTTCTTTAATGACAAAACATAGGTAGGCTCAGATGGACCGGCAGATTCCGACAGGACAGGACAAGGTTGCAGCAAACATGACGATAGTCTGGTTCAGGCATGAATAACACAAACAAGAATCCGACAAAGACAGAAACAAAACAGAGAGAGATATAGAGGACTAATCAGAGGGAAAAAGGGAACAGGTGGGAAAAGGGGTGACGAGGTAGTTAGGAGGAGACAAGGAACAGCTGGGGGAAAGAGGGGGAGAAAAGGTAACCTAATAACGACCAGCAGAGGGAGACAGGGTGAAGGGAAAGGACAGAAACAAGACACAACATGACAATACATGACAGTACCCCCCCCACTCACCGAGCGCCTCCTGGCGCACTCGAGGAGGAAACCTGGCGGCAACGGAGGAAATCATCGATCAGCGCACGGTCCAGCACGTCCCGAGAGGGAACCCAACTCCTCTCCTCAGGACCGTACCCCTCCCAATCTACTAGGTACTGATGACCACGGCCCCGAGGACGCATGTCCAAAATCCTACGGACCCTGTAGATGGGTGCGCCCTTGACAAGGATGGGGGGGGGGGGGGGGAGACGAGCGGGGGCGCGAAGAACGGGCTTGACACAGGAGACATGGAAGACCGGGTGGACGCGACGAAGATATCGCGGAAGAAGAAGTCGAACTGCGACAGGATTAATGATCCGAGAAATACGGAACGGACCAATGAACCGCGGGGTCAACTTGCGAGAAGTGGTCTTAAGGGGAAGGTTCTGAGTGGAGAGCCAAACTCTCTGACCGCGACAATATCTAGGACTCTTAGTTCTACGCTTATTAGCAGCCCTCAGTCTGCGCCCTATAACGGCAAAGTGCAGACCTGACCCTCTTCCAGGTGCGCTCGCAACGTTGGACAAAAGCCTGAGCGGAGGGGACGCTGGACTCGGCGAACTGAGATGAGAACAGCGGAGGCTGGTACCCGAGGCTACTCTGAAAAGGAGATAGCCCGGTCGCAGACGAAGGAAGCGAGTTGTGGGCGTATTCTGCCCAGGGGAGCTGTTCTGACCAAGACGCAGGGTTGCGAAAAGAAAGACTGCGTAAGATGCGACCAATAGTCTGATTGGCCCGTTCTGCTTGACCGTTAGACTGGGGGTGAAAGCCGGAAGAGAGACTGACGGAAGCCCCAATCAAACGGCAAAACTCCCTCCAAAATTGAGACGTGAATTGCGGACCTCTGTCCGAAACGACGTCTGACGGAAGGCCATGAATTCTGAAAACATTCTCGATGATGATTTGTGCCGTCTCTTTAGCAGAAGGAAGCTTAGCAAGGGGAATAAAATGAGCCGCCTTAGAGAACCTGTCGACAACCGTAAGAATAACAGTCTTCCCCGCTGACGAAGGCAGTCCGGTGACAAAATCTAAGGCGATGTGAGACCACGGTCGAGAGGGAATGGGAAGCGGCCTGAGACGGCCGGCAGGAGGAGAGTTACCGGACTTAGTCTGCGCGCAGACCGAACAAGCAGCCACGAAGTGACGCGTGTCATGCTCCCGGGTGGGCCACCAAAAGCGCTGGCGAATGGAAGCAAGCGTACCCCGAACGCCAGGGTGGCCGGCTAACTTGGCAGAGTGAGCCCACTGAAGAACGGCCAGACGAGTAGGAACGGGAACGAAAAGAAGGTTCCTGGGACAAGCGCGCGGCGACGGAGTTTGAGTGAGTGCTTGCTTTACCTGCCTCTCAATTCCCCAGACAGTCAACCCGACAACACGCCCCTCAGGGAGAATCCCCTCGGGGTCAGTGGAGGCTACTGAAGAACTGAAGAGACGAGATAAAGCATCAGGCTTGGTGTTCTTAGAGCCCGGACGATAAGAAATCACGAACTCGAAACGAGCGAAAAACAGCGCCCAGCGCGCCTGACGTGCATTAAGTCGTTTGGCAGAACGGATGTACTCAAGGTTCCTATGGTCAGTCCAAACGACAAAAGGAACGGTCGCCCCCTCCAACCACTGTCGCCATTCGCCTAGGGCTAAGCGGATGGGAGCAGTTCGCGGTTTCCCACATCATAGTTACGTTCCGACGGCGACAGGCGATGAGAAAAATACGCGCAAGGGTGGACCTTGTCGTCAGAGAAGGAGCGCTGAGAAAGAATGGCTCCCACGCCCACCTCTGACGCGTCAACCTCGACAATGAACTGTCTAGAGACGTCAGGTGTAACAAGGATAGGTGCGGATGTAAAACGATTCTTGAGGAGATCAAAAGCTCCCTGGGCGGAAACGGACCACTTAAAGCACGTCTTGACAGAAGTAAGGGCTGTGAGAGGGGCTGCCACCTGACCGAAATTACGGATGAAACGACGATAGAAATTCGCGAAGCCGAGAAAGCGCTGCAACTCGACGCGTGACTTAGGGACGGGCCAATCAATGACAGCTTGGACCTTAGCGGGATCCATCTTAATGCCTTCAGCGGAAATAACAGAACCGAGAAATGTGACGGAGGAGGCATGAAAAGAGCACTTCTCAGCCTTCACAAAAAGACAATTCTCTAAAAGGCGCTGGAGGACACGTCGAACGTGCTGAACATGAATCTGGAGTGACGGTGAAAAAATCAGGATATCGTCAAGGTAAACGAAAACAAAGATGTTCAGCATGTCTCTCAGGACATCATTGACTAATGCCTGAAAGACAGCTGGAGCGTTAGCGAGGCCGAAAGGAAGAACCCGGTATTCAAAGTGCCCTAACGGAGTGTTAAACGCCGTCTTCCACTCGTCCCCCTCCCTGATGCGCACGAGATGGTAAGCGTTACGAAGGTCCAACTTAGTGAAAAACCTGGCTCCCTGCAGGATCTCGAAGGCTGAAGACATAAGTGGAAGCGGATAACGATTCTTCACTGTTATGTCATTCAGCCCTCGATAATCTATGCAGGGGCGCAGGGACCCGTCCTTCTTCTTAACAAAAAAAAACCCCGCTCCGGCGGGAGAGGAGGAGGGGACTATGGTACCGGCGGCAAGAGCTACAGACAAATAATCTTCGAGAGCCTTACGTTCGGGAGCCGACAGAGAGTATAGTCTACCCCGGGGGGGAGTGGTTCCCGGAAGGAGATCAATACTACAATCATACGACCGGTGTGGAGGAAGAGAGGTGGCCCTGGACCGACTGAACACCGTGCGCAGATCGTGATATTCCTCCGGCACCCCTGTCAAATCACCAGGCTCCTCCTGTGAAGAAGAGACAGAGGAAACAGGAGGGATAGCAGACATTAAACATTTCACATGACAAGAGACGTTCCAGGAGAGGATAGAATTACTAGACCAATTAATAGAAGGATTATGACAAACTAGCCAGGGATGGCCCAAAACAACAGGTGTAAAAGGTGAACGAAAAATTAAAAAAGAAATGGTTTCGCTATGATTACCAGAAACAGTGAGGGTTAAAGGTAGCGTCTCACGCTGAATCCTGGGGAGAGGACTACCATCCAGGGCGAACAAGGCCGTGGACTCCCTTAACTGTCTGAGAGGAATGTCATGTTCCCGAGCCCAGGTCTCGTCCATAAAACAGCCCTCCGCCCCAGAGTCTATTAAGGCACTGCAGGAAGCTGACGAACCGGTCCAGCGTAGATGGACCGACAAGGTAGTGCAGGATCTTGAAGGAGAGACAGGAGTAGTAGCGCTCACCAGTAGCCCTCCGCTTACTGATGAGCTCTGGCTTTTACTGGACATGAAGTGACAAAATGACCAGCAGAACCGCAATAGAGACAGAGGCGGTTGGTGATTCTCCGTTCCCTCTCCTTAGTCGAGATGCGGATACCTCCCAGCTGCATAGGCTCAGCACCCGAGCCGGCAGAGGAAGATGGTAGTGATGCGGAGAGGGGGGCAACGGAGAACGCGAGCTCCTTTCCACGAGCTCGGTGACGAAGATCAACCCGTCGCTCAATGCGAATAGCGAGTTCAATCAAGGAATCCACGCTGGAAGGAACCTCCCAGGAGAGAATCTCATCCTTTACCTCTGCGCGGAGACCCTCCAGAAAACGAGCGAGCAAAGCCGGCTCGTTCCAGCCACTGGAGGCAGCAAGAGTGCGAAACTCAATAGAGTAGTCTGTTATGGATCGATTACTTGACATAGGGAAGACAGGGCCCTGGAAGCCTCCTCCCCAAAAACAGATCGATCAAAAACCCGTATCATCTCCTCCTTAAAGTCCTGATACTGGTTAGTACACTCAGCCCTTGCCTCCCAGATTGCCGTGCCCCACTCACGAGCCCGTCCAGTAAGGAGAGATATGACGTAGGCGACACGAGCAGTGCTCCTGGAGTAAGTGTTGGGCTGGAGAGAAAACACAATATCACACTGGGTGAGGAACGAGCGGCATTCAGTGGGCTCCCCAGAGTAACACGGCGGGTTATTGATTCTGAGCTCCGGAGATTCGAAAGCCCTGGAAGTGGCCGGTGGATCGAGGCGGAGATGGTGAACCTGTTCTGTGAGGTTGGAGACTTGGGTGGCCAGGGTCTCAACGGCATGTCGAGCAGCAGACAATTCCTGCTCGTGTCTGCCTAGCATCGCTCCCTGGATCTCGACGGCTGAGTGGAGAGGATCCGAAGTCGCTGGGTCCATTCTTGGTCGGATTCTTCTGTTACGGTGCGTGAATGAGGACCCAAAAGCGAATTAACGTAAACAGAGCTTCTTTAATGACAAAACATAGGTAGGCTCAGATGGACCGGCAGATTCCGACAGGACAGGACAAGGTTGCAGCAAACATGACGATAGTCTGGTTCAGGCATGAATAACACAAACAAGAATCCGACAAAGACAGAAACAAAACAGAGAGATATAGAGGACTAATCAGAGGGAAAAAGGGAACAGGTGGGAAAAGGGGTGACGAGGTAGTTAGGAGGAGACAAGGAACAGCTGGGGGAAAGAGGGGGAGAAAAGGTAACCTAATAACGACCAGCAGAGGGAGACAGGGTGAAGGGAAAGGACAGAAACAAGACACAACATGACAATACATGACATCATAGCAGCAACACACACACACACACATGCACACACACACATATTCTCACATACACAAACACATGCACACACACAATCAATTTCCAATTCCCCTCTCTAAATGCCACTTATCTCAGCACATTCTAAGTCATTTTCTGGACTATTCAACAGCGAAGGTGCATAAAGATGGCGGCCCCCATGTACTTACAACTTACCTCATTTGCTATGTTCGCCTTATTGTACATTGCTCTACGTTACTCTTTTTTTGTATCGGCATTATCACAGTATACATGATCCCAATTCTACCTCCAAGATGGCTCCAATTTGAAAAAACGAAAAATTAGATTGTGCTGATTTACTGGCACATTGGACCATTTGGCGCACCGTAGTTTAAGAACTCTGTGGGTCGTGCTACAAACAATGTCATATCTGAATTCCTCCACCTTTTTGCACCTTTGCCATTGGAAAGGAACGTGCCGGACTAATTATGTCCTCGAGCTGGAAAAGGTTGCTGTAGCCTTCAATTATATCCATCCTCAATCATTGTAATAGTACACAGCCATGTAAATAATCTTAGCCTCAACACTGAGCGACCCATGTACAGCACTGTAATTTCATAGCGCTTTCCCTTAGGCACAGTAGAACCCTTCAAACCCTTAAATGTGTGTTTCATACATTCTGTGAAATAGTTTATAAATATCAAATTTGTTGCCCACTTTAATGGATCTTACTGAAAATGGGTCTTACTGAAAATTTGATGGAACATCGAGAAAGTAAAATCTTTTCAGAATCACCTTTATTCGCCAAATAGATTTGTATGTACAGGAATTTGTGGTGCCGCCACAATAAACAGGATATACAGACAGATGATAAGCAGGATATATAGACAGACGATAAACAGGATATACAGACAGATGATAAGCAGGAAATACAGACAGACGATAAACAGGATATATAGACAGACGTTAAGCGGGATATACAGACCGATGATAAACAGGATATATAGACCGACAATAAACAGGATATACAGACAGACGATAAGCAGGATATACAGACAGACGATAAGCAGGATATACAGACAGACAACACAATGGACACAGAATTAACACAAATCCACATGCGGTATGTACACTATAAACACTGTAGCTGAGAACTACAGTGACAGGGTAAATCCAAAACAATGAAGAGGTATATTTTTGTTCTCCTTATCTCCTTTTTACTGAAAATGACTGTTCTTCAGTGTGTGGGAGTGTACATTAGTGTAAGAGGGCTAATGCAATGTGTGTGTGTGCTTATGTTCCCTGTTCCTATTTGGGGAAGGAGGGAGAAGAGGGATGTTAGTCGTGACCTCCCACGTCTCTCCCTCTGGATCAGGCCTTTTTCTTTTTAACACGATTTAAAGGAATAACCCCATTATCCATCAGCACTGTTAATGTTAATGCAAGGAAATGACTTCTAGAAATGAATCTAATGGCAGATTGATACCACCGCTTATTAACCATCTCTCTCAAACCACCCGTGTATGGCAGGGGCTGTACATCATTCTGTGCATGCATCGGAGTCATCCACACACCGTGTATGGCAGGGGCTGTACATCATTCTGTGCATGCATCGGAGTCGTCCACACACCGTGTATGGCAGGGGCTGTACATCATTCTGTGCATGCATCGGAGTCATCCACACACCGTGTTTGTAGGCGTTAATGTATAGAACAGCTGGGATGTTACTGTAGTTGTGCGCTGAGTTATGACACTATCCTGTAGGTGTGTGTGGGAGGATGTCAAGGATTCCCAGTGACTACCATGAAGGCAATCTCAATTCCTTACATTCAGGGTCTTGTGCATGTGTGTGTTGGTGTGAATGCATGAACTCTGTGTGTCTGTGTGTGTGTACGTGTTAACATGACACATGTATGCTGATGGTAATGTATTAGTGTGCGTGTGTGTGTGTGTGTGTGTGTGTGTAAGATTTGATGTGCTGCAGTGATTGCCTTGTCTATGGGGATATAGCTGTGCTGTCAGCCCCGGAGGGTTAGTGTCTTTTTAGCCATTGAAAATGTCATTACTGGGATAATGTACATAATTGACTAAGTGGATGGATGGAGGGAGAGAGGGAGAGAGAGACCCCTAGTAGTGTAACTAAAGGCTGCAGTATGACAGAGATCTCTCCAGGCTGATTCAGGCTTCTGTAGGCTCCATCTGTGTCTTTGTCATGAGGCTTTAGAAGACATTAGGAGCTGCAGAGTGTTGAAGACAAGTGAGGAGGTATATAAAGAACTTTAATGGAGTATTAAACACCAATGAGGTGGTAGATGTGTGGTAATCCATCATTATCTGTTTCTATATGAGACAAAAGACTACACCTCAGGCTCCTCAGCCACATCGCTGTTGGCGGGCACTGCGGCAGTTGGAGAGAACATAAAAATCACCCAAAAGTGTTGGAGTATGCAGGGCACGCTCAGAGAGAGGGGGTGGGGGGGATAAAGGGGGGAGGGAGATAAGTGGGGAGATAAAGGATAGAAAGGGAGAGGATATGGAGAGAGGAAGAGTGAGAGAGGAAAGAGAGAGTGTGTGTCAGAAAGAATGAGAGCAGAGTGGGTTTACTATCAAGCCTTCAAAGGGATATCTGCAGACCTGACAGCAGAGCTTTCTCAGTGAGACTCACTGGGTTTATCAGATTGTGTGTGTGTGTGTGTGTAGCCCTCCTCTATAGCCACTGCACAATAAAGAGAAACTGTGGATTGTCCTAAAAGCAGCTCAATGATCTGAAATCTTAAATGAACCCCCACTGTTTCAGGTATCATTTCCTTCAATGTCTACAGTGCAGTCACTATTTGTACAAACAGGCATTTCAGTGGCTCAGCACGGCCGGCACAGTGAAATATCCTCCATGAAGCCTCTCACTGACGTCACCCACGGCTGGGCTAAAACACGGCTCGACCATAAATCATGGCTAGCTGTAGCTTTGTCCCATTAGGTTAGAGCAAGAAGAAAAAGCTAATTATGCTTGATCAAGAAGAACATCCCCAGACAGAGAGAAGGAGAGGAGGGACAGGGAGGGAGGGAGGGACAGTAAGAAGTGGTTGGAAGAGACATTGGGAGACAGTGAAAGAGGGGGAGGAAAGAGAGGGACAGAAAGAAAGGAGTGAGAGGGAAAGAAGATGAGCAGAGAGAAATAGGCTCAGACAGAGATACGGGTGGTGGGAGAGATTGATATGGTGTGAGGAAGAGAGAGAGGAAAGCCCATTTTCAAGCCTTTCCCCTTTTCTTTATTGATGAGTGCAGCTTATTTCCAGTGTAGCGGTCGTAAATCACAGTCTCCTATCTCCCACCGTTACGCCTTCATCCTTTAAATATCCCTATGTGTGCCTGTATGTGTATCCCCGTGGTTTCCAGGCCTACATTAATCACTTCAACTGTCCCTCTCCCAGTCTGCAGCCACTTAGTTGATGCGCCAGCAGGGCAAACTGGCACCTTCACCCACGGTCACAGCTAAACGTTCCGCTGGTTATCCTCTGCCAACCTGGATTTGTGCAGTAAGTTTTAACATTGTGTGCCATTGTTTGATTTGTTTTTACTTTGTAAACTGTACAATGTCAAATTATTATACCACATTCAGGGGCATCATAACCATCTAACCAAGAAGGTTTGGTTACTAAAATGCCTATGATGTGTTCATTCCACCTGTGTGAGTGTGAACTAGTCCTGGTGAGTCACCGTGGTGCGTTAATGTGGTATAACAGTATACTACTTACCGTAGTGTGGTATAATGGCCCAGGCCATGGCTGAAGCATAGATCTCTCCAATCATCCAGAACATGCAGAGCCAGCTCAGGTGCTCCCCTCTCTTCTCTCTGGACAGCACCTCCGCAAATAAGGAGAAGACGATGGGTACAACTCCCCCTGTTCTGAAGGAGACAAGGACAGGACAATGAGTTGCTTAATTACTTGGTGGCGCAATGCACCAGAAGATGATATGCCATAGGACAACGAGTAGAGCCACACGGATTATGCGGAAGGTAACATTTTCTTAACACCTACCAATTAGTTGACCCATGAAAATTAACTATATCTATAGTACATTGCCGCAACAACGACAATTTTTTTATTTATTTTTTTATTTAAAAAAAATATTTTGTGGGGCCTTTATTTTCTCTGAGGAACCTTTTGTATTGTTCAGACGTGACGCAGCTGGAACAGTTTTGACTACTGTAAAAGTAGACAATAGAAACAAACACTCTAACAATTTTCCTCAAAATAAGCCAACTTTGCCAAAAGGGCATTTCCTTGGCTTTCCAGTTAACCATTAGGCTTGGAGCCAGTCGTCCATGACTCCAACAGAAGGCAGTTTGGCTGGCAAGCCTTTTCAATTACATTGAGTCCCTCTGGGGAGAGGGGCGGGAGGCAATTAGTAAATGAGCTTTTGACAGGGACCGTTACACCCCTCCAATATTTTCTCTCTATAAATCAATGCTCTGTTCTTACATTGCTAGACATGTGAGGCTAGAGTAACAATATGGACATTCAGAAATGGTGCTGTAAAGACTTCTCCACTATCCTGCTGCGCTTTTGTTTCCTTTCCTTGTGTAGCGAAATAGAATGTAAGCTCGCGAGATCAGGATGGTCGTACTGGGCTAGTACAGTAGTTTCCAAATGTCACTTGTCCATCATAAGGCTGCTTTTTAAATGCCCCAGAAGCACATTTCAGACAATCATTTGTCACAGAGCCTTTCACTAAAGGCTTACCAAAAGCCAGTGTGGCATGACGACAGTGATGGCTAAGGAAACGTCCCTAGGATTTGTCAAGCCAGGGGAAACCTTGACAAAAACACATCTGATTGAATGAGACACCAGAATCAGCGAGTGCAAGACTGTAAGAAAGGACTGAATGTTGTTTGCTGAGATATTGCTTTTAGAATTCTTGTGCACTTTTTG
Organism: Oncorhynchus mykiss; assembly: GCF_057628025.1. Lineage (NCBI taxonomy): Eukaryota > Metazoa > Chordata > Actinopteri > Salmoniformes > Salmonidae > Oncorhynchus > Oncorhynchus mykiss. The sequence goes on along the minus strand of NC_143027.1, from coordinate 33,194,223 downwards.
CTTGAACTTTTTCTAATTAATTTGACGAATGAGGGGAATTCTTTCGTGCTAATTGTTTTGTTTTTGAGTCTTGTAAATCATTTTACCGGCAATGTTAAAATCATTAATCCACTCCAAGTAGAAGAGGTGTTTACAAAGGCCCTGTATTACAGTAAATATATTACAGTAAATCCCCTGTTATCACTGACACAGCCTAGTTGGTCTAAACTAAAGACTTTCATGATGAATGTTAGGAGCATACTGCCATACTGACAGGAGAGTGGTTGACACATTCACTACTAGTGTTTACAAATGCTCACATCAATGAATGAATGAAACAAGGTTTTAAGCCCCTATATTACAGTAAATATATTACAGTAAATCCCCTGTTATCACTGACACAGCCTAGTTGGTCTAAACTAAAGTCTTTCATGATGGATGTTAGGAGCATACTGCCATACTGACAGGAGAGTGGTTGACACATTCACTACTAGTCACACATTATTATTATTATGGATATAGATAGGAGTGAGTGAAACCTCTAGGGGTTATGTGGGTGAAATATAAGAGTTAGTCTATGTAAACAGAGGGGTCCACAACTAGATATTCATTCAAGAAACCAAAACAGATTATTTACAACAACAGATAATGAATGAATGACTAACTACTGTGAAAAGCAGTCTCTATGGGAATTAAGGAGTTAACGACGTAGAACTGCAGGGCCATTTGATGAACGACTTGAAAGGACACATCCTGGTTGTAGCTAGCTAAGTAAATTGGAACAAACTGAGTCAGTTGTCCTTACTCTACTGTTCATGTCACAACTCACAATACATTTTTTTCATCTCCAGTATTATTTGTAATTCACTTTTCTAATTGTTTGTTTAGTGTGGATTATTACAATTCAGTAGCCCATTATTTAAGAGAAATAACACATTGATGTTGCTTGCCATTGTAACCCCAGTCAGATAGACTCACCCAAAGCCTGCGATCACGCGGCAGAGTAGGAAGATGCCATAACCCTGAACGAAGGAGGAGAGGAAGGCGAAGAAGCCGTTCACACACATGCAGATGAGCAGACACTGTCTGCGGCCCACCTTGTCCGACATGCCCCCCCAGAAGAACGCCCCCACCATCATCCCCAGGTACACAATACTGCCTGCAGAGAGAGAGAGACAGACAGAGAAAGAGAGACAGAGAGATACTTTAGATTTATACCATATCTATTTGCACAGCACAAAGCAATGCTCAAACCGATTGTCATCGAACCTTCAAACAAACCAACAAATACTGTGTGAATTTGACAGTGTAGATAAGAATTGTTGACTGGTGGATAAAGCTAATCTTAATGGTGGATTAACATCGTCTTCAGCAGAACACAGTGGACATTACTGTTTCATTTATTTTATATATATATCCCATGCTATTTTAATATGCAATGTCATAATCACCTCTAGTCCCTCTCTACCTGACATCATATCCCTGCCAGGAGACATTGAGTGCTTCCTAAATGGCACCCTATTCCCTTTCTAATGCACTACTTTTGACCAGGACCCATAGTGCTCTGGCCAAAAGTAGTGCGCTATCTAGGGAACAGGGTGCCATTTGGGACTGAACCATTAGGATTTATGGCCCCTCCGTGGGCTCTAGCTGCTAAAGTGAAGGGTATAAAATTGTCACAGTAAAGTATGGAGTGGCATTAAGGCCCATTAGTGCTGATTATCATACATCAATAAGAACATGTAATCACCAAATCTGTTGAATGACTCTGTTTTGTGTAATAAATTCCACTTCTCCTGAGAGTGGAGATGTCTTGGTAGAATAACAACTTGATAAATCCTGCTCATCGTTTGACTGTTAAAACCTTTATCTCATGCAGGAATAACAAAGGATCTCTCTTGCCTTGCTGCCCAAACCATAACCCAAATGATACTGTAGATTCAAATTTTCTTTCAGTTTTGTGTTCAATTATTTGCACACTTCATAAATACTTTCACCAAGAACTATTCGATTCCTGTTACGTGTCAGAATGATAAGGAGTTATACAATATAACTAAGATTTGAGGGATGAAGTCCCTACAGTAAAACACAACCCATTCTCAATCCCACTGTGATGTGATGAGTGAATACAGAAGGAATGAACCTGGACCCACTAGTGTGACATGAATCAATAGGATGAAGAATGTGGTCAGTAATACAGTGCCCTTTGCGAACCAATAGAAAACGTCCCTGGTCTTTGTTGTTGAATCTGTGCTTGAAATTCACTGCTTGACTTGGGGACCTTGCAGATGATTGTATATGTGGGGTATAGATATGGGGCAGTCATTTAAAAATAACACTGTTATTGCACACAGAGTGAGTCCATGCAACTGATTATGTGACTTGTTAAGCACATTGTTTTTACTCCTGAACTTATTTAGGCTTGCCATAACAAAATGGTTGAATACTTATTAACTCGAGACATTTCAGCATTTCGTTTTTAATACATTTTTAAACATTTCTAAAAACATAACTCCACTTTGACATTATGGGGTATTGTGTGTATATAAGTGACGCAGAATCTCAATGTAATCCATTTTAAATTCAGGCTGGAACACATCAGAATGTGGAAAAAATGTCCAGGGGTGTGAATACTTTCTGAAGGCACCGTACAGGGTGACTTGACCTCTGCATCAATTTCACACACTGCTGATCATGGTCTTGGAACACTATGAGATATCCTTCTCTATTGTTAACGCCACTGTTCCTGTACCCTGCTCCTCTCTAATCTCAGGAAGATGTTCATCTTCTCAAGTCTAAACGGTATCCACCTTTAGTCATAGTCCTGCTATGGCCTACCAGTCCATTTTGGAATCTTTCTAGGATTGAATCATTTCATGCATTGATAGAATGAATGCTGCGAAGTCCTGGTCAAGAGACATTTCCATCAAACATGATTCCTTAAGAGGACTCAGACACCATCTAAATACATTTTTTTTCATATAATAAGAAACCGAGATATAAACGGATAAACCGACGAGTAAACAGAAAATGGCGTCAAAGGGATAGCTCTCTCATTACAAAAGCACTGTCATTTATATTTTACATTTCAGTCGCTATGACAATAAAGAACAGATTGCAGATAGATTAGGCCATATTCTGATTACACATGGTGTGGTATAATTTAGCCTGAGGCAATGACGTCTGGTCCAAATAATTGCAATTCAGGGTATAACAAGACAAGGTATAACAATACACCTCATTCAGATCTCATCTCCCCACTGTTGTGGATAGATGGGGATCTGACTTAACTCTCTTACTTCAGGGGTCAAACTGGGGTCATTCACACTTGGCCATAGTTGCTAATCTGAGGTCCTTCTTTATGATCTAATGGTTGAGATGAGGATTTGGGGAGAGTCAGCAAGCCATTCGGCCATCTGATACAACCCTGAAGCCAAGGCATTAGGAAGACCGCATACTCCTTGATCTCTTCCTGACAAAAGGGACAACATAAATAATAGTGATATATCAAATACTGCCCATACTTTTCCCCACACTGTTTTGCAAGCCTTAGAGGGTTCTTCAGCTTGTCCCCTTCTGTAGTGATGGCGGAACACATCTATACAGTTACATACACTGTATTGCTATATGTTTTTTGGACAATATTATATTGATACTTTGACTCCAAGTATTGATTTGTAAAAAAAATATATATTTATTTATATTTTTGCTAGGTAGCGTTAGCGAGCGCTAGTCGGCTGTACCTGCATCATATAGCTTTCTCTCCATCTTCTTTTTAAATAGTGAGCCAACATGTTTTCAGCACTTTTATTCTCATGCTCTCTCTGCAGCAGACATGTTTTTTATAATAAAAAAAATTAAAAAAACTTTACCCCTTTTTCTCCCCAATTTCGTGGTATCCGATTGGTAGTTACAGTCTTGCCTCATAGCTGCAACTCCCGTACGGACTCGGGAGTGGGGAAGGTCGAGAGCCATACGTCCTCCGAAACACAAGCCACAATGCTTCTTGACACAATGCCCGCTTAACCCAGAAGCCAGCCACACCAATGTGTCGGAGGAAACACTGTACACCTGACGACCGTGTCAGCATGCATTGTGCCCACAGGAGTCGATAGAGCGCAATGGGACAAGGACATCCCTGCCGGCCAAGCCCTCCCCTAACCCGGATGACGCTGGGCCAATTGTGCGCCGCCCCATGGGTCTCCCGGTCGCAGCCGGCTGCGACAGAGCCTGGACTCAAACCAGGATCTCTAGTGGCACAGCTAACAACTGCGATGTAGTGCTTTAGACCACTGAGCCACTCGGGAGGCTGCAGCAGACATATATGTAATATGTTTGGAACATCAAATTGCAATAAAATCACAGTATCTAATCGTAATACCAGAATCGTGAGAATCGCAATACATATCGTATCGGCACCTAAGCATTGTGATAATATCGTATGGTGAGGTCCCTAGAATTTCCCAGCCCTACCCACAAGGGAACCCTTATGGTTCTAGGAAGAACCCTTTCCCCCCCACAAATAACCCTTTTCTCTCAAAAAGAGAGAAAGGAGCCTAGGATGCCAGATATCTTCTAAAACCGTAAAACAGTTGAACCATGATCATACTGTCTAATAGCCCCTAGAGGACGTCCGAATACCTCATTCATGTATTGATTGTTGTGTGTTTTACTGCACAGCATCTGAGGGTGTGATCATCTCAGCACTGGCGCCAGGAAATAACGTGACTCATGGGGGAAAGACATCTACAGTATCACTATGTTGAAATACTCTAGCGTCCCATTCACCAACTGCCTAGAAGCATTTAGCCAGCTACACATGGTTGTGCAAAACCTATATTTATATGCTAGTATCCTCTATATGCTTTTCAGACACACAAGAACACATAAAAGCTGCATGACTTCAGACAATTTCTCTTTAACTGTGCAGCCTCTAGTCTACAGACTATAGTCCCCTGCTACTCTTGTTATGACCAGGCACTTTTGTAGGTGCTAGTTTGCTCCTGTAGAACCCAAGAAATTATTACGCTGCACAAACTGTTCTGCAGAAGGAAGCAGCAGTGGACAGAGCATCTGGTGGTGAAAACAGGGTTGGCCACACTTTCTAAGAAGTATGATACTAGTGCATTTAGGAATGTTCGTTCCACACACATTACACATGGTTACTAAATAAAGTACTGCTAGACTAAATGATACAGGAATAGATATGACCAAATAGACATTCACCCCTCAGTTAAGGCTAGCTTAGAGGCAGACCGTTTGTCAGAGTGGCTCAGTGCTCCCCGTTATCTGTAGCCACTCCCTGTCCTGTCATGGGGGAGTGGCGGGGGGGGGGGGGTAAACGCAGCTTCATTCAAACCTGCAGGCCAACAGAGGGTCAAGTCAATTCACATGTTATCCTCTGTCACAGGCTTTCACATCTAGAATAGCTGGGGAAAGGCAGGGTGAACGTGTGTGTTTCTATTCCCTGTTGGGTGCTAGAAGGTGTGAGAGAGGAGAGTTGTGATGATGAGGTGATCTGTGGCCAAGCAGGAGGTGGTGAAACAACATGACTGTCTGGGTGATTGGGTTCTCTCAACAGGGTGAAACGAGACTGAATCTTTGACAGAAAAAAAGACACCCTACTACACTGCCCTGGGATATTTATTTTCGACCCGAGGAAAGAGTGCCTCCTACCGAGCCCTCCAACACCACTTTCAGCAACATCTGGTCTCCCATCCAGGGACCGACCAGGACCAACCCTGTTTAGCTTCAGAGGCTAGCCAGCAGGGTGGTGTGCCTCTGGTCCCAAAAGTGAAGAGAATATACAGTATTTGAATTTGGACAGGTTAACTGCATGGCAACGAAACTCTACATCGTCCCATACAAAACACGCTGCATCAGAACTCTCAGACACAACTGTCCCAAAGCACTCACGGATATGTCAAAACACATCTACAAAACAGGGAAATGTTCAACAAACAGTCAGACACGCACCAACACACAAACCCTAAAGGGAGAGGTACTGGAGCTGAACAGTGTGGCAAAACACACACACACACACACACACAGTTAAGGATCATGATTCAGCAGCTCTTGTAAACTTGACAATGAAGGGCAAAAAGAAAGAGATAATAAAATAAATTGTAATGGGGAGGAGAACAGGGCAGATGGAGAAGGGGAAGGAAAAGGATGTAAACAAATAGAAAAGGCCAGAGAAAATTAGCATAGTGAGAGGAGTACGAGGGAGAGAAGTTCGGAAAAAGCGGAAAGGAGTGAAGAATAAGAGAGTGAGAAATAACGAAAAAGAGAGGAAACGGAGTTCAGAGAAAGGGTGTATGAGAGGAAGTGAAGAGAGAGGGGGGGGGCATGGTGGTGGTGTTTTTTGTGCTGTCAGATCCTGAGGAGCCCCCTAAGAGTAGTAAGAGCGCTCAGCTGCATCATGGTCTCTTTTCCGATTTCACGCTTTGATGCTCTTCACTCTTAGAGGGGTAAACTGTTTCAGCGCCACACAAAACGCTTGCCCTGTTCTATTCATACTGCATATAGGGGAGTACGGCGTGCCTGTCTGAATATAGGGGAGTACGGCGTGCCTGTCTGAATATAGGGGAGTACGGCGTGCCTGTCTGAATATAGGGGAGTACGGCGAGCCTGTCTGAATATAGGGGAGTACGACGTGCCTGTCTGAATATAGGGGAGTACGGCGTGCCTGTCTGAATATAGGGGAGTACGGCGTGCCTGTCTGAATATAGGGGAGTACGGCGTGCCTGTCTGAATATAGGGGAGTACGGCGTGCCTGTCTGAATATAGGGGAGTACGGCGTGCCTGTCTGAATATAGGGGAGTACGGCGTGCCTGTCTGAATATAGGGGAGTACGGCGTGCCTGTCTGAATATAGGGGAGTACGGCGTGCCTGTCTGAATATAGGGGAGTACGGCGTGCCTGTCTGAATATAGGGGAGTACGGCGTGCCTGTCTGAATATAGGGGAGTACGGCGTGCCTGTCTGAATATAGGGGAGTACGGCGTGCGTGCCTGTCTGAATATAGGGGAGTACGGCGTGCCTGTCTGAATATAGGGGAGTACGGCGTGCCTGTCTGAATATAGGGGAGTACGGCGTGCCTGTCTGAATATAGGGGAGTACGGCGTGCCTGTCTGAATATAGGGGAGTACGGCGTGCCTGTCTGAATATAGGGGAGTACGGCGTGCCTGTCTGAATATAGGGGAGTACGGCGAGCCTGTCTGAATATAGGGGAGTACGACGTGCCTGTCTGAATATAGGGGAGTACGGCGTGCCTGTCTGAATATAGGGGAGTACGGCGTGCCTGTCTGAATATAGGGGAGTACGGCGTGCCTGTCTGAATATAGGGGAGTACGGCGTGCCTGTCTGAATATAGGGGAGTACGGCGAGCCTGTCTGAATATAGGGGAGTACGACGTGCCTGTCTGAATATAGGGGAGTACGGCGTGCCTGTCTGAATATAGGGGAGTACGGCGTGCCTGTCTGAATATAGGGGAGTACGGCGTGCCTGTCTGAATATAGGGGAGTACGGCGTGCCTGTCTGAATATAGGGGAGTACGGCGTGCCTGTCTGAATATAGGGGAGTACGGCGTGCCTGTCTGAATATAGGGGAGTACGGCGTGAATGTCTGAATATAGGGGAGTACGGCGTGAATGTCTGAATATAGGGGAGTACGGCGTGCCTGTCTGAATATAGGGGAGTACGGCGTGCCTGTCTGAATATAGGGGAGTACGGCGTGCCTGTCTGAATATAGGGGAGTACGGCGTGCCTGTCTGAATATAGGGGAGTACGGCGTGCCTGTCTGAATATAGGGGAGTACGGCGTGCCTGTCTGAATATAGGGGAGTACGGCGTGCCTGTCTGAATATAGGGGAGTACGGCGTGCGTGCCTGTCTGAATATAGGGGAGTACGGCGTGCGTGCCTGTCTGAATATAGGGGAGTACGGCGTGCCTGTCTGAATATAGGGGAGTACGGCGTGCCTGTCTGAATATAGGGGAGTACGGCGTGCCTGTCTGAATATAGGGGAGTACGGCGTGCCTGTCTGAATATAGGGGAGTACGGCGTGCCTGTCTGAATATAGGGGAGTACGGCGTGCCTGTCTGAATATAGGGGAGTACGGCGTGCCTGTCTGAATATAGGGGAGTACGACGTGCCTGTCTGAATATAGGGGAGTACGGCGTGCCTGTCTGAATATAGGGGAGTACGGCGTGCCTGTCTGAATATAGGGGAGTACGGCGTGCCTGTCTGAATATAGGGGAGTACGGCGTGCCTGTCTGAATATAGGGGAGTACGGCGTGCCTGTCTGAATATAGGGGAGTACGGCGTGCCTGTCTGAATATAGGGGAGTACGGCGTGCTTGTCTGAATATAGGGGAGTACGGCGTGCCTGTCTGAATATAGGGGAGTACGGCGAGCCTGTCTGAATATAGGGGAGTACGGCGTGCCTGTCTGAATATAGGGGAGTACGGCGTGCCTGTCTGAATATAGGGGAGTACGACGTGCCTGTCTGAATATAGGGGAGTACGGCGTGCCTGTCTGAATATAGGGGAGTACGGCGTGCCTGTCTGAATATAGGGGAGTACGACGTGCCTGTCTGAATATAGGGGAGTACGACGTGCCTGTCTGAATATAGGGGAGTACGACGTGCCTGTCTGAATATAGGGGAGTACGGCGTGCCTGTCTGAATATAGGGGAGTACGGCGTGCCTGTCTGAATATAGGGGAGTACGGCGTGCCTGTCTGAATATAGGGGAGTACGGCGTGCCTGTCTGAATATAGGGGAGTACGGCGTGCCTGTCTGAATATAGGGGAGTACGGCGTGCCTGTCTGAATATAGGGGAGTACGACGTGCCTGTCTGAATATAGGGGAGTACGGCGTGCCTGTCTGAATATAGGGGAGTACGGCGTGCCTGTCTGAATATAGGGGAGTACGGCGTGCCTGTCTGAATATAGGGGAGTACGGCGTGCCTGTCTGAATATAGGGGAGTACGGCGTGCCTGTCTGAATATAGGGGAGTACGGCGTGCCTGTCTGAATATAGGGGAGTACGGCGTGCCTGTCTGAATATAGGGGAGTACGGCGTGCCTGTCTGAATATAGGGGAGTACGGCGTGCCTGTCTGAATATAGGGGAGTACGGCGTGCCTGTCTGAATATAGGGGAGTACGGCGTGCCTGTCTGAATATAGGGGAGTACGGCGTGCGTGCCTGTCTGAATATAGGGGAGTACGGCGTGCCTGTCTGAATATAGGGGAGTACGGCGTGCGTGCCTGTCTGAATATAGGGGAGTACGGCGTGCGTGCCTGTCTGAATATAGGGGAGTACGGCGTGCCTGTCTGAATATAGGGGAGTACGGCGTGCCTGTCTGAAGCTAATTCTGTCACTGTAAACAACGGTCTGGTGATTTCCTTTTATTTGTATTTTTTACTGTTTTCATACTCTCTCTTTACCTATCCTCTCGTCTCTTTTCTCCTCTCCTCTCTTCAGATCTTCTTTCATTTCCTGTCTGCTTTCTTTCTCACTGTGCTGATCTCTCCCTGCTCTTCTTTTTCTGCTTGTGTCCTCCTCTTCTTTCCCATATCTTTCCTCTTCTTTCCTTTCCTCTCCTCTCCTCCACTCTCCTTTCCCCCTCCTCTCCTCTCTTCTTTTCAGCTCCTTTACACTGAGCAGCGTGTAATCACATTTGTACCAGATCATGTCAGGCTTGATGGGATTCGTGCCCCCTCTTTTGCCGTAAGAAAACCACCACCTCTGCAGAAAAAAAGATTGGGTCTCTTTGTCACATTTTTGGTTGGTGGGGGTAGCAAAGATTTCAATGAAATCTTTATGAAATTATACTTATCTTGGGCCCAGGGGTGCAAGCACAATGGGATGACTCATTCAGCTAAGTAATGCTTCTAAGCTCCCTTGCATCAAGGGTAATGACCAGATAGGCGTGAAGTATTTTGATACTCTGAGTGCTCGATAAGAGAACCCCCCCCCCCCCCCCCACACACACACACACACACACACACACACACACACGCTCTCCCACCCCACAGCCCTCTACCACACACACACTCTCTGCGGTAGCAGCGGGTAATCTCTGCAGTGGCACTGCTATCTCACTGCAGTTTAGCCATGCTCAGCTGCCCCTGGCCTGGACCACGCAGATACTCACAGCCTGCCAGCTGGCTACCATATACAGAGACAGGGAGAGACAGAGAGAGAGATGGGAGGGAGAGAGAGAGAGAGATGGGAGGGAGAGAGAGAGAGAGAGAGAGAGAGAGAGAGAGAGATGGGAGGGAGGAAGGAAGGAAGTGGTAAAAGGATGGAGGATGTAAAGAGAGAATGAAGGAGACAAAAAAAGGAGGGAGAACAAAGGAGAAAGAGACTAAGAAAGGAAAGGGAAAGAGAGTTACAGAAAGAGAAAGGGAAGAAAACAGAGGAGGTGAAAAGTGATACAGTGAGGTACTTTCTCATTCCTCCATCGTTCCCATGCAGCAGTTAAGATTCCTGTGGGATCCTGTTAGGTACAAATTTTATTCTGTAATTTAATCTGATTGATTTCATTTCATTTTTCAGATTGTATTATCCTGTTACACTGGGCTCAGTTTGACCAGCTTGCGATACAAAGCCTCAGTCTCTGGGATGTTATTCATGTTTCCCTGCGATGGGTCTGCATGGAAACAACTAAGTAAACTCAGGTTGAACTAACTAACCAACAAAGCACTGACATTGGTGTTGTTTGTATACAAAATGCACAGATGTGTAATTAAATATTCCACAGAAAATCATAGTTTCCGGGTGGGACGGGAGGACGCGGGCGGGTTTATTTTCATATTTCTGTAGCTCTAACCCCGCTCTGAAAAATAAAAATGACAAAACTAAATCAAAAGAGACACATCTGATGATGATCACATTGGACTCCAACAAGGTCAAAGTAACTCCACAATACACACAGACAAACACAATCCCGTTCAGCCTGAGTCACCTCATCTGGGGAGGGAGGGAGTGGGAGGGAGGGAGGGAGGGAGTGGGAGGGAGGGAGGGAGGGAGTGGGAGGGAGTGGGAGGGAGGGAGGGAGGGAGGGAGGGAGGGAGGGAGGGAGGGAGGGAGGGAACATGAATAAGGGTAAGCAGAGCATGGAGCAGTGAAAGTAGTAGTGCCATGTCTCACTGTGCAGGGGGTGGAGGGCTGACTGATTCTATGTTTTTACAATATGACATTAACACAGGCAGCCCCCAGACACATATGTCATGTCAGACTCGATAGTGATGGATTACAGACCTGCAGCCATCTGGACTAGTGTGACTCCAAGTGAACACATTGGGAAAACTAGTCCCTCAACAAGGACACAGAAACCAACGTACCATTACACGGTACTCTGTGGACAATCGTAATTTAAACCTGTTGTGATCTTACAGATGTTTACAGAAACTGCTAAGCACTCATGTTTTAAACACACACACACACACACACCTAACTGCTTACCTAGCCATCCAGATCTGGAGTTGGAGCCACCCAGAGCACACATGTCCGTCTCGGCGCTGGGTAGAACGAACCCCACCACGAACACCTCCACCCCATCCGACATGAGGGCCAGGCCCAGCACCAGGAACAGCTGCCACTGGAACCTGCCGTGGCCACACTCCTGGATGATCAGCTCATACTGCTGGGCCAGTTCCTCCTCGTCCGCCTGCCTCTCCTGCTCCAGCTCCTTACGGTCCTTCAGGCTGTCTGTGACGGGCTGCCCCAGAGCCACCTGCCCCTCCCTGGCCCGCCTGTCTCCGGCCGCTGGGATTCCCTGGTACTCCCCTTCGTAGATCTCATCTTCGTCATCATGGCCCTCTGTGGCGTCGCTGGCATCACTGGCTTGGTCGTTGTCATTGTAGCCTCCGTCCTGCCTGGGAGGGTTACGGTAAAAGTCGTCCCCCTCGTCCACCTCGTCCTCGAAACGGCTATATTTGCGCTGGGAGTACTCGTCTGTGGTGCTGTCCACGACCTTGTTGACCTTTTTCACAGCGTGCCGCTTGGCCTCCTTGACGATGTCCTTGGCCCCCTTCACTAAGGAAGTCCTGCTTTCGTAGCTGTCGTCCATTTTAGCTCTGATGGACGTTCAGGGGTGGGAGTACAGGGGGGTAAGAAGAGGGCGGAGGGAGATGGATGGAATCCGGCAGAGAGGTTTGGGAGCAGATCAGAGTGGTGGGTCTGGAGATGCAACAGGGAAAACCCTGAAGTCTGCAGTCACAACAGGAAGTTACCCTCACTGGCTGTGGTGTTCATTGGTCAAGCTGTGGAAGAGAGAAAGAGGAAAAGAGAGAGAGAGAGAGGTGAATAACTCGGGAAGTTTCGACAGCTGCATTCATAACCAGACAAACAGATGTTGCAGGAAAACAGCTCTGACACCTAACTCTCTTAAACATTCGCTCGCTGTCCTGCCTGCCTGCCCCTTTCCCCTTTAATCATTTCCTTGAGTGATGTAAAGAAAATGGCTTTGGCCGTATTACACAGTTTATATTCATGAAGTGTATTGCATTTCCAGGAGAGCTCCCCTGTTCTATATTTCATGAGTCTCCTTCAGTCTCAGGTCTTAAACAGAGACAGGAAATGTGCTGAGTCATGATCAAGGTTCTGGTATATAAGAGCAGGTGTGGTGACCCAAGCGGAACCGTAGTGTCATCCTTAAATCCATGCATGAGGAGGATCCACGGGAAACACTGAAAGCAAATGGCCTCTGTGTCACCAGCATAATGTACAAACACATACACACTGTGTGCTCGAAGGAAATTGATTTGGCAATGTCACTGATTTCATACACATGAACTAGGACACACTCACAATGGGCAGGGGGAAACCCTCCCAGTCAGAGGAGGCCTGGGTTGGCAAGAGTGCACCCTCAGCAGAGTGGAAACAGCCGGATGCATCCGGTTTTCAGGGGAAATGGAAAGAGAGCCTGTGACGTGACTTCCGCTTTTGGACGTTAACAACGCCACACTCCATCTTAACTCCTCCTCCACATTTACTGGATTGGTTGAATAGTGCAGAAGAGAACCTCCCCTCTCGTCAGGATCAGAAAGAAAGAATTGCCGTTCAGGTGTTTCCTTTACGCCTGCTACATTAGGTTAGCAGGCAGGAGTGTGACCCCAACATAACCCTGGAGTGATTCATTGTGAAGGATCAAAGTGTAAACCAAGACCTACAGTACATCACAGATTGACTTAATCGCCCTGGCTGAACTCTTTCATACTACAGCTGCATAAAATATACATTGGTGATTGGAGGGAAGAAATAAGTTAATTGGGAACTGTCAAGCAATTATCCAATGGAAGAAGGCTTTGATTCTGGTAGAGACTGAGAGGCGTGTCCTTATTCTGTAAAATTATAAGTGCTGAAATGTTATATTTTTGTGTACCTTTAATTAACAAGTGTGGGTGTGTGTATCTCTGCATCCGTTCCGTGTGTCTCTGAGCTGCTCTCCACAGGGCCTAATGAACACTGAAGCTCTGTCAGGAGGCCACAAATCACCTCCCAGGCTCCAGCTCCCATTATACAATTTTACTGGGCAGAATGACACCGCTGATTCAAGGTGACTCTGCTAATCCCTTCTGTCTCATTGGCTGGCTTCTGCAGTTAAGACCAAGTCTCCTTTTATATGTACTGGTCATATTGCCTGTGTTATTCATCATTGTGACTAGTACAGGGTTCTGTGTGTTACCGCTTTGTCGTTCTCGTTATTGGGATCCTTTTTTTGCAGAGAACCTTACTTTGATGAACATCGCTGAGCTGTATTACAGAGGACACTCAGGTTAGGTGAAGTTAAATAACCATCTTCAGAGATTTAATATGCAAACCTGTCTCTCTCAACCCCCCTGCTATACTGTGCTACTCTACTATTGGAGCCCATTCTGCAGTTTATCTTGACAGCGAAGCTTGCACTTTTAATGCTTCTGTTATGTGAACTCAGAGTCAGGCGCTGCCAGTGGCTTGTCAAGACTCCTGACAGACTCTCAAGACATTGACGCTTCCTAGTGTTTCATGCAGGTCATGAGTTGGGTGCTCACACATACACAAGCACCTCTAAATGCAAAGTAAGCAAGCACACAAACACTCACACACACAGACACACACTCTCTCATGCACTCTCTCTCTCTCACACACACACACTGATCACACACACACGGTGGGTTATGTGTGTGTGTATGTGTCCAGCATCTGTCTGTCAGAGAGTCTGTGGAGCAGAGTCCAAGCCCCCCTGTCAGTGGTGATGAGGATCATTGAAGACATGTGTGCATACCAAGGCCCTCACAGTCCACCTCACCTGACCACCACTGACGAGACCGAGACAGCACAGACAGCCAGACCAACAGGGGCAGTCTCACTGCCATCTATCATACCACTCCTACGTCCCTCTCCTCACATCTGATCTGTCTATCACTCCCCTACCGTGTTCCCCTTTTCTATCCATTGTACCTCACACTACTTTCTTCTGTTCATTTACACCCTTCCATTCAACCTCTCCCTCCACCATCCCCTCGTATCCACCTGTCAAACTAACTAACTAGTTATCACTCCAAACCTCTACCTAGTTAGTCTTCAAACATATCTAACTGCCCTAACTATGTACAGTAGGTAAGGCATTTCACCAAACTAGGCCCTATGTACCTTCCTACCAAGTGTGAAAAATGTGTCAAAATGATTTATTTTTTTTTATCCATTAATGTGTGTACTGATTGAAAAGGGATGTTTTTACAAAAAAATGTACCAACCAAAAAAATAAGTCTCTACTTGGTTGTAATGCCACATCCCCACCCCCATCATTCTCCATCGCCTCCATTCCTACCAAACCCATTTCAGTTCACACTGTGATGTCATCCTGCACCAGGCCTGACAAGGCAATCAACGCCCAGAGATTGCACTAGCGGGGTACCACTGTCACGGGAGAGTATGGACTGGCATACAGAGGGGTTAACAGGGAAAAAACTACTTTGGGTTGGCTGAGATCAACAATGCTAAGAGCTATAGATCCATTAGGACCATGATTAGTTGAGTATATCACTGACTCAGGAGTTCCTGCACTCCATTCCATCTGAGTCAAGACTCGAAGAGATATAGCTTCTAGCTAGCAACATTGGTTTTACATTCAATGTATCGTGTTGGCCATTTGTGTCTTCAGCAGTGTTGCAAGCAAATGGGTCTTGGTGCCCCACAGTTAGTTTATATCACAATATGTTGCTTTCTCAATTTTGCCTGAATTCATGACACAGATCACCTGACACAAGGCCATTTTACTTTTACAAGTAGGAGGTTAGAATGAAAAACAAAAGCTTGCAGGAAGAGTTTACAGGTTTCCTGATCCACACCTACTGAAGGCAGTGAACAACTCCTTTATTTCCACGAGATCATAAAATCCTATGGTGGATATAATAGCAATATAGGGGAAGCAATCTATTTAAACAGAAATTATTAATATATTCCATCCTAGTCATGTTTGACTTGTGGATGTCCTCCCCTTTGAAAGAGGGGAGGACATCCAGCATCAAAACGGAGAGTACATGACCTCATCTGCAAGATGGAGCCTGAGATTGGGATGTCTTCAGTTAGGAGATTTCATCAGACACTGATGCCATTACTGAGAGAGAGAGAGCGAGAGAGAGCGAGAGAGAGAGAGAGAGCAGAATGGTGGAATACATAGAAAAGAGAGATGTATAAAGAGGGATAGGAAAAGGGAGTGGTATGGAGACAGGGGGATGAGAGGAGCGGTATGGAGGTGAGATGGGGAGAGGGAGAAAGAGTTGAGATGAAAGAGGAGAGGGGATGGCAGGAAAGAAAGAGAGAGGGTTGAAGGGAGTGAAGAGGGGGATGAGTGAGAGAGATTATAGGAGAGTAAAGAAAGTGAGAGAGGAATGGAAGAGAGCTAAGGCAAACTAGTCATGTGGGTACACAGATTAGACCTGGAGGAAACCTGCTTCAATAGTGCTCTGTAGTGCAGAGTCAACCTTCACAAGGATATATTGATGATGGCGAATGGCTTGAAGTCAACTTTTGCAAGTTGGCAATACCTTTTTTCTCTGTAAGAACAAGAATTATAAATATTATTGTTGACTTCAATGAATCTCGTGCTGAGTGAAGATAAGACATACAGTTGGAATTCACCCCATGCTTATAATAATAGATAGTTCCCTCACCACTGCAGTGAATGGAAGTAATGATGTTGTGACATCACGTGATGGTGCTGGTCAAAATGAACGGCACTTATATATGCACTCTACACACACTATGTTGTGACCTACAATAAAGCTGAAGGATCCCATATAGAGCATTCACAGTTCAAGCCAAGGTAGTATACACACATCCGGCAGATTTCACAGATGCAGGAGATAATGGCCAATGGGATATCAGATAACTGCACCCTGTTCATCTTTTGGATTTGTATTACAATATTACCTAGTACCCGTTTACTATTACTATGTCACATAATAGTTAACAGAGTCACATTTGAGTCAGGGAGGGAGGGAGGATCCAAACAGTGTACTGTATGTGTTGTCCCTTGGTTCCCGGTGGAGACACACACGGGTTCCTGTTTGATCTGAGCGGTGGACATATGGTCACCCAGCCATGCCAGCCCCTCACTGCAGAGCTAGGAAACACAGAGAGCTCGAACAGAGAAGACGGCGAGCACACTATAATCTTTGGCAGTGATTCACCAGCCTGACACGAGTTACGAAGGGGACTTCTTTGTACCACCCCAAGTTACACCAAGAGAGAAAATTGTGAAAATGGAGACACACATGTATGTGTGAAGAGATTAAAGGATTTATGCAGGACATTTTTGCAGAAAATGATGTGGTTCAAATGTTAACTGGAGATACAATGTGAAGTTCAGAGGTCGTGGCTGAATAACATTACTGTATGATGCCAAGTAATTACATTACCAGGTTCAATCATCCCAGATATACAAATGATGTATCTGTAAATTGTTAATTTGCTTAGTGCTTAGACAGGGTTACTTGCATGGCTGACTCACTGGGTCTATTTGGAGGCCTCCACTTTTACTGCATTGTCATTGGACCAGTGTCAATTAACTACCTCTCTCAATGATGTAACTTTGAGTCGAGAGGGGTTGCTAGAGTGTATGGTCCACCTGGGGGAAAAAGATTTGGGTTTAGATTTGAGTAACAAAACTATAAGATTTGGGATTGATTGGTGATTGATTGGTTAACTGATTGGAGAACTTCCAGGAGCTTTTTCCTGAATCTGAAAGCCACAGTTTACACATGGCTTAATTTAGCTGTCAACACCATTAAAAGTCAATTGAGGATAAAGAAAAACTGTCTCTTGTTTCCCACCAACTGACTACAGACAGACAACACCGCCCATGAAAATCTGTCAAGCTGTTTTGAAGACAACGTAAAGGGTAGGAAGCATGAGTTTTTACTCACCAAGTAACAACGTAGTATTGTCAAAGACTTATTAACTTAGTTCGTAGTCATGGTGTGGTTTCCCATAATTCCAAAAATAAGTATGTTTTGGGGTTTTGAAATATTTCTGAACTTATTTTTGGATATCTTCAGAACTACCCACAATGAACTATTGTCAATGTCATATGGCGAACCGGTTAGCTACTAGCAATGCATGTAATTACATTCAAAACCAAGTGTTGGCATTAGTGAGCTACTATGTACATCCACGAAGAAGAAACCATATACACTGCATTCGGAAAGTATTCAGACCCCTTGACTTTTCCCATTTTGTTACATTACAGCCGTATTCTAAAATGGATTATATAAAACAAAATCCTCATCAATATATACATAATACCCCATAATGACAAAGCGAAAACAGGTTTTTCCATTTTTTTGCCAAATTTATAAAGCTTTATTTACATAAGTATTCCGACCCTGTGCTATGAGACTCGAAATTGAGCTCAGGTGCATCCTGTTTCCATTGATTATACTTGAGATGTTTCTACAACTTGATTGGAGTCCACCTGTAGTAAATAAAATGTATTGGACATGATTTGGAAAGGCACACACCTGTCTTTATAAGGTCCCACAGTTGACAGTGTATGTCAGAGCAAAAACCAAGCCATGAGGTTGAAGGAATTGTCCATAGAGCTCCGAGACATTATTGTGTCGATGCACAGATCTAGGGAAGGGTAACAAAAAAAGTCTGCACCATTAAAGGTCTCCAAACTGAGCAAGTGACCAATTTTAGAATAAGTCTGTAACGTAACAACATGTGGAAAAAGTCAAGGGGTCTGAATACTTTCCGAATGCACTGTACATGCATGCGAAAAACTGCATCATCTCTTGTTCTGTGCACTTAGCAGTGGATGAGCTAGCGAGCGAGTGTTGTATTCGTTTTCTGTCATTCGTAGCTAGTACAGTAATACCCACATACTGCAGTAATACCCACAAGGACGAGGTTACGACTCATTTGTTGCCCAAAAATAAGAAGCTAGCTTTGAAGTGGGACTGGTTTGTCCAGTTGAAGCGAGCAGATTGGAGTAAGGGAACCGTGCGCACATCTACTGTGTGCAGTGCTCATTTCACCCCAGATGACTTTGATGGCTTAGTTTAACCAGTGGAAGGCAGGATTCGGAATGAGACTGAATGAAACCAGGTGCTGTGCCATGTGTGAATGTGAACCCTGCAACCTCTGTTTCCTACCAACCTGCCGGTACACCGCAAGTGTCAGCAGTGATGTACATGAACCGGGTAAATTCAATGTGAATTTACCTCATTAAATCGCATTGGATTAGCTGACTCTCCCTCGGCTGGTGAAACAGCCTCTCCCTCTGAAGGCCTCTCTCTGACTATTCTTTGGTAGTTAACACAGCCGTCAATCTGCATTTCTCCGCTCTCTCTACATTATATCTGGTGGTGTATTTGTGTGTGTTTTGTGGGTTCCTACCTGTGCTAGACAAGTTGTTCTCTGGCTTACTACTTAGCTATGTTGACCGTGGTGATGGTCAACATTGGTAAACTTGGGTAGTTATCTGTATAGGCTAGCTGGCAGGCTACAATAACTAACTTTAGCTGTCTGGCTTGCTGACTAAGATAACTTTAAGTACCGGTAACATTATTTGATAACTGGTTAGATAGAAATATGTATTTCCAAAACATTGGTTTACTTCAATGTAGCTGTAAGCTAGGTGTTGATAGCAACTGGATGACTAATGGAGTGTTAAAGTAACGTTTGCAGGCTGGTAGGGCTAATGTTAGCAGGCTAGTAAGGCTAACATTAGCAGGCTAGTTGGCTAGCAACCTTGCAAGCTGATTTGTAACAATAAATTCATCAAGTATTTGCTTGTAAGTTGGCTGGAAATTCAATTGAAACCAGTAGTCATGAGTGCAAACGATTTGGTTTCATTTGAAGTTATACTTTTGAAGTTATTTCTGTTGGAGTTTACATTATAGGGAATAGGCTTGCTTTCCAGGTCCTCCATATTACATCACTCCCTGACATGACTTTGGCATTCTTCGGGAATTCTGATCACTTTTTTTATATATAAAAAGCGAGGTGTAACTTTGCATTGGGACTTTTGATGCATATACTAATGCAAATACATTTGTTTCATGTGGTTAGGTGTATGCTCCCTACCCTTTAAATGTTGCCAAGCAAGCCTACCTATAGTGCTCCTACAGAGGATTTTGATGCAGATTTCCGGTTCACTGGCCATGCTCCTTGGTAGCCTGCCTATCAGTCGTTGCATTTTCTGAGGTGCAGTCCACGGATGACTCAGTCAGTACCCAGCACTCTACTGTACCCGCAGCCTCGCGCTCTTTTTGGCGGTAATGCAGAGTGCTATAAACGCTCCGGGTAACCGGCCATGTGATAGCCTACTAATTCACCGCAGCCGAGAGCTCCTGTCAGACAGAGATGTGAGACTAACAACTATCGACTTCAATTGAAATAAAATGTAATGAAGAGCAGATATCATGGGCATCATGACTTGTTAGGTCTGTAAAGGGGTAGGCACAATGTTACATGACTAAAACCGAACTTGTCTCTTTGATGTTAACCTACATTATAGGCTAGTGTCCCAAATGAAGCCTATATATACTCCAAGTAATGTATCTGGATGGTTCGAAGCACATTTATTGCGCGGACTATGCATAGCCCAAAGAAAAGCCAAGCATAAACACAGAAAAAACTGGCCAACTTCAGACGTAGGCTATGCATGAGATTAAGCAATAGCTTTGTATTATGAATAAAGTGGGGATCCCTGCCAACATCCTCCACACAGTTGCACTGCAGTCTAGAACTACGCAATGGAACTTTGCATTTAACAATATCAAAAGTGTATTTTGCTACATTAGCCTACTTTGCACTTAGCCTATAGTGAAAATGATTCTGCATTCCCAGAAAGTCTATATGAAACAATAAAGGAAACACTGTAGGCTAGGTTTTTTGAAAAATACTAATCTCAGTTTTCTTTTAAGAAATTAAAGCGCTTACCGTTGTTTAAGGAGAGAGGAAAAGTGGATTTCGCTGGTTGTTAGCCATTGCACCAGGCGAGTTGCTTGTGTCTTGTGAATGTAAATGTGCTGGTGTCCCACTGTAGAACTGAGGTAGTTGCTGTCTGACGGTGTTTTTTTCGATGCTGTTATCTCCCTGCAGTACTTCAGGAAAGAAACGAGAGAGGGAGAAGTAGGAGGGACGGGAAGAGCTAAGAGAGAGTGCAATCAATAATTGTATTTCATTGAGTGATGCCGGCAATTCCGTGAAATGGAACAAGGTAGTTAGAGGGAGCATGACGTGAAACACTGCGACGGACTGTAGTGCTTGACTTGGGCCAGAGCTGTCCGGAGCGCCGTACCCGTACTTCTAAAAAAAAAAAAAATTTTTTTTTGGGGGGGGGGGGGGGATTCCGTACTGGATCTGCATTGAATAGCAATAGGGAGTGGGGATTCATTTCCTGGTCCCACTTTGTTCAAATGTATTTGCCGCTAGTCTGTGAATCAGTGTGCTGTAGGCTGTTTGAGATTGTGCAGATTAAAATGCGCCAACCTGAATGCGCATGATGCGCTGTTACAAGATGTCAAATGAGGGGTTGTATGGTCATGAAAAGTAATGGAAATGATTGTATTGATTTTTGTTAATGTAATTCATGAAGACACACCTTTTAATATTATCAATCACTTACAATTCTACATATCAGCCATTATCGGACCCTTCAGTGCGTGTATGTGTGTGTTGCGTGTGCCAGTGCGAGTGTGTGCCAATGCGAGTGGGCGGATGCCGGAGGAGAGAACGACATTTCAGCAGCAAGTATAAAATAATGACAGACAAACAGACTAACTACATAGCAAATTCAAAACATAACTTGTAGCAGTTATCTCGCTATTTAACTATAGCTATAGCTCAGCATTAATGTAGTTGTCGCCTTTCCACCGGGACTGTAGATAGCCTAAATAAATGTGCACCGTTGGAAATCTAGGATTCCCTTCTATTAAACAGTAGGCATGTAATTACAATAACGTTAAACCATTTCTAAGAATGGCCTAATTGACAAATAACTTCCTGTGCATTGATCTCCCCTGAAACATTCATATTTTAGCCTTATATATATTAACATGTCTAGTTAGATATCTTGCTTTGAAAAAGCCCACCTTATCCATTTGATCCCTGATTCATTGAATGAGTTTATAATTTCATAAAGACAAAAATATCTGGTTGTAATTTTGCAATATTTTATATCAAGGGTGGCAACCATCCTCCAGGATAGCTACTGGGTGTGCAGGCTTTTGTTCAAGCCCTGGTCTAACCACATTGTAGCTTAAACATCAGTTGCTCAACATTACTTTTATAAGCAGACGTGGCTCAAAAGCCAAGCCTGGCTTGGCTCAAAAGCCAAGCCTGCACACCCAGGAGCTCTCCGGATGAAAAACGTGCAGTTTTACTTTGTGGGGGGTTAAGTGCCCCCCACCCTCTCCCGGCACAATGGCAGGAGAGGGTAGGCCTTCATGGGATCAGACACAGCAGTCCTTCCAGCGTCAACAATGCTTACTTTTTCATGTAGGCTATAATAATAGTCATGAAAATTTGGTGAGAAGTCATGGAAAATGTGTATCAACTATTAATAGTGAATAATCCGAAGTCTCTATAGCATTTTTGTAAATTTCGGTTAACACAGTCTAATTGACCGACAGCTCGTGCACTTCTTTCATCCCAAGTCAAGTACTGCCTGTATGCGATATGATACGAGGTTTTGATTTCCAGAGCAGGACTTTTTAACAGACAGTTCTTAGATGACTCTAAACAAACACATTTTCTACAGATTTAAGAACTCATGCTATTCTACAAAAGCATTTAAAACATGTCATATCTTTCCGATGACAGGCTAAAGATGAATGGCATCCATTTGAAAGGCAAATTAATGGTGCTGTAAACAGATTGTATTTGCTGAAAAGTTTCTGTAGTATAGCCTTGTGTTTATGTTGCAGTATCTTGCTCATTTGTGTTTTATGGAGTCAGCTTTGTTCTATCCGGCATCGTTCCAAATTCCAACAGCTTGACCTGTTGCAAACCATTGTGCCAAATTATAATTCCCGCCAGTCTCCAAGAGCGTGAAGTGTAGGCTAAAGAAAACACAATTTACCCTACTGCAATGTTTTCAAGTTCACTTGACAAAAATGAGTAATTATCTTTCTTAAATCTTTGAAAACATATGTCGACCATGGCTGGTATAATGTTGAAAACAAGGTAGGCTAGCTTATTCCGCTAAAAAGCGGCAGTGCATTAGGCTATGTGTAAATTGTTTATAACCACATAAGGCCAACAAGGCGACAACAGATTTTCATTCGCCGCAGTCCATGGTCCAGAAAGTCATTCTACGGGAATGGCTGCTGTCCACGGTCCTGAAATTATTTCAGTGCTGAATTTGCGCAATAACAATACCACTATTACCGCGTGTGTGTACATTTTCAGGGTCATTGCTGGTGTAAATGCACTGATTTTTGCTTATTTAGATTGTGTGGGTGAGGAACACCTTAACTCCAGCATAATACATGTATTTTCCCTGGCGCAGGGCCGGCTACTAGTCTACTATAGAATGAAGAATAATCTACTTACTTCGACAGTTTACTGCAGATCCAAAATTGTACTGGTACGTCCAACACGGTTTACTACTACCAGCACTGGGTGGCTAGGCTACATACCTGTTGGTGGATATTACACACTGGATACATGCATCATTGATTACATTTCTATTGCAGGCAGTCTTCAGATAATTCAGTAAATTAGGCCACAACACACTTTTCTCTCAATAAAATGGCTGAATCATCATGAGATACAGTCCTTAAAATCTTAACTTCCACTAAATACATTATAAGTAACACTGTTTTGTGCTTGCTTAGTTACAAGCATGTATTCATCAAGTTGGTCCAAGTAAAAATAAATATACACTGAGTATGCAAAACATTAAGAACACCTTCTATTTCCATGACATAGATTGACCAGGTGAATCCAGGTGAAAGCTATGATCCCTTATTGATGTCACTTGTTAAATCAACTTCAATCAGTGAAGATGAAGTGGGGGACACAGGTTAAAGAAGGATTTGTAAGCCTTGAGACATGGATTGTGTATGTGTGCCATTCAGAGGGTGAATGGGCAAGACAACAGATTTAAGTGCCTTTGAACGGGGTATGGTAGTAGGCTCACCGGATTGTGTCAAGAACTGCAACGCTGCTGGGGTTTTCATACTCAAAAGTTTCCTGTGTGTATCAAGAATGGTCTACCACCCAAAGGAGATGCAGCTAACATGACACAACTGTGGGAAGCATTGGAGTCAACATGGGCCAGCATCCCTGTAGAACGCTTTCGACACCTTGTAGAGTCCATGACCCGGCAAATTGAGGCTGTTCTGGGTGCAACTCATTATTGTTCCTAATGTTTGGTATACTCAGTGTATATGTATACTTTCCTACCTAATTAAGCCTTGCCTTAGGTTACATTCATTTTCTTTGCGTCTCAGTGAAGCGTTCTGTCTGGTCCATTCTTGGATTAACTCCTTTCTTTACCAAATTTTTCAAATTTATTAAATCAGCATAATGGAGAATTAAAATTCTGTGTTAGCATTTAGTGAGAAGCATGAGATTTGCTTTCACTAAACACCAACACAGAATTCCAATTGAGATATTAATACCAGTTCCTACCTTTCTGCAAACATACACTGTAGGTTGCACCTGCAGAATAATGGCATGCAACCTAATGCAGGGCAGTCCAAGAGCCAAATCTGGCATTAGTCACCAGAAGAATACTGACTGATACTCAACCAAAATTATGCCATGCGTGTCTCATCCTTCCATATCTATAATGATGGCACACCATAATTACTTGGCAGAACATTGAATGAATGTTATTCATTTAGTCAGTGTTTCAAAGTATCATCCTGGTCTATCACCGCTCCCAGGTCATAGCACCTTCTTCTCAGAACAATAACATTGAGGGCATAGTGATCAATGTTCACAGTTTTGTAAGATGTTTCCCTTTCAGCATTGAATATGAATAAAAAAGTTGACTATACAGTATATTTTCAGCTGATGAAAGAGACTGCAGTCTAGAGTCATGAAAAGAGACACTTCAAAAGTAGCTAAGAGTTTATTTTATTCATTTCTATACACACAATACAGTACACACATATTCTAATTCTTACATATGACAGAATATCACACAACGATTATATAATAATGTTATATAATTACATAACCAGAGATAAGTAGGCTCTTCAGATGAAGTGTGAGACAGTGAGTGCTGGGCTTGTTATGTCAAATCCTAGCGCTTCTCAAATCCACAAGCTGTAGAGAGAGATGGTCAGAGAGTAAAGTGAGGGACTGATGCAGGACAGGACACTCAGCCATACAGTAGTCACATCCTTAAAGACCGCAAACCGTTGCAACAGTACCACAGAGGAACAAGATCCACTGCAGAGAGATGATTATCTGCACAAAACATCCCATTTTATATTCATCTGTGGGGTTTACCTCTTGTTGTATATGATATTTAAGCCACTGTAAGATATGATTATCAAAGGAGTTGCATTTAAAATGGGTTCCAGCAATTTGAGATAAATGCAGAGGTCTAGATGGTAGCAATGGAATGGTGATACTGCCAGGGACTGGTGGTATTATGTTGATTTATTTTCTTCTTTTGTTATTGTTGTAATGACAAGAAATGTAGAGAGCTGGCACAGGCTATATACTGTACATGCATTAAATACCATCACAGAAAAGACTCACACACAGATGCATACATACTGGCACGGACACACTCCCTAACACACAAAAGAGAGGCTTCTCTCTTTGTCCTCTGATTTTGATGATTCACAGGAGCGGTGACCTGAGGCTGGGGACAGTCTCTGCTTTTCATTCAGAGCTGGAAGACAAAACCTCTTCAGGCCATAAGACTTCATTTACTACTGCTGGAGAGCCAAGGAGCACTTAGCTTAATGTACGGGAGAGCAGAATGATCCTCACACACACACACGCTCTGACGCACATGGCCATTGGCCACATGCACACACACACACCATCTTATCACATATTTATTCATATTTCAAAGAATCCTACTTTGGCAAAACATGCCCATACACGTAGGTACAGAGCTGCACATTAGCAGCCATTATCTGCAAATCAACAGTTATAGTGGGGGTGGACTTGTGCAAGAGTCTAGTCATAAAGTGCCTTATCTTTGTCCAGACAGCGATTTAGACATTGATGATAATAGTTTTTGCCTAGTGGGAGAGGTAACTGACTTAGCCCCCCCCCCCTCTCCTACCTTTGTTATTGGTCAGCTGACCTTTATCCCTCTCTTACACAATTGCCAGGGAGTGTATACTTACATTATATGAACGGAGACAGCGTTTCCATATTTACAGGCACAAGACCAAGAAGCCAACCCCAGTGATTGTATGGGAAAGGAGCATCATGAATGCAAAAGGACACTGGTGTTATTGCTGTCGTGATGTGATAGATGACTTTAGCCTGAGGGGGATGTCCAATGTCGCCAACAGGTAATCAAAACTAATCTGAAAACAGCAGGCAGCTAAGAAAAGCGCCCCCCTGACAATTATCACCATTGTCTTGTATGAGAGATCATCACTGTCGGATTTGAGCAGAAAATCGGTTGATATCATTATGATTGAAGATAGCACATTGTAGTTGTTGTCAGGAGTCTGCAGAAAATCGATTGTAGGCAGCAGCAGCAATTTTGTAGAAAGTTAAGTTACTTTACAGTTTATTACAGTAGTATAACAAATGTAATTATAGGACCTACATTGTACATGCATCAGGTAGGCGAAAGGTATAAACAAACGTACTTACTTACTTTGACCCATCGCTCATTTGGGAGCATAGGCCATCTTCTCTATGGCACTCTGTTCTGAGAAGTCTTCTCCAGCTCATTCTATCCACATGGATGATTTTATCTGCCTAATGCTTAAACAAAGGATGTTTTTTTTGTCAACGTACAGAATTAAACAATCAAACGTCAGCCAAAACCTGAATAATACTTTTTTCAATCAGTTTTAGCCCCGGACATTATTCTCTAATTTCTCTACTGTCTACTATTTCAAGGTCCTGAATAGTCTCACGTACCTGAGCTAAAATACCAGGGGGAGGAAAGTCAAATGGATTGTGATTATTGTCCTGGAACAGATTGAACCTCTTACAGGCTAGAAGAGGATGTGAGCTGCATCCCATTTCAACACAGGCCCAGGTGCATTTCCTCTATCTCAAACAAAGGTGGCATTTACAAATGGGATCTAGTAATACACAGTAATACACAGTTTAATCTCACCCCTATCAACTGTAGTTTATAACCTCTTTCCACTACAAGAATGAGTGTTTTGAGAAAGGGCACTGCACTGCCTGTGGTAAGCATTATCTTCTGCGCCAACTCTTTCTCTTGTATGCCTGTAAGGATCAAAACACAGCAATTACCATTGATTTCTAGAAGGGACAATATATCAGCTATTCCATGTGTAGAAATGAATGTGTACCATAGGAACAGTGAATAATAGTGATATTGTTTGACCCACCCACACACACTTGCTTACTAGTATCAGATGATGACTTGAGTGTCTTAGTGCGGCTGTAGTCCAATCCCTGAACCACATCGTCTGTTGGAAACAGGGTATATACAGTCTCGGATTGGGGGTGGAGGTGCATTTCCGGCTTCATTTCACTTGTCATTGTAACATTGTGTCTCTTGTGACGGTTTATTTTCTTTAGTTCATTCCTGTCACACACACAATGTAAGGATTATTTTATCATGTACCCATGCCTTGTTCTGTTATATCTTACCACTGCAGAAAAGCATACCAAATTAGCAGCTGCTCACTAATACCATCATAAAGGGCAGGGAAGCTGCTACAGAAAGATCTGGTGACAAAATCATCTTCAAAGAGACATCTGTAAAAATGGAAATAGGTCATCTCTGTGAAGCTACTGAATTCTGTCAATCATCAGAACAAAATGCTAAATAATGAAATTAAATTAAATCGTATTTGCGCCGAATGCAACAGGTGTAGACTTTACCGTAAAGTGCTTACTTACAAACCCTTTCCCAACAATGCAGACTTAAAAATGAAGAAAAATTTGCTCAATAAAAAAAAGGAAATAGTAACACAAACATATAACAATAATGAGGCTATGTACAAGGAGTTCCGATACCGAGTCAATGTGCAGGGATATAAGGTAGTTAAGGTAATTGAGTTAATATGTACATGTAGGCAGGGGTAAAAGTAAATAGACAATCAAGATAGATCATAAACAGAGTAGCAGCAGCGTATGTGAAGAGTGTGAAAAGGGGATGCCTAGTCAGTTACACAACTGAATGCATTCAATCGAAATGTGTCTTCCACATTTAACCCAACCCCTCAATCTGAGGTTGTGTGAGTGTGTGTGGTGTCAATATGCAGGTGTGTGTCCAGTATGCATAGAGCCAGCGCAAGAGAGAAAAAGGGGGGGGGGGGGGGGGGGGGTCAATGCAAATAGTCCATGTAGCCATTTGATTAACTGTTGGCAAACTATTAATTGAAAACTGATCTATGTGGTTTCATTGCATACTTTATCATGTCTTATCGACTTGTTTTCTGGACCATATGTTATAGTGACCTGAAATACACACTTCCTCCTCAGCCAGAGTAACCTATGCTTTGCCACTTAGGGGATCAGTTGTCAAGCACCCTTTTGGAATACTGTTCCTCCTTGGCAGAATAGCCCAGATACTTTGTCAGGTTAATCTCAATGACACCGACACACATGGCATTACAGTGTTTTCCCTCATGCATCTAATTCAAAGAAATGCCACAAGTATCATAACAATGCTGCTAGCATTGTGTATGACAGTGCCATAGCAGCCTTCTCACTGCACATCCAGGTGGTAAGGAGGTCCTAGTCCAAGAGTAACAGACATTTCTGCCATGGCCAAGAGGGACCATATGTCTCTGCTGTCTTGAGTCTGTCCCGCCTCCATTCCAGTCTGCCAGGCCACTGCAACATATGGGGCTTAATGCTATTAAGCATGAGGTTTATGACCTCAAAGGCGTTTCTGTCTTCGTTTGTACAGGTGAACCTAGCTATGTGTCAGTAGTTTCCCAACTGACAGGCACAACAATGTCAACAGGCAGGTTCTCAGGGTGGTGGTATTCACCAAAGACATATACCTACTTCAGACAGGTAAGTGGGACTGATTGTTTTAATTCATGAATTAACCAAGGCAATGGTCTGCAGGCTACTAAACCAGCTAGTGCTGCTGCCACCACTGCCATGTGCTATAAAAGAAGAATGGACACACACAAGGTGTTTTGCCCTGCTTAATGACAAATGAGAAAGGAGCATTGACAGATCAATTTCAACTGGCAACGCAGCTAACGTTACAGTACAAGTTGTTTACTAGCTGGAGTTAAATATTACAATAGCCTACCTCTGATCAGCGTATAATACCAGCAGCTAGCAAGCATGGCTCCAGATCTCACTGATTCATTTAGGCAGATAATGGATTTTACTCCATATTGTCATCAAATAGTCTGTCTCGATACAGCTAGCTAGTATTGTAAACGTATGGCGCTACTACAACTAGCTATTTAGTTATCTAGTTAAATCCAATTGTTACAACATGACACGCAAAAGTACATGACCATCATTTTAGACGACACCGAGTTCAACGTTGTTTCCGTTTACGGTTACCAGAGAAACGCGCTGCCCAATCAAAAGTCGTTTAGTAGGGACCTTCGACACAGTAACCAATCTAATCCCGCATTGTTGTAAAATTAGCCAGTTTGAAACACAAACCTAGCGATTTGAAACTGTCAAGATCAACAAGTTGATAACACAAAACAAACGCAAGACGAAGGCAGTTCGATATACTCCAAAGCACCAAGGTAACACTTTTGCACATGTGGACGTGATATAAGACAAAATTGGACAAATTCGTTCCAAGGCTGCATCGTGTGTGTGTGGAAGCGCTAGTTTGCTATTGCTACTGTTAGCTAGCTATGTTTACTACGCTAGCTAATTTAACGAACTGATACGGGTTAACGTTAGCTAAATTAACGCCAGCTAGCTAGCCTAAATGATGTTGATCAAAATGTACATGGTCTGTGCTATCCGGGATCCTAGGGACGTCCCTACAGTAAACCTTACCTAACCGTTTAAAATGTCTATTTCAATTTGGTAACGTTAGAGCCGTCCCAAGGATAGCACGGACGTAGTGCTAGGGCAAAAACCAAAACGTGCCCCAGGAGTTTGGGAAACGCTGCCTAACCATAAACCGTACTGTAAGCATTTAAATTTCAACGGGTAGGGACTTCCCGACAAGGATTCCGAAGCCCCAAACGAGATTTTGTAGTCTGTCCTCGCGAGACTACCCTAACCTTAGTTACCTTTATGTTGGTCCTTCTTCTAGGCTGAATCTTTGAATATAGTACAGTAGTTATGTAGTTGGTTTACATCTCAATGAGCTATGTAGTATTTGTCATCATGCTATCTGACTTCATCAGCAGATGACCATTCCAAGTGCCTTTCCTGTTAAAACAACCAGTTGCATTTTCATGTATCTTTCCTCAGATGTCCTCAGATGAAGGGGATCCGAGCAGTCCAGTTCTGCCAGGAGACTCAGATCAGGGCAGCTCGGTCTCCTCTGAGCTGCAGGTAACAAAGCACTTACTTTTACAGATTTATGGAGATGTGTTCATGAAGAGAAATGCAATTCTTCATGTTTTAAAACTCATCAGTCGACTGTTTTGATGAGGTTGCAATTGAAGTTACCACAGCCACCAAGTCAATATCGTAAAAATCCATGCAAACTAAAATGAGCTTTTTGGTCTTAATTTAAGGTTATGGTTAGACATAAAGTAAGCAGTGTGGTTACGGTAAGGGTTAAGGTTTGGTTCAAAATCAGATTTTAAGAAGAAATTGTAGAAATATGTGGGGTTTAGCCATTTATTATGGATCCCCATAGCAGCTACTCTTCCTGGGGTCCAGCAAAATTAAGGCAGTTTATACAATTTATACAGTTTATATACAGTTTATACAATTTTAAAAACATTACAATACACTCACAGATTTCACAACACACTGTGTGCCCTCGAGCCCCTACTCCTACTCCTATGTTATCGTGTGTATGTGTGAATGCATGTGTCTGTGCCTATGCTTGTGTTGCTTCAGAATCCCTGCTGTTCCATATAGTGTTTTTAATTTTACTGCTTGCATCAGTTACTTGATGTTGAATAGAGTTCCATGTAGTCATGGCTCTATGTAGTACTGTGTGCACCTCCCATAGTCTGTTCTGGACTTGCCGACTGTAAAGAGACCTCTTGTGGCATGTCTTGTGGGGTATGCATGGGTGTCTGAGCTGTGTGCCAGTAGTTTAGGCAGACAGTTCAGTGGCATTCAACATGTCAATACATCTCATAAATACAAGTAGTGATGAAGTCAATCTCTCCACTTTGAGCCAGGAGAGATTGACATGCATATTATTAATATTAGCTCTCTGTGTACATCCAAGGGCCAGTTGTGCTGCCCTGTTCTGAGCCAATTTTTGTGGCACCTGACCACACGACTGAACAGTAGTCAAGGTATGACAAAACTAGGGCCTGTAGGACCTGCCTCGTTGATAGTGTTGTTAAGAAGACAGAGCAGCGCTTTACTATGGACATATACATACTTTTGTATCAATATGTTTTGACCATGACAGTTTACAATCCAGGGTTACTCCAAGCAGTTATGTCATCTCAACTTGCACAATTTCCACATGATTTAATACAATATTAAGTTGAGGTTTAGTGAATGTTTTGTCCCAAATACAATGCTTTTGGTTTTAGAAATATTTAGGGCTAACTTATTCCTTGCCACCCACTCTGAAACTAACGGCAGCTCTTTAAGTGTTGCAGTCATTTCAGTCGCTGTAGTAGCTGACATGTATAGTGTTGAGTCATCCGCATACATAGGCACTTTGGCTTTACTCAAAGTCAGTGGCATGTCGTTAGTAAAAAATGTAAAAAGCAAGGGGCTTAAACAGCTACCCTGGGGAATTCCTGATTCTACCTGGATTATGTTTGAGAGGTTTCCATTAAAGAACACCCTCTGTGTTCTGTTAGACAAGTATCTCTTTATCCACATTATAGCACGGGGTGTAAAGCCATAACATATACGTTTTTCCAGCAGCAGACTATGATCGGTAATGTCAAAAGCTGCACTGAAGTCTAACAAGACAGCCCCCACAATCATTTTATCATACATTTCTCTCAGCCAATCATCAGTAATTTGTGTAAGTGCCGTGCTTGTTGAGTGTCCTTCCCTATAAGCGTGCTGAAAGTCTGTTATCAATTTGTTTACTGGGAAATGGCTTTGTATCTGGTCAAACACCATTTTTCCCAGAAGTTTACTAGGGGTTAGTAACAGGCTGATTGGTCGGCTATTTGAGCCAGTAAAGGGGGCTTTACTATTCTTGGGTAGCGGAAATACTTGGCTTTCCTCCAGGCCTGAGGGCACACACTTTCTAGTAGGCTTAAATTGAAGATGTGGCAATATCGTCTGCTATTATCGTCAGTAATTTTCCATCCAAATTGTCAGACCCTGGTGGCTTGTCATTGTTGATAGACAACAAAACATTTTTCACCTTTTTCCACACTGGCTTTACGGATTTCAAAATTTGGTCCGATATACTTGGATGTGTAGTGTCAGCGTTTGTTACTGGCATGTCATTCTTAAGTTTGCTTATCTTGCCAATGAAAAAGTAATTAAAGTAGTTGGAAATATCAGTGGGCTTTGTGATGAATGAGCCATCTCATTCAATGAATGATGGAGTCGAGTTGGCTTTCTTTCCCATAATTTAATGTGCCCCAAAACTTTTTACTATCATTTATCTAATTTGTCTTTGTTTCGTAGTATAGTTTATTTTTATTATTTTTTAGTTTAGTCACATGATTTCTTCATTTGCAATACATTTTCCAATCAGTTGCGCTGCCAGACTTATTTTCCATACCTTTTGCCTCATCCCTCTCAATCATAAAGTTTTTAAATTCCTCATTAATCCAAGGGGATTTAACAGTTTTTACAGTGAATTTCCCAATGGGTGCGTGCTTGTTAGTAACTGGAATGAGCAATTTCATTAATGTGTCAAGTGCAGCGTCTGGTTGCTCCTCATTACACACCATAGACCAGCAAATATTCTTTACATCATCAACACATGAATCACTACAAAACGTATTGTATGACCTCTTATACACTATATTAGGCCCAGCCTTTGGAACTTTGGTTTTCCTAGATATGGCTACTATATTGTGATCACTGCATCCTATGGATTTGGATACTGCTTAAGCAAATTTCTGCAGCATTAGTAAACATGTGATCAATACATGTTGGTGATTTAATTGCTGTGCTGTTTGTAACTACCCTGGTAGGTTGACTGACAACCTGAACCAGGTTGTAGGCACTGGTTACAGTTCGCAGTTTTTTCTTGAGTGGGCAGCTTGATGATAGCCAGTAAATATTTAAATCACCCAGAAAATATACTTCTCTGTTGATATCACGTACATTATCAAGCATTTCATACATATTATCCAGGTACTGACTGTTAGCACTTGGTGGGCTATAGCTGCTTCCCACAAGAATGGGCTTTAGGTGAGGCATATTAACCTATTACTTCAACAGTACTTTAACATTGGATCGTCTCTAAGCTTTATAGGAATGTGGTTCTGAATATAGACCGCAACACCGCCCCCCGTTGGCATTTCTGTCTTTTCGGTAGATGTTATAACGATGTATTGCTACCACTGTATCATCAAAGATATAATCTAAGTGAGTTTTAGAGATATTCAGAATATTAATGTCATCTCTTACAAGCAAGTTATTGACTTCATGGACCTTGTTTCTCAGGCTGCATATGTTAATATGAGCTATTGTTAGCGCTTTTCTGGGTTGCTTGATTGTTTTTAATGCTTTACTGGGAAGCTTATCAGAAGTAGACTCACTCATGTTATTTATATTGGAGCTGATAGTGCAGGGTGACCTGCACAATGTGGTCTTCCTACTAGGGCACACTGCCTCAGTGCTAACAATGTAACTCTGGTTCATAGGCCCATGATTACTGCTTACAATAGCTGTAGGATAAACAGAAGTATTCGGTGCAATTAAGGGCACATAAATGAAGGTACTTACATTGTGTTTGCCAATGCCCCTAGGATCATGTACATTTGATGCAGCATTATGACAACTCATTGTCTCAATGGTAGGGATTAACTGAGCTGGTCTTGGATCATTGAACAGTCATTGTTTCAACGCAGCCTTGAAATGCATGGACAGGAGCCAAGATGATTTGGATGAACTCCATCATTTCTGTAGAGTATCTTCTATTTCCAGAAGGTATCAAAGTTATCTATACAAGTGACTCCAGCAGAGCTACAGTAGTCTTTTAGGCAGATGTGTAATGCCAGCAGTCTGCTGAATCTTTCACACCTGCGGCCCAACAATGATACTGGACCTGAAATGATTGACCTCTTTTTGGAGTCTTTTAATACTAAAATCAGTTTTTTAAAATCCATTTTCAAATGTTCCGAACTAGCCCTCCTGACGTCGTTTGACCCCACATGGGCTACGACAGTGTCAGCTCCCAGCATTTGTCGTAGAAATGTCGGAAGCAGCCTTGTGATGTCGTGTACTCGTGTAGCACAGGGTTTTTGCCTTTTTTTTAAAAAACAGGGAAGTCAGTTAAGAACAAATTCTTATTTACAATGATGCATCCCCTGGGTTAACTGCCTTGTTCAGGGGCAGAACAACATATGTTTTATACCTTGTCAGCTCGGGGATTCGATCCAGCAACCTTTTGGTTACGGGCCCAACGCTCTAACCACTAGGCTACCTGCCGCCCCGTTTCCATGTCTCTTCTCATATGATTGACAGGATGAATATGAAGAACTTCTCCGCTACGCAGTGGTCACTCCTAAGTATGACCCGCAGCCCGCCGCTCAACTGCAGCTTCTGAGTGCCTCACAACTGTCTGCGGATGGACGGAGTTCCCGTGGAAATGATGACGCGAGGTCCCATCGCTCAGCAGGTACAGTGGGCCGCTGCTCACCCACACACTTGTTACACTAAGCCGTTCTGACAGACACACAGCTTGAGGCCCTCCACATTGCTCCCTTCAAATGATCCACTGTCGTAAAGGATTTGGCTTCTCTCCTGCTTTGGGTCTTTCTGTTAAGAAATGCTTCTCTCTCTGTCGGTGTCTTTTAACCCGGGCACACACAGACTGGATTGCACCAAGCCCAACAAGCTGTTGAATGTTCCATGTGTATTTCACAAGTACCGAAACACTTGACATGGAGAGATTAACTGCTTGATGATAGCCAAGACCTGTCCCAAAACACAGACTGAAAGGCATTGACACTACTAGTTAATCATATAACTGAGAATGATATCAGACCGTACATTACAGGAGTGTAGGTGTCTGAGCTACTCTATTTAATAGCAGAAGAGCCAATCATTCTCTGTTCCCTGCCACAAGCAAGCTTACACGCAGCTTACACCCAGTCTATCAGTCTTTTCTCCAGACCACGGCATTCTCAGTTGTAGAGCTTAAACTGTCATGGAGTAGTGTACTGGGATGTAAAAAGCAGGCAGGATTTTGTGCGCCTGATTGGTAATGATATGCTGGCATCCTGCCCAAACTGCTCTTTAGAGTACAGACTGTTTTTCTTCTCACTGCAGGGTTTAATTAAGATATTGCCATAAATGCATTCCTGGATGAAGAGCCAGAGTTTTCTTACTTAGTATTCTTACCATCACACGCACTCTCTGTTTCTCTATCACTGTTTCTCTCTCCGGCTCTCTCTGCCTCTCAGGCTCAGTTTCTGAAGCTGAAGATGGGAGACGCTCTAGCAGGGGAGTGAGGTCAGCACGGGCCTCCCCTTTTATGGTGGAGCCCAGGGCACACTCACACACCTTTGAGGGTAAATACACACAGCCAATACATGCTTTATAACTATAGTCCAATAAAAAGCATTATTACAAAGACCATGAGACTGAACAGGCATGGGATATATATATATATAATTATAGTATACTATTTTGATGCTCCCAGAGCATCAAACATTCTTTGGGACCACTGTGGTTCTTTATCACGTTTGAGTGCAGAAAATCAACCCAGTCTCTTGACCTCCAGGTAATGAAGAGATGGCTGGCAGGTCATCTGTTGTCTCAGACGCTCACTCAGACAGACTGCCGACGCCGTCGGAGAGCTCCAGACACGGCAGTCCAGACCCCCTGGTC
Organism: Oncorhynchus mykiss; assembly: GCF_057628025.1. Classification (NCBI taxonomy): domain Eukaryota; kingdom Metazoa; phylum Chordata; class Actinopteri; order Salmoniformes; family Salmonidae; genus Oncorhynchus; species Oncorhynchus mykiss. The sequence continues at coordinate 33,158,496 of NC_143027.1, read as the reverse complement.
ACCGTGGTGACAGAGATGTTTGTCTCTGACGAGAACCTGAACAAGATGGAGAACCTCCTGGACACCTGGAGCGACAAGCTCAAGGTTAGCTTGCCCTGCCTCTTTATTGTCTGTCTATTCAATGTCTGGCGATTTTGTTTTAGCTTGGCGAGAATAGATCCTTATGAGGCTGTGTTCTTGGGTTATGTTCTGTTGACCTGATAGATGCGGTAAAGAGGCCAGGGGTACTCGACCAAACAATGGAAACGCATGGGGAGGGGAAGATCCCGAATCTCCTCATTGCACCCCAGCAAAATTGGCGTACATTTAGGCTGTTGTTTATATGTGTATTTCACACTCTGTTGAGGTAGAAATCAGAGTATAATGCTTGTATGGATGTCAAACCCAATAATATGTTCATGTCATCGTCACCAATCAACTGCATTGCAGTTTAAAAACACTTGACTACCACCACCGATTTCTCTATTCTAGCTATGCTACCTGCTTATACGAACAGGAGTAAGCATTTAGCAGTCATTTCTAAACCTGAAAAGGGACTACTTCTAAATGTTACGCAGTCGAAAACAGCCAAATAAATCCAAATCTGACTTTAGTAACCACACACACGTAACAGCCTGTTACGATGCATCAATCATGACGGATTTGACCAATATCCACTCAGATTTGTTAAATGTGCGCCAATCTGGCGTCCCTCTTCTATCCCCCACGGGTCTGCGTTCCATTGACCTCGTTACCGCATCTACAGCGCTTATCACATTTCGCTTTCAGCGACGTGTTTCCTAAATGATCATCTGATTCTTGATTTGTCATTTGTGATTCCGTATCTCTATTGTGCCGTTGAAGTGGGCTGTTTCTTTGTTAAACCATTCCATCCCTGTCTCTCCACCCCAGGCCAACGTGCTGATGGAGCTGAGGAAGTGGAAGCTGGCCTTCATGGAGCAGCACAAGCTGGAGGTGAGGAAGGAGAGGGAGAAGCATGCTGCCTGTATAGCAGGCCTCACTGCAGAGATGGACAGCCTGAAGGAACTGCTCCACACCTACGAGACCTCCAACCAGAGGAAGGACGAGGTACGCAGTCTACACATATCATACCACACACACCTCCGCACCCCACACCCGCTACTGGTAGGGTCTTACCTATGTAAAGACAAGGCATACAGTTCTCTTCAACAGTGTTGGTGTGTTATGATGAATTGAGTGTGTGAGGCATCGTGTGTGTGACTTGTATTGTTTTTCTTGTAGGTGATAGTGAACCTGAGCCAGGCTGTGGACAGACAGAGGGAGAGGCTGGAGCTGATGAGGACCTTCACCCACTGGAGACTGCAGCACAGCGAAGCCAGGGAGCAGGTGAGAGACCGGGGGGAGAGGGGTCTCCCTCAGAGGGCTAGGGTGTGGTTGAGATGGGGAACAGTGGGTACGGGACACACGTATACGGCTCACTGCATCTTAATGTCTGTTTTTTAAATGACAGTTCACTCCTTTAACCACGGAATGAGTTGCACATGTCTATTCTGTGAAATGAATGTCATAACATCCTTGGTGAAGTGTACATTTTAAGTGCTGACAGTACTCCAGCAGGGTTATGCAAATCCTGAATCTCTGCATGATTAACCGACACATGCATTACCATGTCACATCACATTGAACATGCATACATTACGTTTTCACACTTAGATTTTCCACTTGTGATTTTTTTATTACATGTAGTATTATTGGTCCGGTGCCTGATATTCATGGATTAAATAAGTGATATTTGCATCCATGTGACAGTATTTAATACCTTGTTTTTCACTGGATATCTGAAGTGTCGGTTTGATTCCTGTGTGTAGCAGAGTCTTCCTAAACGTTCCTCCCCCTGTCCCCCCGTGTCCCTTCCCCTCCCTCTCCCCAGGCCCACAGTGCCCGGCTGGCAGAGCAGCACTACCGTCTGCAGCTGAAGAGGAAGGTGTGGGCAGGCTGGCACAACCTGGTCGAGGGGAGCTGGAAGGAGAAGGTGGAGAAGGCTTGCCGCGCCCGGGCAGAGGAGGTCTGTGTGCGCCTGTCAGCTGGCTATGAGGACAAGATGGCAGAGGTAGGGAGGAGCTACACACACACCCGCACACAGAGGTTGCTACATAGAGTAGGCCTATAGAGTTCCAACCATAGAATTACATATGATCTCTGGTTCCAGCACTCTGAAATGGTGTCCTGTCCTAAAAGAAGAAGACCGTTTCACATGAGCACAGAACAGAAGCTAACTACACAACTGAGAAACTGAGTAAACATTGTCTTACAGAAATAGTGTCATTCACCATACTGCATAGTTCTGCAGGCCTGGCACCTTTCAGCTATTTACATGGCAAATATACCTTTTTGAAGGTTTTTCTGTAAGTCGGGCTATGTGAAGAGATTCGAATAATGGTCATGTATAATTGCTGCACTATAGTAGTGAGTGAGCCTAGTTGATGGAGGCTGCAGTTAGAGCCCAGGGAAAGAGAGGAGCAAGAGCAGGAAGTGGGCCTAGCACACACAGAGAGCGAGAGAGGGAGGGAGGGAGGGAGAGAGAGATGGTTATTAGGGAGGGAGGGAGAGAGAGAGAGGGATGGAGGAATATCGACCGTTCCATAGACGCGTGGAGCAGTGGAGGCTGCTGAGGGGAGGACGGCTTATAATAAGGACTGCAACGGAGCGAATTGAATGTCGTCAAACACATGGAAACCCAAGTGTTTTGATGTATTTGATACCATTCCACCCATTACCACGAGCCCGTCCTCCCCAATTAAGGTGCCACCAACCTCCTATGGTGTTGAGACAGTGTACTAAAGGCTTGTAGGCCTAGCAAAAAGTGAGGGGGGGTAAAGAGAAGGGTTTCAGAGTGGATGAGAGGAATGGCAGTACTGTAGATGGGCAGAGAAAGAGTAGAGCTAGAACAGAACAGCCTGGGAGAGGGAGAGAGTTATTAGAGAGGGATAGAGGGAGGGAGAGAGAGATGGTTATTAGAGAGGGATAGAGGGAGGGAGAGAGAGAGAGGGATAGAGGGAGGGAGAGAGAGAGATGGTTATTAGAGAGGGATAGAGGGAGGGAGAGAGAGAGAGATGGTTATTAGAGAGGGATATAGGGAGGGAGAGAGAGAGAGGGATAGAGGAAGGGAGAGAGATGGTTATTACAGCGTGAGCGAGGAATTGCAGCATGGAGTAGGTGAGGTCAGTTCAGAGTTAAGGAAGTGAAACAAGCTTCCCTTCAACCTCATTCCTCAGTTACAATCGAGCCAGTCCTCTTATTTATGTTTTCCCCAATGTGGCCTTTGCATTTTAATTACAGTACAGTTAAATTAATGAATCCCTATCTCTCTCCTTCTCCCCCCTCTCTCTCTTTCCCCCCTCTTTCTTCTCTCTCCTTCCTCTCCCTCTGTGTAGCACGTGGAAGCGCTGGATGCTGCCCAGGCTGAGATCCAGAGGCTGCACTCCGAGAGGGAGCGTTATGAGGAGTCCATGAAGAAGGCCTTTATGAGGGGCGTGTGTGCCCTCAACATGGAGGCTCTCAGCATGTTCCACACTGGGGAGGGACGAGCGGAGCACGACCTGCACGGTTAGTAACACCCGCACACACACACACGGCTCTGTCAAGAAACCCCTCTGTCCCTGACACTTTAATTCATAGAACAGATTGTTAAAAGAAGTATATTATACTAGGAATGGGCATGAGTAATCTAGTACTCGAACGGACGTCAAAACTTTTCAAGTGCTGTGAAACTATTTAGTGGAATGGGCTTTGTGGCTGCCAGAACGGGCAAGTGAAATGTTGTCCCAAATGTTTTGGATTCTAGTGTTCCATTTGTAGATGTGCATTTCTTTCTTTTTTTTAACAAGCCGAGCATCAGTCTTCTCCCTAAGTTCCCTTTCCCCTAAGTTCCCTTTCCCCTCTGTGTCTCATTCACTCAAATGCATTCCACCACTCCCTCTACACACAGGTGCAGAGTGCACACACACAAGCTCCCATTAGACCTACAGAAATAAATGATTACAAAAACATATCTAACTGATGGGATACACAAGATACATTCCTTGACAAGTGACAACATGTTATCACAAATAAAAATGGACTGGTTGATTGAATTAGGAAAATATGTGTTCCAACAACGAGCTGCAGTTTTGGAATTATTCCATGAATAGAATTGTGTCCCGTCTATTTTCCACTGAGGCTACTTTGCGAACTGCCTAGGCTATACCCCCCCCCCCCCCCTCCATAAACATAGACAGGTTCCACATTGAAAATATGCAAAAACATTCATTTGATAAAGACCAAGAGGGTATTTTCATTAGAATCATTAAGCCTCGGGCCAACTCATCAAACAGATGTCTGGGACATAATTCATCAGCATACAGTGTTCAATGTGGAGATGGTAATAAACTAAATAGAACATCTGCATATCGAAAAGAAAACAGATTTTGGTTGATGACACCCCAAAAATGTTTCACGTCTTTCAATTCACCAAATTGAGCCCCGTTACAAATGATCAATCTTTGAGACCAAAATGCGCATGTGTCTATTACTTGAACTATTTGAAGCATTTATTTGAACTGCTGTTTTCTGAGGCTGGTCACTCTAATGAACTGATCCTCTGCAGCAGAGGTAACTCTGGGTCTTCCTTTACTGTGGCGGCACTCATGAGAGCCAGTTTCATCATAGCGCTTGATGTTTTTTTGCGAATTGACTGACCTTCATGTCTTAAAGTAATGATGGACTGTCATTTCTCTTTGCTTATTTGAGCTGTTCTTGACATAATATGGACTTGGTCTTTTACCAAATAGGGCTATCTTCTGTATACCCCCCCTACCTTGTCACAATCTAACTGATTGGCTCAAATGTATTAAGAAGGAAAGAAATTCCACACCTGTTAGGCACACCTGTTAATTGAAATGCATTCCAGGTGACTACATCATGAAGCTGGTTGAGAGAATGCCAAGAGTGTGCAAAGCTGTCATCAAGGCAAAGGGTGGCTACTTTAAAGAATCTCAAATAAAAAATATTTTGATTTAACACTTTGTTTCTACACGATTCAATATGTGTTATGTCATAGTTTTGATGTCTTCACTATTATTCTACAATGTAGAAAATAGTAAAAATAAAGAAAAACCCTTGAATGAGTAGGTGTGTCCAAACTTTTGACTGGTACTAATATATTTATATTAGATCTGTAATGGTTATGATTTAATTAGGCATTGTTGCGCACTGTTGGCATATAAACAGTGCAGGCCTTGTGTTGTAAAAATATATATTTTACTCGAACAGTCCAAAAATGTCTAATGCCCACCCCTATATTATACCACCTCCCCCAGTTGTATCCGATCAAGTCACGCATTCAGTTTATTAGTCTATTGCCTAGGCTCTGTTACCCTAAAACACAGACACTGTTTCTGCAGTGTGACACTTTGGCTCCTTGCGTGATGATGGTAAGTCTTTGGAAATGCTGACGGCGTGGTGCTCTGTGGAGGTTGTAACCTTGGTGTGGCGGTCGTCATCCGCAAATACATGCTTGAGATTTTAGAGATTCAGCTCAAACTTAAAGAGTGGTTCTAGTTTCAACACACATTTATCTGTGTCTGATTTGAGTTTTGTCTTTTGGGGGGGGGGGGGGTAAATCTAATAAAAAAATTCTCATCAGAATAATTTGGAATGTCATACAGTAATTTGTCTCGTTTTATAATTGACAGGGCCAGTGTCTGCAAATGACAGAATGTGATTTATGTTGGTCACATTTGATTATACTGGGCTTATTTGATTATCAGCTTTCACATGTCCAGTCATGAAGCTGGTCTGGCTTCAGGACTTAAGCCTGTGTACAGATGATTATATGACTGCTCTCATTGGTCTTCCCTCCATAGATGCTCCGCCCCCTCGGGATGATCCTGGCACCGGCTCATTGGCCCATCTCCAGCAAAGGCCTGCCTCCTCCACTCGGTTCAGCCCGGTCCACTTTGACCCCCCTGTACCACCGTCCCAGAGTGACGCAGAGGAGACAGTGAGATGCTGACACACACACACACACCCACCCTGGTTACAGTCCATAAATGCAATGGCAATCACTACTACTATGGATCAGGTTCCGCCATCATTAAACATCATATTGTCATATCATTTGCTGCAGTTGTATATATTCTTTCTCAAGACTAACATTTTCTCACTAAAAGTATTTTATAATTGCCACTACACAATGTACAGTCACAGCCTGTCTCGAGATAATGGTTTATGACTGCTGACTCCTCAAACACACACCAGGCCTCTGTGTGATACATTGGATAGGCCTGTTATATTTACAGGGCATCAGTTTGTCTAATTTCTTCATCTCCTTTCCTGTGTATGGGCTTCTACCTGCACTCTTAATGTCTGCCCACTCACTCTCTCCGTCAGGTGGGTTCCAATGTCCCAGCTTCCAGAGTTGAGTTGTTCCCCTCCACCACAGTGGTCCACAGCACCCTACCGCCAGGGGGCACTGCAAGCTCCCACAGACAAGTTAGTACTAGCATTGATTATGGTCTATGGCACTGGGAGCTTCTTATGGCCATGTCCCGACTCTATACCCCCACTCCTAAAGTGTGCACTTGCACACTTCCTGTCATGGATCTACAATCATTGCATTGGATTAGTGTAATCATTGGCTAGAGGGAGTTTTAACCAATCTGAAATCCATGATGGGAAGTGTTTGAGAAAAGGGTGTTAGCCACTGTCTCTGGTTACTGTGACCTTTTCCTCACCATTTATCAAAAAGTGAAAGGTCACGCATATTTGTTGACTGTTCCTTAATGATCATCATTTGTATCAGGTCAGTACACGGGTGATCACATCGGGTCAACAGAAAGCCTCCAAAACCGTGACCGCTCGCATCACGGCACGCGCCGATCTCCGCGCTCCCAGCTCCGTACGTGCTCCCAGCAACCTCCAGGTCATGGGTGTGGCTCCTCCAATGAGCTCTGTCATCGTGGAGCGCCATCACCCCGTCACACAGGTACACCATCATCACCAAGCATGTCTATTTTACGATGAACCAAAATCACCAGACAAGTTGATTTATGATCTGTAGAAACATTCACCTTCGCTGAACAGACCTCAACCTGTCTCACTTAACGCTCTCTTTCTCTCTCATAGCTCACGGTGGGTCAGGCCACCGCAGCTAAGTTCCCCCGCTCCTCCTCTCAGCAGGGCCAGGGCCCCTACAGCAGCAAGAGTTCCTCCAGAACACACTCAGCCTACCACGTACACTCTATCAAAGTGGTTGAGTAAACACACACACACTCAACAATATCACCTATGGTTATATGCAAATACAAGTAGTACTCCCGTACATGACTTGGTCATGGTGATACATGTGCACAAATGAATATTCCCAAATATTCTACACATACGTAACCACACACACACACACACACACACACGTTCACTACTATGAGAGAACTATGAAGGACCTGAACCATTTCTGTGAGAACTAAGTTTAGGATTACAGAAAATAATTTTTCAAATGCAATCAATAAACATGATAACACTTGGAATGGAAGGTAGAATGGTGGAATGGATGGAACCGCCTTGTCTTTTCAGAGCATTTGGATAATGACTTTTTCACTAGTTTTACTTCTTATTGTGAATGACTGTTTTTGTATTTTCTTCTGTTTTTTTATTTGTTGTTTTTAAATGATGGAAAGTCAGTCTCTTGACTGTTGTGTGAAATCGCATATTTGAAATAATATTGCGTTGATGATGTGTTGAGAACAACACTTGTGGTCAAGTTTTCAGGACTGTATCAAGGCCATATGTTCATGTTTTGGTCAAAATCTGCACTATAAACTTTTACGGTAAATTCTTGAACATGAATAAAACATGAATTGCAAATATTCTCAGAATTATAAACCATTCCCTAATTAGATGTAAAGTTGAAGTCGGAAGTTTACATACACCTTAGCCAAATACATTTGAACTCAGTTTTTCACAATTCCTGACATTTAACCCTAGTAGAAATTCCCTGTCTTAGGTCAGTTAGGATCACCACTTTATTGTAAGAATGTGAAATGTCAGAATAACAGTAAAGAGTGATTTATTTCAGCTTTGATTTCTTTCATCACATTCCCAGTGGGTCAGAAGTGTACATACTCAATTAGAATTTGGTAGCATGGCCTTTAAATTGTTTAACTAGGGTCAAACATTTCATGTAGCCTTCCACACGCACCCACTGTGAATTTTGTCCCATTCCTCCTGACAGAGCTGGTGTAACTGAGTCAGGTTTGTAGGTCTCCTTGCTCACCTACACTTTTTCAGTTCTGCCCACAAATTGTCTATAGGATTGAGGTCAGGGCTTTGTGAAGGCCACTCCAATACCTTGAATTTGTTGTCCTTAAGCCATTTTGCCACAACTTTGGAAGTATGCTTGGGGTCATTGTCCATTTGGAAGACACATTTGCGACCAAGCTTTAACTTCCTGACTGATGTCTTGATATGTTGCTTTAACTTCCTGACTGGATGTTCAATTTATCCACATACTTTTCCTACCTCAAGATGCCATCTATTTTGTGAAGTGCACCAGTCCCTCCTGCAGCAAAGCACCCTCACAACATGATGCTGCCATCCCCGTGCTTCACGGTTGGGATGGTATTCTTCGGCTTGCAACCCTCCCCCTTTTCCCTCCAAACATAACGATGGTCATTATGGCCAAACAGTTCTATTTTTGTTTCATCAGACCAGAGGACATTTCTCCAAAAAGTACGATCTTTGTCCCCATGTGCGATTGCAAACCATAGTCTGGCTTTTTTATGGCGGTTTTGGAGCAGTGGCTTCTTCCTTGCTGAGCGGCCTTTCAGGTTATGTCGATATAGGACTCGTTTTACTGTGGATATAGATACTTTAGTACCTGTTTCCTCCAGCATCTTCACAAGGTCCTTTGCTGTTGTTCTGGGATTGATTTGCACTTTTCGCACCAAAGTAACCTCGTCTCTAGGAGACAGAACGCATCTCCTTCCTAAGCGGTATGACGGCTGTGTGGTCCCATAGTGTTTATACTTGTGTACTATTGTTTGTACAGATGAACGTGGTACCTTCAGGCATTTCAAAATTGCTCCCAAGGATGAACCAGACTTGTTGAGGTCTACAATTTTTTTTCTGAGGTCTTGGGATTTTCCCATGATGTCAAGCAAAGAGGCACTGTGTTTGAAGGTAGGCCTTGAAATACATCCACAGGTACACCTCCAATTGACTCAAATGATGTCAATTAGCCTATCAGAAGCTTCTAAGCCATGACATTTTCTGGAATTATCCAAGCTGTTTAAAGGCACAGTCAACTTAGTGTATGTAAACTTCTGACCCACTGGAATTGTGACACAGTGAAATAATCTGTCTGGAAACAATTACTTGTGTCAAAAAATGACTTGTGTCATGCACAAAGTAGATGTCCTAACCGACTTGCCAAAACTATAGTTTGTTAACAAGAAATTTGTAGAGAGGCAGAAAAACGAGTTTGAATGACTCCAACCTAAGTGTATGTAAACTTCTGACGGTACATGGAAATGTGTACTACTATGGATCCATTGAAAAAGAACCGCACAAATGCTCTCATTTGGGAAAATATAGAATCTGGTTGACTGAACGTCTGTCTGTAGATGTCGACGCCCTTTATGAAAGGATGCATTTCTTCATGTCTCCGTCCTCTGTGTCCATTCGTATTTTATCTGCAAAACAACCAAACAGCCATCTATAATTCTCTGTTATGGCTTCAACATGAATGAGGTAAGGGTCATGGACACACTATACCTGCTATGGTCTTGTTGTCTATGGCAAGCAGGCCCTGGTACAGCTCTTTAGCTGGATTCAACTGGGCCAGCTCTGACCCATGGAGCCAGATCAACAGCATCCTGTTCCCATGGTCCTGGTAGCTCCGCTTCCCTACACACAAGCAGTGAACAGACTAAATGAGAACGCGTTCTCAGTCCACTTACCTGGTCAAATAAGGGAAACATTAACAAAATAAAGCTAGTGTCCTTTCCTTATTAAGTGGCTTGGTTCTGGGACACAATTCCAAGTAACTACAGAACAATACTTTAGAATCCCTCTTGCCAGACCTTTACATTTTGTATTTATAATCAACGAGCCGTTTTCTGATATTCCTGTGAATGATTACCCCACTGGGTTGTGTCACCTGTCCACTGCTCCTCGATGGCAGCCACCTGCTGCTCGGTGAAGTGCCAGTGCAGCGCCAGCCTCTTCCAGTCACCCGGCTCCAGCAGGCGGTAGGCCAGGTGCCAGGCCGTACCGCGGACATGTTTGCTCTCCGCGCGATGGTCTAATTTAAACGTCAGCGGAGACTGGCTGTGAAGGTTCTCATTAAGCTCAGTGTTGGCCTGGAAGGGTAATCACATTAAGTCACCTGAGAAAGGACACAAGCTTCACACACTGAGCACGGTGTCCACAGACAAGCACACGCAGGCCCATGCCTATTGAATGCCAGAGCCACTTGTTTTGAGTGTCAGGTAAGGTTGGAAGAAACACTATAAAATTGACAATGAAATTGGTTGTCGAGCATTTCAGCACAAATCATTTTTCCCACAGCCAGCATTAATGTTATTACAGGGATTCATCTGGAGTTGTGATGTTAGGAAATTAATCATCTGTGATGAATGTAATCTTTCTAGCTCCACTACAGTGCATGGATTAACAGATGACTATAGCAACGTATTAGTCTCATTGATTGATTGAATTTACAGAATTGTATAATTTAAAAACACATACAGCCATATCACTAATAGGGAGGACTCCCATAACAGTACAATGTCTGCATTCTTTCACAATTGTATAAAATAAACAAACACACAATTAAGTTATTTATTTCCATTATGGTTCTCTATTACCCTCCTCCATGTGAAATATCTCTCTGCCTTGATGATCATGTCTACGATGATGACTTCGTCTGCTCGGGCTGCCACAGCCAGTGCTGTCTTACCCTGCTGCTCAAAACGAAGGAGAAAACATTGAGTGGGAAGTTGCAGTGAAAAGGAGAGGGGTCAAATTCAGGTTTACATCACAGTTGTGGTTGTCCATGTTCTACCTTGTCCTGGAGGGTCAGGTCCATCCCAGCTTTCAGAAGCATGTCAACAATGTCCACTCTGGCCAGCTCTGCTGCTACATGCAGGACAGTCTGGGACCTCTAAGGAGGACAGACAGGAGCGAAAGGTACATGTTGCCCTTAACCACAGATCTAGAGTCAGGTTACCAAACTCAAACCCATAACCATTACAATGCCTCTAAATCATTAGTTGCATCCCAAAAGGGGCCCTATTCCCTACATAGTGCACTACTTTGACCAGAGCCCATGGGGCAGAGAATAGGGTGCCATTTGGGATGCAACTGATGATTTCAAAATAGCATTAGGACTGAGTGCACATGCGTTGTACATACATGATCAGTGATGTTGACGTTGCAGCCAGCCTCCAGCAGTGTGTGGATGACAGGGATGTGACAGTTCTTCACTGCCAGGTAGAGAGGAGCCTGGAGGTGCTGCCAACAGAGACACAACAAACATGGACCATTAGATAGAAACTCTCTGATGTCAGGTCACTTACTACTGAGTAATTACTAGGGTAACATGTTGGCTTCATTCATGTTTGACCAAGACTTAGTACGAATCCTCTATGCTCACTCTCACCTGGTTTTGTAAGTCCATCTGGGCCGTGTTCTCTATGAGGAGTTTCACCAACGACGTGTGACCCTTCTCTGAGACAGGGTGTAGAGCACTGCTTTGGCCCTAAGGGGGGTGGTAAAGTACTATAGTATAATAAACTGGGTCTGGAGGGATCCTTCCTTTAATGATTTAGTAACTTTGCCTAGTGGTGACCATTATACTGACTGGTTGGAGTGTGTGGTTGGTATGGTTTGCTGGCGTACCATGGTGACAATGTTTGGGTCACAGCCTGCCTCCAACAGAGCCTGGACACAGTCCTCATGGGCAGCGTCAGCAGCCAGGTACAGAGCCGTCTCCCCAAGCTGCCCCAGATACATCACTCATTGATCAGCTATTGACCTAAAGCAGCTACTGTATGGTGTAGGCATTGAGCAAACACAGTCACACATGCTGGCAATCAAACGGCTCCAGACAATGTTTCCAGTGGGACTCTACCTTATTGACTTCATCACGAGTATCAAAGCTCTTCAACAGTAGCTGGACGGCATCCAAATGGCCATTGCTGGCAGCCAAGTGCAGAGGTGTGTCCCCATTCTAGCAATTAAAGAAAGAGGAAAAGCAGGAGGGTGGGAGGAAAGGAGAGATACACAGTAAACAGGAAGGTGAGATGGAGAAACAGTTGAACAGTCATACAGCCTCCTACACACACACACACACACACACACACACACACACCTGGTCTTCCTCCATGGTGGCCATATTGTATGCCTCCTCCATCAACATCTGCAGCATCTCAACAGAGCCATGCTCTGCTGCCGACGCAAACACCCTGTGTCCAGACTGAGAAAGAGAAGGAGGGAGAAGAGGAGAGGAAGAAAAAGAGTCAGCTTACTGAACAAAGGCAGCCCAACCAACATTTGAAATGGATGCAATGGTTACTGATACTGTATGTCTATGTGATTACCAGGTCCTCTTTGTCCAGTTCTTTCATCATCAAGTCGTAGATAATGAACGTCACGATGTCAGTGTGGTTGTTGATGGCAGCACAGTGCATAATGGTCAGTCCCAACTGAGAACAGACAATACAAGTCACCATCTCCATGCATGACACCTCAAGACAATTTGACATATTAGATTCTCCAATGGCTATGTAGAAATTGGCTCGGTGGTTGATTATTGTAATTGGCATCCCAGATGACTGAGATGTCAGAGAACTTAGGTCTGACCAGCATCACAAGGAAAGGCATAACTGAGACACACTCAAGGCCTTCTGGAATAGCAAAGAGAACGTTTTAAACAGAGGTTCCCTACCGCATTCTGAACACTTGGGTCAGCACCACCCTGCACAAGCAACTTCAGGATGGTTACACTCCCAAACCAGGCAGCCAGGTGGATGGCTGTCACTCCATGCTATGTGAGTAAGTAATGGAAGAAATAGGCGGAGAGAGAAACCGAGGGAAAGAAAAAGAGAGGGAGTTGAGCCGTTTCATTTTCACAAACCATGGCCAATCTCTTCAACTGTCGGATTGTTTGTTGAAGAGGACAAGCTTAAAATGTCACCATCACTAACAATGAAATAGTGTTGTGTCGTCCTACCTTGTCCGCTTGATTGAGATTTGCTCTGCGCTGTAGAAGTACTTGGACGGCCTCTATGTTTTTTCCAGCTACTGCATAGTGCAGGGCAGTGCGATCATGCTAGGATCAATGCATGGGACAAGTTAATCGAACAAGTGACACAGAGCAGAATATATGGTGATATTAACTGCAGTGTGGCTAGCTGCAGGTAGCTTAGCGGTTAGAGTGTTGGGCCAGTAACAAAAAGGTGGCTAGTTCAAATCCCTGAGCTGACTACGGCAAAAATCTGTTGATCTGCTTTGAGTAAGGCACTTAATCCTAATTGCTCCAAGGTCCCTAATGGCTGATCCCTGGCCGGGACCCCACTCTGAGGGTCTCAGGTGGAGTGGGATGTGCAAAAAACAAATTTCCATTTCATACTACACACTTGTACATGGGTGAAACAGGACAAATATAAGCACCCCCTACTTGACCTTCGGTGTTCCATGGATATGAGGACTGACTCACCAAGTTCTTTGCGTCGACATTGACCGCCTTCCCCAGAAGCTTCATGGTCTGTACATCATTTATTTTTGCTGCGTCAATGTACTCCTTCTCTAGCGCCAACACTACAAACACACAACAGAGACACAAGGTGCTTCACAATAAGTAACACATCAATATGCATGTTTTTCTTCAGAGCGTGTGAAATAGGAGTTACTTTGAATAGTTTGAACAGGGCGGAATTAGTCATGTGTGTGTGTGTGTGTGTGCCCTATACAAACACAGCTCTTTCTCTGTGTTTGTAGAGCCTATACATCTGTCATGGGTAATGATTTGACTGGATGTGAACACCCAGTGAGCAAAGAGCTTGTAGGGCATGCCTAACAAACCTCATAATCAAGAGGATAAGGATATTCATTGCTTGCTTTGATCTGTAGAAGAATTTGCTAGCATGAATATTCACCAATGTTGCTTAACATGTGATACCATAATTACAAGAACACACTTTACAATCCTGTCAAACTGGGCAATTGCCAGGCTCTGATTCCTCAGGTTATAATTCTTAAATTGGACCTTAACCAACCACCTTAGTCATCAGTGTTTACTTAAGTTAGATGACTTTGATAAAAACATTTTTTAAAAATCTAAACGGGCTTCCAGTCACTCAGCCATTTACATGAGCGCGCACACACACCCCCGCGCGCGCATGTGTAAGCACACACACACACAAACCTGGTACTCACACATCTCTTTATTATCGTAGCTGTTGTCTGTCTCCTCCGTCTCCTTGTTCTGTATAAAGTCTGTGAATCCCTTCACTGCTTTTTTTGAGTTTTTCAGTGTTTTAGGGTTCAGGTTTAGTTCCTTCAGCTGTGCCCCCATCCTCTCTTTCAGAGACGGTATCTCCTTCAAGGACCTTTTCTCCATGGTGAATATCTGGTGACTTCTCCCTGGAACCTGGGCTTGATCCCAGTCTGTCTCTGCTTTATACCACCTCTGCTTCTCTATGCTTGTCTTGCCAAACAACCATGTAGAAGTACTGAATTAATGCAGAAAGTCTGGTCAGGAACTGGAGCAGATGCTGAGGAACCTGAAAGAGAACTCAGCACTGTCAAATACACAACAGTCTGGTAAACCTTTCTCTTATACGGGTGATATAGCATTCACTGAAGCTCGTCCTGCATAAGGAATACAAATTGGTGTGGGAATGGAGCAATGTATGTACATTTCCTGGGCTGGAGGGCTGACCTCTGTTTGTTCTAGAAGCTCACACCCTTCACATTGAGTGCATGATCAATATTGTGTCATGCACTACCTGCACATGCAGTCTAACATTGGAATAAACTGTATGAGTGCAGATTCATGAATCCCATCTTGTCATTAATTTATTTGATTAGTGACTAAGCTCCTACATGTTTGTAAAGTAGACTATCATTATATTATTATGAATCTAAGCTCCAATCTAAACTACAACAGCAGTCTAGGTCATGTGTGTGTTTAAATGGATTTGTAGATGTCAGATGTAGACTGACATCGCCCAATAGGGTTTCCCAAACTCGGTCCTGCCCCTCCAGGGATATTCAACTCTTACCCTATGAGGTCCGGAGCCTGCTGGTTTTCTGTTCTACATGATAATGAATTGCACCCACCTGGTGTCCCAGGTCTAAATCTGTCCCTGATTAGAGGGGAACAATGAAAAAAATGCAGTGGAACTGGCTTCGAGGTCCAGAGTTGAGTTTGAAGGTCCTAGAGTTTCAGCATGGAACAAAACAGGAGTGTGTGTGTGTGTGTCTCGCGCACATGATGGAGCAAAGTGACAGTCAACTGATGAGGAACGGGCTTTCTTACCATAGTGAGTTACGTTATAAATCATGAGCTGGATAGAAGCAGTCTACTCCGTTCAGAACTGGATAATAATTGCTGTGCGTCATCCTCCTGTCATAACAGGCTATTGTTTGTTCTTTCTCATAAAGCTGTGCTTGAGAATAGCCTAGCCTAGGCCTATGGCTATAGACTTTCATTCTTGTTATTTTTGTGGTGGCAACTTGAAGACAACAGTACCTTCTCAGGCTATTAGAATATTTGGGAAATAGGCTACTATTCATAACTTTAATTTGTTTTAAAGTTATGGTAGGCCTAGCAGGATATATTATAGGCCATTTGGTTTAAACTTTGCATGGATGGATTTTTTGACCAGATGGATCATTTTTCTTAATTAATAAGCTTGAACTTGATTAAACTTGTAATTATATTTTTCTTTTGGCCATTGATATTGTTTTTTCGCTCTCATTATTAGTCCCATGGCTACCCTACATTTGTAGGTCCTTCAAACAACTTTTTGAGATGGAACTCAGATGAATACATTGGGAGAGAATGCATGCATAAAATGATGAAAGCATACTATACCTCAAACTCAGTCATATCGAATGGAGAGACAAGGGAATATAGCCTACGTTTTTTAAAACAACACAATATAGTTAAGGAGTGTCCGTTATAAAAAAAATAATAGATTTAGACTATGAGGCCCATGTATCTGACAGAGCGAGAGCGAGGATGTTGTCTGACTGGACATTTTGCGCTGAAATAGGCTATAGCAAATAGGAAGATAGATTACTGGGAATGTCCCTCATGTGCTGCCCTGACCGACTCCGTTCTAGGCATTCTGCGTGGCGTCAGTCAAGTTCAAATAGGTTACACCATCGTCTGTCACATCACGATGTTGTCACCATTGACGATGGCTGTCAATCTTCATCCATAGAATCGTTTGAGTTTATTTTATTTTTACAGGGACTGCACGTTAATCAACGTTTCAGTAAAAGTGCCGGTTTTAGCCAGCCGGCTAATTTTCAACCGCAGTCCCTGGGCAGGTTATTAAAAACAATTACAATATGGACAATAGCAACATAGGACAAGCAAGACATAGCATACAGACAGAGCAACATAGGACAAGCAAGACGTAGCATACAGACAGAGCAACATAGGACAAGCAAGACGTAGCATACAGACAGAGCAACATAGGACAAGCAAGACGTAGCATACAGACAGAGCAACATAGGACAAGCAAGACGTAGCATACAGACAGAGCAACATAGGACAAGCAAGACGTAGCATACAGACAGAGCAACATAGGACAAGCAAGACGTAGCATACAGACAGAGCAACATAGGACAAGCAAGACGTAGCATACAGACAGAGCAACATAGGACAAGCAAGACGTAGCATACAGACAGAGCAACATAGGACAAGCAAGACGTAGCATACAGACAGAGCAACATAGGACAAGCAAGACGTAGCATACAGACAGAGCAACATAGGACAAGCAAGACGTAGCATACAGACAGAGCAACATAGGACAAGCAAGACGTAGCATACAGATAGAACAAAAAGCAGCAAGACAAAATTCATAAAAGCAACAAAGTGTTTCCACACCTCACAACAGACATAGAAGGCGGCAACACACAGCTAGGGACCATGTTCACAAATCTGATTGACCTTTAGCCATGTCTTCAAGCAATCGTAATAGCCTCATTTGTACTGTGCACATTAAATGCTCAACACAATGACACAAGGAGAATAATTAATTGAGCCACATTTACAGTGGTGGCAAGTTTTATTTTCTGTAAGAAAAATAGCCTATGAAATTTGAATACAATAATATTCCTTTATTTTTATTTTTTATACATAGCCTATATTTAAGTTATCTTATGCAAAAATACACCATCTCATACTGGTACTGGTTTGCATCAACTACCTTCACTAAAACCCCTGCAAAGGCTCTGCCTGCTAACTTATGACCATTATGACTTTTTTTTAAAACTGCACAAGAGATAAAAATGTATTTCTTTTGAAAGAAGTGTATCTTCAATGCTTGAGTAAGCAATCCAAATTCCCAGCAATCCAAGAAGTACTAGGTAGGTAGGGATGGTTGCTAGTGAGGTCACCAGCACTCCATTCACCTGAGATCAAGGTAACAGTCAGTCATTATCACTGTCTGAGCATAATACTTCATACGCAGGATCGTCTGGGAGTAGTGTGTGTTGTCACCTAAGCTGCATCACCTGAAGAACTTGTCAATAGTGTTCCAAGCTGGGCCCAGGGCTTTGGCCTTCTTAGAGGGGGGTGGGGGAGACAAGCCTCTCCTGGAAGTGTAGCAGAATAAAAACACAGCACATTTAACTGAGGGATTCTCACTGTCTGCACCCATCTTATTTTGACGTACCACACAACATGTTGAATTAA
This sequence comes from Oncorhynchus mykiss, assembly GCF_057628025.1. Taxonomy (NCBI): domain Eukaryota; kingdom Metazoa; phylum Chordata; class Actinopteri; order Salmoniformes; family Salmonidae; genus Oncorhynchus; species Oncorhynchus mykiss. The sequence goes on along the minus strand of NC_143027.1, from coordinate 33,140,564 downwards.
CTCCTCGATGAATGTGCTGACTTTCAAACTAAATCTCTCTCTTTTATGTGTGTAAGGAGATGTAGTCATACCTTTTGCTCTTGCCTCTCTGCAGGGGCTGCTCTCGCTCTGTGGAGGGAAACACGAAAAACTCCATCAGATTCTTCCGCTGAAAACAGAACGACGACTGTCTATGTCCGGCAAGTCATTTGTGTTCATTTTAAAGCTATAAAGACTAATGTCCCAGGCAGGATAGTTAAGGGGAAACTGGGAGAGATCGTCTTTCCATTGTCAGGATTCAATGGGTGAAGAAGGGATTTACCAGTGGCAGAGAGCAGGGAAGGGTTTTAACCATAAGTTTTAACCCCTTCTAGTTTTAACCATAAGACTTCAGGATAGTGTAATTCAATTTCAGGATGGAAAATAGTTTTCAGTGTTAACCTAAATGAATAAAACCAGACAGAAAGTATGTAGAAAAATTAACTAACCTACAGTCAGGTCCATAATTATTGGCACCCTTGATAAAGATGAGCAAAAAAGACTGCACCCCTGTTTTTAGTACTCCAGCCCCTCCCCTGTTTTCAGTAGTCCAGCCCCTCCCCTGTTTTCAGTACTCTAGCCCCTCCCCTGTTTTCAGTCCTCCAGCCCCTTTCCTGTCTTCAGTACTCCAGCCCCCTCCCCTATTTTCAGTACTCCAGCCCCATCCCCTATTTTCAGTACTCCAGCCCCCTCCCCTATTTTCAGTACTCCAGCCCCCTCCCCTGTTTTCAGTACTCTAGCACCCTCCCCTGTTTTCAGTAGTCCAGCCCCCTCCCCTGTTTTCAGTACTCCAGCACCCTCCCCTGTTTTCAGTAGTCCAGCACCCTCCCCTGTTTTCAGTAGTCCAGCCCCCTCCCCTGTTTTCAGTAGTCCAGCCCCCTCCCCTGTTTTCAGTAGTCCAGCCCCTCCCCTGTTTTCAGTAGTCCAGCCCCTCCCCTGTTTTCAGTAGTCCAGCCCCTCCCCTGTATTCAGTAGTCCAGCCCCTCCCCTGTATTCAGTAGTCCAGCCCCTCCCCTGTTTTCAGTAGTCCAGCCCCTCCCCTGTTTTCAGTAGTCCAGCCCCCTCCCGTGTTTTCAGTACTCCAGCACCCTCCCCTGTTTTCAGTAGTCCAGCCCCCTCCCGTGTTTTCAGTACTCCAGCACCCTCCCCTGTTTTCAGTAGTCCAGCCCCCTCCCGTGTTTTCAGTAGTCCAGCCCCTCCCCTGTTTTCAGTAGTCCAGCCCCTCCCCTGTTTTCAGTAGTCCAGCCCACTCCCGTGTTTTCAGTACTCCAGCACCCTCCCCTTGCGAGGATAACGGCACTAAGCCTTTTTCTAAAATGTTTTATGAGATTGGAAAACACTTTGGGAGGGATCTTAAACCATTCCTCCATACAGAATCTTTCCAGATCCTTGATATCCTTAGTCTGTGCTTATGGACGGCCCTTTTCAATTTAACCACAGGTTTTCAATGGGGTTCAATTCCAGAGACGGAGAAGGTCATTGTAAAATGTCGATTTTGTGATCAATTAACCTATGGATTTTGACATGTGCTTGAAGTTATTGTCTTGCTGGAAGATCCACTTGCAGCAAAATGTCAGCCTCCTGGCAGAGGCAACCAGGTTTTTGGCTAAAATGTCCTGGTACTTGGTCAACTTTATGATGCCGTTGACCTTACCAAGGGCCCCAGGACCAGTGGAAGCAAAATAGCCCCATAACATCAAAGATCCACCACCATATTTTACCGTAGGTATGAAGTACTTTGTCTACATACAGTATGCTTCTGTTTTTCGACACCAAACCCACCACTGGTGTGTGTGGCCAAAGAGCTCCATCTTCATGTCATCTGACCATAGCACCACCTGGACTTTGATAAACGGCATTGGCACTTGGATTGGAACCGGTTCTACAGTCAGATAACATGAAAATAGAGGTATTCTATGTCAAAACCTGGTTGCCTCTGCCAGGAGGCTGACACTTGGCTTCAAGTGGATCTTCCAGCAAGACAATAACCCCAAGCACTAATCAAAATCCACAAAAATCTACATTTTGCAATGGCCATTTCAGTCTCTGGACTTGAACCCCATTGAAAATCTGTGGTTTGAATTGAAGAAGGCAGTCCATAAGAGAAGACGAAGGATAAAAGATCCGTCCCAACGTGTTCTACAATCTCATAAAACATTTGAGAAAAAGGCTCAGGGTCGTTATCCTCACAAGGGGAAGGTTGAGTACTGAAAACAGGGGTGCCAATAATTCTGACCCTATCTTTTAGAGATGTTTTAAACAACTTCTTAGAAAACTATTTCTCTCTGAGCAGTTGCATTAGTATAAAATAATACATTTCCCAACTTTTCTGCATACAATATAGCTCAGTATTTGTATTATTTATTTTAAACAGTCTTTTTTGCTCAACTTTGTCAAGGGTGCCAATAATTATGCATAAAAAAAGATATACCCTAAATAAAAGCTAGACATTCAGGAAGAATCGAACATTCTAATTTATGAGTATTTTTGGCATGGCTGGATTACCAACCGAGCACATAGGGGACATGCCCAGGGGCCCCGATTTGTGTACCCATTGATTTTTTTCTATAACGTTTGAGCATAAGAACACAGGGTGCTGGGGGGCTGACCTTTCAAAGCTAGCATTTTCAATCGCCCACCATGTGGCCAATTGGCATGGTATTGCATGAGAGGGTGTGGCCCTTGGGCCTTTACCATGTTGCTAAGTTTCACAATAAGGCATGGCAAAATGCGTAGAATTGCAGAAAACTTGCTTTCACGTTGCAACATTTCCTGTAAAACAACACATTTGTCTCTATGCCCCCGACACACCCACCACGTAAGTGGATTACATATTGAGTAGGAAGAGGCAGAAACAGGACCAATGGAAGCACTGGGGATGAGACTGGTAGTGGCAGCACATAGAAAAACAGAGTTTAGAAGTCCCTGGTCTATTTGAATGACAATGGCAGTAATGCATGATCATTCAGTAAATAAAACATCTCTGAAACACGGACCTTTGTGGGCAGCAGGTGGTGCGGTGTGGGTGGTGCGGTCCACAGATGCCAGTCCCCCAAGCTCATGCAGGACTTCCTGGTTCAGACAGAGGTCAACGTGTCGGTTAAAAAGGGTGAGGTCATTGGTGTCCTGGGTCTCCTGACACACTGGACAGGTGAGGGCGGGGCCTCTGTGGTCACGTGACTCGGGCTTGGGCGTAGTCATTGGCCGAGGGCCACCGGGGGACAACAGACAAACCCGAACACGAGGGTCACTTTGAGATGAAACCTTCAGGGTGTTAGCTCTATGTATAGATACATCTCCATTTGGACAAGTGTTAAGGCAGACAGGGTTCAGGCCCACAGTGCTTAGTGAAATATTAGCTGTACTCGTCTCATATAGAAGTAAACCTGTAGTGGACTCCGTATGATCACCTGCACTTGAGTCTAATTGAAGGCCCACTGAGTCCAACATGCACCTACTGAGCAGCTCACTACCTTTCTCCTTCGGCCCCTCCTCCCTCTTCCCTCCAGTTATCTCTTTCTCCACCTCCTCCTCACAGACACGGGGGCCTCTCTCTAGCTCTGTGTCTGTGTGGTTGTTTTGCCCCATAGTAACCCCACTGAGACACTGGTCAACGTGTCTGTTGAAGACTGTCAGCTCTGTGGTGTTCACCTCCCTGAAGCATACAGGGCAGGTCAGACTGTCTGTCCCTGACTCTGGCTCTGTTGAACAGCATGATGAAGTAGACGCATGGGCTGAAGGTTCATGTGTCATTTTGTCCGAAGCTGTCAATGCACTCATAGAGATGTCTGTCTCTGCTGATGTATTTGTATTCTTCGGAGTGTGTGTCTGTGTCCCTTCGGGGGTGGTGGTCGATGAGGTTGGGCCCCGTCTGGTCTCGAAGCCATTACAATCTCCCTTCTCTGGTGGGTCCTCTCTCTCAGCTTGCAGTCGCAGCCTCTGGGCGTGAGCTCTCTGCAAGAAGGATTGCTGGTTCTCCCCAGTCCCGCCCACCTCCACCCCTCCTCGGCTAGGTACCCAGGCGTGACCCTCTTGCCCCTGTCTCTGCTGTACCATGGAAGGGCAGGCAGAGGGCTGAGTCTGGCCTGGAGACTTAGGTGGATGCTCTTTCACAGGCTTGTGGGAGGAGATCTGGGAGGTGCTACTAGAGTCAGTCTGTTTTTTATGGAGAAATCCCACAATGCTCTTCTGCAGGGGTTTCTTGTCGTCAGCACTGGCGAAACTGGAAACCCGAACGCCTGCAGACACGCAAGCGTTGATTTAAAACTGCAGTCAATTGTTTTAATCAAGCTACAAGTTCAAATATATGAATTATTAACAGATTCAGTAGAAAGTACTTCATATATTATTGTTATGTACAACATGTTTGAAAGCTGATATTAATGTATTTTCTTGCCAATGGGACACCACATTTAAACAGACGGGAGAAGGTAAAGTAAGATTACCCATAAGCCTCAGTCTCAGTGGCTGGGGGCTGACGTTGTCGATCTCAGTCTTCAGCAAGTCCTTAGCGACAGCAAAGAGCTCTTCCGTCGTAGCAACAGCACACGGCAACGTCCACGCTCTGGTTTTCACCTCAAAGTTGACATTTTTCAGCTTCAACGTCACCGTTTTGCCCTGGAAGAACACAGAGCAAATTAAAGGGTGAAGCACAGATTAAATCTGGTTGGACCTGGGGGAGGTGTCAAAAGGACAGAACAGACATAGATTTGACTGACAGATGACACTAAGTGAAGAAGGGTCAAAGGCATTTTCCTAGGAGAGTGATGGTCATTCCCAAGCAGCCTATTCCCCAGGCAGGCTGAGGCTCACACTGGTCCCTGGTATTCTCCATAACGGTTCTCCATTTCTTCCAGGTATCAAAAGCATATTAGGGCTCAGTCAGCGGGTGACGGCAGTGCCAAGCCAGCTCTCTCTATCGATTGGGATGGGAACAGACGCTCTGGTAATTGTGTGAGATGCTGGTTAGAGACAGATTGAGTCTGGGAGCCAACACTAGCGCTGAAATGTTTTAAGACCCCAAAATACCCTCTCTACGGAAACATCCTTTCTGTTCAAGAACCTTTTTCTGCTCTCTCTTCCCCAGAGGAAAGAGTCATCTGAGGCAATCTCAATGCACAGAGCAAGAGGCAGGCAGTCAGGCAATGGCTGTTCACAATGGTGCTGAATACTAACACACCGGCCATAACAAACAGTTCCATGTGTTATGTACTGTTGGACGGCTCTGCATTTCACACAATAGCCACAAAAAGCCAAATACTGGAGTTTGATTTCAAACATATACAAATACTAGAGTTTGATTTTATTTTTTTTACTATGAATCCAATAGATCAGACAGTGAATTTGAGTTTAAGAATATACCGTTTAAGAATATAAATGTGCTATACAACTGCAATATATTCTAGTAATGACCTATACGATTAGTAATAGTGTACTGTAATCAACTGAGCTGTGCTGTAGAGTACCTTGAGCGCCTCCTTCTGCAGGTCCTGAGCCAGGTCTTGGCACAGCTCCCTGCACAGCGAGAACTGCTCCTCTAATGCACCCATCTCTCCAAAAGTCCTGACAGAGAATGAGGGAGATAGAGAAACAGGTTGGATATGGGGAGCGTTCGAGTATGTACCATTATTTATCTATGTGTTTCACATATATGTTGCCAGAAAATAAAAACAAACACCTCTCTGTACTCATGCTTTTTCTCTCTCCGTCCCTGTAAGGAAATACAAAAACAGACAGACTCAGTCAGATGACTTGAACTCATTTTACAGATGAGTTTTCTGTATAGTCACCCCTCTCCCCACTGCCCACCCCCCTCTGCTTGCCCGCCAGCACCTCTCGATGTGTGTGGAGCCCAGGCCCATGGAGATGTGGAGGAAGTGATGCCAAGACGTCTCAGAGAACAGCAGGGCCAGCAGCGCCATCTCCTGGCCAAGATGGGAACAGCTGGTGATACCTAGAGCTCCCAGCATCTTCTCTGTCACCTTCCCAATGCCTGAGATCTGGCACACCAAAAGACCATCATCTGTATTTGTAAGTCATCAGCCAGCAACATGTTCCATAAACAATCACCTAGAGTATGCATCCCTTAAAATAGGCTGTCTAGGTTTAAGGGTAGGTGTACTACAGCCTACCTTCCGGACTGGCAGGTCCTGTATGAAGTCTATGACAGCCTGTCGGTTAGAGGGGAGTCTGTACTGGCCGTTGGGTTTGTTCTTATCACTACACACCTTGGCCAGCATCATGTTTGGGGCAATGCCTAGAAGATTTTTTTTTTTTTTTTTTTTACACACACACATACATACATGCTTAATGTAACTATACACAGAATATGATGATAAAGTTAGCCTGGGATAGTAACATATCAAATATTCCCTGAGGTATTTTAACACAACTAACAATGTAACTCTGAGGTGTCCAAAAAGGCACCCTATTCTCTATGGGCCCTAGTAAAAAATAGTGAATAGAGAATAGGGTGCCATTTGGGACTCAATCCAATGTGTCCTCCAAGGAACATGAACACACAGCATTTCTCTCACCTGCGCTGGCAGTTAGTGAGGTCTTCTGCTCGATGCGGAAGCGCATCTCTCTTACCGCCTCCTCGGCACAGGTCCCAAACACTTCCACCTCTCCCCCAGCAGCATCCTGCAGACAGGGGGAGGAGCTGGGGCTGTTCTCAAACAGGACAGGAGACAAACCCTCTACCTCTACTGTCTCCTGTAGGCCACCATGGTCCTCAACTAGAGAGAGAGAGAGAGAGAGAGATAGACAGGGAGAGAAGGTGTGAGATAGTGAGAGATGATTCACAGAAGAGGATCCACGTCTCTTATCGTCTGCTCCCCTTGTCCCTCTTTACTCTTGACAGGTGGCAAAAGTGAACTAGATAAGAGAAAGCGACAGAATACACAGACATAGTTCTAATCCCTTCTAATTCACTTTCTCTGTCAGGCAGGAAATAGAGGAAGAATGACATGAGGCTTTTGCTATTAAGCTCTTAGTAAACCTCTCTCCTTTTGTTACATCTTCCATATAACATATAATTTATACTACATCTAACCTACTTACAGTCTACTCTCAAAGTTGTCTTACAAATGACAACTTTATCACAGTCCGTAAACCACAACTGCAATATTGTTTTAAAAAAAAGCTATCCAACAGTGTAACAAACGACCATAACGCTCAGTTATGACATAGTCATCCCCTGTGTTTAGACATCTGACCTAGCACTGACATGGATCTAGATACCTCTAGCTGTCCCAGTGTTGTTGGTGTGGTGGGTACGGAGGGCCTCTGGCCAGCCTCTCCTCTGCTCAAGGTGGTCACTGATGTCCAGGTATGCTTCGTCGAGACTCATGGGCAGGAAGTGAGGGTCATAGTCTGCAAAGACCTCCCGGACCTAGCAGAGATTTAGGATGATTAGGGACTCATATGTCTCTTTGGGGAGGATTTATATATACAGTGTGTGTGTGTGTGTGTCAGATCCTTACTTCAGCGCTCACTGCTTTGTATTTGTCAAAGTTGATTGGAACAATAACCAGGTTTGGGCAGAGCTTCTTTGCGATGAAGCCAGGCATGGCGGCACGAACCCCAAACTTCCTGGCATGGTAGTTGGATGTTGACTGAGGAGAGTGGACAAAACACATACATTTGTAGATATAAATAACCTGGGGTTCAATATGAGATCTGTGTTGTCGTGCAATAAAAGCACATCTTTCAGATCTAGTGAGAAGACCATAAACCAGTTCATATGTGAAGGAGAAAGATCCCCAGATATGATCCTCCCTCTGGCTAGCAATGCTGAGATCATTCAACAGACTTGGCTGTCTTATTTTGACATCACATGATAACTGGAGACAATTGGTATCACGAATGAATGACAATCAAACAAAACAACCACTACACTCATCTCTGTTATTTGTCTCTAGCGGGTCTTGTTTGTCATAGTCTTGCGTGGCCAGCCTTCTAAATCCTGTCTCTTTCACGAGAAGCCTTGGCTTCTGAGGCTGTTGGTCAATATAAACGTTTCTAGCAAATGAACAGTGCTGTTCATGGCGTATAGAATCTCACCAACATGCTCATGGAGCCCACGGCCATGGGTTTGTCCATCAGGTCAGGACAGTCTCTCGTCTCCACCGCAGCATAGAAGGCATCCATATCCACATGCACAATCACACGGCTCAGGTCACGACCCCTCTCCAGGTCAGAGGTCAACTTCTCCACCTACAACAAGACGTTCAGAGGTGACAGCTTCAAACAAATTATAACACAGAAATATACACTGTAGAAGTTATACTGTAAACCTAGTGTATCTGTGTGTTAGAGGTCACATAATACTTATTTGTGTAGGTGTGTGTGTGTGTGTGTGTGTATAGCCGTGTACCTGTGCTTGTGCTTTGCTCAGCTGTTGCTCAGTGATGTGTGCTTTCTGCAACATCATCCTCTCAATGCGCTGGTTCACCTGCTGTTCCTTCTTCAGCTCGTTCTCATAGAACCTGGAGCCCTGCAGAAGAGAGGGAACCAGAGAGGTGGGTGATCTCCAGTAACAGGCCATGGAACACCGTGAGAAGAGAGGGAACCAGAGAGGTGGGTGACCTCCTGTAACAGGCCATGGAACACTGTGAGAAGAGAGGGAACCAGAGAGGTGGGTGACCTCCTGTAACAGGCCATGGAACACTGTGAGAAGAGAGGGAAACAGAGAGGTGGGTGATCTCCAGTAACAGGCCATGGAACACTGTGAGAAGAGAGGGAACCAGAGAGGTGGGTGACCTCCAGTAACAGGCCATGGAACACTGTGAGAAGAGAGGGAAACAGAGAGGTGGGTGACCTCCAGTAACAGGCCATGGAACTGTGAGAAGAGAGGGAACCAGAGAGGTGGGTGACTTCCAGTAACAGGCCATGGAACTGTGAGAAGAGAGGGAACCAGAGAGGTGGGTGACTTCCAGTAACAGGCCATGGAACATGGAGAAGAGAACCCACTGGACCTCAACACACGTGGGTTTGTCAGTTCCTGTGCCATTAGAGTAAGGTAACTTAGCTAGGGTATTGACTCAAAGTCTAGGGTGTTCGTTTGCGTGTTTGGATAAACAGACAGAAGTTATCAACCTGTACTGTACCTTGGAGGACTCCATGATGATCTTGTTAATCTTGTCCCTGTTAAGGCCCTCCATTCCAGCCTTGTTGTCATTGAGGGCCATTCTTGAGAGGAAGCCCTCCCCACTGGAAGAGGAGGTCCCCCCTGTCGCCATACTTCCTTCAAGTGAGACCCTGCATTGAACACATAAACCAAACAACATTTGCTAAGAAGTATTATGGTAAGTTAACTAGCTTGCTAGCTAACAACCTAGCTAGCAAAATATGTATTCATCCATACAAGTTGGTTCCACAATGTAAAATAATCTAAACAGCTAGTAATACTAATTTCTAACTATCCATGGCAAAAATAAATAATATTTTGTTTGTTTACGGTAAAAGTATATTCTTTGCCTTTGCCTCTTCAGTCTTGAGTTCTGAATTTGCTTCCGCGCTCTACGTCAATTAGGGGGAGGTGCAGTTTCCTTGTTTACGGATGTAAAACCACGCAACGCGCGTATAAACAAAACCTTCAAGAAACAAATCCAGCGACAAACTTTTAACAGGTGATGAAATGTTGTTGATTTATGAATAACGTGATATTAATCCATTAATTTATTAAAACAATGAAATATCAAACTGTTTCAGGTATTTTGAACAGTTTCTGCATAGCGGCGATGTCCTAACCAGAGATAATGGAGGAATTATCTTCCTTTCTCTACCACCTGACCTAACAACCACAGGCCGAGTCCAAGGTTTCTGTCGTCCCCATAGAGATGTATAGAGGACTCTAGTGCCCAAAAGCGAATTTATGCATGAGCAACGTCATTGAGGACTTTCCCCATTTTGAACTAAGTCAACCGAGTGAGACTTCCTATGGGTTAAGGAAGGATCACATAATTCCATCCAGGTCATCAGGAGGGATCAGCCAATGAATTATACTTGTGACCAAACATTCCATAACTGCAAGTAGCAGTAAATTACCAACAGTGGCTTTATACTTTTTCAAACAACACAGTCCAGGTGGCAGTAAGCACAATCTTGTTTGTTAACCAACTCATAAAAGTAGTAAGAAGAAAATGGACTACTTCAAAATGGAGATGGCCACAATGCCATTGCGCTCACAAGAAGCCCTACATTTTTTTATATTTTCTATTATTTTTTGCACGGTCTCTATGCACACTCACAGGGCCCTACAAACTAAGCACATGGATACTCCAACACACTACTAACACCATCATTTGCTCACACACACATAATATGCACATACATTTCTACTGACTACTCACATACAATCATCATATATGCTACTGCTACTCTGTTTATCATACACTATATATACAAAAGTATGTGGACACCCCTTCAAATTAGTAGATTCGGCTATTTCAGCCACACCCATTGCTGACAGGTGTATAAAATCGAGCACACAGCCATACAATCTCCATAGACAAACATTTGGTTTCCATGTGTTTGATTCCATTCCAGCCATTATTATGAGCCATCAGCCTCCATTGGATGCCACCTTTCCAACAAGTCAGTTCATAAAATGTATGCCCTGCTGGCACTGCCCAGTCAACTGTATATGTTGTTATTGTGAAGTGGAAATGTCTAGGAGCAACAATGGCTCAGCCGCAAAGTGGTAAGCCACAAGCTCACAGAACGGAACCGCCGAATGTTGAAGCGCGTAGAACGTAAAAATCGTCTGTCCTCGGTTGCAACACTCACTACCGAGTTCCAAACTCTCTCTGGAAGCAACGTCAGCACAAGAACTGTTCATCGGGAGCTTCATGAAATGGGTTTCCATGGCCGAGCAGCCACACACAAGCCTAAAATCACCATGCGCAATGCCAAGAGTGGGCTGGAGTGGTGCAAAGCTCGCCGCCATTGGACTCTGGAGCAGTGGAAACGTGTTCTCTGGAGTGATAAATCACCCTTCACCATCTGGCAGTCCGACGGACAAATCTGTCCCTATGCATAGTGCCAACTGTAACATTTTGGTGGAGGAGGAATAATGGTTTGGGTTAGACCCCTCAGTTCCAGTGAAGGGAAATCTTAACGCTACAGCATACATTGACATTCTAGATGTTTCTGTGCTTCCAACTTTGTGGCAACAGTTTGGGCAAGGCACTTTCCTGTTTCAGCATGAGAATGCCCTCATGCACAAAGCGAGGTCCATACAGAAATGGTTTGTCGAGATCGGTGTGGAAGAACTTGACTGGCCTGCACAGAGCCTTGACCTCAACCTCATCGAACACCTTTGGGATGAATTGGAATGTTTGACCATCAGGTGTCCACATACTTTTGGCCATGGAGTGTATATCCTGATGCCTAGTCACCTTTCCCAAAAACGTATGTATCTCTATCGATCTAGTATCCCTACACATTGTACATATTGTTCTGGAACTGACCCTGTATATGGTATGGTATGCTTACTTTATCGTGTTTTTATTTTATATTGTATGTTTTTGTTCTACCTCATTTGTAGTATTGCATTTTAATTGGGTACTGCATCGTTGGTGTTAGAGCTTGCAAGAAAGGCATTTCACTGTACATGTGCATGTGACATTAAAAGTTGAAACAAACTTATGGGACAAATACTACAAAAGCGAAATCTATACATCTCTATGGTCGTCCCAAGGTCCGCCAGAGGGCGCTAGCGGGGTAGCGAGATAGCGATCGTAGTTCTGAGCCATCTGAAGGGATTAGCGCTATGTGTATTTGATCGTTGGGGATATGGCGCATTTGAACAGAAGGACTATTTTGTCTGCTGCATTATGACTGGATTTCTAGCCAGCTAACTAGCTTTCGCTAATTGCATTGTAGAGTATATTTATATTAAACGTTACGTCGTGTTGCTTATTGAAACACACATCCCGCAAGGAATTGTGAATTTAGATTGCATGCCAGAGTCTTAACTAGCTACGACAGCTAAGCAAGCCACTCCTGATTGTCTCATGTTTTGCTGTCTTATCGATTTGGCAACACTCGCTTGGCCACGTCTTATCAATTTGTGTATTTTAGTTTTCTCGTGGTAAACGCCAGCCTCTCCCTAGCTAACGTTACCCAACGACTTGGTTGCTAAATGTCGGAGAAGAGTTCGAACTCGTCGGGCTCCGATGAAGATGTGGATCCCGAATCTGGGCATCCTGTTGAACTCGGTGGCGTCCTAAGCAAGGTAAGTCCTACAAAACAAACGATTGATCTTTATTCAAATGGCTAGTGAGGGCGTGATCCTCTCAAAAACACTGCTGGGATACAACTAGAATAACTACACAGAACAAAAACGCAACCTGTAAAGTGTTGGTCTCATGAGCTGAAATAAAATATCCCAGAAATGTTCCATATGCACAAAAAGCTTTCTCTCAAATGTTGTGCACAAATTTGTTTACATCTCTGTTAGTGAGCATTTCTCCTTTGCCAAGAGAATCCATTAACATTACAGGTGTGGCATATCAAGAAGCTGATAAACATGATCATTACACAGGTGCCTCTTGGGCTGAGGACAAACAGCCACATGTGCAGTTTTGTGACACAAGACAATGCCACAGATGTATCAAGTTAAGAGAGCGTGCAATTGGCATGCTGACTGTAGGAATGTCCATGAGCTGTTGCCAAAGAATTGAGTGTTCATTTCTCTAAGCCGCCTCCAACTTCTTTTTAGAGAATTTGCAGTATGACCACATGTATTGCGTCATGTGGGCGAGCGGTGTTCGGATGTCAACTTTGAACAGAGTGCGTCATGGTTTGCGGTGGGTTTACCGAATACCTTGATGTGATCCGATCCTTAGGCCCATTGTCTTGCCATCCACCCGCTGCCATAAGCTCATGTTTCAGCATGATAATGCACAGTGTTGCAAGGATTTGTACACAATTCCTGGATGCTGAAAATGCCCCAGTTCCTGGATACTCACCAGACATGTCACCCAAAGAGCATGTTTGGGATGCTCTGGATCGATGTATACGACAGCGCATTCCAGTTCCCGTCACTATCTAGCTACTTCATACAGCCATTGAAAAGGATGGGACAACATTCCACAGGCCACAATCAAGTTTGATGAACTCTATGTGCAGGAGATGTGTTGTGCTGCATGAGGCAAATGGTGGTCACACCAGACACTGACTGGTTTTCTGATCCACACCCCTACATTTTTTTTTTAAAGGTATCGGTGACCAACAGATGCATGTCAATATTCCCAGTCATGTGAAATCCATAGATTAGGGCCTAAATCATTTATTTCCTTATATGAACTGTAACTCAGTGAAATCTTTGAAATGTTAGCATGTTGTGTTTATATTTTTTGTTCAGTGTAGATAGCTAGCTGCTAACTTTTGATTCAAAGCACTCAAACCGGTGTATGAGTTGTGATTGATAGTCAATTGTTGTACACTTCCCTGTGGTTCCTTACTTCCTTATTGTGGACAATGGTTGGATTAGGTTGACAATGTTTGATCAATTAGGCCTACTATCAGACAATGGGTACCACAATCAAACTGCTCCATCCACTCATAACAAGGTGGGCTCAGTTGCTTTGTATGGCATCTTTGTGGGCCATAAACACCCACTTCTCTTTTCAGTTAATTGGGGAATCCATTCAACTAATCATCTTTAGTGATTTGAAACTTAAGTGTGAAACTAAATACATGACCTCCTTCTTACTGTAATTGCACTGCTAGTAGAAATGTAGTCTTGACTATCTGCCTTTTTTGTTCGTTGACAGTGGACCAACTACATTCACGGATGGCAGGACCGGTGGGTAGTGTTGAAGAACAACACTCTGAGCTACTATAAGTCAGAGGATGAGCGGGAGTACGGCTGCAGGGGCTCTCTGTGTCTCAGCAAGGCGATCATCACAGTAAGTTAGAGTAAAGGTCTATTTCCTCTCAGGAAGCAGCATTATGGCACATGTCACAGCAAAATGGACTTCATGATTTCTATCGTACCAGCAGGGAAAGGGAAGGTTATCTCAAAAGACTATCTCGGTCCCGTTTTACTGGTTTTAAAGATTAGGTGAAAATATGCTAGTGAAATGCTTGCCTAAAACTCAGACAATGTTAGGATGTTCTCTGTCATTACTTTGAGCAATAACTTGTCATTCCTTGGGTCCAATTTTCTCTGCCCCAGAGAGCTAAACATTAACCAGTAATGAGGCTGTTAGTGCACAGTAGGGGATAGAGAGCAGTATTTTGATCAGACAAGGGCATACTGACACTACAAGGAGACCCATTTGTAAACACGTGTACATAGTCCTTTATTAGGCAACTGAAATCCTCATTCCGTCTTGGAATGTCATCTTTGGCCACATACTTTCAGCCTTTGTATGCCGTGCTTCTGTTTCTTCTATAGAAAAGTGTGAGTTCCTATGTACATCCTTAAAAACATAGGTGCTGGGCTAATAAAGAATACTAGTGAAGATGAAGGCCCTCACACTAGTAAAGCTGTGAATTGGGAGCTTTATTGACAGCGTTTTCATCAGAAACTGCTCTTCGTCAGGTCAAACAAACCGAGTGTTCACATCCACACATGTACATTTCACCTCACATGATAATTGCAGACATGACGCCAGGTGGGTGCAAAAGCAATTTGTGTGTCTCTAAATTTAATATCAGTGAGTTGGGCACATGTAGTAGTTCCAGAAAATAATATATATTTACAAAATGACCCCCCCCCCCCTCTACTCGGAGTATTAACACCAGGGTTCTCTGGTCAAGAGTCCTGATATTACTCATGTGCTCTGCTATCCTTGTTTTTAGAGCTCTCTTTATTTTTCCTACATAGCGTAGACCACAAATCCACTTGTTCAGTTATATCACATTTTTTTGTGGAACACGTAATGATGGCCTGGCCTGTAATTGTGTATTTGTTCGTAAAGTTACACTGGGTACATCGGCCACATCTATAGTTACCGTCCGGCACATTGTCTAGAAAGGTACTGTGTGGCAGTGGTGGAAGATCACCACCATTTGACTGATGTTGGGGGCGTGTCTGAAGACCACCTGCAGGGGTTCTTTAAACGTCCAGCTGTTGGTCAGTGCTCAAGATGTGCCAGTGTTTTTTATTTTATTTTTTATGATGTGGTCAAACGGATAGCGTGAGGCTATCATCATGGGTCATATTTTAATAACGTTCCCTTGCGTCATGCAGCCGTTCATCTGGGTAACCCCGCTGTCCAAAACGCTCATCCAGATAGTTGGCTTTATTGTCATTGTCGCTCTGTGTACTACAAGTACTGCGTTTGTGACTGTATTGGCTAATGGGGAGGCTCTTTTTTTCTTTTTAGTGGTGGAAGCTGTCCCTGCGTAACAGGGAATTCCTGTCCATCGGCTTCCTGTATAGGTCCGCGCTAAAGCTACCCCCCCCCCCCCCATCCCCCCCCCTCCCCCTCTTAATCAAAATGTCAAGAACTTGTTTCATGCGCATCAAAGGTGAGGGTCAATTTTAAATGTTCCCTGCTTGTATTGATGGACTGGAATCGATGGTTCCCTCTGCTGTGTCCTGAAATAGAAGGAATACATCATCAAGGAAGGGTTTCCAGAGTCTGATAAATGGCGCAGGAATGGATTGTTAGGGCTGAAAATCACCTTCTTCTCAAACAACCCCACATACAGTTTGGCATAATTCGGTGCCATTTCTACTACCCGTAGCAGTTTCCTTCTGTTGAATGAACATTCTTAGTCAGAACCGTCTCAGCCAGTTCAACAATCCAGTTAGTGCTAGGGAGTGTGCATGTGGGTCGTTGACTAAGACAGTGTGCCAGTGGGTCGTTGACTAAGACAGTGTGCCGTGGCTTCCAGGCTTCCCTGATAGGGGATATTAGTATACACAGATTCAACATCAAACAAGCCACAATAGGCCTCCCTGGTGGCTTATCCAATAGTTTGTGGATTTTTGGTAAGGCATGAATAACACTCCTGATTGGATTGTCTACTTTCATGAACTCATATTCTTTTTGCATAATTTCTCCATTTTCCAACAGAGACTTCAGCTTGCAGTGAATCTCATCTTTGAACAGTGGTGTGGGGTCACGTGACAATTTCTGATAGAAAGTAGTGGTGTTCAATTGTCCCTGAATCTCAGTCACATAGTCATCACAGTTTAACAACACCACAGCTCTGCCCTTGTCAGCATTACGTACAATCACAGTGGAATCATTTATTTTGAAATCGTCCAATGCTTGTCTCTGTTTTTTAGGGAGGTTATTGTAGACTCTCTTCTCGTTTCTTATTCAGTATCTGAGACATCGTTTCCCACCGATCTGCAGTATGTTTCCAGGGAGGGATTTCTGTATCTGGGCGGACAAATGGTGGATTTTGCTCCAAAAGGGGTATTCGTTCTGTGGGAAATGTCATTCTCTATTGTGTCACCCATACTGGACACATCCACATTTGGACTCTTATCTCTCATTTATGGAACAGCTTCTGTTTCTTGCCATTTGACCCTTTATTTCCCTCCTGCAGGCCTCCTGTTGGTCAGATAAGCTGAAATCCAACACCCTGGTTAAACATTACATTTTTTCTCTGAAAATACCAGGGTTCAGTACAGAGGTCAAACAAATGGTATTACTGCTATTTGTGCAATATGATTTAAATGATCAACTCGGATTAACACTACAATATGGGATGTTGCAACTTCCCTTAAAGGGATACTTGGGGATTTCGGTAACGAAGCTCTGATTCTACTTCCCCAGAGTCAGATGAACTCGTGGAGACCATTTTTATGTCTGCGTCCACTTTGAAGGAAGTTGCAAAGGTGTCTGTGTGCTCTTGAGAGAGCATTAGTTCCTTTTCTCTAGGTAAATGCAACTCCGAGGACTACAATGGTTTAATACTAGCAGCACACCCACCCAGTCGGTGGCATTCAGTCTGGAATAAGGAAGACGACAACAAGACTCATACTGCTTTCATAAAGGATTTATAGTATTTTGCATGTAAAATAAATAAAAATGGGGCAATGTTTATGACCTCCTTACAAACAAGCCCATCCCCCCCCCCCCCCCCACATTTTGCTTACATACGCCTTCTATACCTCCCGTGCACATACTGTAGCGGTATGCTGGTGACTAGTAGTAGTGGTGTGCAGATGTGGGTGGGCCTATATTTGAATAAATCCATTGAATATACACCATTTAATCATTTGTTTAGGCAGATCCTAAGAAGCATAAGACTAATAAAAAGTATTTTCAAAACAATAGAATGGCATATTTTGAGTCTAATTATGTAATCTCCAAATGAATGAAATCAATAGTTCATTAAACAGACACGATATCACAGTTAAAATGCATATATTTTGTAGTAACAATGTAATGGAATATAACGTAATAAAATACAAATAATATTTTTCCCACACCACTTGTCACGGAAACGTGTGGACCGGCTGTTATGTAAATATAAAAAATGTATATTTGGAGTTATTTATTTTTATCCACGTTTCATCTCTTTCCTACCCGGACTCTACTTTTAGGGAGCGGGCGTAGGGTCTTACCATTGAAAGTATAATCTTCATGATACTGATTTTTAGAAAAGAATAGCAATCCTATTTTCTTGTATTCATATTTCACAACCTCTATGGGCTGGGCTTTTGGAGTTGCATATACGCGATCAAGCAAAATAGTAGGCCTACACTTGATTTAGGCTACATTATTGCACGCTAAATGTTTCTGATCAGTGATAGATGAGAAAACGAATAGATGAGCTGTACCACCTCCACGTATTTGTCCAACCAGAAACCAATGAATCAAATAGTCAATACAGACAGAAATTCAGTGAATCAAAATCACATTGATTGAGACAATTCAGACTTTTGGTCGGGAGGAGGCCTAGGATACGAAGCGACTGCGAGTGAAGAGCAAAAAAATGTAATTGTTGAACTACATAACATGCGGTCAAAATGTTGTAATAAATGAACCAATTAGACAGGATGGTCATGGGCAGCAATCGCCTCCATTTAGCTAACATTTTCCCAGCCTGACTGTAGCCCAACCAATATCCAAACAGAGATGAAGTGAAAACAAGAATCGGACATGGATTGATTTATCAAGATGAGTCCCCACCCTTGTCTCAAAGCAGTGGAACGGCGCTGTCCTAATCAAAGCGGTTCTGAAATGATCTCGTTGACCACACGTGGGGAGGCTATTGCTTAAAATGTGGCGCAAAGATTGGATGACTTTGGGAGTTTCAGTAAGCAATAATTTGAGACATGCTTTCAATTGCGTTAGCCTACTTTATTCCAATATTTTCATAATTCATTGGTTTTTAATCCACACAGTAATTCTATATGTATCCATCCCGTAGTGCATAAGAAAACATACATGCTTAGTGGTGGGCTATGCGACGAGATGGGAGAAGTGACATGCCTCGCAAAGCTTAGCACTGGCGCTGCCGAGCAGGGTTTAAGAGCCTAGTGCGTGCCAATGACGCGGGGGGGTGGCAATCTTTACCAAGGATCACCTTCAGTGCTCGGTTGTCTCCACCAAGTCTGTCCCCAAACAATTTGATTTGCTGGAATTAAGCAGTAAACTTTCAAATAGCTCTTTGTTGACTGTTGCTGGGTGCTATCGTCCACCATCAGCATCGGCTTGTACCCTACCTGCCCCTTCTCAGCATTACGGCTAAGTTTCATACTAAGCCGCAGGCAGAAGTTTTACGAGATAATTACTACGTCGTTAGGCGTAAATAAAAGTGTTGCCTTTGATACTGGCAATCCCTCTCAGATAAATGGTATATTTCTATTGTTATTGACTCTACTTTTGCTTATGTGTAACTCTGTTGTTTGTGTCACACTGTGTAACTCTGTTGTTTGTGTGTTGGTTGTTGGCCAGGCCGACGTGGGAAAAACAGTTGCCGGAAAAACTTCTTCGTGTGAAAGGGATATGATATTAAAGGGATATGATATTAAAGGGATATGATATTAAAGGGATATGACTCCTGAATGCTTCACACTCGGGACTCAGACTCTCTATTGGTTACACAGACTTTTGGCCTCCCATCCTATTCTAACCACCTCTCACTGGATTTGTGCTCATGTTACCTGATGAAATTGCTGTACAATATGATCTTTTTGCCATCTGATGCACATTCAGATGTCATAAATCAGCACTGCAGAGTTCTCCTTGTCCTCCCTGATTGTATTACTGTTGACAATATCTGGAAATGTGCATGTACACCCTGCCCATCTACTGTTGCTACCCCCAATTCTGTCTTGTGCTCTATCTGCTTCCTGATTTCTGCTTTCGTAAAAGCCTGGGTTTTCTGCACGCTAACACTAGAAGCTTATTACCTAAAATGGATCAATTTAAAGTGTGGGTTCACAGCTTCAATCCAGATGTGTTGGTCATTACTGAGACGTGGTTAAGGAAGAGTGTTTTGAATACTGATGTTAACCTTTCTGTAAGATCTGTCTTGCCTGAAAAAGTTTATAACCAAAGGTGGGGGGGTGGCAATCTTTACCAAGGATCACCTTCAGTGCTCGGTTGTCTCCACCAAGTCTGTCCCCAAACAATTTGATTTGCTGGAATTAAGCAGTAAACTTTCAAATAGCTTTTTGTTGACTGTTGCTGGGTGCTATCGTCCACCATCAGCATCGGCTTGTACCCTACCTGCCCCAAGCTCTCTCCTGGCCCCTTCTGAATTTTTCCTGCTAGGTGACCTAAACTGAGACATGCTTAAACCACCCGACCAAGTCCTAAAGCAATGGGACTCCCTAAATCTTTCTCAGATTATTACCAATCCCACAAGGTATGACTCCAAGCACCCAGAAAAGGCTACTCTTCTTGATGTTATCCTCACAAATACTCCTGACAGGTATCAGTC
The DNA here is from genome assembly GCF_057628025.1 of Oncorhynchus mykiss. Classification (NCBI taxonomy): domain Eukaryota; kingdom Metazoa; phylum Chordata; class Actinopteri; order Salmoniformes; family Salmonidae; genus Oncorhynchus; species Oncorhynchus mykiss. The sequence continues at coordinate 33,120,674 of NC_143027.1, read as the reverse complement.
TGGTGTCTTCTGTAATGACCTTAGTGATCACTTTTATAGTGTTCATAATGGCTGCTCAGTGGAACAACCTGTCCTGATTTGTCATAGACACTGGCTAAAAAACCTTAATGAGCAAGCCTTCCTTCATGAACTGGCCTCTGTGACATGATATAGAATCAGCTTGATCCCCTCTGTTGAAGACATTTGGACCTTTTTTTAAATATTTTCAGTGGCATTGTTAACAAACACACCCCCATAAAGAAAATTAGAATTTAAAAACAGGTTCAGCCCCTGGTTTGACCTGTGATCTTGCAGAGTTACTCCACCTCATGAATTCCATTTGGCTTGTCACACGCATACTCAGGCTGATTGGCTCTCGTTCAGGCAAATGAGAAATAAGTGCACTCAGGCTATCCGGAAGGCCAGCTAGTCAGCGCATGTGCTTGTAATCCGTCTTGCCCCGCGGCCTTGTGAATGTTTACATTGTGTTTTGAAAGCTTTTGATACAGTAGACCATTCCATTCTTGTGCGCCGGCTAAGGAGTATTGGGGTCTTTGGCCTGGTTTGCTAACTACCTCTCTCAAAGAGTGCAGTGTATGAAGTCAGAAAATCTGCTGTCTCAGCCACTGCCTGTCACCAAGGGAGTACCCCAAGGCTCAATCCTAGGCCCCACGCTCTTCTCAATTTACATCAACAACAACAGCTCAGGCAGTAGGAAGCTCTACTCAGCTGGCCCCTACCAAGATTTTGTGATAAATGCTCTACAACAAAGATTTCTTAGTGTGCAACAAGCTCAAACAAGCTACCCTTAACCTTGTTCTGAACACCTCCAAAACAAAGATCATATGGTTTGGTAAGGAGAATGCCCCTCTCCCCACTGGTGTGATTACTACCTCCTGAGGGTTGAGAGCTTGAGGTAGTCACCTCATACAAGTACTTGGGAGTAGGGCTAGACAGTACACTGTCCTTCTCTCAGCACATTTAAATCTAGACTTGGTTTCCTCTATCGCAATCGCTCCTCTTTCACCCCAGCTGCCAAACTAACCCTGATTCAGATGACCACCCTACCCATGCTCGATTACAGCAACATAATTTATAGATCGGCAGGTAAGGGTGCTCTCGAGCGGCTAGATGTTCTTTACCATTCGGCCATCAGATTTGCCACCAATGAAACTTATAGGACACATCACTGCACTCTATACTCTGTAAACTGGTCATCTGAGGAACCTGTCGCAAGACCCACTGGTTGATGCTTATTTATAAAACCCTCTTAGGCCTCACTCCCCCCTATCTGAGATATCTATTGCAACCCTCATCCTCCCCATACGACACCCGTTCTGCCAGTCACATTCTGTTAAAGGTCCCCAAAGCGCACACATCCCTGGGTCACTCGTCTTTCCAGTTCACTGCAGCTAGCGACTGGAACGAGCTGCAACAAACACTCAAACTGGACAGTTTACTCAATCTCTTCATTCAAAGACTCAATCATGAACACTTACTGACAGTTGTGGCTGCTTTGTGTGATGTATTGTTGTCTCTACCTTCTTGACCTTTGCTGTTGTCTGTGCCCAATAATGTTTGTACCATGTTTTTGTGCTGCTACCATGCAGTGTTGTCATGTGTTTCTGTCTTGTTATGTTGTCTTGGGTCTCTCATTATGTAGTGTTGTGTCTCATGTCGTGATGTGTTTTGTCCTAAATTTATACATTTACATTTATTTATTTTTTATCCCTTTTGCCTTTTGGTAGGCCTTCATTGTAAATAAGAATTTGTTCTTAACTGACTTGCCTAGTTAAATAAAATATCAGAGAAACGGAGGCCTTTTTCCAAATATCCCAAATCCTGAGCTCTCTGTTGACGGACTCCTCTATCAGTGGTATGTGAAGTCTGAGGAATGCGGAAACAATCCTTCGGTTAATACCTTGCTCAGTAGAAGCCAGCTTCACAGTTAGGTCACCATGGACTCGGTACAGTGCGCTCACCTCACACACATGGTAGATGTTTGTGCAGGAAATGCAACAGATGATTGTGCTTCTGGCTATGGCTCAACCTCCTGCTGTGTCATGACACTGCAGACTACTGTTTACACATCGCTCTCTGACATATCTTCTGCAGTTCAGTATCTTGTGCTTCTAGAAAAGCTCTTTTCATGCAGTATCTGTGTTTTTCTTTTTTTTCTTCCAGAAATGGATTGTGTTTTGTATTCTCTGTTACTTTTATATTCAAGCACAATGTAAAATCGTTTCACATTAGAGAGTTGTTAATGCTGCTGTGAACTACTATTGATCATGTCAACAATACCAGCAACGTTTTCAAAACCTGAGGAACCAGCAACTGTAACGTTGGCTGAAGTGTTCTAAATCAGATCTCTTCACACACACACACACACACACACACACACACACACACACACACACACACACACACACACTCACAGAGAAATGGATAGCAGCACACTGTGCTGCTGGGGAAGGAACAGTTTTAAAGGAGAGACAGCCAGGCTTTATGGGCCGTGTCTGATACAGCCTTGTGCCAGTGGACTTAATGCTTCCTATGAGTCACACAGATAAGAGTTTCTTAAAGGAATGCTTGATAGGAGTAGGGTGGAGAAGTCAAATAAAATGTATATTTGTCACATGCTTCATAAACAACAGGTGTAGGCGAACATTGAAATGTTTACTTACGGGCCCTCCCCAACAATACAGTCGTGCTGTTTGATTTCAGGGAGAAAGAGACATTAAATGCATTAACACAGAATAAAACAAAAGTCATGATGGTAGTTCAGGCCTATTAATGCGTATCACTTAATAACCGCCATTTATTCACATTACTTTCATTAAATATTTCAGTTGTCTAAATTCCATTTGTTTAATTTGATGACTATTAGTTTATTCCAAGTCATCTCTTTAGAGCTGCTGTCTGTGCTTTCAAAGTAAATTCAGCCTACTTTTTATGACTGCTGAGTGCTAACTATCAATCACTTTGTCATCAGATGATGTATTTTCAGGAAGTTACCTCGCAAAGCAACTTATTTCTAAGGTCTGTGTTTCTGCTCCTGACAAGTAAGCGGGCGCACAATGGATTATGGTCATTGTATTTTAGCGCAGAAAATGTGGTAATTAACTCTGTAGAATATTTGCCTGTTGGAAACTACAACTCCCTACTACATTGCACAGTTCAGACTAGAAACTGAGCATGGAGCTCACAGAAAAAAATGAACGAAATGGAGATCAAATAATTGAACCTACGTTGGTCAATCAGTTTTTAAAAAACGAAAAATAACCTACTTTTTGGTTAATTGCTCAGCGCTACAATGCAGAGAATTAGAAATAATAACGCAAGGAATTAATACACAATGAATAGTGATAACTTAGCTATATACACAGGGTACTGAGTCCATGTGCAGGGGATCGAGGTAATTGAGGTAGATATGTACATATTCGTAACCAATAGGCAGGTAGCCTAGTGGTTAGAGCGTTGGACTAGGAACCAAAAGGTTGCAAGATCAAATCCCCGAGCTGACAAGGTACAAATCTGTCGCTCTGCCCCTGAACAAGGCAGTTAACCCACTGTTCCCAGGCCTTCATTGAAAATAAGCATTTGTTCTTCACTGACTTGTCTAGTTAAATAAAGGTAAAATAATAAAATAAATAGGTAGGGATAATAAACAGTAACAGCAGCGTATGTGATGAGTCAAAATAGTGTTTCCCCATAGACACTGATCTAGTGTCAGGTTTGTCTTATTTCCTCCAATGGGGAAGATCTTGTTACAGATCTGTGCTTATGTACTTCTAGCAGTACTGGAAAGAGAAACCAGCAGCCCTCCAAGTTCAGCTTAACTCATGAAATGAAACATATGGGGATCGATTTATGCAACATATGCAATGTTGTGTTAAATAATGTGGGAATTCCATCTATGTTCTAGAGAATGTGGTGGGGGGGAAGGGAGGGGCACTGCAGTTTGTCCACAAAGGTTACAGAGAATAAAATGGGGGCGCTTAATTAGTCAAGTTGATTTTAAACAAGGGCAACATCAGCTAGCATTAGCGGGCCATTTCTATTGGAGGAGCTGTAATTTAGAAAACAGAGAACTGACCCAATCCCAAAGGAAGCTATGGGATTCCTGGTGCATGTGCTTGGATTCTTGAAGCTGGAATGGAGATCAGGGGGGAGGAGGAGAGGGATGAGAAGGGAACATTTATGAAGACACTGGTTCCGAGAGGAATGCATTAGACATCAGGTTGTAATTACAGCCCTATTTAATGAGTTCTAGAACATTCTCTATATGGAATCCATATGTGTCAGAACCACATTCCTCATTCATCTGACATGTGATTGGAACATTCCCAGGACAACAACTCAGTGAAAGGCATGATAATAAAGTCTATTATTGGCTGTTTTGGACTAATCTGAAAGAGGGAACATATAATTTGACATGCTATTGACCACTCGTTTGTTTTAAACTGGTAATGGTAGAGACTTCACTTTTCAGCCATTTCTGCTGTAGGGTTTGATGTCTCCTAGTGTAAGTATTGTCACTCATGTGTCTCCTCTCTCTGTCTCTCTCTCTGCAGCCCCATGAGTTTGATGAGTGTCGTATTGACATCAGTGTGAACGACAGTGTGTGGTACCTACGGGCAGAGGACCCAAAGCACCGCCTCCGATGGATTGACTCCATCGAACTACATAAGGTAAGACTGAAGAATCTCTCCTTAGATAGAACTGAGGTATTCCCCTTGGCTTGGACTGGAGTCAGCTGACACGTCTAGGGAGTGTAGCTCTGGTATCCATCAGTGAGATGGCACTGGGCTGGGGCTCTGTTTGAAACGCCACTACTTCATGTTGATCTGAGTAGGTTAGATGGTAATACACCATAGCGTCTATATGGTCCTTGTTGCTCCGGCCTGATTTTCTCCATGTTACTTGTCCAGTACTTTCAGATCTACACAATAAGTGGGGTTGACTGGTACTGGCGGTAGAATGTACCAGCTTAAGGGTTGATTTTAGAACAGAACAAGGGCCTGGTATTTCTGTGAGGTGAACAGAAAGGGAGTGGAGTCAGGAAATGTGGGGGGTCACAACCCATCACCCTGGGAATGCTGGGAATCTTGGGAGTGGCCAGGGGGGGGGGGGGGTGGTGCTGTTCACACACTGATGGTGTGACCACCTGATGTAGGGTGGGTCCCATTGCTGGGTGTGTGTTCGTGTTGAGCTGCATGGCCAGCACTATGCTGACAAATTGTCCTAACACTAACATGTGCTGCATATGGGCAGAGACCAGACACTCCACAGGCTGACACATTCAACACTGTCTGTGTGAAGGGATCTCTCCTGGTTAGGACAGGAGAGGACTGTACGGGGTTCAGGTCAGCAGTGCCCTCCACATGGCCAAATTGAATTGAAAGAACCACAACTTCAACCGTAGACTACCAAGAATCCATTCAATTCAATCTAGTCCTTGACTTTGTTATCTACCTTTTGGTCTGTTTTAATGAGTTTTTCTTGAATGCTCAGGTAGGAGCAGAAGTCCTTCAAGGAAAGTATTAGACCTCCGGTTGGTGCAGACAGCGAAGTAGCAGCAACACGTCTCTCCACTGTGAAGTGACGTCAGAGACAAACGGAGAGCGAGGCGCGCATCGTGTATCTGCAACCGTCTGCCTGTGTGTTTGGGTGTAGGTGTTGAAAGGATGTTTGTTGTTGGACGTGGTGTGACTGATCACAGGAGCCTGTTAAGTGTCTTCCAGACTAGTAGCGGGTTTATACCTGGTCTCTGACCAACCGCAAAAGCCAATTTAGGCTCCCGAGTGGCGCAGTGGTCTAAGGCACTGCATCTCCAGTGCTAGAAGCGTCACTACAGACACCCTGGTTTCGAATCCAGCCAGTATCGCAGCCGGCTTTGATTAGGAGTCCCCTAGGGCGGCGCACAATTGGCCCAGAGTTGTCTGGATTTGGCCGGGGCAGGCCGTCATTGTAAATAAGAATTTGTTCTTAACTGACTTGCTTGATCCGAAAATGTCGTTGGAGTATGGAGGGTGTGACACAATTGCTGAGCCTCCGGAGGCGTTCAGAGGCCAAATTGAGCTCCGTAACGCATCGCCGCGCACCTCCCAAATGTTGTAACAATTCAGAGGGCTCCGTATAGCTCTGTATAGTTTTGCATTGACTTGATTGATTGACGGTAGGTGAATGCGGGAGGTCCTGTATAAACACAAACTCACTCCCGTATCTCAGTAAATTCTGTACGGCCACTGCAGAAGTCGGGTTTACCATGCAGAGTCTTTAACCCACTCACTCAGCCATACCCACTGCAGGAGTGGAAATGTGTCTGCACTGCCACCTACTGACCTAACAGGGACTTGCATGTGGACTTCCTTGGACGCTTGACTCTCTTGTGGTGTGTGTGTGTGTGTGTGTGTGTTGATGGTTCAGTGAGGCGATGGTTCAGTGTGGTGGTATTGATCCAGATTTCAGACAGCTCCTGGGTGTAGTTTATACTGCACTCTACATCACACCACGGACACACAAGATTAGTCATATAATGAAACAGTAGATACTAGAAGGCCATTTTAAAAGGGTTGTTGCGCTGTGTCAGCTTCTCTGGTGGGTGGGGGCTAATACGAGGTGTTTGCTTTGTGGGAGCGCCTTGGAAGTGGTGACACGAGTCATTTGGGATGATGACTAACTAAATGACCTACAGAGACCACTCAGTCATTGTCCCTGTGAGTCATGTTGTATTACACCACAGTACTTCAACAGAAGAGTTGGGTTAAGTCCTTAATTTGACTATACTTCTAGGGCCTATACCCTTAGTTGTTAACATGGACATTGTTCAACTCTTCTGGTCGCATCTTTCAAATTTGGTCAAGTTTTTTAAATTTTTTTAAAGCACTTTTAATTTGCGTAGCAGTAAAGCTGTGTGTGTGGTCCTGGACAGGTGTTTTACTACTCTGAATTGCAGCTCTTGATGAATAATGCATGTGTTGTAGTCAGCCATCCGACACAATCGCAGATATCAAGTGGTACCGCACACAACGTAGTCAACGCTACACTTCGTGAAAGCACTGCTCGGCTCAGACAGGACTATTCCATTTCCAGGCACTGAATAGGGGGTGGAAAGGGTGGGGAAACTCAACACCCCTCTAGACTGGTTGTTTGCACAGGCCTGCCCCAGAGGAAGCATAACAAGCAGACTGGAAAGAAGGAGAAAGACAGAGGGAAAGGGAGAAGACTAGTAGTTGGAGGGAAGGAAGGGGAGAAGACTAGTAGTTGGCGGGAGGGGGGAGACTTGTAGTTGGGGGGAGGGTATGGAGACTTGTAGTTGGGGGGAGGGTATGGAGACTTGTAGTTGGGGGGGAGGGTATGGAGACTTGTAGTTGGGGGGGAGGGTATGGAGACTTGTAGTTGGGGGGGAGGGTATGGAGACTTGTAGTTGGGGGTGAGGGTATGGAGACTTGTAGTTGGGGGTGAGGGTATGGAGACTTGTAGTTGGGGGTGAGGGTATGGAGACTTGTAGTTGGGGGTGAGGGTATGGAGACTTGTAGTTGGGGGTGAGGGTATGGAGACTTGTAGTTGGGGGTGAGGGTATGGAGACTTGTAGTTGGGGGTGAGGGTATGGAGACTTGTAGTTGGGGGTGAGGGTATGGAGACTTGTAGTTGGGGGTGAGGGTATGGAGACTTGTAGTTGGGGGTGAGGGTATGGAGACTTGTAGTTGGGGGTGAGGGTATGGAGACTTGTAGTTGGGGGTGAGGGTATGGAGACTTGTAGTTGGGGGTGAGGGTATGGAGACTTGTAGTTGGGGGTGAGGGTATGGAGACTAGTAGTTGGCGGGAGGGGAGAAGACTTGTAGTTGGAGGGGGGGGGTGACTTGTAGTTGGGGGGGGGGGGTGACTTGTAGTTGGGGGGGGGGGGTGACTTGTAGTTGGAGGGGGGGGGGTGACTTGTAGTTGGAGGGGGGGGGACTTGTAGTTGGAGGGGGGGGAAGACTTGTAGTTGGAGGGGGGGGAAGACTTGTAGTTGGAGGGGGGGGGGGAAGACTTGTAGTTGGAGGGGGGGGAAGACTTGTAGTTGGAGGGGGGGGAAGACTTGTAGTTGGAGGGGGGGGGGGAAGACTTGTAGTTGGAGGGGGGGGGAAGACTTGTAGTTGGAGGGGGGGGGGAAGACTTGTAGTTGGAGGGGGGGGGGAGACTTGTAGTTGGAGGGGGGGGGGGGGAGACTTGTAGTTGGAGGGGGGGGGGGGAGACTTGTAGTTGGAGGGGGGGGGGGGGGACTTGTAGTTGGAGGGGGGGGGGACTTGTAGCTGGAGGGGGGGGGACTTGTAGCTGGAGGGGGGGGGACTTGTAGCTGGAGGGGGGGGAAGACTTGTAGCTGGAGGGGGGGGGAAGACTTGTAGCTGGACGGGGGGGAGACTTGTAGCTGGAGGGGGGGGGAGACTTGTAGCTGGAGGGGGGGGGAGACTTGTAGCTGGAGGGGGGGGAAGACTTGTAGTTGGAGGGGGGGGGGAAGACTTGTAGTTGGAGGGGGGGGGAAGACTTGTAGTTGGAGGGGGGGGAGAGTTGGAGGGGGGGGACTTGTAGTTGGAGGGGGGGGGGAGACTTGTAGTTGGAGGAAAGGGAGGGGGGAGACTTGTAGTTGGAGGAAAGGGAGGGGGAAGACTTGTAGTTGGAGGAAAGGGAGGGGAGAAGACTAGTAGTTGGCGGGAGGGGGAAAGACTTGTAGTTGGAGGAAGACTTGTAGTTGGGGGGAAGGGAGGGGGGAAGACTTGTAGTTGGAGGGGGGGAGACTTGTAGTTGGAGGAGGGGGGGGAGACTTGTAGTTGGAGGAGGGGGGGGAGACTTGTAGTTGGAGGGGGGGGGAGACTTGTAGTTGGGGGGGGGGACTTGTAGTTGGGGGGGGGGGGGACTTGTAGTTGGGGGGGGAGACTTGTAGTTGGAGGGGGTTGTAGTTGGAGGGGGGGGGGGAAGACTTGTAGTTGGAGGGGGTTGTAGTTGGAGGGGGGGAAAACTTGTAGTTGGAGGGGGGGGGGGAGACTTGTAGCTGGAGGGGGGGGGGGAGACTTGTAGTTGGAGGGGGGGGGGAGACTTGTAGTTGGAGGGGGGGGGGGAAGACTTGTAGTTGGAGGGGGGGGGAAGACTTGTAGTTGGAGGGGGGGGGGAAGACTTGTAGTTGGAGGGGGGGGGGAAGACTTGTAGTTGGAGGGGGGGGGGAAGACTTGTAGTTGGAGAGGGGGGGGGGGAAGACTTGTAGTTGGAGGGGGGGGGGGGGAAGACTTGTAGTTGGAGGGGGGGGGGAGACTTGTAGTTGGAGGGGGGGGAGGGGGGAAGACTTGTAGTTGGAGGGAGGGAAGGGGAGAAGGCTTGTAGTTGAAGGGGATAAGACTGAGCTCCAGGTGGATGCTGCTGTTCTCACCAAGACATTTTGAGAAATGAACCGGGCCCATATGCATTGAATGCATAACCTTATTAGGCTGTCCACCTACGATGCTCAGAATGACAGGAATCACATTTAGATGATGGTAATTAATATTAACAGAACATGCAGCGATGTGCGGTCCTTACCAAATTCTGATGTGCACTTTGAAAATGTTAGAAAAACTGTCCACATGTACTTTTCCTCAGCCAACAAGACCAATAACGAACCGCTGAATAACTAGCCTATGTAAATCCACTATTCCCCATGGTAGAATAGTTTACCTATTCTATTGGTCAGCTTGTCGACAAAGAAATGACCTATTCCAAACAGATTCTGGGACAGTTATGGAATGATGGATCACAAATTCATACAACCACTAATCCTAGGTTACATTAAAAAAACAATCTGATACAACAGATCAGAACGTTTAGCTTGAAATATAATTCATTGACGTTAGAAGAACTGCAATGAGCTGTACTTCAGTAGGCTACATGCAACTGTTCGTTCCATTAATGCAATTAACTGGAAAATATCTTGTCAAAAGCGCACTGCACCTGCGAACGGTGTCTTGTGACAGAGATGCAAATATCCATTATAGTTTTAGAAAGAGGGGAGTTGTAATATGCAGCAACTTTGCATGGGTTACTAATATGTCTGCGATGGTGCCTATGGGCTGATTTTTGGCTTGGCTACTTTGAAGCAAGTTGAGACATGCCTTTTTCTAATATGTAATACAACGTTTGTAGTGAAATATGTATGTAGTAAAAAGGTTTCAAACCATTTTAAGTGCACGTTTTCAAAATGCATACTGCCTCCAGCTCATTGCCAAGTGGCGTGTGACGCGCTGATGAAGCCTGCCTTCCGTTTGCTGTAGCAGTGGCTCGCCTGGCTGACCCATTTTCCACTCAAAAGGCTCATTCTACATGCTGTACGGGTGTGATAAATACCATGCATAACTAATATACTGTACACTTGCCAACTTCATTCCACTAAATAATGCAAATGAACCTAGAGACCAGTCAAATGCATTTCCATCAATAAATAGGCTAAAAAGCATTATTTGGCAATGTTTTTTTTTTCTCCCGGACAATTGGCCAGCATCGACTTAAAAAAAATTGTAAATATTTCTATTTTAATTTGATTTATTTATGGACTTTTAAGCTTTTTTATCGCCCAAAAGCCAACTAACGGAAAACCCTGGTGTGTTTGAACGACTCCGCTCCTCTTTCACTCATACAACAATCTGGGCATGACTGGTCTCTGGCTGGTCTCTGGCTGGTCTCTGGCTGGTCTCTCGCTGCTCTCTCTCACTCAGTCTGCTTAACAAGCAGGAGAAACCAGCACCTCGCTCCTCTTCTTAGTCCGCTCCTCCTCAGGAACAACTGGTCGTTGAGGCCCCCCATCTATTCCTTTGTTCCTGCTCCATTAGGTGAGCCGCTGCTGCTGCTGCTTTTCTCATCTTTATCTCTTCCTCCTCTTCCTCTCTGTGCCACAGTGAGACCTGTCTGCAGGGCACTGTCTGGGAATACTGGATTACATCCTGGCAATAGCAGGAAGAGTGGGAGTGTTGTGGGAAGGTACAGCAGGCGGAGGCCGTGATGAGGCCGGCCGGCCGGCAGGACAACTGCAGCAGAAGAGTCCTGTTCTGCTTTGGCTGCTGGAATGGCAGAATGGTGGGCTTGCCTTTAGCACGATGGAGGGCATGCTGCCAGCAAATCAATCAATAACTTCAATGGAGCTTTGTCAGCATGATGGCTGCTTCAGATCCAAAACGGTCTCCTCTTTTCTTCACATGCACTTACTATGTGTGATGTTAGCATGCTAGCGCGCTAGCCACAGCACGAGCTACTAGCTTCAATGATTCACCACGGACCGACTGTAAATTGGTGTTGGTATGCTATGCTAGCCTGCTGCATGCTACTCCTCATTATCAAGCACATTGTCTCATTGGTCCCTGTGTGTATAGTCATCGTGTAAAGGGGGGGGGGGCTGTGGTTGATGCAAAACTGGTATTGAAACTGAATGGGTTTACCGTTGAGAGAATGCCTTGTCTGTTCTTTTTATGTAAATATATATATATATATTATATATTAGATAAATGTGGATAAGGGAATGTTGAATGCCTAGCTCCTAGCCTTTTGTTTTACACTTTTTTTTCTCAGTAGAAGTTAGTTTCTAAGTGAATTTGAATGCTGTATAAAACCATAATATACCGTTATGTAACCAATGTTCCAGTGGTGTGGACACTGTCAGCTCTCTGTTACTATCTGACCTTTCTATGGATTATACCTGTAACATGTTACTACTTCCTGGACCAAACTCTGGCACAGTGGAATAGGACATAAAGGCCAAATGGAGATTAGTGCTTTTGAATAGTTAGGCCTATTGTTTACTCTAATTCAGTCATGGTATGCCATTCACTCCGATCAAAAGACATCCTCATAAGATTGATGATGGACTTCTCCGTGAACATGGTGATGTGCATTCCACAGGAGGCTGCTGAGAGGAGGACGGCTCATGGTAATGTCTGGAATGGAGCGAATGGAATGGCCTCAAACACCTGGAGACCATGTGTCTGATGTATTTGATGCCATTCCACTCCGGCCATCACCACGAGCCCATGCTCCGCAATCAAGGTGCCACCAACTTCCTGTGGCGCATTCGCTCAACTGCCTGATGCCTGAGTTCAATATTTTTTTCCACCTTCTGTTATGTAGCCGTTGCTTTGTCTGGCAAAAGCAACTGACTCCTCTCACTGTTTATCACGTGGGTCTGCACGTCAGCCAGGCTACATGTTGCTCCCCTGTCTGTCACCTTCCTGTAGATTCCATCAGAGGAATGTGTTTGCTGCTGTTACATGCTCTTGTGACACCTGCTGGTAATGGGTGAGAGGCCAACCAGTAGCCAGAAGGTTGCTGGTTCAAGTCCAGGGCCAAGAAGAAGATGAAGTTGCAAGCGGAAGGCTGCTGCTTTCAGATCCCATGTACTGCAGGTTACCATCTCCTGCCGTTGTGCCCTTGAGCAAGGCAATTAACCCCTAAAATAGCTAATGGGGTGTTCTACTCTGGCTGACTGACCTTGTGCTTTTCACAAACAAGGGGTTGGGAGCAGAGTAGAAGAAGACTTAATATCACAGCAGAGAGGAATTAAGTGCTGTTGAAGTGCTGTTATTCTGCTCTTCACTCCACCGAGCTGAACTGGGCTCCTAGTCTCTAGTCAGGACAGGTGGTAACATGTTGCATCCTGACTGTTTGAGTGTAACGGATCGACTGGTTGGTGACCGTTGAAAGTGGTACAAACAGGAAAAACTTGAGGTGTGTGTGTCATATCTTCCTCGTCAAGGCATACAATGCACCTGGACAAGCCTCCTATAGGCCTCCAAACCAGGGTTTCCATTAGCCGGTAAATGTAAGAAAATAAATATGAAAAGCAGATTTTTAAGTAACATTTTTGCCAGCCACATTTTCTGGAAGATGATAATATCCGTTGCAATAATTATTTTTATTCATTGACTGAAATATCAACTTCAAAGACATATACTTCATAGGCTAATAAATCCTCAAGCTGCTTGGAAATTAGTGTAGTGTTTTTCTATTTTTCCTCACGGAAAACACTTGAGGTTGTCATAAGGGACTTCAGCTGTGTTTACCAGACTGGGCAACTTTGGCAAAGATTGTGTTGATTAGGCCTATCCCCTTTTCCAGTGTGCCCGCCAAGAGGGGCTTCATTCTCCAAAACAGATGGCCTCCAGTTCGTGCCTTCTTGAGCACAAAGTAAGGAGGCTGATGCTCATCGCAAGCTTCTACAAGGAGTTGGACAGTTTTGACTTCCCAACAGCAGCTGCTCACTCTGCTGCAAACGCAAGTAAATTAGAGGCAAATTGTTGTTTGTCAGGCCCGGTCCTAGCAATTCTGCTGCCGCCCTAGGCAACATATGCCGCCCGTGTCATGTGTAGTATAAAGATTTGGAATGGATTGATCAACCAGAGTAGTAATGTGTACCATGCTTAATTGGTTGATTTCAGTTGAGCTTATTCAATTGGAAACGAAACATCGCTGCCTACTATTTACATTAGTTTGGGTAGCAATCACTAGGCAGCCAACGGCTTATAGTAGGAAACAGAGTTATCAATAATCCACGTAGCTCACACATGACCCCCAACACAGTTCAAATTACAATAAACAGAACATTTTACATCATCCAGTAGAACTGTAAAAAGAGTGAGATATCATTTGAAGTGCTTTCATAAATGCATGGTGTGGGCCTCGTTTTACAGGGAGCATTGTAAAATTAGCTTTCTTTCAATGGACCAAACTTTTAAAAAAAAAATTTACATTTTGAATTTGCATGTCCAACATCAGTTTAATAATTTCTTTATTTTGAGGCCTCCTAGAGTGTCCTCTTGCCACTGCTGTAGTGCTGAATCACAGCGGGAGAGAGGCAGGGCTGACCCGGTCATGGGTAGAAGGGATTCCAGCTTTTGTCAAATTAACAAATCAGACGTTAATTTGACAAGCTGTATCCCTTCTAGCCGTGACCTGCCTGCTGGCCCTGGCGTTCGTAGACAGCGGTGTTCGATTTATTAGACCTAATTTAAAATGTTCACGCCTAGGCTAAATTAAATTAGAGCGGCCTAGTTTTTAAAACAGCTTTTATTTATTAATAAAACATTCATACAAATAGCCCATAGGACACGTCGTTTGCAAGTTATATTATGCAATTATTATATTTTGACTTTGTTTTATTACTGTGTAGGTGAGTTGTTCTTCTTGGCAGTTTTTTAAAAAATTTTTAAATGATATTTATTATTTATAGCAGGAATGAAGACATAACAGGAAATGTTTTGCTTTTCAATGAAATCAGTCATGTTGGTATAAGAACATCATTCTAACTTTACAGGCTAATTTCTATTCTGTTTCAAATGAATTCCAATAATGTAAATGTGATTTGCGTTATGCACCCAATGCATATGGATGTCTGGTCAATTTCTGACATGTCCGGTAAATGAACATCTTGCCGGTCATGTTGTCCTGCGCCAAATTTTCCTGACGGAAACCCTGCTCCAAACCTATTGGGTCTGATGGGTTAGGCATAGTCAGTGTTCCTGTCCCCCCTTCTTTCATATAGGCCTGTTTCTCTCTGTACACATCCTGTTTCTCTGGGTTTGATTTACTCCACTCTGTGTCTATTTCTTTGGCTGGGGGTATGTTGTTTCTCATTACTATGCAGACTGATCTGAGGTGTTATCCTATCCCTCCCTCCCTTTCTCCAGGTGGAGTCGGGGTATGGTTCAGAGTCCAGTCTGAGGCGTCATGGTTCCATGCTGTCTCTCACGTCCGCTGCCAGTGGCTTCTCCGCCACCTCCACCTCCTCCTTCAAGGTAAACTACCACCACAACACTGTTTAAAATTACAGCCCCAGGAAAGGTCTAGGCCAGTGTTTCTTAATCCTGGTCCTGGGGACCCAAAGGGACATTTTACTTTTTGCCCAGGATCAGGTGTATAGTGCTGGGGGGGGGGGAGAAGCTAAAATGTACACCCCTTTTGGGTCCCCTGGGCCCAGTTTGTCAAAACGTTTAATCGGATCAGAATGATCCTGATTCTGTCATCCTCCTTTTTTGCTATCCCGGATCAGATCGATCTAGCTATTTTTTTTGTTGTATTCATAAAAAAATAAACTGATAAAATAATTCTGATCCAGATACCACAATATCAAGATCACAGAATCTGTTTTTTTCCCCCAGTGCTTTGAATACACCTACACTTTACAATCTACTGGACAGGTTGTGGTTGAACTTCTACACTGTCATAGGGAAACAGAGATGAGTAAACTACATGAATAAAGCTACCTTAATTACAAATAATAGAGCCTGCATATCACTTAAAAGTAAGTGGATGCATTTATTTGACACTTCTCAATATAACAACTGATCACATGCCTATACTGCCGTCAATTGAACATAATGAACCTTTTGGTTTTTAAATTGTAAGAAAGTTTTTTTTAAAACCTCCTCACCTTAGTTACATTTGACATTTCTTGGTTGTAGAGCCTTTCACCTTTCTGAATCCACCCTTCCAGTGGGATCGAGATAATCCAGATTTTTAGCATCAACTATTCTGATCACTACCCTTGAGAATTGAAAAACTCTAAACAACATTTAATCCTGATTTTAAAGGTCAAATTGGATTACTGAATCCCTATCCGAAGGATCCAAATCTCCTTTTTCAGTTTGGAAACCCAGTTCTAACATTTAATCCTATACAATTGCCGAAATCCGATTTAGACAATTTTTGAAGAACTGGGACCAGGATTAGAAAACCCTGATGTCGTCAGCCCTCCCATTCATTCCCAATGCATGATTGTTGAATTATTTTCACATGTAACGGTGAACCCCTGTGTTTGTTTGTGTGTGGTGTTGGACCAGAAGGGCCACAGCCTGCGGGAGAAGCTGGCGGAGATGGAGACGTTCAGAGACATCCTGTGCAGACAGGTGGACACGCTACAGAAGTACTTTGACGGCTGCGCAGACGGCGTCTCCAAGGACGAGTTCCAGAGAGACAAAGGTACAAATGGATTTGACAAGAAACGTCTGCTGAATAATCATTTTAAAGTTCCATTTGGACTCTTGTACTTGAACTGGCCATTACAACTGCCTCTGTCACAGAGATGCATTTGCTCTGTATTTCTGTGGTGTAAATACCACACCTGCCTAGTGGTTCCCCAGGAGGTAGATCAGTGATGGACTCTTGTACTTGAACTGGCCATTACAACTGCCTCTGTCACAGAGATGCATTTGCTCTGTATTTCTGTGGTGTAAATACCACACCTGCCTAGTGGTTCCCCAGGAGGTAGATCAGTGATGGACTCTTGTTTGTCGTTTCCAGTAGTGGAGGAGGATGAAGATGACTTTCCCACAAGCACGCGTCCCAATGGTGACTGCCTTCACAACAACAACGGCAGCAAAGAGAAGCGTGAGTAACAGTGTAGGTTTAAGCAATAAGGCCCATGGGGGGGGTGTGGTACAGTGCATTTTGAAAGTATTCAGGCACCTTCACTTTTTCCACATTTTGTTACGTTACAGCCTTATTCTAAAATTGATCAATTTTTTCCCTTATCAATCTACACACAATACCCCATAATTACATCACAATACCCCATAATGACATCACAATACCCCATAATGACCAAGTGGAAAAACACGTTTTTAGACATTTTTGCACATTTTTATTAAAAATAAAAACGGATACTTTATTTACACAAATTGGAGCTCAGGTGTATCCTGTTTCCATTGATCATCCTTGATATGTTTCTACAACTTGAATGGAGTCCAACTGTGGTAAATTCAATTGATTGGACATGATTTGGAAAGGCACACAACTGTCTGTATAAGGTCCCACCTTTATGGTCGAGTGACCAGACGGAGCTACTCCTCAGTAAAATGCACATGACAGCCCGCATGGAGTTTGCCAAAAGGCACCTAAAGGACTCTGACCATGAGAAACAAGATTCTCTGTTCTGATGAAACCCAAATTGGCCTGAATGCCAAGTGTCACGTCTAGAGGAAACCTGGTATCATCGTTACGGTGAAGCATGGTGGTGGTAGCACCATGTTGTGGGGATGTATTTCAAAGGCAGGGACTGGGAGACTCGTCAGGATAGTGCATCATCGTTACGGTGAAGCATGGTGGTGGCAGCACCATGTTGTGGGGATGTATTTCAAAGGCAGGGACTGGGAGACTCGTCAGGATAGTGCATCATCGTTACGGTGAAGCATGGTGGTGGCAGCACCATGTTGTGGGGATGTATTTCAAAGGCAGGGACTGGGAGACTCGTCAGGATAGTGCATCGTCGTTACGGTGAAGCATGGTGGTGGCAGCACCATGCTGTGGGGATGTATTTCAGAGGCAGGGACTGGGAGACTCGTCAGGATAGAGGGAAAGATGAACAGAGCAAAGTACAGAGAGATCCTTGATGAAAACCTGCTCCAGAGCGCTCAGAACCTCAAACAGTGGCAAAGGTTCACCTTCCAACAGGACAACACCCTAAGCACATAGCCAAGACAACACAGGAGTGGCTTCAGGACAAGTCTCTGAATGTCCTTGAGTGGCTCAGCCTGAGCCCGGACTTGAACCTGGTCGAACATCTCTGGAGAGACCTGAAAATAGCTGTGCAGCGACACTCCCCATCCAGCCTGATAAAGCTTGAGAGTATCTGCAGAGAAGAATGGGAGAAACTCCCCAAATACAGGTGTGCCAAGCTTGTAGCGTCATAGCCAAGAAGACTTGAGGTTGTAATCACTGCCAAAGGTGCTTCAACAAAGTACACAAAGTACAGAGTAAAGGGTCTGAATACTTATGTAAATGTAATATTTCTAGAAAACTTGTTTTTGCTTTGTCATTGTGTAGATTGATGAGAAAAGACGACAATTTAATCCATTTTAGAATAAGGCTGTAACGTAACAAAAAGTGAAGGGGTCTGAATACTTTCAAATGACTATATATGGTCAATATACCACGGCTAAGGGGGGTTCTTACGCACGACGCAACACAGAGTGCCTGGATATAGCCCTTAGCCGTGGTATATTGTCCATATACCACCAACTCTGAGGTACCTTACTGCTATTATAAACTGGTTACCAATGTAAACAAGTAGTTTTGCGTCATACCCAGGGTATGTTGCCTGATATACCACAGCTTTCAGCCAATCAGGACCCAAACTACCTGGTGTATATAATCACACTTATAGTAACTACTACTGGAGTTGCTACTACTCATAGCAGTTCCTTTGAGGAAGGCTCTTGACCCCTAAATAGCTCTAGGGGTGCTGCACTGTGGATGACTGTGTTCTCGTCCCAAATGTGTGTTTGTGTAGAATTTGTGTGTTGTGCATCAAAATATTTCAGTTTAAAAAAAAAATGTTTTATCTAACAGTCTCTCGCTCTCTTTTCGTTCTCAGTGTTTCTCCCTGCCAGTCCTAAGGGCATGAATGGGATCGACTTTAAGGGCGAGGCCATCACGTTTAAGGCCACTACAGCTGGGATCCTGTCTACCCTGTCCCACTGCATCGAGCTCATGGTGAAGAGGGAGGACAGCTGGCAGAAGAGGCTGGACAAGGTATGGCACAGCCTACTGCTTCCACAGCCAATCACATGTCTTCTTTAGCCAAGGTCACTGGAAGAATTCAACCCCTCACCTCCCATGGAAACGCTTCCCCAGTCAAGTTGTTGTTGCAGAAGAGTATGCGAGAAGAGTATGCGTTGTCAATCAACCTGGCGGGTAAAATAGAAGTAGACGGGTGTGTTTATGGTTTTAGCCAGTGAGCAGACCGTACACCACTCATGCCAAGGTTCATGTAACTGGATGGGATTGGTGGATCCCGTCAATGCCCCACCCACCCGAGATTGGCCACACTGTTGTGCAATAATAGGCAAGTAAAACATGTGAAAATAATTCAACTCTTCAGGGGAGATCATGGTGGATTTCCATTCTATTAGGCTCTCATGTGATCTGTTGAATGACCAAAACATGGCCAGGTTGACATTCTTTCTGAAAGCACTTTGTAGTGAAGGCACTTGTTAAACACCTTTCAAGACACTCCTGCTTCTGAAGGTAGAGTTTGATTGTTTATTTAGACATTGTATGAAATAAACCACCCTTCAGCTGCCAGGGCTCGAAACTGCGACAAAAACACTAATTTTGAGCATTTGCCTTGGCAGTGTGACATCAGTCGCTTGGGTGTCAGTGAAGAAAATGTAGCTGGTCGCATTTAGTTTTTGGTTCACATTTTACTTTTGAGAATGTTATTATCAAGATGTATTCAAACAGCAATGGGTGTGTAACGATGGGTATGCAGACCAGGTATTCAAAAAGTCAAGTTCGGTCATCATGCCCTGTTTGAATGAATATTTCTTAAGGTTTTCTCAGTTAAATGTTGCCTGCAAAGTGAATGATATCATGGTGATTTGTATCAATCACGGGGCATTTGTTTAGTAAACTCTGCCATCACATGTAGCCTACATTATACATTGTACAGTACAAAACACTAGTAGCCAAACATAATGGTATCTTCCTAGGCGCTCAATTTAAAGGGCTTAAAATTAAAATGTTATATTATTTATTATTATTAATTATCTGTAGTGATTTTATAGGGCCCTACAACTGTAGTGATTTTATAGGGCCCTACAACTGTAGTGATTTTATAGGGCCCTACAACTGTAGTGATTTTATAGGGCCCTACAACTGTAGTGATTTTATAGGGCCCTACAACTGGTGATTTTATAGGTCCCTACAACTGGTGATTTTATAGGGCCCTACAACTAGTGATTTTATAGGGCCCTACAACTGTAGTGATTTTATAGGGCCCTACAACTGTAGTGATTTTATAGGGCCCTACAACTGTAGTGATTTTATAGGGCCCTACAACTGTAGTGATTTTATAGGGCCCTACAACTGTAGTGATTTTATAGGCCCTACAACTGTAGTGATTTTATAGGCCCTACAACTGTAGTGATTTTATAGGGCCCTACAACTGTAGTGATTTTATAGGGCCCTACAACTGTAGTGATTTTATAGGGCCCTACAACTGTAGTGATTTTATAGGGCCCTACAACTGTAGTAGTGATTTTATAGGGCCCTACAACTGTAGTGATTTTATAGGGCCCTACAACTGTAGTGATTTTATAGGGCCCTACAACTGTAGTGATTTTATAGGGCCCTACAACTGTAGTGATTTTATAGGGCCCTACAACTGTAGTGATTTTATAGGGCCCTACAACTGTAGTGATTTTATAGGGCCCTACAACTGTAGTGATTTTATAGGGCCCTACAACTGTAGTGATTTTATAGGGCCCTACAACTGTAGTGATTTTATAGGGCCCTACAACTGTAGTGATTTTATAGGCCCTACAACTGTAGTGATTTTATAGGGCCCTACAACTGTAGTGATTTTATAGGGCCCTACAACTGTAGTGATTTTATAGGGCCCTACAACTGTAGTGATTTTATAGGGCCCTACAACTGTAGTGATTTTATAGGGCCCTACAACTGTAGTGATTTTATAGGGCCCTACAACTGTAGTGATTTTATAGGGCCCTACAACTGTAGTGATTTTATAGGCCCTACAACTGTAGTGATTTTATAGGGCCCTACAACTGTAGTGATTTTATAGGTCCCTACAACTGTAGTGATTTTATAGGTCCCTACAACTGTAGTGATTTTATAGGGCCCTACAACTGTAGTGATTTTATAGGGCCCTACAACTGTAGTGATTTTATAGGGCCCTACAACTGTAGTGACTGTTCAGAATCTCTAACAAGTAACAACCTTTTTAAGATGGCGCAACAGTTTAATTTCTTCCCTCCAGACAATCAATGTAAATATGATATTGTCATAATAAAACAATTATTTGTGTATGGATGGTAGGTCATTATAGGCTTTAGGCTACTTGTTCAGCCCACAAATGAAAGATAACGTATTCTTGTCATTCGGGCCGGTAGCTTTCAATTGGCATTGGTCCAATGTGCTACTGGCAAATTTACCTGAATGTCGAGCACGGCGAGGGCATGTTAACTCGAAATGTGGCTAGTCATTACTAGCCTGGTTCTGTACGGAATGCAGGTACGTTATGCGACTCAGGTCATTATCGGCGCGCTGCGACTCAGGTCAGTATCGGCGCGCTGCGACCAAATCATGTGCTGGTGCCATTTAACTGAGATAGTTTGTAGCACCAACGCCACCAGTGGAAAACGTTAGTCTGGAGCCCTGGCTGCATTTCTGTAAAGAAAGGTTTTAATGGGGATATGAATGGATTAAGAATTTAGATTGGAGTTTGTAGATACTGCAGTCTGTTGGTATCCGCCCAGACGCATGACAAAGCTCCACATCCTCACCCTGCTCAGCTGTCGAAAAACCAGTTCTTCCATCTTATTCCCAAGGCAAGTTGCCCAACCCCCAAAAAAGGTAGGAACAGGCTGCAGTTGGCTGATGCTACCGGATTGACACTAGCGTGGCCGGGTGTGTGCCTTGAGAGTAACCTATGTGGATCAGGGAGAGAGCGTCACAGGACGGGACACACACCAACACACAGACTGGACTTCGTAGTAGGATGACTGCTCGGACGTCTTGGTACAGTCTGTCTTCCTGGAAGCCCTCGTTACGCTTGGGGGCCGACTTCCTGAAATACGACGGCCGGAGATGGATCCCACTACAGACATGCAGCTTCTTCTTTACAGTAGGTGTGGGCCTAGGTCTCTGCTATGGTTACTACACTCCACAGTGGATTGGAAAACACTCGAAATGGAACCTAGAACCAGAACTAACTGCTCTACTTCAGTTTTCTCCTTCCCTCCACTATTCTAGTCAATATTTGGAGTTTGTATTTGCAATTGTTAGGTAGTGTATGACAATGGTTTATTCACTAGTTTGACAGATCTGTTCGTTTCGAGGTGGAGATCTTCATTCCGAAGGTACACGTTCTTTCTATCCTTAGTCAGTACAGTATGTAATGGACCTGGGGTAGAGATGAACCAGTACTGTCGTGGTCCATCTCGTAACACTTTGCGCTCCTCTCTCTCTCTCTCTCTCTCTCTCTCTCCACACTCCTTGTGACAGGTTCTCAGGCCGGTCGGCCAGGTTTAGTACACATAGATGGGGCACAGTGAGCTCGTCTCAGGGGTTGCCAGACAAAGGCGAGACTCTCTTGTCTTGAGTCAGTTTTATTTGCCTGTGGTGGAGCTTGAGACTGGAGGTTAAACCAGTTTGAGCAGAAATAAACTCCCAGGCATCTGCTGGCTGGCTGGCTGGCTGGCTGGTATGTAGGCCTGTATCACAGTGTGCTGATGTACAGAGAGAACACACACACACCAACGGGGTCAGGATTGACAACTCTTTTGTGAACTAGACCTACTGTAGTCTTAACTGTTTTAAGATCAGTGTAAGATTATCTCCAGCAACTCTTATTTTCTGTTCATCCCCTGAAAGTACAGGCTTGTTGGCATGACAACTGTGGTTGATTATGGGCTTTTTAACCAGCTTGATAACTACCTTTTTATGTTTCATTTTAAACTAGCGTGAGATCCTACCATAAATGCATGCTCTACAAGAACAGTGTTCCTTCCAGTTGACGCGTGTGGTGTGTGTGTGTGTGTGTGTGTGTGTGCGCGTTCAGGAGCTGGAGAAGAGGAGGAGGGTGGAGGATGCCTACAAGTCGGCCTTGAGTGAACTGAAGAAGAAATCTCACTACGGAGGCCCCGACTACGAGGTAATAATTCCAAACATTTCAAACTGACGACACTCTGACACTTCCACCTGTAGTGATGATGTATACTGGAACCACATGAGTGATCTTAGTCATGTTTTACCACTGGCTCATCAGTATAGATACTAGACTAGAAAATGGACATATTGCGGCTCATGGCTTTGACATTGTAATAGTCATAGTGGGTATTTCTCCGTCAGATTGCGGGGCATTGATTCCTGTTGCATGAGATTGATTTGGCTACTAGATGCTACATCCTGACCTGGAAGCAGTACGTCTGTCTGACTGTGGTGTTTCTACAGGAGGGTCCTAACAGCCTCATCAATGAGGAGGAGTTCTTTGATGCGGTGGAAGCTGCCCTGGACAGACAAGACAAGATAGAGGAACAGGTAGGGTACACTTCTACATTCTGTGTAGATCTGAGCAGCCTCTAGAGGGAAAAGCAATATGGTGGGTTTGTCCACCTTTCCTACTGCAGAGAAATCCTTTCCTTTCAGATCTAGCATGTAGATGTTGGACCTAGAGATATGAGCAATTTTTTATTTTATAATAAATCATTTATTATAATTTTATATAGATTATACTATAATTTTATATAGATTTTTATATAGATTATATAATTTTATATATATATATATATATATATATATATATATATATATATATATATATATATATATATATAATATATATCATTTTATATATATATTTTTTTACATTTAATTTAATTTTTTATATTTTTTGGGTGTAAATTTTATTTGAAATTGGACAACCTGAGATTAATGTGGTGTTGATGTCTGGTTGTGTGTTCCTCCTCCGTGTCAGTCAGAGAAGGTGAGGATACCCAGACTGACCCCCGTCCCCCCTGGAGACGCATACTCCGTCATCGGGACACACCGCTTTGCCAAACAGGTACTCACACACACAGACCAACTAAATATGACAGCGTGTCACCAGTGCATTTAGCACAGTCAAGAGTCTGTTCAGTTGATATGGTTTGTCTCTGACGTTCTTCCCTCTCACTATGAAGCTGTTTCACTGTAACAGGCCTGCCAGTACATGGTTATTGTGGTCTTCTCGTCTGTAGGCCACATAGAGACATCTGAGGTGTGTGTGTGTGTGTGTGTGTGTTGGTTTGATACGTTTTCCAACATGGGTATTCTTACTGGGCCTTTCTCTGGTGGTGTTTGTGTGGGATTTCCTCTGCTCTCCAGCCATGTTGTTTTACGCTGGGTTTCTATTGACCTCTCGTATTGATTTAGTCTGTTTTGTTTTGGGTAACCCTCTCATGTAGTGAAGGGTGGTATAAACCCTCTCTGCTCGTCTTTCACGTGTGGCGGCATCCTGAGTCTCATTCCCTGGATGTTTTTTCTCCCCTCTTTCTCCCCCTCCTCACCTCTTTATTTCTCTCCTCTTTCTTTCTCCCCTCTCTCCTTTCCTCTGTTCTCTCTCTCTCCCATCACACTTTCTCTCCGCTCCTCCCCCTCTTCCTCTGCTGCGTAGCCCCATAGCTACTCTTCCTCCCTGTCCTCTGTTGAATTAGTCAGTGCCTCAGATGATGTTCACAGATTCAGCACACAGGTACTGTATGTGTTGAGCACCGCTAGCGTGTCACCAGCCCCCTGGGGATGCACACTGCCCTCTACTGACTGAGACTGGCTGCATGGGAATGACTAGGAGCTCTAATACACACTGTACTGTCTACATAGCTTCAACACTGACTGATGACCTGTTCTTCAACTCGTTGTCTCTGTTCCATCTTTCTGATGCACTTTAGTGTGTTTCCCCCCCCACCCCCACCCCCGAGATCTGTCTTCACACTGTCCAGGGCTGTCCTTGACGAGTCCATGTTCATTCCTTTTGCAAAATGATTAGAAGACATCTGTTATCAGTGTAGGCAGGTTGAGCTACAGGGCAGCTTCGATTCATGAAAACGTTGAGAAAGGGCCTCGTCATCGACTCGACATAACACAATGATATGGATTGAATTGTGTCTAGCATGTAGAGCTACGGCCACGCCCCCTGACCACCATCTGAGCTCAGCGGATGCAATGCACGACTGGATTCCTGTAGTTACCCCTCCCTCGCCCCCTCTTCCTCCCTCGCTCCCTCATTCACTGCATGATCAGGCATGGACCCCAGCAATGTGAGCATCAAGTGTGCTGTCTGTATGTCCTGTACCTTGTCTTCTTCTCCCTCCCGGTGATACTGTCTCTCTAATAGTGGCATGTAGTTCAGGCAGAGACTGCTACACCGCAGTGACTGCAGGCCCGCTACATCTGACGTCTGACTGTCTGTCTCAGGTGGAGGACGTGGTTCAGAATCACATGACCTACTCCCTGCAGGACATGGGTGGCGACGCCAACTGGCAGCTGGTGGTGGAGGAGGGCGAGATGAAGGTGAGGATGGGGCTAGCCAGCGTGTTTAGACTCTACCTACAGACTATACACACTGCCCCCTGCATGGATAGTATAGAAGACTACCTACCCGCTCACTCATACTGTGAACAGTGATGTGTGTGTATGGGGCCAATATGGCTACTGTCGGTGTGTATGGGGCCCAATATGGCTACTGTCGGTGTGTATGGGGCCCAATATGGCTACTGTCGGTGTGTATGGGGCCCAATATGGCTACTGTCGGTGTGTATGGGGCCCAATATGGCTACTGTCGGTGTGTATGGGGCCCAATATGGCTACTGTCGGTGTGTATGGGGCCAATATGGCTACTGTCGGTGTGTATGGGGCCAATATGGCTACTGTCGGTGTGTATGGGGCCAATATGGCTACTGTCGGTGTGTATGGGGCCAATATGGCTACTGTCGGTGTGTATGGGGCCATAATGACTACTGTCGGTGTGTATGGGGCCAATATGACTACTGTCGGTGTGTATGGGGCCAATATGACTACTGTCGGTGTGTATGGGGCCAATATGACTACTGTCGGTGTGTACGGGGCCAATATGGCTACTGTCGGTGTGTATGGGGCCAATATGGCTACTGTCGGTGTGTATGGGGCCAATATGGCTACTGTCGGTGTGTATGGGGCCAATATGGCTACTGTCGGTGTGTATGGGGCCAATATGGCTACTGTCAGTGTGTATGGGTCCAACATGGCTACTGTCAGTGACTGTGTGCTATCTCAGGTGTACAGGAGAGAGGTGGAGGAGAACGGCATCGTTCTGGACCCTCTGAAAGCCACCCATGCAGTGAAGGGTGTGACCGGACACGAGTTGTGCCACTACTTCTGGGACACGGACGTACGCAATGACTGGGAGAGTGAGTCTATCTGCCTCTTTCATCATCAGGTTAACTTCATAGATAAGCATCTTTTTGTTTTCTTAATTTGCACACAACGTCTTGAATTTTTGTTTTTGTCCTGTCTTGCTCTATTTCTCTTCCAGCCACCATTGAAAACTTTAACGTGGTGGAGACGCT
Organism: Oncorhynchus mykiss; assembly: GCF_057628025.1. Classification (NCBI taxonomy): domain Eukaryota; kingdom Metazoa; phylum Chordata; class Actinopteri; order Salmoniformes; family Salmonidae; genus Oncorhynchus; species Oncorhynchus mykiss. The sequence goes on along the minus strand of NC_143027.1, from coordinate 33,094,599 downwards.
CTCAGACAATGCTGTTATAGTCTACCAGACACACAAGGTAATATACCTCTGGTTCTTCAGGTTCACCGTAGTCGGTCAGGCGGGTTGTCTTTGGACAGGTCACCTTTGACTGACAGCCAATGGTTGTGTTTCAGAGAGTATGGCCTGCCTCTCAGAGGGATGTCCTCTACCTATCAGCTATCAGGAAAATCCTGGCGACCAATGAGAATGACCCAGACACGTGGCTGGTCTGCAACTTCTCTGTAGATCACGATAACGCCCAGGTGAGTTCCACAGACACACCCAGGGATTGTTGTCATACATGTTCTTAACATCTGATGCTAGGGATCGATGTCGCATTGGAAGGGGTAAAGAAGTGTCTTCCGCTCTCCTCTTACCTTTTCGTTGTGTAGCCCACCAACCGGTGTATCCGTGCCAAAATCAACGTGGCCATGATCTGCCAGACCCTGGTGAGCCCTCCAGAGGGCAACAAAGAGATCAGCAGGGACAACGTCCTCTGTAAGATCACGTATGTGGCCAACGGTGAGTACAGCAGCTCAATATCTTTTTCATGTCCCCACATGGTTGTCCTTATTTGCCTGGTCAAGTTGACTTTATCCACCAATATAAAAATCTTCTTCCATTATGTTCCTTATTTGACCAAATGGAACCCAGCTAAGCTGCTCTGGTATATAGAGCTTTTATGGCAGAGCTTTGTGTGGATGGAGAATGAGAGTTACAGTGCCTTGCGAAAGTATTCGGCCCCCTTGAACTTTGCGACCTTTTGCCACATTTCAGGCTTCAAACATAAAGATATAAAACTGTATTTTTTTGTGAAGAATCAACAACAAGTGGGACACAATCATGAAGTGGAACGACATTTATTGGATATTTCAAAATTTTTAACAAATCAAAAACATTGGGCGTGCAAAATTATTCAGCCCCCTTAAGTTAATACTTTGTAGCGCCACCTTTTGCTGCGATTACAGCTGTAAGTCGCTTGGGGTATGTCTCTATCAGTTTTGCACATCGAGAGACTGAAATGTTTTCCCATTCCTCCTTGCAAAACAGCTCGAGCTCAGTGAGGCTGGATGGAGAGCATTTGTGAACAGCAGTTTTCAGTTCTTTCCACAGATTCTCGATTGGATTCAGGTCTGGACTTTGACTTGGCCATTCTAACACCTGGATATGTTTATTTTTGAACCATTCCATTGTAGATTTTGCTTTATGTTTTGGATCATTGTCTTGTTGGAAGACAAATCTCTGTCCCAGTCTCAGGTCTTTTGCAGACTCCATCAGGTTTTCTTCCAGAATGGTCCTGTATTTGGCTCCATCCATCTTCCCATCAATTTTAACCATCTTCCCTGTCCCTGCTGAAGAAAAGCAGGCCCAAACCATGATGCTGCCACCACCATGTTTGACAGTGGGGATGGTGTGTTCAGCTGTGTTGCTTTTACGCCAAACATAACGTTTTGCATTGTTGCCAAAAAGTTACATTTTGGTTTCATCTGACCAGAGCACCTTCTTCCACATGTTTGGTGTGTCTCCCAGGTGGCTTGTGGCAAACTTTAAACAACACTTTTTATGGATATCTTTAAGAAATGGCTTTCTTCTTGCCACTCTTCCATAAAGGCCAGATTTGTGCAATATACGACTGATTGTTGTCCTATGGACAGAGTCTCCCACCTCAGCTGTAGATCTCTGCAGTTCATCCAGAGTGATCATGGGCCTCTTGGGCCTCTGATCAGTCTTCTCCTTGTATGAGCTGAAAGTTTAGAGGGACGGCCAGGTCTTGGTAGATTTGCAGTGGTCTGATACTCCTTCCATTTCAATATTATCGCTTGCACAGTGCTCCTTGGGATGTTTAAAGCTTGGGAAATCTTTTTGTATCCAAATCCGGCTTTAAACTTCTTCACAACAGTATCTCGGACCTGCCTGGTGTGTTCCTTGTTCTTCATGATGCTCTCTGCGCTTTTAACGGACCTCTGAGACTATCACAGTGCAGGTGCATTTATACGGAGACTTGATTACACACAGGTGGATTGTATTTATCATCATTAGTCATTTAGGTCAACATTGGATCATTCAGAGATCCTCACTGAACTTCTGGAGAGAGTTTGCTGCACTGAAAGTAAAATAATAAAATAATTTTGCACGCCCAATTTTCCAGTTTCTGATTTGTTAAAAAAGTTTGAAATATCCAATAAATGTCGTTCCACTTCATGATTGTGTCCCACTTGTTGTTGATTCTTCATGTTTGAAGCCTGAAATATGGCAAAAGGTCGCAAAGTTCAAGGGGGGCGAATACTTTCGCAAGGCACTGTAAATGTTGAATATAGTGATTCTATCACTCCATGCAGGCTTACTGTTTGTAGCTATGTATTGACCGAGAGGTTGTTTTTCCTTAGTGAACCCTGGAGGCTGGGCCCCTGCCTCAGTCCTCAGAGCCGTGGCCAAGAGGGAATACCCCAAGTTCCTCAAACGCTTCACCGGCTACGTCCAGGAGAAGACCAGCGGAAAACCTATCCTCTTCTAAATCTCACCGGTAATACCTAACTCAAACCCCCTCGTATCCTCACAGCCACAAGCCTTCTATATAGACCATAGACATTGAATTACTCTTTACCACACATGTCAAATGAATAAATCAGTTGAGGTTGTCTTTCATTGTGTGCCATATTTAAAGGGAAAATCAACAACAAAAAATATGTTTTTTGTATTTCTTTTCTCATTAGTCCACTGTTGCATGTCACGTTTAAGATGCGAAGTGTCACCACCATGAATCATTTGAATAAATAAAATAAAATAGTTGAGTGGATTTTCCCTTTTTTTGGTAACTTTCTTTCTCCTTGTCTTCTCTCAGGTGTTGGAAGGCGAAACACCTTTTTGTCCTGAAGAGATATGGGCTCCCACAGACTACATTACCCATTCATCTGTCAACCGGAATTTCTTTACAAATCATCCAGAATGTTCCAGATGAAATAATCGTATCAGACTGATTTAGGGCTTTAATCCATCAGTAGTTGCTAGCCACCTGAGCCACAAAAACATTGTTAAACTGTCCATGGATGTGTTTGTATATAAATTCAAGAATTTCTGAAACGACAGAACCAATCTTTTTGTAAATTGTTTTGTAAATAATTTCGGACTATACTTTTTAGTTTGCTTTAATCACTGATTATCACAGTCTTTTCATGCTGTTAATTTTCACTACAAAGAAGGAAACTGAGTAGAGGCAAAGTATGGCTAACCTTCTCCTCTCCCTCTAGTGACGACCTGTGGTCTGATGGGGGGAGGGAGTCCAAAGCTTTGTACACTCTTTTTTTGGCTAAAATCTCTATATTTGTAGATCATTATAGCTGTAAAGGAGCTCTATGGATGTGATGTATTATACAGAGGCCGAGATAATTAGTTTACCGGTCGGTGTATGTGAATTGACTTAAGGCAACCTGGAATTGGAAGAACAAGTATTGTCATATGTTCTTTGATTTGACAGTATGGATGGATAAGATTGAAGTAATCTGTTGAATGTGACCCAGCAACACTATCAAGTGTTGGTTGCCCCCTCCCTCACTGTTTTGTCCAAGTGATATACGTTGTGGTTGTTGGGAGGGCCGTTTCTACATGACATTTCACATCCCGACACGATGCTTTCGACACCAGGAAAAATCCACAGAGCTCATCTATCTACTACAGTATAATATGACCAGATGTGCTTTTAGATTGAGACTAAACATTTCACACCTCAAGATTGTGCAATCAAAAAGTCTGTAAAGCTGAGGGCAGAATCTTCCAATCAGCTTCTCAGAATCCATGGGGAAACATCAGCTGAATACATTTGTCTTGAATGTTCTATATAAAGAATGGGCACACTTTGTATATTTCTAAGTCCTCTTAAGTGTTATTTGCACTAAATAATGCAATTGGACAATGTTCGATAAATTAAAATCGCTACACTACAGAAATGAGCTGACTTGCATTTGTACTTTACACTAGCAAATGAGCAGGGGTTTGGTGTGGATGTGTCCCTCATTACCTCCTACATGAATGAATAGGAAATGAGAGACAAGTGTCAAGCATTTTTATTTCTTTTAGGAGTGTCTTTACATTCAATGATTAAAATATTTCTCTTCAGCAAACCGTATATTTGAGATTTATGTAATAAATTATGGTCTCAAAACCGACGCGTGATCATGGAATTCGGAGAGACAGTTTGATATGGTCTTCAGGGTGAGGTCATGTACCAGCTTCAGTCTAAAATGGAGACCAACTGCTGCTTAGCGATAAAGAGGACACGCTTGTTCAGTATCAGAAAATCCTCAGCCATGACACCCCTTCCCCATAAAACTAGTCTGTGCATCAAAAACAATCTACCGTAGTCCTTCATTGTCTGTGCATCTACCCACGTACTTAGCAATGACATACATAGGTGTACTTAATGTGCATATTCCACCGATCCAAAACTGTGTTTAGGTTTGGTGATCACTTAAACCCAACATTCAAGAAAAATAGTTCTTACATACAGTATTCAAAACTAACATCCAAAGTGCCATTTTGTCAGGAACGAGTGCATATCACCCTCCATGGAGCTGGAGATCCGGAAACACTGACCCTATCTCAGGTCAACAGCAGGCCTTCAAACTGCTCCTTTACTTCATTCCAATCCGACAGTACTTCATAGCAAGATGGTTGGTTGGCTGGCTACCTTCAACATAGCAGCCAATGAGTTTGGCCTTGGTGGTTTCAGAATGTATCAGTTCCATTTACAGCATAATGAGTCCAGGCTCGTCCAGATGGGCCTTGTTTTCCATGACACCATCACACTTTTGCAACGGCCAAGATGCTGTTGTCACTGTAAACGTTCATCCAACCAGCTACTACAAAGCAAGTGCTATAACTTTTAAATCACTTTAAAGAGTCACTTCTGGTCAGTAGGAAAATTAAAACATTCAAATAAATGTTTTTCTATACTTTTTCTAAATATATATGAATTTATAGGCCATGGAAAAAGAAAAAGGGACTTCTCTGACATACTCTAAGAAGCAGTTGGGTCTGAAATTGATCACAATTATGGAATGTCATGTAATTCCAATGGATGTCAATCACTGATTTCATTGGTGTCTTGTTTCAGTCCATCAGCCTATCAGATGTGAGCATCCCAGTCCTTTGTTTTGGTGACAGAGTGGATCTAGCAGCGCTGGGGGTGGAGTCAAAGGAGCCCTGTCCAATGGAGTGTAGCGATTGTCAGATGATTGACAAAAGTAAAATGGTGGAGGAAATGGTTGTCTGTAAGCTTCCCCTTTCACTGAAACACAAGAGAGAAAGTGCAGTGTGAGTAAATACTACAAATACAGCTCATATCCCCTTGACATATCTGTTCCTAAGGCAGGGGTGGGCATCTTCAGTCCTGGAGGGCCAAATCGAATTTGATTTGTCACATGCGCCGAATACAACAGGTGTTCACTTACGAGCCCTTTCCCACTAATGCAGAGATAGTAAGAGACATTTTCTAAATTAAAAAAGAAACACAAAAATAACGAGGCTGAATACAAGGAAAACCTATTATTTGATTATTATTAGGGTATTTGATTTAGGAACAGATCAGTCAAGTCAATGTGCAGGGGTACGAGTTAGTTGAGGTAATATGTATGTAGGTAGGGGTAAAAGTGACTTGGCAATCAGGATAAGGTGCCTTCAGAAAGTGATCACACCCCTTGACTTTATCCACATTGTGTTGTTACAGCCTGATATGTATTGAATTGAGATGTGTCACTGATCTACACACAACACCCCATAATGTCAAAGTGGAATGATGTTTTTAGAAATGTTCACAAATGTATTAAACAGCTGATATGTCTTGAACCCCCATGTCAAAACTAAACTAAGTTAAAATGTTCTTAACAAGTTACATAATAATTGCATGGACTCTGTCTGAAATAATACTGTTTAACAATGATTTATAAATGACTACCCCATCTTTATACACCACACATACAGATAATTGTAAGGTCCCTCAGTCGAGCAGTGGATTTCAAGCATAGATTCAGCCACAAAGGCCATGGAGGGTTTGGAATGGTTCGCAAAGAAGGGCACCTATTAGTAGATTGGTGATAAAAAAATGCAGATATGGAATATCCCTTTGAGCATGGTGCAGTTATTAATTACACTCTGGAGGATGTATCAATACGTTGCCAGAGAGGAAGGAAACCACTCAGGGATTTCACCATGAGGCCATTGGTGATTTTAAAACAGTTGCAGAGTTTAAATGGTAGTGATAGGAGATAATTGTAGTTACTCCACAATACAAACAAAAAATACAGAGGGAAAATAAGGAAGGCTGTAAAGAATACAAATATTCCAAAACCAGCATCCTGTTTGCAATAAGGCACTAAAATAATACTGCAAAAAAATGTGGCAAAGAAATTAACCCAGTCTAGGACTTGGGTGGCTGGAGTCTGACAATTTTTAGGGTTTTCCTCAGACACCGCCTGGTATAGGAGGTCCTGGATGTCAGGGAGCTTGACCCCAGTGATGTACTGGGCCATACACACTACCCTCTGTAGCGACTTACAGTCGGAATGCCCAAGCAGTTGTCATACCAAGCGATGATACAGCCAGTCAAGATGCTCTCAATGGTGAAGCTGTAGAACTTTGAGGATCTGAGGGCCCATGCCAAATCTTTTCAGCCTGCAGAAGGGGAAGTGGCATTGTCGTGCCCCCTTCATGACTATGTTGGTGTGTATGGACCATGATAGGTCCTTAGTGATGTGGACACAGAGGGACTTTAAGCTCTCAGACCGCTCCACCACAGCCCCTCCCAAATGGCACCATATTCCCTATATAGTGCACTACTATATATGGGCACTTGTCAAATGTAGTGCACTATTTAGGGAATAGGATGCCATTTGGGACACACCCAGTGGGTGAGAACTCACTAAGTAGATGTCGAGCACTGAGCCGTCGTCCTGGTCCATGTCCACCTCTACGTCCATGGTGCTCTGCTCTGACGTCAGACAGATGGCGCTGTCCTCCAGGGTGAATGTGGAGCTGGACGCCATGTCGTCTCTAAAGGCACACAGGAGAACCAGAGACACATATGAGTAGACATACAAAAGAAAGTCTGAGTCCCAATATGGCACCCTATTCCCTACATAGTGTCATTATTTTGTCCCTAGTGCACTACTTTTGACAAGGCCCATTGGGGCTCTGGTCAAAAGAAGTGCACTGTGTAGGGAATAGGGTGATATTTGGGATGAAACTAAAGTATAACATAACACACTCCTTAACACACTCCTTCCCAGGTGGAGGCTTGGTAACAACTTGGTAACAACTGGTGTGTGGTGGCCAGTGCGTTCCGTATGGATGAAGCCGATATGGTTTTGTTTATTAAGTGGATCAAAATAAAGGGGTCGTTCTTGAAGTATGGTAGCATTTGGGCATGGCATTTTTGGAAAAATGTTTACTTAATTTTTCTAGATTTTGTAAATATATCTTCCCATTCTAAATCAACTAATATGGTAGCTTAATGACTTTAAATATTTTTTATCACTATGATAACATTGTTCCACAAATGTAGGAGTAGTAACACAAATGATGACAACACCAATGAGAGATTTTAAGAAAATAAGGATTTTCTGAAATGGAGGCTGCACATGCTAAAATCTATGGTTATCAATCCTTTAAAAATAATTTACTGAGGTGATATGATTAATAATTTAGCTCACAATGTTATTCCCCTTCATTTAAATTGACTAACACCAAGTGACACTTTGGATTTAGACACGCCAAATTATCTATGGAATCCTCGACTTCATGACATAGTAAAAGGGTGTGAGTAGCTAATACTTTTCTTTAATATAGACCCCTCCCCTGTTTGCCACTGGAGAGTATGCTCAAGGTCCTTGTACAGGATATAGGTAACGAGGGATTTTCAAGGTGGTAACACCAATGACATAAAACTGGTGGACGCATTATGCTATTAAAACAAATGTAGGTATTTTAATAGCCTTCTTACTTTTTATTGATCTATACAATATATTAAAATAACTTTTGTTCACTTTCTAGCATTCAACATACTAGATGCAGTATGTAGTGAAAGTCTACACACCCCTTGCAGTCTTCACATTTTGCTGCCTTAAAATGTAATCTTAAAAGCTTTACATTGGATTTCTTTCTTACCTATCTACACAACCTACTCCACATTTTCAAAGAGAAAGACAAATTATAGAACATTTTCCAAATGAATAAAAAAATGTATTGATTGCGTACGTCTTCACACCCATTGTAGTCACTTAGCAGACGCTCTTTCCAGAGTGACTTACAGGCGCAATTAGGGTTAAGTGTCTCGCTCATGGACACATCAGATCTGTTCATTCAGTCGGCTCTGAGATTCGAAACAGCGACCTTTATTCATAATCTCCAGCACCACCCCAACATCAACATATGTGAAAATGGCACGTTACATTTTTTTGTAGTAAAAACAATAGAGGAAGATAAGTGTTTCCAATGACATCATCAACCAATTGGCAATGCCTACTCATAATTGGTTAAAAATCACGATGCACACCGATGACGTCATTGGAAAGACTTATCTTCCTCTATCGTTTTTACTACAAAACATAGAAACGTGCAATTTTCACATATGTTTATATTGGGGTGGTGCTGGAGATAAAAACATGTTTTTTTTTTAATGTCCCTTTAAACGTTAGACTGGAGAGTCAGGATCAAAAGAAATACACTGCTCAAAAAAAATAAAGGGAACACTTAAACAACACAATGTAACTCCAAGTCAATCACACTTCTGTGAAATCAAACTGTCCACTTAGGAAGCAACAATGATTGACAATAAATTTCACATGCTGTTGTGCAAATGGAATAGACAACAGGTGGAAATTATAGGCAATTAGCAAGACACCCCCAATAAAGGAGTGGTTCTGCAGGTGGTGACCACAGACCACTTCTCAGTTCCTATGCTTCCTGGCTGATGTTTTGGTCACTTTTGAATGCTGGCGGTGCTTTCACTCTAGTGGTAGCATGAGGCGGAGTCTACAACCCACATAAATGGCTCAGGTAGTGCAACTCATCCAGGATGGCACATCAATGCGAGCTGTGGCAAGAAGGTTTGCTGTGTCTGTCAGCGTAGTGTCCAGAGCATGGAGGCGCTACCAGGAGACAGGCCAGTACATCAGGAGACGTGGAGGAGGCCGTAGGAGGGCAACAACCCAGCAGCAGGACCGCTACCTCCGCCTTTGTGCAAGGAGGAGCAGGAGGAGCAGTGCCAGAGCCCTGCAAAATGACCTCCAGCAGGCCACAAATGTGCATGTGTCTGCTCAAACGGTCAGAAACAGACTCCATGAGGGTGGTATGAGGGCCCGACGTCCACAGGTGGGGGTTGTGCTTACAGCCCAACACCGTGCAGGACGTTTGGCATTTGCCAGAGAACACCAAGATTGGCAAATTCGCCACTGGCGCCCTGTGCTCTTCACAGATGAAAGCAGTTTCACACTGAGCACGTGACAGACGTGACAGAGTCTGGAGACGCAGTGGAGAACGTTCTGCTGCCTGCAACATCCTCCAGCATGACCAGTTTGGCGGTGGGTCAGTCATGATGTGGGGTGGGGTGGCATTTCTTTGGGGGGCTGCACAGCCCTCCATGTGCTCGCCAGAGGTAGCCTGACTGCCATTAGGTACCGAGATGAGATCCTCAGACCCCTTGTGAGACCATATGCTGGTGCGGTTGGCCCTGGGTTCCTCCTAATGCAAGACAATGCTAGACCTCATGTGGCTGGAGTGTGTCAGCAGTTCCTGCAAGAGGAAGGCATTGATGCTATGGACTGGCCCGCCCGTTCCCCAGACCTGAATCCAATTGAGCACATCTGGGACATCATGTCTCGCTCCATCCACCAACCCCACGTTGCACCACAGACTGTCCAGGAGTTGGCGGATGCATTAGTCCCGGTCTGGGAGGAGATCACTGAGGAGACCATCCGCCACCTCATCAGGAGCATGCCCAGACGTTGTAGGGAGGTCATACAGGCACGTGGAGGCCACACACACTACTGAGCCTCATTTTGACTTGTTTTAAGGACATTACATCAAAGTTGGATCAGCCTGTAGTGTGGTTTTCCACTTTAATTTTGAGTGTGACTCCAAATCCAGACCTCCATGGGTTGATAAATTTGATTTCCATTGATCATTTTTGTGTGATTTTGTTGTCAGCACATTCAACTACGTAAAGAAAAAAGTATTTAATAAGAATATTTAATTCATTCAGATCTAGGATGTGTTATTTTAGTGTTCCCTTTATTTTTTTTGAGCAGTGTATGAAAGAAGCAAAGCCCAGGTAAAAAGAAAGAGGAAAGCCTTCTGAAAACGTAACCCTGGGATAGTTCATATTTATCAGCGGGACAATTAAACAAATGTTAATGCCAAGACACCAGAATGGCTTTCCAAGAGGTGCTGCGTGTTCCCGGAGTGGTCCAGTCTCAGTCCGGAGACTTAAATTAACTTCAGCTTGAGCAATTTCGCAAAAAAATGATGGATAAATGTTGCTCTAAGAGTTGTGCGAAGTTTGTAGAATCTTATTCAAAACGATACCCAGATGTGTAAAGCTGCCTCCACCAACTATGAACTCTGGGGTGTGAAGACATCAATAAATCCTTGTTTTTCTATTTTTTATTTGTATTAATTAGGACAACTTCCTAAAATGATCGTTCACTCTGAAAATGTTGAGCATGTTGTGTAGGGAAAACAACTAATTGAATCCCTTTTAAAACTTCATTTTAAGACAGTAAAACGTGAAGACTCTACATCCCCAAAACATGTCACTACAACTCAACACATCACTACTGGGACAAGCCGATTTGTTTACTCAAAGTACTTTAAACAATGAATAAACATAACATTTTGCAGTATAAAGTACTTGCAATACGTTTTATCATTGATAAACAGTTATCAACAAAAACATATGATATGCAACTATTTTTTCATGGTCGCAAAGGCAATGCTATGTGTATGCAAATGTCACTAACATAACAGGCCATACAGATGGTGTAGCTAAATGCATGTTGAATCAAAGAATCCAGCATCAAAAAGACAAAAAAACACCTTCAGGGGATGTAGAGAGAAACAGTCTGACTGTGTGATGTCTGGCTGTAGAGGTCTCTCTAGGGGAAGTTTATGTCTATGAACTCAGACAACAGGATATGAGTGAATCTAGGGCAGGGAATTCTGGGACATTCTGTTTTATGTGAAGCTCCTTTACTGGGCTATGGACATCTAAAAACAGTCCCCAAATAATCTTCTCCTGACGTAGGAAAATAAATGTCCATGAAAACAAAGCATCGTGAACAGCAGGGGGCTCTATGGGGCTGGCGTGAAATCTGAAACAGGCCATTTACAAAGTCACCTGACTTTGCTTAAATTGAGGAATGTGTTTACCATTTTATGGCACGTTATTGCCTACCTCTCTTAAAAGGTCACACACACACACACACACACACACACACACACACACACACACACACACACACACACACACACACACACACACACACACACACACACACACACACACACACACACACACACACACACACACACACACACACACACACACACACACACACACACACACACACACACACACACACGTTACTGACTGACAGTATATACAGAGTGGAAAGTCACCCTGGCAGCAAATCACACAATTTTTCATCTGAACAATGCCTCTTAATCAGACCTTCTGAAAGCCTGGAGTCAAATATTAATGAAACATTAATAAAACAATTGAGGGCAACAGACAGGTGCCTGAGAAGGGAGCAAGACCAGGCAGGCCTCAGAATGGAGGCTTTGAGTTAGAGTCAGAACCTGACACTACTGGACGGACAGACGGAGAGGGCTGGGGGGAGATGAGAGGAGAAGAAACAGACTACTGGACAGACAGACGGAGAGGGCTGGGGGAGATGAGAGGAGAAGAAACAGACTACTGGACAGACAGACGGAGAGGGCTGGGGGAGATGAGAGGAGAAGAAACAGACTACTGGACAGACAGACGGAGAGGGCTGGGGGGAGATGAGAGGAGAAGAAACAGACTACTGGACGGACAGACGGAGAGGGCTGGGGGGAGATGAGAGGAGAAGAAACAGACTACTGGACAGACAGACGGAGAGGGCTGGGGGAGATGAGAGGAGAAGAAACAGACTACTGGACAGACAGACGGAGAGGGCTGGGGGAGATGAGAGGAGAAGAAACAGACTACTGGACAGACAGACGGAGAGGGCTGGGGGAGATGAGAGGAGAAGAAACAGACTACTGGACAGACAGACAGACAGAGAGAGGGGGCTGGGGGGAGAGATGAGATGAGAGGAGAAGAAACGGTTCTTTCTAGAGGGAGATTAGAATTTTAAGTCCATGGTTTATGGACTGCACTGCATCTGAACTCAATGCATGTTGAGCAGGTCTTCCCAGCAGGTCTTCCCAGCAGGTCTTCCCAGCAGGTCTTCCCAGCAGGTCTTCCTGGGCATCTTTAGTGGAAACTGTCACAAAGCCTGACAAATCTGAGTCACCTGTTCCATGTGGCTCGTCACCACAACGTGTGGGGGCAGAGTCCTATGTTTTCCCTCAGGCCTCCCAGGTAGCTCAGTGTGTCTAACCTGTTATCATCTACATCACACTCTCCCCTCAGGGAAATCCCTATGGGAGGCAGGGCTGATCAACTCAGGGGCTCTGCTGCTGACCTGATCTGGAGGGTTTGTTGGTTCCGTCATTAATTAGCTCAATTGTTCACTCACCTGGTGTCCCAGGTCAAAATCATTGTTGCCAATATTTACACAAGGGTGTAAATATATCCATTTGGAATTGGGCCTTTGAGAAGACAGGTAGAACTGGAAGGGGAGTCTTCAGGTAGAGGGATGGAGGGGAGACATGGAAGGTCTAGAGGAAACAGAGGTAGACAGCAGATAGAGGTACCTTTCTTCAGACTGGGTCTCCAGGTTGACAAAGATGGAGGAGATGGTTCCCATGGAGGAGCCCTCGTAGAAGGACGGGGTGTCAGGGACGAGGTCAGGACGCAGGTAGGAGCCAAACACTGGGAGAAACACACAAACACACACAAAGCCATGAGCTCACTGAGAGACAAACCCAAAGCCATGACCTCACTGAGAGACAAACAAAGCCATGAGCTCACTGAGAGACAAACACAAAGCCATGAGCTCACTGAGAGACAAACACAAAGCCATGAGCTCACTGAGAGACAAACACAAAGCCATGAGCTCACTGAGAGACAAACACAAAGCCATGACCTCACTGAGAGACAAACACAAAGCCATGACCTCAGTGATAAACAAAAACAAAGCCATGATCTCAGTGATAATGCCTTCAGTCAGTCAATCTATAAACGCTGCTGTACTATTGGTCTAAAGACAGTTGGACAGAACGTGTGTGTTTGATTTAGTCTAATTAGATGAGATAATAAAGTGTGAATAAAACAATTATGTAAGTGTCCCTGCATCAACCTTCTATCCCTCAAAATAGTATGAGTAGAATTGGTTAACTGGAATAGTATGAGTAGAATTGGTTAACTGGAATAGAGTAAGCTATTCAAATAGTATGAGTAGAATTGGTTAACTGGAATAGAGTAAGCTATTCAAATAGTATGAGTAGAATTGGTTAACTGGAATAGAGTAAGCTATTCAAATAGTATGAGTAGAATTGGTTAACTGGAATGGAGTAAGCTATTCAAATAGTATGAGTAGAATTGGTTAACTGGAATGGAGTAAGCTATTCAAATAGTATGAGTAGAATTGGTTAACTGGAATAGAGTAAGCTATTCAAATAGTATGAGTAGAATTGGTTAACTGGAATGGAGTAAGCTATTCAAATAGTATGAGTAGAATTGGTTAACTGGAATAGAGTAAGCTATTCAAATAGTATGAGTAGAATTGGTTAACTGGAATAGAGTAAGCTATTCAAATAGTATGAGTAGAATTGGTTAACTGGAATAGAGTAAGCTATTCAAATAGTATGAGTAGAATTGGTTAACTGGAATAGAGTAAGCTATTCAAATAGTATGAGTAGAATTGGTTAACTGGAATAGAGGAAGCTATTCAAATAGTATGAGTAGAATTGGTTAACTGGAATGGAGTAAGCTATTCAAATAGTATGAGTAGAATTGGTTAACTGGAATAGAGTAAGCTATTCAAATAGTATGAGTAGAATTGGTTAACTGGAATAGAGTAAGCTATTCAAATAGTATGAGTAGAATTGGTTAACTGGAATAGAGTAAGCTATTCAAATAGTATGAGTAGAATTGGTTAACTGGAATAGAGTAAGCTATTCAAATAGTATGAGTAGAATTGGTTAACTGGAATAGAGTAAGCTATTCAAATAGTATGAGTAGAATTGGTTAACTGGAATAGAGGAAGCTATTCAAATAGTATGAGTAGAATTGGTTAACTGGAATAGAGTAAGCTATTCAAATAGTATGAGTAGAATTGGTTAACTGGAATAGAGGAAGCTATTCAAATAGTATGAGTAGAATTGGTTAACTGGAATAGAGTAAGCTATTCAAATAGTATGAGTAGAATTGGTTAACTGGAATAGAGTAAGCTATTCAAATAGTATGAGTAGAATTGGTTAACTGGAATAGAGGAAGCTATTCAAATAGTATGAGTAGAATTGGTTAACTGGAATAGAGGAAGCTATTCAAATAGTATGAGTAGAATTGGTTAACTGGAATAGAGTAAGCTATTCAAATAGTATGAGTAGAATTGGTTAACTGGAATAGTATGAGTAGAATTGGTTAACTGGAATAGTATGAGTAGAATTGGTTAACTGGAATAGTATGAGTATAATTGGTTAACTGGAATAGTATGAGTAGAATTGGTTAACTGGAATAGTATGAGTAGAATTGGTTAACTGGAATAGTATGAGTAGAATTGGTTAACTGGAATAGAGGAAGCTATTCAAATTGAAACCTTTAATTTGCTTCATGGAAGGGATCATCCTCTAGATGAATATTTGATGAAAACAATCATTTAAAACCTTACATTTATATATGTCTCTCTATGGTGCGTGGGGATACTTTAGAACAGATCAACATCACTTGGAGTTGATTTGCTGGTGTTTTTACAGTCCCCCCCCCCGAACAAAAACACTTCTGGGGGCCAAATGAAATCACCCGTGGACGGGGTACATGGTATGTTATGTGACGGTTGTACATAATGTACCAGGGTGTTGTTGAGTTAAAACAGGAAACAAAATAGGATTTCCAATTAACTAAAGAAGCCATGTTGCAATATAAACCAAGACTTCCCTCAGCCTTATTCAGAAGTCCACACCCTCTTCTCTTCCTGTAATATTGGCCAACAGTGGTGTTACAGAGGAAGGAAGGTCAGAGTTACGAAAGCTTAGTGGCTACTGCTGACAGGGTCCTGATTCTAACTCAGCCAGCCATATACACCCCCGTCACTGCTGACAGGGTCCTGATTCTAACTCAGCCAGCCATATACACCCCCATCACTGCTGACAGGGTCCTGATTCTAACTCAGCCAGCCATATACACCCACATCACTGCTGACAGGGTCCTGATTCTAACTCAGCCAGCCATATACACCCCCGTCACTGCTGACAGGGTCCTGATTCTAACTCAGCCAGCCATATACACCCCCATCACTGCTGACAGGGTCCTGATTCTAACCCAGCCAGCCATATACACCCACATCACTGCTGACAGGGTCCTGATTCTAACTCAGCCAGCCATATACACCCCCATCACTGCTGACAGGGTCCTGATTCTAACTCAGCCAGCCATATACACCCCCGTCACTGCTGACAGGGTCCTGATTCTAACTCAGCCAGCCATATACACCCCCATCACTGCTGACAGGGTCCTGATTCTAACTCAGCCAGCCATATACACCCCCATCACTGCTGACAGGGTCCTGATTCTAACTCAGCCAGCCATATACACCCCCATCACTGCTGACAGGGTCCTGATTCTAACTCAGCCAGCCATATACACCCCCATCACTGCTGACAGGGTCCTGATTCTAACTCAGCCAGCCATATACACCCCCATCACTGCTGACAGGGTCCTGATTCTAACTCAGCCAGCCATATACACCCCCATCACTGCTGACAGGGTCCTGATTCTAACTCAGCCAGCCATATACACCCCCGTCACTGCTGACAGGGTCCTGATTCTAACTCAGCCAGCCATATACACCCCCATCACTGCTGACAGGGTCCTGATTCTAACTCAGCCAGCCATATACACCCCCGTCACTGCTGACAGGGTCCTGATTCTAACTCAGCCAGCCATATACACCCCCATCACTGCTGACAGGGTCCTGATTCTAACTCAGCCAGCCATATACACCCCCATCACTGCTGACAGGGTCCTGATTCTAACTCAGCCAGCCATATACACCCCCATCACTGCTGACAGGGTCCTGATTCTAACTCAGCCAGCCATATACACCCCCATCACTGCTGACAGGGTCCTGATTCTAACTCAGCCAGCCATATACACCCCCGTCACTGCTGACAGGGTCCTGATTCTAACTCAGCCAGCCATATACACCCCCATCACTGCTGACAGGGTCCTGATTCTAACTCAGCCAGCCATATACACCCCCGTCACTGCTGACAGGGTCCTGATTCTAACTCAGCCAGCCATATACACCCCCATCACTGCTGACAGGGTCCTGATTCTAACTCAGCCAGCCATATACACCCACATCACTGCTGACAGGGTCCTGATTCTAACTCAGCCAGCCATATACACCCCCATCACTGCTGACAGGGTCCTGATTCTAACTCAGCCAGCCATATACACCCCCGTCACTGCTGACAGGGTCCTGATTCTAACTCAGCCAGCCATATACACCCACATCACTGCTGACAGGGTCCTGATTCTAACTCAGCCAGCCATATACACCCCCGTCACTGCTGACAGGGTCCTGATTCTAACTCAGCCAGCCATATACACCCCCATCACTGCTGACAGGGTCCTGATTCTAACTCAGCCAGCCATATACACCCCCGTCACTGCTGACAGGGTCCTGATTCTAACTCAGCCAGCCATATACACCCACATCACTGCTGACAGGGTCCTGATTCTAACTCAGCCAGCCATATACACCCCCGTCACTGCTGACAGGGTCCTGATTCTAACTCAGCCAGCCATATACACCCACATCACTGCTGACAGGGTCCTGATTCTAACTCAGCCAGCCATATACACCCCCGTCACTGCTGACAGGGTCCTGATTCTAACTCAGCCAGCCATATACACCCCCGTCACTGCTGACAGGGTCCTGATTCTAACTCAGCCAGCCATATACACCCCCATCACTGCTGACAGGGTCCTGATTCTAACTCAGCCAGCCATATACACCCCCGTCACTGCTGACAGGGTCCTGATTCTAACTCAGCCAGCCATTTACACCCCCATCACTGGAGTCAGGCCTGATAATGGATCCCCAAGAGACAAAGAGCGAGTGATAATGAGAACTTGTTGATAATGCTCACTCAGTCGCGCGCACACACACACGCACACAAAACGGGCTGGCTGTAATAACAGGGCTGGGCTATCATTCCGGTGAGGCAACATTTCATTGAGGCCTGGAGGTGGACAGGAGACAGTTTTATGGCGCTAGTGAAGGACCTGTTTATGTGGACCAAGTGGTTCTATCCAGACATAGAGGTGTGTTCTACATGACAGATCTGGGGAGCAAAAGTGACTCCTGTTTGGTGCTTTTGGCTCAACCTCCAAAGGGAAATAAAACACATAAATGTGTGCTGCTGGTCTACCTTGCCCGTCTAGACTGGCCAGACTGCGTGCTCCTCCCAGCCTGTCCCGACTCTCCTCCTCGTTCTCCTCCTTCTGAGAAGACAGGATTTCCTGAGAGAACGACTTCAGAGCAGGGATGGATGTACGTGCTCTCTTAGAAGGGGAGAACCGAATGGCTGCAAAGAGAAACAGAGAGAGAGAGAGAGAAACAGAGAGAGAGAAACAGAGAGAGACACAGAGAGAGAAAGAGAGAGAGAAAGAGAGAGAGGAGGGGTAAATGAGTGGTGGGGGAAGAGAGAAGAAAAGAGGAGGGAAGGAAGAGAGGAAAATAAGGAACAAGAGGAGACCGTGGGTAGGGGAGAGAGGGAGTGGGTAGGGGAGAGAGTGAGTGGGTAGGGGAGTGAGTGAGTGGGTAGGGGAGAGAAAGCAAGAGAGAAATAGGGAGAGATGGAGGGAACAGATTATCCTGATTGCAACCATTATCGTGCATAATCAGGCTCGGAGCGTCTGTCCCAAATTAGCAGTAAAAATATCAAACTGTTAACGCATATTAATTATTACACAACTGTCCCTCAGACGTTCCATTCCGACTCCCAAGCAGAGCATGAAATCCTCTCCCCATCGTATCTAACTGCAGAAGCATTGGCATGATAATACCAGGCAGCTAAATCCCAAATCATCACAGAAACAATCTTCATTTAATTAGCGGTCCACACTGTTGCGTAACACTGCTTTATATCATCTTGACATAAAATATTCCCCCAAGTCAAAACCCTGAAGTGAGGGGGGCTTCAGCCCCTTAAATTGATTCCCACATTACCACCACTAGGGGGCTGTCATGGCCACCACCCAAACATGGGGCAGAGGGCAACCATTTCCTCTCTGAAAACAACAAGCTATTTCTGGGAAAAGCCCGGCAGTTATCCTAGTGGCTAAGAGCGATGGGCCAGTAATTGAAAGGCTGCTGGTTGGAATCCCCTCGCCGACCAGGTAAAAAAATCTGTCGATGTGCCCTTGAGTAAGGCACTCAACCCTAATTGCTCCTGTACATTGGTCTGGATAAGAGCGTCTGGTAAAATGAAAAGTATTTTGTTTGGTAAAATAACAAAATACAGAACAAAAACGATTTAACATCATTGAGAACCAATGTCAGGAATCTACACTGAGTGTACAAAACATTAGGAACACCTGCCCTTCCATGACAGACTGGCCAGGTGAAAGCTATGATCCCTTATTGATGTCACCTGTTAAATCCACTTCAATCAGTGTAGATGAAGGAGAGGTTAAAGAAGGATTTTTAAGCCTTGAGACAGTTGAGCTATGGAGTGTGTATGTGTGCCATTCAGAGGGTGAATGGGCAAGACAACAGATTGAAGTGCCTTTGAACGGGGTGTGGTGGTATGTGTCAGGCGCACCGGTTTGAGTGTGACAAGAACTGCAATGCTGCTGGGTTTTTCATGCTCAACAGTTTCCGGCGTGTATCAAGAAAGGTCCACCACCCAAAGGACATCCAGCCAACTTGACAACTGTGAGAAGCATTGGAGTCAACATGGGCCAGCAACCATTTGGAATGCTTTCAAGTCCATGCCCTGACAAATTCAGGCAGTTCTGAGGGCAAAAGGGGGTGCAACTCAATATTAGGAAGCTGTTCCTCATGTTTTGTACACTCAGTGTATATCAGTATGTCAGTGTGACCTGAAAGCACAGACAGAAGAGCTGAGGAAGGGTTTTAAATTTGACCCATTTAACTGACTGACAACAGTGTGTATGTGCCACTCGATCGTCAACATAACAAACCTGTTCTACACACACTACACTGGTAACACACAATCACTTCCTCTCACAGGAGAAATGTATACTGTACATCGACACAGCTGTGTTGTAGCTTTCAACACAGCTACTTCTATATATTTACTGGAAGGTTCGGTTTTGTTCAACATCAAGCTGTGATTATTTGAAATCAGCTGTGTAGTTCTAGGGCAAAAACCTAAAAACACGTACCCCTTCGGGTCCCCAGGACAGAGTTTGGGAAAAGCTGACTTAAAGCGTCTATAAATCACATCCACTCCACAATCACCTGATATTGCAGGTAACAAACAAATAAAACTAGGAATCTGTACAAACATAAGATTTCCAATAGTTTACAGTTGACTAAACTGTACGTGCCACACCGAAAGACTAACCTGTCTCAGTCTCTGGTGTGGACAAATGTTTTGGCTCGAGGGCCACATTGGGATTTCGAAATTCAACGGAGGGCCGCACAGACTCTTTTTTTAACATTTTTTTTGTCAAAATCAATTTGCGGGCCAGAAAAAGCACAGTTATTACAAAATATATTAGGTCCATTCTACACACTTAAATTATTATTATTTTTTTTTTTTACTCAAACCTCCCACAGGCCATCCTTCCTGGTCCCAGTGCCTGGCACGTGTGCCAGTTGAAAGTCCTAACATAAATACAGGTGTCCCTTTCATAGGGGACTGAGGAACAAGAGCCAGCAGACTTACTCTGAGTCTTCCGGAACACCGAAGTGCTCATGAACTTGAGGAATCGGTTGGCATAGAAACCAGGCCTGTGCACTGAGACAGAGTCCTGAGGACAGAACAGAAGACAATACAAGCATTTATCAGAGAGGGCTATTTGAGATCAATAAGAAAGGAACCTATGAATGGTGTGTATCCAGAAGGACACGTGGATCAGATTTGCAGTATATCAACTTACGCCGTCGTAGACCAGGGCTTTCCACGAGTGCTCCAACTTCTTAATGAATCTGAGGTAGAAAAAAAGAAGCCTTGGCACAAACGTAATGCAACAAACCAAACCAAACCAAACCCCCCAACATCCAGAACCTGAGAGCCTTCATTTTGGCACCAAACACAGAACAGGAACCACAGCAATATTACGTTCATGTTATGCAATACGCTCCCCTGATGGGCTGAGGCAGGCAAACCAAATAGTGAGGGAGGGAAATATATATGGGTAACAATATGAAGCTATCCATTACATTGTGCTCATTATGTAACAACCAGCCAAGACACTAACCGACGGGTCCTGAGGTCAGCTTAGAGATGCTGAGATAAGAACAGGGAAAAGTGTTACAGTGACACTACTGTCTCTCTGGTGCTAGAGGCTTTTCACACTGAGGAGCTTATGTCTCTGTCTCCGTCTCTCTCTCTTTCTCTCTGCATCACTCTCCCTTTTCTCCCTCTGCGTCTCTCTCTCCCTTTTCTCCCTCTGCGTCTCTCTCTCCCTTTTCTCCCTCTGCGTCTCTCTCTCCCTCTGCGTCTCTCTCTCCCTCTGCTGTCTCTACTCTCTCCCTCTGCGTCTCTACTCTCTCCCTCTGCGTCTCTACTCTCTCCCTCTGCGTCTCTACTCTCTCCCTCTGCGTCTCTTCTCTCTCCCTCTGCGTCTCTTCTCTCTCCCTCTGCGTCTCTTCTCTCTCCCTCTGCGTCTCTTCTCTCTCCCTCCGCGTCTCTTCTCTCTCCCTCCGCGTCTCTTCTCTCTCCCTCCGCGTCTCTTCTCTCTCCCTCCGCGTCTCTTCTCTCTCCCTCCGCGTCTCTTCTCTCTCCCTCCGCGTCTCTTCTCTCTCCCTCCGCGTCTCTTCTCTCTCCCTCCGCGTCTCTCTCTCCCTCCGCGTCTCTCTCTCCCTCCGCGTCTCTCTCTCCCTCCGCGTCTCTCTCTCCCTCCGCGTCTCTCTCTCCCTCCGCGTCTCTCTCTCCCTCCGCGTCTCTCTCTCCCTCCGCGTCTCTCTCTCCCTCCGCGTCTCTCTCTCCCTCCGCGTCTCTCTCTCCCTCCGCGTCTCTCTCTCCCTCCGCGTCTCTCTCTCCCTCCGCGTCTCTCTCTCCCTCCGCGTCTCTCTCTCCCTCCGCGTCTCTCTCTCCCTCCGCGTCTCTCTCTCCCTCCGCGTCTCTCTCTCCCTCCGCGTCTCTCTCTCCCTCCGCGTCTCTCTCTCCCTCCGCGTCTCTCTCTCCCTCCGCGTCTCTCTCTCCCTCCGCGTCTCTCTCTCCCTCCGCGTCTCTCTCTCCCTCCGCGTCTCTCTCTCCCTCCGCGTCTCTCTCTCCCTCCGCGTCTCTCTCTCCCTCCGCGTCTCTCTCTCCCTCCGCGTCTCTCTCTCCCTCCGCGTCTCTCTCTCCCTCCGCGTCTCTCTCTCCCTCCGCGTCTCTCTCTCCCTCCGCGTCTCTCTCTCCCTCCGCGTCTCTCTCTCCCTCCGCGTCTCTCTCTCCCTCCGCGTCTCTCTCTCCCTCTGCGTCTCTCTCTCCCTCTGCGTCTCTCTCTCCCTCTGCGTCTCTCTCTCCCTCTGCGTCTCTCTCTCCCTCTGCGTCTCTCTCTCCCTCTGCGTCTCTCTCTCCCTCTGCGTCTCTCTCTCCCTCTGCGTCTCTCTCTCCCTCTGCGTCTCTCTCTCCCTCTGCGTCTCTCTCTCCCTCTGCGTCTCTCTCTCCCTCTGCGTCTCTCTCTCCCTCTGCGTCTCTCTCTCCCTCTGCGTCTCTCTCTCCCTCTGCGTCTCTCTCTCCCTCTGCGTCTCTCTCTCCCTCTGCGTCTCTCTCTCCCTCTGCTGTCTCTCTCTCCCTCTGCTGTCTCTCTCTCCCTCTGCTGTCTCTCTCTCCCTCTGCTGTCTCTCTCTCCCTCTGCTGTCTCTCTCTCCCTCTGCTGTCTCTCTCTCCCTCTGCTGTCTCTCTCTCTCTTCTGCCTCTCTCTCTCTCCCTCTGCGTCTCTTCTCTTTCCCTCTGCGTCTCTTCTCTTTCCCTCTGCGTCTCTTCTCTTTCCCTCTGCGTCTCTACTCTTTCCCTCTGCGTCTCTACTCTCTCCCTCTGCGTCTCTCTCTCCCTCTGCGTCTCTCTCTCCTTCTGCGTCTCTACTCTTTCCCTCTGCGTCTCTACTCTCTCCCTCTGCGTCTCTACTCTTTCCCTCTGCGTCTCTTCTCTTTCCCTCTGCGTCTCTTCTCTTTCCCTCTGCGTCTCTTCTCTTTCCCTCTGCGTCTCTTCTCTTTCCCTCTGCGTCTCTTCTCTTTCCCTCTGCGTCTCTTCTCTTTCCCTCTGCGTCTCTTCTCTTTCCCTCTGCGTCTCTTCCCTTTCCCTCTGCGTCTCTTCTCTTTCCCTCTGCGTCTCTTCTCTTTCCCTCTGCGTCTCTTCTCTTTCCCTCTGCGTCTCTCGTCTCTTTCTCCCTCCCCAGCATAGGGACAGAAAACTCCAGGTTACAGAACATAATGCTGAACATGTAAATAGTTTGTCATTATTCCATGTAATACATGTTTTATAGCATGTTATGAAGTCATGTTGTACCGGTAGGATTGCAGGATGTCGATGATACCCAGGAAAATAAGCAGCTTCTCTTCTTTGTGTGATTTGGCAGGAATTCCACCCATCCTGAAATACAGCAGAGTAAATACAAGTCCTGTGACAGAAAGTAGTCAGTCAGGATTATCTGCCAAGTCATCCTTCAAAGCATCTCAGTGAGGGTTGGGTTTTTGATCATTGCGAGTGTTTGTGAGTTTTGCCAGTGTATGTCTAAATGTCATTAAACTATTACTGTGTATGTGTGTTTGTATGGGCAGCATGCCTGTGGTGAGCTGACTCACGTGTCGTCTGTGGTGTGGGCCTCGGCAGCCTTGCCGTCCCCTTGGATAGACTCCATGGCTGTGGAGTAGAGGACCCTCTGGGCCACGGGCCTCTTGCCGTCCCCCCCTGCCTGGCCCGGCTCGCCCCCCTCCTTTGGGCTCTGGTCCAGGACATGCACGGCCAGGAGCAGACTGTAATCCATGATCTTAAAGCTCTCCAATACCTGCAGCACACAACATGAAACCACAGCTTAATTACCATGATCAGCAACCTGTTAGCTAGCAGAGAGTGGAAATGCAGTCGGCTCTGTCTTGGCCTTGCTGTTAGTCCTCGACTGACTAGTATCAGCCACAGGTGTGTTCGTTTTAAACAACAACAAATCGTTTTTACTATCATCTGGTTTATTGAAATGTGACCCATATTTCTGTGGGACCAAAAATAAATAGGCACTAGTGATATTCTATTCTATTGTACTATGTTGGCCAGAAGCTTTTGTTACACAGACCTGAAAAGTACAAAGTGTGTCATGCTACCACTAAGCTAAGTGTGCCTCAAACGCCAAAAAGCATTGAAGAAATCTTTCTGTAACTGATTCTTGAGCTATATAAAGAAAGGTGTTGCTCCACGGTTGAGTGATGATTTACATATTGACCCGTGTGTCTCTGTTCCCAGGGTTTCTCAGGCCCCAGGTTTCCTCTCACTGCTCAAACAGAACGTTCTCACGACATCAGAGGGGCTCAAAAAACACAATCTGAATATGGGGTCAAGGGTGCTATCAGGCCTTTTAGTCTGACTTGGCTGGCACTGCTTTTGCATGCCAAGTGTGTGTGTGTGTGTGTGTGTGTGTGTGTGTGTGTGTGTGTGTGTGTACGTACATACATACATACATACATACGTGTGCAGACGTGCTTGCATGGAAAGTCATCATTTTTATGGTGCTATCAGCAATAATAAGATTAGCCATTTTTGGACGCAAATTTGATCAAATTTGATCATCTGATCATTGGACCACAGGAACCATGTCATTCTAAGCATTACCGTGCAAATCCCCAAAACTAATAACACTGTCTGTCTGTCTAAGAGAGACGATAACAAAAGAAAGAAAAAGCAGGAACAGGGAATGAAACAGCAGGTTTTGTCAAATCTGTCATAACAGGGAACACCCAGACAAATGTGGCTTGGCTGCAGACCTAAAAATGACAAGAATGTTCATCATGATCGTCATGGTAACCCCTAAAGTCAGCAACACAGATGGATTTCGTCAACAGTATTCCCAGCATCAGGTACATCCCAAATGGCACCCTAACTTCCTAAGTAGTTCACTAGTACAAAAGTAGTGCACTATAAAGAGAATAGGGTGCCATAAGGGACTCAGCTATCATTATCCCATATAACGAACTGGCCAATAGAAAACAGGCTGAGGAAAAGGACCACAACAGAACCAGATCAGCCTTTTGTGATCTAATCAAAGTAACGTTGCCTAGTATGTCCAGAATGAGGATCTTTGTTAAGAGACTAACATCAACACACACTTACTAGGAGTGGACAGTAGGCTATAGGTCAGCAAAGATGGCATTTTGACATCTTATCATACCACTGATGTATCTGTAACTAGAATACATTGATGTGGCACAAGGAAACATGTGACATGACTTAGTACAGCCAAAATAATATTATAGAACAGCTATGTCCTGGTTATTCCCAATGATAAATGTCTTTATGTTTGCTTTATAAACTACATTGTTGCTGGTTGTTTAATCATGGTTAATTATTTATTTAGTGTCCTTATATGACTAATGCAAATCACGAACTCAAGCCCATACACACAGTCACACGCATGCGCCCACACACACACACACACACACACACACACACACAGCCACACGCTCGCAGACACAAACACACACACTCAGAAAACACTTGTGCTCTTGTTCGAGCTTTGCCTTTTCCATGTATTTGATTTGCATCTGTTCCTCCTGACTCCTCCGTTCCTATTCAAAGGACACCATTTTGAATAGACCCACACACCAACCTGCCCACAGTAGGCCCATGTGACTCCCAGCTGGCCTGACCAGCTCTCCTTGCCAGGCAAACCATCGCTACACAAACCATACTGCTGCCTGCCTTCATCAGGTTGGCTTCTATACTACTGCAACGGGCACTTCAAATGTGTGCATCCTTCTTCAATTGATGCTGAGCAGTGATTTGCCAAGGTACAAAGTCGGTGTTCCTCCTCACCTGCAATAAAAAGCATACCCAGAAAACCTAAATTGTTTCTGTGAAAGTTCCCAGAACATTCATAAGAACGTACCCAGAACGTTGTTCTCCCATTTTGTTGCGGCAGAATGACTTAAAAACATGAAATAGTACATTGTGTTATTGTATTTCCTGGAAACCTAATGAAAACGTTCGGGGAATGTTCTGTGGTGGTTGTTACAGATGTTGTGCACAACATTTGAGTTAATGTTAGAACATTCCAAGGATATTTCATAAAAAAAAATATATATATATATTTGTTCAATGTTTTTGGGATGCTATCATCCTAATGTTAGATAAATCCCTAACTAAAACTTAATGGAATCTTAGCTAATGTTCTGGGAATGATCCCGGTTTGCTGGTTAGACAATGTGAGCCAACAGTAACTAACAATCACTTCAACATAATATCAACACACTGTAGATGTTCACCTTATATTTGACTTCAAACTGCTGTCTGTCTTCAGAGTTTCTGTAAAAGTGGATGGAAAAGTATTAGGGGGACTATTTTAACACGTGTTCACTAAGTCACCCTTTTACAAGATTCCCTTTTCCTTGAACAAATTATCTTCGATGTAATTCAGCACATCCAAGCCCTGTCTCTCCTCTGGATCGGTCTCTTGAGAGGGTCTGTCTTTGAAACCCACAGTACAGCATGGCCCACTTACAATGACACTAATACACTGGCACCCTTTGAAGAGAGGAATGACAGAGAGACTCTTTCCATTGCAGTTAAAATATGGTGCCAGCCGTGCCTTTCATACAAATCACACTCCCAGCTTTCACATTGACATTTCATAGAATGTCTCCATTCCATGTTACCAATTCTAATTCAACGATTTTCCATACGTTTTTTGTGTGTGTGTGTGTGTGTGGGGGGGGGGGTAAGCGTGCGTAGCAGCCCGATCCTACTCTTGCCAAAGTAGTGCACTATACGGGGAATAGGGTGTCATTTGACATCGGCCCTGGCTTGATTGGCTTTGTGAGAGGGCATTGTTGTCCCTGTCATGTTCCAATGGAATTACAGAATCACATGACCCAGGAAGAGAGGAGTGGGACAAATAAAAGGTTGTTTTTGTCTGACAACATGACCGGCCTCGAGTTCCATAACAATTATGCAACATTACTTTCCCACCCATTCTATTTGTGTGTGGCGTGTGGTGTGCGGGCGAGCGTGTGTGTACGTTTGTGTGTGCATGTGAGTGTGTGTTTGTTTGCGTCTCGAGTTAATAGGGGGATTCCCAGACAAAAAGGCTAAATGGCAGTCAACATCCCTCTGCCCTAGTCAAAGACCTCAACACTCATGATTGGCAACCACTTACAAAAGATTGTCCCTGTTGCTAAACTGTCATTACAGTTTACATTGTCATCATCTCAACAACATCTCAGAACCCAGCCATGCTATGACAATGACATTGCTCCCTGTTCCAAGTCAAACACGAGCAGGCTTTCCTTCAGTCTCTCTCTCCCTCTAGTCATAGACATGGATATAGTTTATTCATGTTCTCAGCTCATTCTCCATATGGAGGGCATCGAGGGAGCTGTTGTGAGATGAAGAGAGGAGGGAAAGAGAGAGCACCCTACATTTCCCTCAGTGACCCACATACAGCACAGCAGCAGAGACGTCATGGTCTCCCAATCTCATCTCGCCGCTAACCTCCCCTTCATACCCTGGCTGAATTTCTGTACAACTCTAACCTCTTCCCCCTTCTACCCCTTCCTTTCCCGCCTCTCCTGTTTTTCGGTGCTGCAGCAGGCCCTGGGGCGAGGGGTTTACTGCTTACTCATGGAAACGGACAGAGATATTGCTTTGAGGGCACTTTGCTTCCAGCTCAGGAAGGGAAGACAGGAAGCAGTGACAATAACAAACTAGCTACAGAGTCCAGAGTCACTTACAGTACAACCACTGCATTCAACATGAAACACTGTTCCCTTTAGCGCCGTGCCTTCCTAGAAGAAGAAGATAACTACTTTGAAACACAGAGGGTGAGAGAGGAGGAGGAGAGCGGGAGGGATGGAAAAAGACCCCTCTAAAGACTTCAAACAAGAGGCCATCTTCGAGAGTCTGTGACGGACTCTTACCTACTTGAGCTGTATCCAATAGAAAGTCAACATTGAGGAGTTTGTGAGTTTAGTGGACAAACATAAGGAGAGGAATCAGCCAGCTATAGCAGCCATTGCCAAAGCCTTCAAGGCGTGACCAGGCCCAGCCAATCAGAATGAGTTTTTCCCACAAAAGGGCTTCATTACAGACAGAAATACTCCTCAGTTTCTTCAGCTGTCCGGGTGGCTGGTCTCAGACAATCCTGCAGGTGAAGAAGCCAGATGTGGAGGTCCTGGGCTGGCGTGGTTACACGTGGTCTGCGATTGTGAGGCCGGTTGGACGTACTGCCATATTCTCTAAAACAACGTTGGGGACAGCTTATGGTAGAGAAATTAACATTCAATTCTCTGGCAACAGCTCTGGTGGACAATCCATTCCTGCAGTCAGCATGCCAATTGCATGCTCCCTCAAAACTTGAGACATCTGTGGCATTGTGTTGTGTGACAAAACCACACATTTTAGAGTGGCCTTTTATTGTCCCCAGCACTAGGTGCACCTGTGTAATGATCACACTGTTTAATCAGCTTCTTGATATGCCACACCTGTCAGGAGGATGAATTATCTTGGCAAAGGAGAATTGCTCACGAACAGGGATGTAAACAAATCTGTGCACAAAATTTGAGAGAAATACACGTTTTTGCGAATGGAAAATTTTGTGAATCTTATTTGACCAACACTTTACATGTTGCGTTTATATTTTTGTTCAGTATATATATATATATATATTCACCCCTAACAGCATGCTACTCATGCAGACTAACTCCATTCATTAGTCACCACTTGTCGTTTGATGTGGAATAACAGCTCAGTTGAGCTATTCTCAGAGTGTCCAATAAAATAAGAGTAGCTGAAGCTGGTTAACGGAAGCCATTTTGTGGAGGAGAAAAACAAATGCCATTGACAATCACATCTTTGTGCATGACAAAAGTAATTTTTCCAACAATTGTTTACAGACAGATTATTTCACATAATTCACTGTATCACAATTCCAGTGGGTCAGAAGTTTACATACACTAAATTGACTATGCCATTAAACAGCTTGAAAAATTCCAGAAAAGTATGTTGTGGCTTTAGAAGCTTCTGATAGACTAATTCACATCATTTGAGTCAATTAGAGGTGTACCTGTGGATGTACAGTCGTGGCCAAAAGTTGAGAATGACACAAATATTAATTTTCACAAAGTCTGCTGCCTCAGTTTGTATGATGGCAATTTGCATATACTCCAGAATGTTATGAAGAGTGATCAGATGAATTGCAAAGTCCCTCTTTGCCATGCAAATTAACTGAATCCCAAACAAAGTGTTGACGAAGACAAGGCTGGAGATCACTCTGTCATGCTGATTGAGTTCGAATAACAGACTGGAAGCTTCAAAAGGAGGGTGGTGCTTGGAATCATTGTCTTCCTCTGTCAACCATGGTTACCTGCAAGGAAACACGTGCCTTCATCATTGCTTTGCACAAAAAGGGCTTCACAGGCAAGGATATTGCTGCCAGTAAGATTGCACCTAAACCTAAATCAACCATCAATTGTTGTGAAGTAGGCTTCAGGACGCCCAAGAAAGTCCAGCAAGCACCAGGACCGTCTCCTAAAGTTAATTCAGCTGTGGGATCGGGGCACCACCAGTACAGAGCTTGCTCAGGAATGGCAGCAGGCAGGTGTGAGTGCATCTACACGCACAGTGAGGCGAAGACTTTTGGAGGATGACCCGGTGTCAAGAAGGGCAGCAAAGAAGCCGCTTCTCTCCAGGAAAAAAACATTAGGGACAGACTGTTATTCTGTAAAAGGTACAGGGATTGGACTGCTGAGGACTGGGGTAAAGTCATTTTCTCGGATGAATCGCCTTTCCGATTGTTTGGGGCATCCGGAAATAAGCGTGTCCAGAGAAGATGAGGTGAGTGCTACCATCAGTCCTGTGTCATGCCAACAGTAAAGCACCCTGAGGTCATTCATGTGTGGGGTTGCTTCTCAGCCAAGAGAGTGGGCTCACTCACAATTTTGCCTAAGAACACAGCCATGAATAAAGAATGGTACCAACACATCCTCCAAGAGCATCTTCTCCCAACCATACAGGAACAGTTTGGTGACGAACAATGCCTTTTCCAGCATGATGGAGCACTTTGCCATAAGGCAAAAGTGATAACTAAGTGGCTCGGGGAACAAAACATTGATATTTTGGGTCCATGGCCAGGAAACTCCCCAGACCTTAATCCCATTGAGAACTTGTGGTCAATCCTCAAGAGGCGGGTGGACAAACAAAAACCCACAAACTCCAAGCATTGATTATGCAAGAATGGGCTGCCATCATTAACTTCTGTGGCCCAGAAGTTAATTGACAGCATGCCAAGGCGGATTGCAGAGGTCTTGAAAAAGAAGGGTCAACACTGCAAATATTGACTCTTTGCATCAACTTCATGTAATTGTCAATAAAAGCCTTTGACACTTATGAAACAATTGTAATTAAACTTCAGTATTCCATAGTAACATCTGACAAAAATATATAATGACACTGAAGCAGCAAACTTTGTAAAAATATATATTTGTGTCATTCTCAAAACTTTTGGCCATGACTGTATTTCAAGGCCTCAAGGTCTTCAAACTCAGTGCCTCTTTGCTTGACATCATGGGAAAATCAAAATAAAATCAGCCAAGACCTCAGAAAAAAATGTGTAGACCTCCACAAGTCTGGTTCATCATTGGGAGCACTTTCCAAATGCCTGAAGGTACCACGTTCATCTGTACAAACAATAGTACACAAGTATAAACTACATGGGACCACGCAGCCATCATACCGCTCAGGAAGGAGACGCGTTTTGTCTCTTGGAGATTAAACATACTTTGGTGCGAAAAGTGCAAATCAATCCCAGAACAGCAGCAAAGGACCTCGTGAAGATGCTTGAGGAAACAGGTACAAAAGTATCTTTATCCACAGTAAAACAAGTCCTTAATCGACATAACCTGAAAGGCCGCTCAGCAAGGAAGAAGCCACTGCTCCAAAACCGCCATAAAAAAAGCCAGACTACTGTTTGCATCTGCACATGCAGATGGGGACAAAGATCATACTTTTTGGAGAAATGTCCTGTGGTCCGATGAAACAAAAATAGAACTGTTTGGCCATAACGACTATTGTTATGTTTGGAGGAAAAAGGGGGATGCTTGCAAGCCGAAGAACATCATCCCAGCCGTGAAGCACGGGAGTGGCAGCATCATGTTGTGGGGGTGCTTTACTGCAGGAGGGATTGGTGCACTTCACAAAATAGATGGCATCATGAGGACGGACAATTATGTGGATATATTGAAGCAACATCTCAAGACATCAGTCAGGAAGTTAAAGCTTGGTCGCAAATGGGTCTTCCAAATGGACAATGACCCCAAGCATACTTCCAAAGTTGTGGCAAAATGGCTTAAGGACAACAAAGTCAAGGTATTGGAGTGACCATCACAAAGCCCTGACCTCAATCCTATAGAAAATGTGTGAGCAGAACTGAAAAAGTGTGTGTGAGCAAGGAGGCCTACAAACTTGACTCCGTTACACCAGCTCTATCAGGAGGAATGGGCCAAAATTCACCCAACTTTTTGTGGGAAGCTTGTGGAAGGCTACCCGAAACGTTTGACCCAAGTTAAACAATTTAAAGGCAATGCTACCAAATAGTAAATGAGTGTACGTAAACTTCTGACCCACTGGGAATGTGATGAAAGAAATAAAAGCTCAAATAAATCACTCTACTATTTTTCTGACATTTCACATTCATAAATAAAGTGGTGATCCTAACTGACCTAAGACAGGGAATTTTCACTAGGATTAAATGTCAGGAATTGTGAAAAACTGAGTTTAAATGTATTTGGCTAAGGTGTATGTAAACTTCCGACTTCAACTGTATGCCCTGTCATCACCTCAGAGCTAGCCCAAATAAAAATCACATTTTATTTGTCACATGAGTCAAATACAACAGGTGTAGACTTTACCATGAAATGCTGACTTAGGAGCCCTTTTCCAACAACGCAGAGTTAAAAAGTATGAAAGTTAGCACCATTAAAAAAGGAAATACAAACACAATAACAATACCAATAACAATACCGAGTCAATGTGCTTGGGGTACGGGGTAGTTGAGGTGATTTGATACATGTTGTAATAGATAAGACCATTGTCAATCATTTTATAAACACCATCTATATGGTCATCACCTGAGGTAGTCCACATTAGATGTTTTTTATGTGTTTCTTTCCTGTTTCCACCAACTCCATTTTCAATTCACCAACAGGTCGTGTAGGTGTGAACAGAGCACAATAACAACAGAGATAGATGTAGTCGTGCCATAGACCAGTGGTTCTGGCCCTGGGGACACAAAGGGATGAATATTTTGAGTCTTTTTGTCTTAGCGCTACACGGCTGATTCAAATCAACAAAGTTTGATGACTTGCTCATTTGAGTCAGCTGTGTAGTGCTAACGAAAAACTCCAACATGCACCGCTTTGGTTCTGTAAGTTGACTTGTTATGGTCCTGTTTGGTCTATGTACATTTTAGGAGTGGTAAAGTAGCTCCTGGCTCCTATTGTTCTGTTAAACAACAGCTCTGATCCCACCACTTCACTAGATTAGACAGGACAATCTGGCTATTGCTCTGAAATAGACAGGAATGCAGCCCCCTATCTTTAGAGTGGTGCTCTCTCTTACTTTCTCTCTTTCACGCTGCTGGGAACATTTCTTAATCACACTCAATGTTTGGAAAACTGTCATGGAACTGAAACAGAGCACAGAGCTCCCAAGGAACCAACCGTGGAAACACACAATCCCAGTGCCAAACACTGCAGAAAGACACAGTCCCCTTTCTCAAAACACACCATCCAACCCTACAATCACAAGCACACTGTTCTTGGCTTAAATTCAATGTGGCAGGGTATGAAGTGGAAGAGTGGAAGTGTGTGTGTCTGTGTGTGTGGTGCATGTGCGTGTGTGCATACTTGCATTAGTGTACATGTGTGCCGCGCGTGTAGTGTATACTATTTGAGTGTGTGCACTAAGGTGGCAGAGAACAGATGTAGGATCTTAATCTGAGCAAGTTTGCTACAGCAGGAAAATAGTTCTGCAGCAACAGGAAATGTGAATTATTATGTGGATTATAATTAATGGACATTTTATGTAGCGGTTGATGCATTTCAGGTTAAGGCAAATCAAGTCTGAAATGTTCAATTGGAAATGACAAACTTTTGAAGTTTGAAGTTCCTGCTGAATACACTGGAAGTTTGAAGTTCCTGCTGAATACACTAGAAGGTTGCATTTCCAGGAAAATTCTCATCAACAAAAGAGTGATCAAATTAAGATCCCACATCTGTATCCTATGTGAAGGGGAGAGGTTGCTGATTTCCCATAGACAGAACGAGTCCCAGTACTTCACTGGATTCCCATGCCAAATACAAATCTGTGCCCTTCTCTAGTTCTGTCATCTGACCCAATGTCCAAAGGGTGACATAACAAGAAGTTTGGCCATTTAAGTCCAGAGTGTGTGTGGGGATGAAAAGAGCAGACCTTAGAAATGAGTCACAGGAACCATCTCATCTGATAGCACTTCTCCTTTCCATTTCTAGGATGACGGGAAAAGCCAGAATGACACTATAACCTGCATACAATACTGAAAGAATGTGAAGAAAATGCATTTCCTGTTTTGTTGTTGTTGTTAAAACTGCTTCCGCCATATGTTTACTTAGATGCTTTGTAACACTGGGATGATCTAACAAGTTTGAATTGTGGCATTACATTCAAACCAGCTGTGTAATCTACTTTTCTTGGTACTCATGCCAGTGTCGTAACATAGTTTCGCGAGGTTCCACCGCAAGGTCGGAGCTTGAGGCACCCACAGACAGACAGACAGAGATCGACACAGACAGACAGCTGTCCCAGTCCACACCTACCCGGCAGTCTCTCTGCAGGGTCTTCATCAAGGCATTGTAGGTGTCAGCGTCGAAGTAGAGCCCTTCATGCATGTCCTGGAAGTCCAGGTCCTTGTAGACGGGACAGGCCTTCTCCCTCTCTTTCCTGGAGGCACGTCTCTTGTAGGTGGAGCCCTTCAGGTCGTACTTGTAGTGCATCTTGACGGAGCGCGGCAGCACGTTGTTCATCACCACCAGCCGGATGTTGACGCCTCCAGACTGGATGCAGTACAGGCCGTAGAACTTAGGCAGCAGGGTGCGTGGGTTCTGGTTCAGGTTCTGCGTGTGGAGAGAGAGGTGGAATACAGTTAGTTGATGAATAGGTTCTGTTTAATAGGCCTGGGTCCAGGTCTGTGTCCATTTAATGGCAACCTATTCCCTACATAGTGCAGTACCTCCTGGTCAAAAGTGGTGCACTATATAGGAAACGCAGACTAGGTTGGGTGAGTTACTCACCATGTAGTAACCTGGAAGTAGTTTCTGGAGAAACTCAGCCTCTTTGTGCTGGACGGTTTTGATGATGAACTCGTCATCGCTGGTCAGGTAGAACAGAGAGCCGCTGGCCCCGGGGTTGGACAGCTCAATCAGAGGCTCATTACAGATGGAGTACTGAGGAGAAAAACTAAACTGGTTTAATATGCCCGTAAAAACAATAACAAAACTGGTTTAATATGCCTGTAAAAACAATAACAAAACTGGTTTAATATGCCTGTAAAAACAATAACAAAACTGGTTTAATATGCCTGTAAAAACAATAACAAAATTGGTTTAGTATGCCTGTACAACCACAGGTCCCAGATCTGTTTGTGCTGCTCGATAACTCCTATGGTCATTGAACTCGCTGCCTAATCCTCAGGGAAATAATGTTCTCTACTGATTTATAAAGCACAACCTCTACCATGGACAAACTACTAACCCCTCACCCGTTTACTGTGGTTAAAAAGGATTACGTTGCCAATAAGGGTGGTCTGGAAAGCAAACACACAGTTTCATTCATTCACAGATGGGTGTGCGGCTTTTATGGTGCGGTATATGATTATCACGCACACATGCAGACACGCGTGTACACACACACCCCCCAGCTCCTCCACACACACACACACACACACACACACACACACACACACAGAGTGAAAGGTCTGTTTTGCTAGGATTGGCTGTAGACAGGTGGTCAATAGTTCATTGAGGGTATGGCATCAATATAGTACTTTCCGTAATTCTGTGCACTCAGCTTTTACAAACCACACATTCAGCTTTATTACTTCCACAGAGGTTATCTAAGACCATACAATAGGCCCCAGGGCAAGGGTGAATGTATTCTGTTTCCACCAGCATTCGTGTGCGTTTATCAGTTGAACCTTCACAAACAAAGCACAAAAGAACATTTCCAGTTTAGCTTACATGAGATGGGCCTCTGGCAATAGAACCCATGTAGACGACAATCATTCCAAAAACATCTGTGGCGTTATTCTCCAAATGAACATAAAAGCCCTGCTCTAACACAGAACCCCCTCTGTGTGGAAATCAAAGGACCAGGGGAAGTCAGTGAAGGTGGAGTAGTGTGGATGTTTAATGATAATGCAGTAAAACAGAGCTGTGTGTTCTAATAGAGAGAAACAACGAGAGAGAGAAGGCATGGGGTTCTCCACAGACTCATTGAGCCCACAGCATGAACACATACACAATTTATCTGCATTTGCATTCAGGACCCTGAGTGGTGTGTGTGTTCTGTCTTAATTCATCTCTGTTGTTGTTTCTGTGTTTGAATAAATGCATAATCAACGGGGACACATTACGACAGTGTTTGCTTCACCCTTCAGTCTCTCTCCCTCCATCTCCCTCCCTCCATCTCTGGCTTTCACTCTTTCTTTGCTTGTCCTGTAGCCTTTTGTCTGATAGCAATGACGACTGATCACAAATGCCGGATGTGTCAGGGCATTCATAAGAGCTGTGGTGAGGAGGGTACAACAGCCTTGTAGTAAAGTACGTGAATCTGAAACTAAAGCTATGGCATAATAGAAACGAACGGTAGAAAATCATTTCAAATGAAAAGTAATGTGAGTGTAGAATAACATATAGATAATAGGTGGTCCTGCTCATACAGTATGTTATATATTCTATATGGTAGTGCTGCATATTGGAACTCCATGGTGTATTCTCCTCTGATCTACCTGTCCCAGTGATAATGACAGTGTAATAATAGAGAGGTGGTAATGACTTTGACCTGAAGGGCCCATCTCTCTGGCATCTCTCTGGCATGCCTTCTGAGTGGAATCGGTCAGCAACGGGTTAACTGCTGATACACGCACTCTCACGCGCACGCCGCCACACATCCACCCACCTCGACCCTCTGGGAAATTATAGCCTGATTTCATTTAAATGTGCAGGGGATGCAATTAAACCCATCATAATGAAATTAGCACAACTATTACCTCATCCCCCAAACCCAACCCCCATCTCCATCTCCACAGCTGGATAGGTAGAACAGGGTAAAACCACTGCTCTGTAAAACTCTGGTTACACTCCCATACACTTTAGTCACCACTGATCCCAATGAGTTGATTGACGAACGTTACATGATAGGTAGGATGAACTCTAACCTACGGGATGTGTCTCAATCCATAATCAGGTGTGGACTAGGAGTGTACCTGGTGTGTACCAGGTGCAGTGTTTAGACCTACCAGGTAGTCATCTGGTTTGATCCCGAAGAGCTCCCGGAAGTAGCGGAAGGCCAGCGGGGCGTAGGTTTTGAAGCGGAAGTCTGGGTAGTGGTGAGCCGGTGTCAGGTTGCTCCCCTCGCTGATGGAAACGGCCCACCGGACACAAAGACACAGAACAGTCAGTTAGAATATCCCCACATACAGAAACAAGCAAGACACACCTCCGTGTTTATACTGTA
Organism: Oncorhynchus mykiss; assembly: GCF_057628025.1. Taxonomy (NCBI): domain Eukaryota; kingdom Metazoa; phylum Chordata; class Actinopteri; order Salmoniformes; family Salmonidae; genus Oncorhynchus; species Oncorhynchus mykiss. The sequence goes on along the minus strand of NC_143027.1, from coordinate 33,058,086 downwards.
TTTATACTCGGGATATCGCTTTTCAACAGTAAAAGTTCAAAAATCACTGGAGGATGTCTTTAAGTACAGCTACCCATGGCAAGCCAGATGAACCAGTGGCAGTCAGCCCTGTTTAGAGTCCAGAGCCTGGCGAGAGAGCATGCCTCTGATTACCCTAAACAACACCCATAGAACACAATAATACAACACCATGTAACACAGGGGACCAGCATTATGATGATATGAGATCTGTGTCCATAGACAGAGAGAAGGCATGGAGTTCTCCACAGACTCACTGACGGCAGTCTGCAGTCCCCTTGAGCCCACAGCACGAACACATCCGTCATGTATCTGCTTTGAAAGGCTGGTCATGACGCACATCAACACCATCATCCCGGACACACTAGATCCACTCCAATTTCGCAGAACGCCCCAACAGATGACGCAATCTCAGTTGCACTTCACACGGCCCTCTCCCACCGGGACAAGAGGGGAAATAACTATCTGAGAATGCTGTTCATGTACAGCTCAGCGTTCAACACAGTCCCCTCCAAGCTCATCACCAAGCTGGGGAACCTGGGACTGAACACCTCCCTCTGCAACTGGATCCTGGACTTCCTGGCGGCCGTGCCCAGGTGGTGAGGGTAGGCAACAACACCTACGCCACAATGACCCTCAAGACGGGGCATCTCAGAGGTGTGTACTTAGCCCCCTCCTGTACTCCCTGTTCACCCACGACTGCATGGCCACACACGACTCCAACTGCATCATCAAGTTTGCGGACGACACAACGGTGGTAGGGTAGGCCTGATCACCGACAGCGATGAGTCAGCCTATAGGGAGGAGGTCAGAGACTTAGCAGTGTGGTGCCATGACAACAACTTCTCCCTCAACGTCAGAAAGACCAAGGAGCTGATCGTGGACTATAGGAGAAAGAGGGGAGAGCATGCCCCCATCCACATGGACAGGGCTGAAGTGGAGCGGGTTGAGAGCTTCAAGTTCCTTGGCGTCCACATCACTAAGGACTTAACATGGTCCGCACACACCTGCAAAGTCGTGAAGAGGGCACGGCAGAACCTCTTCCCCCTCGGGAGGCCGAAAAGATTTGACATGGGCCCTTAGATCCTCAAGCAGTTCTACAGGGTGATGTGGGTGGCCCAGTACATCACCAGGGTCAAGCTGCCTGCCAACCAGGACCTTTATGTCAGGAGGTATCAGATGAAGGCCCAAAAAATTGCCAAAGACTCGAGCCACCCAAGCCATTGACTGTTCACTCTGCTACCGTCCAGCAAACAGTACCGGAGCATCAGCTCTCGGACCAACAGGCTCCGAACCTTCAAGCCAGAAGACAACCAAATAGCCAGACTGCTAAATAGTCAATTAATGGTACACAGACTATCTGGACTGACTCTTATCTTGCACTGACCCTACGCACACTCACTAGAATGAATATATACACACACACACACACACACACAAATATATATATATACACACACACACTGACCCTACGCACACTCGCTAGAATGAATATATACACACATACACACATACATATATATACACACATACACACGGACTCAAACACACTACATTGACACTCCCACACATTCACATACACTACATACGCGCACACACACAATACATAAACACACACACGCATAGATACAACGCATACATACATACATACATACATACATACATACCACACACACGCATAAATACAACGCATACATACAAACAAACACACACACATAGATACAACGCATACACACACACACATAGATACAACGCATACACACACACACACATACATACATACATACATACATACATACATACATAACTCACACACTTTTACACTCATTTGCTGCTTTTACTCTGTCTACACCAGTTGTCTTCGGCGCATGTGACAAATACAATTCGATTTTATATGCATTTTCATTCAGGGTCCTGAGTGGTAGTGTGTGTGTGTGTGTTCTATCTTAATTAATCTCTGTTGTTTCTGTGTTTGAATAGATGCATAATCAACACGGACACATTACGACAGTGTTTGCTTCACTCCTCAGTATCTCTCCCTCCATCTCCCTCTCTCTCTCTCCCTCCCTCCCTCCATCTCTGGCTTTCACTCTTTCTTTGCTTGTCCTGTAGCCTTTTGTCTGATAGCAATGACGACTGATCACAAATGCAGGATGTGTCAGGGCATTCATAAGAGCTGTGGTGAGGAGGGTACAACAGCCTTGTAGTAAAGTACGTGAATCTGAAACTAAAGCTATGGCATAATAGAAACGAACGGTAGAAAATCATTTCAAATGAAAAGTAATGTGAGTGTAGAATAACATATAGATAATAGGTGGTCCTGCTCATACAGTATGTTATATATTCTATATGGTAGTGCTGCATATTGGAACTCCATGGTGTATTCTCCTCTGATCTACCTGTCCCAGTGATAATGACAGTGTAATAATAGAGAGGTGGTAATAACTTTGACCTGAAGGGCCCATCTCTCTGGCATCTCTCTAGCAAGGGGTTAACTGCTGATACATGCGCGCAAACACACACACACACACGACCACTCAGAGAGAAAGAGAATAAATAACACACATTTCTGTTGTCCTTTCTTTCTCTTTCTTTGATGAGAGGCTGACATGGCTCACTTAGAGACTGAGCCTGTTTCGGTACGAACCTGTAGCCGTGCCAGGTGGAACAGAATACAGGAGGTTTACTGGGTGATTAGCTCCAGATGATCCTGTAACAACACGCCAACACACTGCATCCTAAATCTCAATCCATTAAAAGGGCGTTAAAAAGGCTTCGTTTTCAGGGGCACCTCCACAGCGAGCTGCTATCGAAACCAGGTTGTTGAACCCTCAATTGGCCGAAGATGCTTCCACCCAGTGCTTCCACCCAGTAACAGGACAGGCTACAGCCTCAACATAAATAGGTGTGATCATCAGCCTACTGCTGAACGAAATCACGCTGTGTGTGTGTGTGTGCGTGTGTGTGTGTGTGTGTGTGTGCAGCAAAGAGAATGACCTCCAGCTGCACAGAGCTATGTGCTGCCTGCCTGCTGTGACTGAAACGGTATAGTCTCATATTAGAACCATTTAGATGAAAGAGCACACAAACACACACAGCAATGAAAGTGTCTTATCCACGCAGAGCAGAACTAGAGTACTGTTCGAGAAAAGAACACAAGTTACAGCAGATAAACAATGTCTGAGATGTACAGGTGCCAACGCCAGTGGCAGCCTGGCAGTATGAGTTCAGGGAACCAATGGAGATGAGGGAAGTGAAGGAGGATCCTCTGAGAGCTCTGCGTCAGTCACTCGTGCCCTGTGTCTCTCAAGGGGGGGGGGGGGGGGGGGGGGGGGGGGAAGAAAGAGAGAGAGAGAGAGAGAGAGACAGAGCGAGAGAGAGACAGGGAGAGAGAGACAGAGAGAGAGAGACAGAGAGAGAGAGACAGAGAGAGAGAGACAGAGAGAGAGAGACAGAGAGAGAGAGACAGAGAGAGAGAGACAGAGAGAGAGACAGAGAGAGACAGAGAGAGAGAGAGAGAGAGAGAAATAGAAAGAAAGAGAGAAGGAGAGATTGAGTCAAAAACTACTGCTGTTCTGTTACTGCAGGGGTTCCCAAACTTTTTCACTCGGGCCCCCCTTCCAGCATTGGGGAACATCCCACGACCCCCGCAGTGGGGGAGGTCAATGTAAATAGTCCGTTGGCCATTTAATTAATTGTTCAGCAGTGAAATCTGTTAAGGAGACTTTTGGTCCTAGACTTGGTGCTCCACTTGCCGTGCGGTAGCAGAAATAACAGTCTATGACTTGGGTGACTGGAGTCTCTGACATTTTTTGGGCTTTCCTCTGACACCGCCTATTTTATAGGTCCTGGATGGCAGGAAGCTTGGCCCCAGTAGTACACACTACTCTCTGTAAGGCGGTGATGCAACCAGCAATGCTCTCGATGGTGCAGCTGTATAACTTTTTGAGGATCTGGGGACCTATGCTACATCTTTTCAGTCTCCTAGGGGGGAAAAGGTGTTGTCATGCCCTCTTCATGACTGTCTTGGTGTGTTTGGACCATGAAAGTTTGTTGGTGATGTGGACACCAAGGAACTTGAAACTCTCGAGCCATGTCGATATTAATGGGGGCCTGTTCGGCCCGCCTTTTCCTGTGGTCCACGATCAGATCCTTTGTCTTGCTCACATTGAGGAAGAGGTTGTTGCCCTGGCACCACACTGCCAGGTCTCTGACCTCCTCCCTATAGGCTGTCTCATCATTGTCGGTGATCAGGCCAACCACTGTTGTGTCGTCAGCAAACTTAATAGTGTTCGAGTCGTGTTTGGTCACGCAGTTGTGGGTGAACAGGGAGTACAAGAGGGGACTAAGTACAAACCCCTGAGGGGCCCCAGTGTCTGGGATCACCGTGGCAGACGTGTTGTTGGCTACCCTTACCACCTGGGGGAATCCTGTCAGGAAGTCCAGAATCCAGTTGCAGATGGAGGTGTTTATTTTAGTCCTTAGCTTAGTGATGAGCTTTGAGGGCACTATGGTGTTGAACGCTGAGATGTAGTCAATGAACAGCATTCTCATATAGGTGTTCCTTTTGTCCAGGTGGGAAAGGGCAGTGTGGAGTGCTATTGAGATTGCGTTATCTGTGGATCTGTTGGGCGGTATGCGAATTGGAGTGGGTCTAGGGTATCTGGGAGGATGGTGTTGATGTGAGCCAAGACCAGCCTTTCAAAGCACTTCATGGCTACCGACGTGAGTGCTACAGGGCAGTAGTCATTGAGGCAGGTTACTTTCGCTTCCTTGGGCACAGGGACTATGGTGGTCTGCTTGAAACATGTAGGTATTACAGACTCAGTCAGAGAGAGGTTGAAAATGTCAGTGAAGACACTTGCCAGTTGGTCCGCGCATGCTTTGAGTACACGTCCTGGTAATCCATCTGGCCCCGCGGTTTTGTGAATGTTGACCTGTTTAAAGGTCTTGCTCACATCGGCTACCAAGAGCGTTACCACACGGTCGTCCAGAACAGCTGGCGCTGTCGTGCATGCTACAACTTTCAAGAGTAAGTTTAAAGCCGGACTGAGTTCCTTTAAAAAATAAAAATAACCCCCCCCCCCCCCCCCCCACCCCGGCGGCTCCTCACGCCCCACAGTTTGGGAACCACTGTGTTACTGTATGCCTGTAGCCACGTCATGGCTTAAGCTTCCTCCTACACTCATTTTGTTCTGTTTGTTTTTCCTCCATGGAGAGTCTTTTGTCTCTTCTAGTAGAGGTTAAAACACCTGGTCTCTCCAGTGTTGTCATTGTCACCAGCCCACTCTCAGCCCATAAAGAGACAATGAGAACATATTGTTCTCTCTCTGTACGTTTGGCTAAACAAATTTATTTCAACATTCTGGGATGGCTATTGCACCTGTGTTAAGCAGGAAAATTTGCATAAAATCCCTTTAACCTGCATTATATATTGAAATGAGCATAATAAATGTGAAACTCAAGAGTGCGAGTTAAATCTGACAGCATGTTTGCATATACCAGTGTGTTCAGTTTCTATTGAAGGACAGACTTTGCATGACCTGATGTGCCATTTGGAAAGGGACACACAGAAAGCATTTCCTAGTCCAAGTCTCTGCAGAGCTTGGAAGGGAAAGAGGCTGGCATGACCATTAGCAAATATCAATTCTTAAAAAACTTGCTTACAAAACTCAACCAATCAAGAGGATGACATTCTCTGGTGATTTTCTGTTTTTCATATGGGGAGAGGTTTGTTTAATGTCGTTCGGTAACAGATATTCTAGATCTTTGGCGAAATATGTGCGATATAGACAAGAAGATTACTCAAACAGTGCATGACGTTCGCTCATCTGTTAATACCAAGAGATGTGATCAGACGGCACTAATAATGTCATCTCTTACACTTGTGTGTGTGTTTTGTGTATGTGTGTGTGTGTGTGTGTATGTGCATGTGTTTGTGTGTATGGGTGCGTGTATTCCTGGGTGTGTTTGGGGTTATGTAAAGTGTTTCTTTAAGCTGCTGATGTAATTATTAAAAGACAGACAATTTGATGGGCCAGGCATGACACGGCATGCAGTATGTTTTGCACACTGGTGTTAAGACACAGTAAGCTGATTTCCAGGGATTTGGGGTATATAATCCACTGGATTGACAGAGTCCATACACCATGACTTCAACTAGCCGATTCACATTCATGTTAAATGATAGAAGCCCCTTTTTTATTCTTTAGGATATGAATCCTCTATGTGAGTCATTACTGTTTAAGGGGAACGCCTCCTCCCTTGTTTCATGGAGAGATCCAGACATGAAGCGTTCCTATTTCAGCTAGCAGACAGATCTAGCTCAACCTCTGTTCCCTCTTCAGCCATACTGCAGGTTCACTGCTGAAAGTCAACGAGTCACTTCACAGCAGTGTCAACGTAGGCTGTGGTGTTTCTAAAGGACTTATTAGGATTCATCTACTCAGGCTGTAAAGCATGTATTTGTGTGAAAGCATACGTAGGTAGATACAACATATTGTAAACTGCTACTCAGTATTACTATACGTAAGGGATAATCAACAAGGGGTTAAGCTATGGAGTGAGATAGCTGACAAAAGATTGAACGCACATATCGCTAGGATCTTAAGAAAATCCATATGTAAATTGTTAGGATCGTAAGAAAAGCCATGTGTGAAACGTAAATGTGAAATTTTACCAGTGAGCATTCAAACACCATGTTACGATTACAGACTAACAGTTTAGGCTTGAACAAATCTTGTGTTGGAATTCTGACGTACAATAATACCTTTTGTTTTGGCAGTTTCATCTCACCAACAAAAACAATGTTCACCGAACAGCCTGTGAAGAGTGCTCAAACATAACACAGTATAAACAAAGTCAGGGAAACTGGGAAGATGGATCCTGCACATTTTTAAGTTAAAAGTCTCCATTCTCTATTACTCCTCAGTTGAGTTTACTTCATATTTAGGTAGATAGGTAGCTAATGTAATGGATTTGTTTGCCAGTACAAGTCTAGATAGCACTAGCTGTATTATGCCTACAACAGTGAAGTTTCAGTATGCTAGGTGTATCTCTCTACAGAATGGGCATGTCTCTGGGTGACGTGGACATCCACATGCATGCACCTTATCAAAATATGACTAATTCAATATTGCACCATCCCATTCTATGGGCTCTGTCTGCAATCAGAAACATAACCAGTAGTATCTACCAGGAATAATGAAACATAACCAGTAGTATCTACCAGGAATAATGAAACATAACCAGTAGTGTCTACCAGGAATAATGAAACATAACCAGTAGTGTCTACCAGGAATAATGAAACATAACCAGTAGTGTCTACCAGGAATAATGAAACATAACCAGTACTATCTACCAGGAATAATGAAACATAACCAGTAGTATCTACCAGGAATAATGAAACATTACCAGTAGTATTTACCAGGAATAATGAAACATAACCAGTCGTGTCTACCAGGAATAATGAAACATAACCAGTAGTATCTACCAGGAATAATGAAACATAACCAGTAGTGTCTACCAGGAATAATGAAACATAACCAGTAGTATTTACCAGGAATAATGAAACATAACCAGTCGTGTCTACCAGGAATAATGAAACATAACCAGTAGTGTCTACCAGGAATAATGAAACATAACCAGTAGTGTCTACCAGGAATAATGAAACATAACCAGTAGTGTCTACCAGGAATAATGAAACATAACCAGTAGTGTCTACCAGGAATAATGAAACATAACCAGTCGTGTCTACCAGGAATAATGAAACATAACCAGTCGTGTCTACCAGGAATAATGAAACATAACCAGTAGTATCTACCAGGAATAATGAAACATAACCAGTAGTATCTACCAGGAATAATGAAACATAACCAGTAGTGTCTACCAGGAATAATGAAACATAACCAGTAGTATTTACCAGGAATAATGAAACATAACCAGTCGTGTCTACCAGGAATAATGAAACATAACCAGTAGTGTCTACCAGGAATAATGAAACAACCAGTAGTATCTACCAGGAATAATGAAACATAACCAGTAGTATCTACCAGGAATAATGAAACATAACCAGTAGTGTCTACCAGGAATAATGAAACATAACCAGTAGTGTCTACCAGGAATAATGAAACATAACCAGTAGTATTTACCAGGAATAATGAAACATAACCAGTCGTGTCTACCAGGAATAATGAAACATAACCAGTAGTGTCTACCAGGAATAATGAAACATAACCAGTACTATCTACCAGGAATAATGAAACATAACCAGTCGTGTCTACCAGGAATAATGAAACATAACCAGTAGTGTCTACCAGGAATAATGAAACATAACCAGTCGTGTCTACCAGGAATAATGAAACATAACCAGTAGTGTCTACCAGGAATAATGAAACATAACCAGTAGTATTTACCAGGAATAATGAAACATAACCAGTCGTGTCTACCAGGAATAATGAAACATAACCAGTAGTATTTACCAGTGCAGAGCATGCATGATGCGTGCAACTCGTCATTCCAACATATTTGAACATTTAATTAATCCAGTCAGTATGTCAGCCATTCAGTCATTTGTCTCAGTTGCAATAGGAACTAAATCAAAAGGGAATAGAAGTCTTATCCATTAGTTTATTGATATCCATGTGTGTATTCAAAATTATCTAAATTCTTAGTTCTTTAGCCTATCACTTTAATAATTTAATGTTTCATTTAGGCCTATCCAAATAAAAACAAATAGGCATTCAACTTATAGTCAATGCAATTCAGGCTATCATTTTGGGTACTGGTGCTTTGCGTAATAATCGTAGAACTCTATTTGTGTTTTATAACTTTTTATTATAGGGCTTCCCTTAAAAAGAGACCCTAGCTCACAGGCCTCTAAATACAGTCTCAAAATGCATTTTAAACACACTTGTTGAAGAAGCATGTGCAGTGGCTGATAGGGAAACGTCCAGACTATTAAGGGACCCCAAGGCTATTTCGATCAGGACAGATTATAGCCTAGACTTAATCAATATTTAGTTTTGTCTCATTTATTGATATGAATATAGCCTCTGCGTGATGGGGTCGTGCAACGCAAATAGCTAGAACAAGCCTACATACAGAGTGAAATTCACTAATACAATAGTCAAAATGCCTAATAAGGCCTAGGTGCTCCCAAATACTGGAAAAAGTGTGATTTATTAGGTTACATGATCACCACAGTAGCACTATGCAGCTATAAAAATAAATTATGCAATTATAAGGACAATAAATAACACAACACCATGGCATACTTAGATAGCGGAATAGGCCTATCCTAAATCATATTTACTTTCTGTTTTGCAGCTCAGGCAGTTATTCTAGACATTCTGTGTCTTTATTATTCAGACACAAGTCATTTGCTGAAGACCCAAGCCAATACTCCGCCATCCACTGGTGTAACGTCGTGATGGAATGCAGTTCCAAAACAAGCTCTAGACTTTTATTTTGGAAATTTACTTGGCTCATCGCACTCTAGTGACTCCTTGTGGCGAGCTGGGTGCCTGCAGGCTGACCTCGGTCGTCGGTTGAACAGCGTTTCCCCCGACACATTGGTGACTGACCGGCTCGATTCGGTCTTATGAAACAAAATTTGAAATTGGGTTTTTTACATTAGATAAAAGTAGAGACTCAGAGCTAGAAACTTGTATATCATGCACTACAGTTGAGGAACAATGGGAAAGTAATTCTGCTTTGAAAGTTGATAACTTGAAACATCCCTTTTGGGAAAATGGCCTTTGAATATTTTGGTACATGTACTGGAGCTCCTCTTTGTCTACGCCCATTCAGCATCGTTCACACCCTCTTAACCTTTAGCCCCACCCATCTCTTTAAGGGTTGATCTGAGCATTCTGTCCTAACAGCAGTCAAGCACCCAAGCTAACTGGCTAATGTTGACTAGCTTGCTAACTACTTCCAGACACAAATGAGAGAACAGCTCACTTTGACCATTTTACAAGCCCGAGCAGAGCTGGTTAGGCTGTTTTTGTGTTATCCAGAGCATTGGTGACTGCAACTATGCTGCTGGCAGCAATTTAATTAGGCTTAATTTTGCCAACGTTTACTAACACCGGCCATATTGGTAAATTCGTCAGTTATTCTAAGCTCTGGCACACTCAGACGAGAGTGCTCTGAAATCGGAGTAGATAGCCAGAGCAAAATTACCAGCTACATCAATCAACAGCTCGCAGTGACATCATGAACAATCTATTGAAATGGATACTTGCATAGTGGAGTCTTATTAAAACCTCTTAGTACGGAAATCCTGTTACCAGGATCAAATTCGACAACATCCGGTGAAATCGGAGTGCGCCAAATTCAAAATACAAAATCGTAATATTAAACATTCATGAAAATACAAGTGTCCTACATCATTTAAAAGCTTAACTTCTTGTTAATCCAGCCACTTTGTCAGATTTCAAAAAGGCTTTACGGCGAAAGCATAACATGCGATTATCTGAGGACAGCGCCCCACACACAAATTCATTATAAACATTTTCCAAACCAGCACAGGCATTACAAAAGTCAGAAATAGCAATAAAATACATCACTTATATTTGAAGATCTTCCTCTGTTTGCAATCCCAAGGGTCCCAGCTACACATCAAATGGTCATTTTGTTCGATAAAGTCCTTCTTTATATCCCCAAAAAAGTAAGTTTAGCTGGCGCGCTTGATTCAGTAAACCGCCGGTTTCAAAATGCATATAAAGGAATTCCAAAAGTTACCAATAAACTTCGTCCCAACAATGTTTCTAATTGATCCTCAGGTACCCTAATATGTAAATAAACAGTACAATTTAAGACGGAGAATAGTATGTTCATTACCGGAGATAAATAATGAAGTGCGTGCCCTCATGCACGCGCGCCACAATACAGTCAAAATGGGAGCTACCTAGAAAAACTACAAATACTATCTCATTTTTCAAAAAACAAGCCTGAAACTCATCCTAAAGACTGTTGACATCTAGTGGAAGTTTACTTTGGGTACGTCAGTCATCCGAATTTCTGAATACTGCCCCCGGCCCTCAAGTTAAGACATGTAGCTAGCTAATGAAACAATGAACCATAATCCCAACTCATGACGTTACTACCATGCATGAATCTGCAGGTAGCTAACCAACCAGGTTCAATGTTAGCTAGCTAACAGCCTATAACTAGCAAAGCAAATGGTTCTGAAATACGATTAATATTACAACAAGTAATGTTAGCTAGTGAGCCGGCCAGCTAACATTAGCTAGCTAGCTAACAGTACACTAACTTGAAATGAAAACAACTTTTTGACAAAATTTGAAATGTGTAATATCTGAAAATGTAGCTAGCTAGACTATCTTACATGGATGGATGCATTATACATGGATGGACGCTTCTCCCTCTGTCACAGATGCCATGGTTGCCCATAGTTTGAAGATGTAATCCGGAGACAGGTGTTTTCTGCATCTCCTTAGCTAATTCCACTGATTTCAAAACTCGGTCCTCCAGAAAGTGGAGAGCAACACTTATGCAGTTCCACTATGCAATATATATTTTTTAAAGCCGCGTTAGTCAGGATTACCTACACATACTGACCAGCTCAAATAGACAGAAGCGTGCTACATAGCAGACCAATACGAACCCAGTTCTCGGCATGTCCAGCCCACTCATTATCTCAGCCAATCATGGCTAGCGGGAGGTTGCTGGCTTTTTCTGTGGCTAAACTAACTAGGCTCGTAATTTAGCAATTTAAAAGTTCAGAATGTTCCAAATGGCATTTCTGCCCCCCAAAAAAGAATTTTGATTAAAAAAAATACATTTTATGTTGAAATGGCTTTCTTGTGAAGTAGTGACGCGCGACATACGCCTAGTTTCCTGAAACTGCAGCTGGTTTCCGGATTAAGCGGGCGGGTGTTAAGAAGCATGGTTGGCTGGTTGTTTCGGAGGACATATGACTTCTCAACCTTCACCTCTCCTGAACCTGTAGGGGAGTTGCCGCGATGAGACAAGATCGTAAATCACGTAATTGGGGAGAAAAAAAAATATATATATATATATATATATATATATATATATATATATATATATATATATATATATATAAGTGTAAAAAATATCTGTGACTGAGTAAAGGGAGAGATTTGACATTTTTACCCCTTTTTCTCCCCAATTTCGTGGTATCCAATTAGTATTAGTAGGACTCGGGAGAGGCGAAGGTCGAGAGCCATGCGTCCTCCGAAACACAACTCACAACCCAAACCCTCCCTAGCCCCGGACGACGCTGGGCCAAATTGTGCGTCTCCCCATGAGCCTCCCGGTCGCGGCTGGCTGCGGCAGAGCCTGAGCTCAAACCCAAAATCTCTGGTGGCACAGCTAGAACTGCGATGCAGTGCCTTAGACCACTGCGCCACCCGGAAGGCCCTGATGTAAAGTAATTTAATGTTTGCGTTTCATGTTCGAGCATGGCTTTTCTAACCTGCACTTCCTTTCATTTTAGCGGTTTTCTATTCATATTTATTTGTACAGTTGTGGCCAAAAGTTGAGAATGACACAAATATTTATTTTCACAAAGTTTGCTGCTTCAGTGTCTATTTTTGTCAGATGTAATTATACTTCTGTATTCCATAGTAACAAGTATTTCATAAGTATCAAAGGCTTTTATTGACAATTACATGAAGTTGATGCAAAGAGTCAATATTTGCAGTGTTGACCCTTCTTTTTCAAGACCTCTGCAATCCACCTTGGCATGCTGTCAATTAACTTCTGGGCCACATCCTGGCTGATGGCAGCCCATTCTTGCATAATCAATGCTTGGAGTTTGTGGGGTTTTGTTTGTCCACCCGCCTCTTGAGGATTGACCACAAGTTGTCAATGGGATTAAGGTCTGGGGAGTTTCCTGGCCATGGACCGAAAATATCAATGTTTTTTTCCCCGAGCCACTTAGTGATCACTTTTTCCTTACGGCAAGGTGCTCCATCATGCTGGAAAAGGCATTGTTCGTCACCAAACTGTTCCTGTATGGTTGGGAGAAGTTGCTCTTGGAGGATGTGTTGGTACCATTCTTCATTCATGGCTGTGTTCTTAGGCAAAATTGTGAGTGAGCCCACTCTCTTGGCTGAGAAGCAACCCCACACATGAATGGCCTCAGGATGCTTTACTGTTGGCATGACACAGGACTGATGGTAGCGCTCACCTCATCTTCTCCAGACAAGCTTATTTCCGGATGCTCCAAACAATTGGAAAGGGGATTCATCCGAGAAAATGACCTTACCCCAGTTCTCAGCAGTCCAATCCCTGTACTTTTTGCAGAATATCAGTCTGTCTCTGATGTTTTTCCTGGAGAGAAGTGGCTTCTTTGCTGCCCTTCTTGACACCAGGCCATCCTCCAAAAGTCTTCGCCTCACTGTGCATGTAGATGGACTCACACCTGCCTGCTGCCATTCCTGAGCAAGCTCTGTACTGGTGGTGCCCCGATCCCGCAGTTGAATCAACTTCAGGAGACGGTCCTGGCGCTTGCTGGACTTTCTTGGGCGCCCAGAAGCATTCTCCACAACAATTGAAACGCTCTCCTTGAAGTTCTTGATGATCCGATAAATGGTTGATTTAGGTGCAATCTTACTGGCAGCAATATCCTTGCCTGTGAAGCCCTTTTTGTGCAAAGCAATGATGACGGCACGTGTTTCCTTGCAGATAACCATGGTTGACAGAGGAAGAACAATGATTCCAAGCACCACCCTCCTTTTGAAGCTTCCAGTCTGTAATTCGAACTCAATCAGCATGACCGAGTGATCTCCAGCCTTGTCCTCGTCAACACTCCCACCTGTGTTAACGAGAGAACCCCTGACATGATGTCAGCTGGTCCTTTTGTGGCAGGGCTGAAATGCAGTGGAAATATTTTTTGGGGATTCAGTTCATTTGCATGGCAAAGAGGGACTTTGCAATTAATTGCAATTCATCTGATCACTCTTCATAACATTCTGGAGTACATGCAAATTTTCATCATTCAAACAGAGGCAGAAAATTAATATTTGTGTCATTCTCAAAACTTTTGGCCACGACTGTATATATCCATAAAAATGATGCTGATTCATGATTTCAACGCGTTCATTAATATGCGAAAGCTGGAGATCGAATATGAATATTGAAACAATGTTGCAAATGTCAGAGACAGAGCAAGGTTTATACAAATCTCTGCTGTTGAAAACTAAATGTTAGTCTAAAAGAAATGTGAGAAAATATCCAGATGCTTTTTATAGTGGAGATCAAGTTTATAAATTGCCTGGCTGTGCTGATGAAACGGTGGATTGTGCAGTCAGATGCAACAGAGTAAATAAGCATTTTAACGTCTTAGATTTAGCCAGTGGTAACGTGAATAGACACTCGCTGGAATGAAGTTTTAACCAATCAGCATTCAGGATTAGACCTACCAGTTGTATAATATTTTATACTGTGCTGTACTAAACTCAGCAAAAAAAGAAACACCCCTTTTTCAGGACCCTGTCTTTCAAAGATAATTCGTAAAAGTCCAAATAACTTCACAGATCTTCATTGTAAAGGGTTTAAACACTGCTTGTTCAATGAAACATAAACAATTAACAATTAACGAACATGCACCTGTGGATCGGTCGTTAAGACACAAACAGCTTACAGACAGTAGGCAATTAAGGTCTCAGTTGTGAAAACTGAGGACACTATCTTTAGCCTTAGACTCTGAAAAACAACAAAATGAAGATTCCCAGGGTCCCTGCTCAACTGCGTGAACATGCTGGGCATGCTGCAAGGATGCATGAGGACTGCAGATGTGGCCAGGGCAATAAATTCCAATGTCCGTACTGTGAGACGCCTAAGACAGAGCTACAGGGAGGCAATTGATCGTTGACAGCTTTTGACAGCAATTGACAGCTGATCGTTCTCGCAGTGGCAGACCACGTGTAAAACCACCTGCACATGATCGGTACATCACAGGCACAGGATGGCAACAACAACTGCTCGAGTTACACCAGGAATGCACAATCACTCCATCAGTGCTCAGACTGCTCACAATAGGCTTGTAGGTCTGTTGTAAGGCAGGTCCTCACGAGACATTACATTTTTTTAATTTTACCTTTATTTAACTAGGCAAGTCAGTTAAGAACAAATTCTTATTTTCAATGACGTCCTAGGAACAGTGAGTTCAGGGGCAGAACGACAGATTTGTACCTTGTCAGCTCGGAACTTGCAACCTTCCGGTTACTAGCCCAACGCTCTAACCACTAGGCTACCCTGCCGCCCCAGCAACAATGTTGCCTATGGGCACAAACCCACCGTCACTGGACCAGACAGGACTAGCAAAAAGAGTTCTTCACTGATGAGTCGTGGTTGTCTTACCAGGTGTGATGGTTGGATTTGCGTTTATCGTCGAAGGAATGAGTGTTACACAGAGGCTTGTAATCTGGAGTGTGATAGATTTGGAGGTGGAGGGTCCGTCATGGTCTGGGGCGGTGTGTCACAGCATCATCGGACTGAGCTTGTTGTCATTGCAGGCAATCTCAACGCTAAGCATTACAGGGAAGATATCCTCCTCCCTCATATGGTATCCTTCCTGCAGGCTTATCCTGACATGACACTTCAGCATGACAATCCCACCAGCCATACTGCTCGTTCTGTGCGTGATTTGCTGCAAGACAGGAATGTCAGTGTTCTGCCATGGCCAGCAATGAGTCCGGATCTCAATCCCATTGAGCATGTCTGGGACCTGTTGGATCGAAGGGTGAGAGCTAGGGCCATTCCCCCCAGAAATGTCCGGGAACTTGCAGGTGCCTTGGTGGAAGAGTGGGGTGACATCTCACAGCAATCTAATCAATATAATAATATAATATAATCATCCGTCATGTCCCTGCTCCTCACCTTGGCAGGAAGACGCTCTCCACCACATAGAAGTCCTGCATGAGAACATCTCTGTCAGGTTTGGAGGTCAGGTTGCCCACTGTGTAGCCGATGCCCAACTGGATGGCCCCCTTCAGGGCTGACGATGTGGTCTGAGGGTCAGGGACAACCAAACAATCAACACATACATTAACGAATCAACAACTCAATCAAGCAACAAATCCATCAAACAAAAATATAAAACGCAACATGCAACAATTTCAAGGATTGTACGGAGTTACAGTTCATATTAGGAAATCGGTGAATTGAAATCAATTTATTAGGCCCTAATCAATCACGACTGGGAATACAGATACGCATCTGTGGTTACAGATACCTTAAAAAAAAGGTAGGTGAACTAGGCGTAAACTCCAAAGAGCAAGGTAACACATTCCCAGAAGAGAGGCATGTCTTGTAAAAGTCAGTGTAAAATGTATTGTAAAGGTCAGTGTAAAATGTCTTGTAAAGGTCAGTGTAAAATGTATTGTAAAGGTCAGTGTAAAATGTATTGTAAAGGTCAGTGTAAAATGTATTGTAAAGGTCAGTGTAAAATGTCTTGTAAAGGTCAGTGTAAAATGTCTTGCAAAGGTCAGTGTAAAATGTCTTGCAAAGGTCAGTGTAAAATGTCTTGTCAAGGTCAGTGTAAAATGTCTTGTAAAAAGATCAGTGTAAAATGTCTTGTAAAAAGGTCAGTGTAAAATGTCTTGTAAAAAGGTCAGTGTAAAATGTATTGTAAAGGTCAGTATAAAATGTCTTGTAAAGGTCAGTGTAAAATGTATTGTAAAAAGGTCAGTGTAAAATGTATTGTAAAAAGGTCAGTGTAAAATGTATTGTAAAAAGGTCAGTGTAAAATGTATTGTAAAGGTCAGTGTAAAATGTCTTGTAAAAAGGTCAGTGTAAAATGTATTGTAAAAAGGTCAGTGTAAAATGTATTGTAAAAAGGTCAGTGTAAAATGTATTGTAAAAAGGTCAGTGTAAAATGTATTGTAAAGGTCAGTGTAAAATGTCTTGTAAAAAGGTCAGTGTAAAATGTATTGTAAAAAGGTCAGTGTAAAATGTCTTGTAAAAAGGTCAGTGTAAAATGTATTGTAAAAAGGTCAGTGTAAAATGTCTTGTAAAAAGGTCAGTGTAAAATGTCTTGTAAAAAGGTCAGTGTAAAATGTCTTGTAAAAAGGTCAGTGTAAAATGTCTTGTAAAAAGGTCAGTGTAAAATGTCTTGTAAAAAGGTCAGTGTAAAATGTCTTGTAAAAAGGTCAGTGTAAAATGTCTTGTAAAAAGATCAGTGTAAAATGTCTTGTAAAAAGGTCAGTGTAAAATGTATTGTAAAGGTCAGTGTAAAATGTCTTGTAAAGGTCAGTGTAAAATGTATTGTAAAAAGGTCAGTGTAAAATGTATTGTAAAAAGGTCAGTGTAAAATGTCTTGTAAAAAGGTCAGTGTAAAATCTTTGTAAAAAGGTCAGTGTAAAATGTATTGTAAAGGTCAGTGTAAAATGTCTTGTAAAGGTCAGTGTAAAATGTCTTGTAAAAAGGTCAGTGTAAAATGTCTTGTAAAAAGGTCAGTGTAAAATGTCTTGTAAAAAGGTCAGTGTAAAATGTATTGTAAAAAGGTCAGTGTAAAATGTCTTGTAAAAGTCCATTCAGGAACATACAGTGCAATCAGAAAACAATGTCCGATTTTCTGAAACAAGCACGTTAACGTCATGAAATTGAAAGCCAGTTGATGCCCATGACACCGTCTTCGATGGCTTCAATAGTTCTGATAATGTCAAATTCATTACCTAGATGTTTCAAATCGACTGCATTAGGCCCTGTTATATTGTGTGTGGCACAAAAATCCCATCACCACCGAACACCGGACTGCAGATGTGGCCAGGGCAATAAATTCCAATGTCCGTACTGTGAGACGCCTGTGAAATCTTTATACTCTCATTGGATAATTCATTCCAATCATTTAAAAGTTAACAGCAGGTAAGTTTAAGTATTTTGAAATGTTCACCGTCTGATCCAAATGAAAATGTAGTAAAGCAGAGAATGGACTGTGAGGATCGCTTCCCATCATGTGCGAACTGTGTAGAAGCAGGACATTGATAGGAGCTCATATGACAATGGGTCACTTTAAAAGGTCACATCAACAGGCTTCATAGTGATAAATGGTCATTCATTTCAACAAGCATTAAGAAACCTCCCTTCATGGTTGTCATAAAAGGCCAGTAGAATCCAGCCAGAGAGAGCAGTATATGGAGGGATGAAACTTTACCTTCTTGTATGTTTTCTCTCCGCTCGTGTTTCGAGACCCTCCCACTCCATTTTCTGTGGTCGTTGACATCTGATGAGAGGACAGAGCAGAAGAATAAAGGAACTCACTGGTCAAAGTTTAGAAACAAACAAAGTTTCTTCAGGTGCTACTTTAGGTCAGTGTTACAGGAATAAAGTCAATTCACATTGACTGACTAGATTCATTTTGGGTTATTTCATAATGTGAACACAAAGCTCATAAAGAGGGAGGTTTTTCCACTACCGTCTTTCTCAGGCTAGAGTACACGACCACATTGGCCTACAGTTTGAGTTTGACTAATAGACCTGTGCAGATTGGTGAGCTACGCATTTTTCACTGCATCATCTGACACAGATACACAGCCACATTGTCTACATACACTAGATATTGTCATGTTGAATTGCTCCTATAGGTCTTAATGTGACGATGTAAATGAACACAGTATATCTGCAGTATCTGGCAGTGATGCTTATCAATAAGACCCTGTAGACAGGAGTGTCCGCGTGAAGCAGGTATAATGAGCACACCCTGCTAAGTGAAACGTGAAGGTGTAATCAGTCACCCTGCTAAGTGAAACGTGAAGGTGTAATCAGTCACCCTGCTAAGTGAAACGTGAAGGTGTAATCAGTCACCCTGCTAAGTGAAAAGTGAAGGTGTAATCAGTCACCCTGCTAAGTGAAAAGTGAAGGTGTAATCAGTCACCCTGCTAAGTGAAAAGTGAAGGTGTAATCAGTCACCCTGCTAAGTGAAAAGTGAAGGTGCAAATCAGTCACCCTGCTAAGTGAAAAGTGAAGGTGTAATCAGTCACCCTGCTAAGTGAACCGTGAAGGTGTAATCAGTCACCTTGCTTAGTGAAAAGCTCTGCCAGTGGAACAGAGATCACGACCACATCTCTTGGTCATCAGGCAGTCATGGGGAGGTTTCAATCTCCAGACAGCCTCTGGAAGAGAAGAGAAGAAAGAGTCCATTACATTATATGATTACAGAGTGAAAGAACAGTAGGAGAATGCCCTCTACTTCAATGTTAGGCCGTACCTCTGATGTCAGAATAGAAACTTGGAAAAATGTCTGCAGGCAAATATTTTTTAATTAACTGGGAAATTCCAGCAGATACGCTAAAGTGTTTTCATTATTGGAGCAATTTTAGCGGGTGGCCCCTCAAAATATTAATTTCATATTTTTTTGTTAATTTCCGACAGTTAAAGGCAATTTCATCTATTTCAAAACCTGAAGTGATTAACCATCCCGCAGCAAATGATCTATTCTCTGAGAAGGCAAGACAATTGGGTTTTTGTGCATTCATTAGTGGTGTTCCTGCTGTCAGTCACTCCACAATTCTCCCTCCTCACACAGCCAAACAAAAACTCCCTGTGAGGAGTGGGGGGAAGAAGAAAGAGGGGAGGTAGATGGGTGTGTGAGCAGCCATGCGTGCTGCAGTAACTGCGCTGGATAAATGACTCCACGTCAAGCAGAGAGACTGCAGACCTTCAGAGTGTACTACTGCATGAGGACTAATGGAACCTCAGCCAACGCTCTCACACACATACACACACACACACACACACACACACACACACACACACACACACAACCAAGCTATTCACCATTCAGCCACACCATCAGCTTGTGTGTGTGTGTCTAACTAGAATGTATGTGAGTGTGAAATGAGTCTAAGTGCAGTTGTTTAATAAAGAGAGCGAGAGAGAGAAAGAGAGAGAGAGAGAAGAGAGAGAGAGATGGTGGGGGCATTTACACAGTGAGATATTGGATATATTTCAGTGTTTTCTTTCTGTGTCTATTTTTGTCTGCTAACCTCCAGCTAAACCTGCAGTGGCCTCACCTCCAGCATATCAATGTACCTGCTACTCAGAGCGCAGCCCATTCAGTCCACCCGCCATTATTACTTACATAAGCTTTGCCTGTGTGTCCCGCTGCAACCTATAAGCACTCCTCCTTATCAGCTCTGTGTCCAAACATATCTCACTTCATCAGGCATGTGTCCAATCAGGGCTCGCTCTGGTGAGCCTTCATCCAATTAGCATTCTCTGTGTGTGTGTGTTGTTCTTGTGCGTCTACACACGAGCGAGGAACCAAAATGTCAAATGTACAACTATGATGTCACCTGTCGCATACTTTCTCCCTCCCAAGTAGACATCACGTCAGGAAGTCTACCAGCCTCAAGACAGGGCAATTCCACAGTAACAGAGAAATGCTGAGACTAGGATTTTTCACTTTAAAATGTATACCATACAACAACAAATGAATGCAAAGTAAAACAAAACATACAATTCTCTGCACAGGGACTTCTTCTAACAATTTTCACTGAGCATTTTACAAAAACACATTTACTTGAAGAACAGTGCTAAGCTTGGTAGCTGAATTACAGCCTTAATTTATTCAATATTAAAAATAGTCATATTAATATCTCAAAATGACCCTTTTTGATTGTGTTCACTTTAAGACGTATTGTTTGGAACAATATACTCTACAAGTATATCACATTCCCAACACATTGAATGGTCATTGGAATTTGCAATCCAAAAGGAGGGCTGTGATTGGTTAACCAATCAAATGTATTCATAAAGCCCTTTTTACATCAGCCGATGTCACAAAAGTGCTATACAGAAACACAGCCTAAAACCCCAAACAGCAAGCAATGCAGATGTAGACACACGGTGGCTAGGAAAAACTCCCTAAAAGGCAGAAAACTAGAGAGGAACGAGGCTCTGAGGGGTGGCAAATCCTCTTCTGGCTGTGCTGGGTGGAGATTTAATGACCTATAACGTTAATTTCTATGTATAAAATGGGTCATATCATTAAAAGTACCAGAGAGCCCACTCTGGAAAAGCGATGAGTTTGAAGATTATATGGTTCCAGACGATATGTCTAAGAATCAGCTAAATCAAAAACAGTAGTTTTGACTGAAAATGTGTCTTTCAGAATGTAGACGTACTCCATATGTTAGAGCCCATTATAAAGAGTATAACGACACCAAGGTGTCATGTAGTGTTCACAGATCATAGGGTCTTACAGGAGCCATGTACAGGTCTAAAAAGGGCCTGAAATTGCCACGTTCATTATGATTGTCAAAAATGGTTTGTGATACAAATGTAAAAAGCATTTCAAACATCCTTCCTCCCAATGAAGCTTCTATGCGAGAATTTCCAGAACAATCTGATACCAAAAATATTTTCAGCTCCGGCTGGCGTGAAATTGTCCTTGAAGAGGATTGTCAATTCTGGTTTTATTATTAATTGAAAATGTTATTGTGTGTGTCTGGACCCAAACAAAACAAAGCAGGCGGACATTAAGAGGGGTATTTAGCACAGACAGACACTGTCTTCATCCTCAAACTGAAGCCTTATCGGTGCACCAGCTCTGCCGTTGCTAACAACACAGCAGCAACACACAGAGTAAATACTATTTGACTTGGATCTGATGTCTGTGCTGTAGGGCAGGTTAGGAGACACTGTCTGTATGTGTGTGTGTGTGTGTGTGTATAAACATTGGCCTCAGGAGAGACTGTCTGTATGTGTGTGTTCTCTCTGTGTGTGTGTGTGTGTGTGTGTTCTCTCTCTCTGTGTGTGTGTGTGTGTGTGTGTGTGTGTGTGTGTGTGTGTGTGTGTGTACATTGGCTGTTGGCCTTCATGGGCAGCACTGAGTCATAACATGTTTATTCAAATGCGAATTGGAAATGCAATTATCATGAATATATCATG
This sequence comes from Oncorhynchus mykiss, assembly GCF_057628025.1. Taxonomy (NCBI): domain Eukaryota; kingdom Metazoa; phylum Chordata; class Actinopteri; order Salmoniformes; family Salmonidae; genus Oncorhynchus; species Oncorhynchus mykiss. Next base: position 33,036,180 of record NC_143027.1, on the reverse strand, counting down.
GAGGTCATGCTATTGCATAACATGTATAAAGAGCACAATTCACAGCCTCAAGGTCATTTCACCTAATCTGGCTAACACCATCTCTCGCTGTGTAGTCATGTGGGTCGCGTCAGCCAGGCTACATTTCACCAGGATGCTCGTCAAGAGAACACAAATACTGTGGAACAGTAATATTTGATGTGTGTCTATACAGTAACCTATATTATATATACACACACATCACATGCGACTCGTAATAAGACTGACCAATTAGCCTATTAAAATGCTCATCTGACTTCATAAAAATAATTAGCAATACGCAAGAGACTATGGTTGAGTTACAGTCATAGGTAATGAGGAAACGTCTGAGAAGGAATTCTAAATATAAGTGTACTTAATTACTTTGTCAAATGAACGATTCACATTATACAAGGCATAAAGCTTAAGTTACAAAGCATTACAAGGCATTTTTCTAAGCATGTTCAAAGAGAGAAAGAGAGAAACAAATAAGGAAGAACAATTCATCTAAAGATCCCTTCATAAGCATCAGAGTTGTTCAAAAGCTGAGTTGTTCACCCATAGTATTACTGTAAAGTTAACCTCCAATCAGATGTCAGACTTCCAGGATGTAACCTCTGCTTGTCAGAGGTGAGACAGTGGGGGTTGGAGAATTCAACACAGAGAAGACTGAATTCCTACGACAACACAGAGGAAATTATTGCATACAGTTGATTAGAAAAGTCCCTTCGGGGCACCCTACACCTTGGTAATAATTATACTAACAACAACAACAAAATGTTTTCTGGTGCTGGGTCTGTCTGTCTGTCTGTTGAACATGAGGAATGTTAATTAGCCAGTCGGTCGGTCGGTCAGTCTGGCTTCGTGTGTCATTGTGTAGGGGACCTGGACTGTTGGCACTGCTGTGCTGGTGCCTCACTCCTACTCTCCCTGACTCCTACTCTCTCTACCCCCCCCCCCTAAATCTCTATCTCTATCCCCCTTTCTCTCTCCCTCTATCCCCCTATCCCTATCTCTCTCCCTCAATCACACCCTCTAATCCCCCATCCCTCCCTTCTCTCCCTCTATCCCGCCCTCCCCCTCTCTGAGGCTATCTGACCCGTGGCGTGCCTAGCCAGCGCTCCCTCCATCAGACCTTTTCCAAAACAATCCACGAGAGGCCCACAGCTGCAGAGCTGTTGTTCCCAGCTAAACAAAGAAAGGTGGATGGATAGCCCACTTTCAAATAGAAGCGTCATCTCATCGTCTGGTGCAACAGCAGCTGTTGAAACTCACTAACACCATTAACGCACAGCCAGATATTGAGTACATGGCTCTGATTTGATGTAAATTGTGTGATGTTTGATCTCAGAGCAGCAAGCTAAAAGAACAATCTCTCTCTCTCTCTCAAGGACACTGCAATGTGGTTATAGGAACTTGATAAGAACGTTGCCATAATGTTGGGGAAATGCTGTGGACTAAATAAATGTGTACTTCCTGAGGCGAGGCACTGACACTATTCCTGAGCTACATAAGATAACGTAGCAGGTGGAATAGCCCAAGCAGAGAACTTTTATTTTATTTTGATATTTTACAAGTACACTTAAATAAAATACAAATTCATATTATACTGTATACTTCAAATACGAGATGTACTTTTCTAGCATATCTTAAGTCCCAAAAAAGTGTCCCAATTTAGATAATTTGAAATGTATTTAATACATTTAAATGTTAATAAAACATTTTAAAATGCATTAAATGTATTTAAAATGGTTCCAATTTAGATAATAAATAGACTTTAGGATATTTAAAATGAAGGACATACAGTACTTACAGTATATATACTTATATATATATATTCAAGTATAATTTCAGTATATTTAAATACGTATTTTTCTGCTTTGGAGGAAGGACTGCTGTGGTTTGGATTAGAATCAAATGGGTAAAAGGAGCTGGATCAATAATGAAGTACAGGCTCAGTACTTTAATGTAAAGGGGCCAACACCAATCAATCAGAATCAAATGGAACAGCACTGCTGCGTAATGTGTGTGTGTGTGTGTGTGTGTGTGTGTGTGTGTGTGTGTGTGTGTGTGTGTATACGTTTTGTGAGAGACAGACAGATTAAAAAAGAGAAGAGATAAAAGGCAGGGAGAGGAAGCCAATAAAGCACAGTTTAGGAGACTAGCTACAATCATCAATGAGATCTAAATAGGTTCTGCTCTGTGAGTAGTGGTGTGGGACGAGACGTAAACTGAGGCACTCAGTCTGCACAGCAGCGTAGATCCTCTGTAATGAGGCGTGAAGACATCCTTTCACTCCGACTCAAACTCCATTTCATTCACATCACTTCACACCTCAGATACATGGGACAATACTCAAATGTAAGTGCGCACACATTTGTCTGCAGAGACCGTGAGGACTTCTCAGCAAAATACTTTTACACAACTGTATGGCTTCACACACAGTGACATACTGACGGAGATATGTCTGGATATGTCCGCCAGGTCTCACACACTGGAAGTTTGACACAGTGAGGTGTGGCTGTGCTCTCACGGTCTCCATAACCCCAGGAGTTTATTTTCCCCCCCCATCAGCTTCACTCTATTCCCTTTCTCCCCTCCACTATATCCCTCTGTTCTCACGCACACACACATCCCTAGGGGTTTACTGTGAGACAGGAAAGAATATCGGTGATAATAATAATCCCACCATAATCCCATGCTACTGTGATACCTGACCCTCCTAACACAGAAACTAATACTATTAATACTGACAGAAGGAAGCAGAGAGATCCACTCACACGTCATCCACTGGGATTAAATCTGAAAGCTGAGCTGCTCTCAATGATGTGCTCTTGGCTTTTGCATCAAAGCTCATTAGTCGAAAATGGTCCAAATGTTTGCATAATAACGGCAGAACCTGTTGTTGAACAGCAGAGCCTGGAAGACGAGCAGTAATCTCCAATCATAAAGTCATGAAGCAAAACAACACATGTTTGACAGGACAACGAACGTGACAGACTCGCTACCAGGCTCAGCCCAGAGACCCTTCTCCTTTTAATTTAAACTACCACTATAAAACCTTGAAACAGTGCATCTCATATCTCCACATCATCTCCATGGAGGGATACTACAGAGCAAAGCTGGCTGTGTTTATCCTCAGTCCCCTGACACTCTTGGATTACTGCAGCCGATAGAAGACGCGATGGCTAATCAATAGTGTGTCAGCAATGCAGAGAGCTGAAGACTGCCAGGCTGCCGTGACTTTCAACCCCGACTGAGGGATGTTAAACAAGCCCAGATGATTCCTGGCACAGACACAGTGAGTGGGCTACATGAAGAGGGAGCTTAGCCCCAGGGATCTACGGTATTAAGATACTTAATTGTAGCAATTGCTGCCTTGGCTAGGACACATCTACTAGAAATTCAAAAGAGACTCAAATATTGCTGGAACCGCCCTGGTACAATTAAAGGAGAGATTAAATGACCTCCAGTATATTTATACGGGCTTTATAAGATATCCCTTTAGACAACACTATCTCTCGGGAAGATACCTAAAAACACTTCAAACATATTCGATACCTCTTAACTACAGCAGAAGGTTTAAGGACTAAGTAAGAAGACAATCCTAGACTGATTAGGTCGAGGCTAACCGTGGTTGTTGTGGGCTCCCTCCCGTTCCCAGCAGACATGCCTGCCTGACCATGTAAACACTTTGTTCGTCGCTGGAGGTTTGCGCTTCACTCTCCTAATTGGGTACACTGTCAGACGAGGCCTTATGAAATTGGCCGAGCCCCCTCGTGTAAAATTGTCACTTCTGTGAAAATGTTCACAGAAGTGTTCCGTTTACGAAACAGATGCTGAGAAACAGAAACAGTTTTAATGAACCAGAGAAACCTAGCTGAGCTGAGGGTGGTATGACTAGATAGAATAATACTGCATAGGAGAAGTGGCATGGAGAGAGAGAGAGAGAGAGAAAGACTTCTGTCCTAGTTAAATACCATCTCAACTCATCACAGCCCATGATGCTTTGCAAAACACAAAGCAGCACCACTGCAGTCCTGTCCTGACTTCACACTATTACCACATAGACCACACAACAAAGCTCATCCAACCAATACAGCTTGAAAGAGAGAGAGAATGAGAAATAAAGACCCACACACAAAAATCTACTGCGTCCATCTACGCACTACCTATACTGCATCAGTGCCCCAAAAACCTCTACGTAAGTACAGCAATGAACAATTTACAGCCAGTTCTGTAACCGTTCCACATTCTGCTAAAGAAAGTTAGTGCCTGTCTGTGGATCATCTGGCATGCCCTCATACCACTCCTCTGAGAGAGGAACAAAGCTGCAGGCTAACTGTTCAGAACAGTCCACTGCACCTGGAAACTTAGTCCAACTAGCAGTGCTTAAAGAGATAGTTTGGGATTTTGACAATTAAGTCCTTTGTCTCCTTCCCCAGAGTCAGATGAGTGCTAGCTGATCTCAAAGACTTCCAGTCTTTGTGTTAAACTAGTTAGCATTGGCTAGCACAATTACCTCTAACTCTGTGTCCAGTATGTCTCTGTGTCATACTGGACACTTTATCCACAAGTTCATCTGACTCGGGGGAAGTAGATTAAAGGGCTTCACTGCCAAAAATCCCAAACTATCCCTTTAAGTTTATACACAGACAACGCTGCTCAATTGAACAGAAAGCAGGGTTAAAGGCATGAGATACATTATATAAAACATTAGCAAAGAATAAGCACTCTATTTGAACTACCGATCCCTAAAACAGTTAATCTCACAAAAACGTCTGTAAAGTCCAAACGGTTTGAGATACAAACTATTATGACCCCACCAGTGGCGGTCGGTGCCGTTTAAAGCACATATGTCAGAGTCAAGGCCCGCGGGCCACATCCGGCCCGCAAGAAGGTTTTTTACGGCCCCTGGGATGATCTTGATTTATTATTAGAACCGGCCCGCAGCAAGCCGGCAGCCCGCAGATCTTTTACACGCACCAATACTACATTTCCCACAATGCAAAGGTGACGCACCGAGCAGTAGGCTGCTTCATTTCAATATTTATTGGCACAGCAGTCGTCAGCATCACAGTAAAATTAACTTTCAGATACCCATCAAAAATGGCAAAACGGAAGGTGGATACTGAGAACCGGGGGTTTCAAACAAGGTGGGAGTCGGAGTATATGTTCACGAAGGTAGCTGGAAAACCTGTGTGTCTTCTGTGTGGAGAAAGTGTGGCGGTACTGAAAGAGTATAATCTGAGACGACATTATGAAACGAAACACGCGGACAAAAACAAGAATATGGACATGGAACAAAGGCTACAAAAGGCAGAGGAATTAAAACGAGGCCTCAAATCTCGACAGGCTCTGTTCAAAAAAGCCAAATCACAAGGCCAGGCTGCTGTCAAGGCCAGTTTTATTTTGGCAGAAGAGATCGCTAAATCAGCCCGGCCATTTACGGAGGGGGATTTCATCAAAAACTGCATGATTAAAGTTTGTGACGAAGTTTGCCCAGAAAAAAGGCAACTCTTTTTAAATGTGAGTCTGAGCAGAAACACCATTGCCGAGAGAGTAGACCAGTTGTCGATCAATCTAAAAGAGCAGCTTGTGAAAAAGGGAAAAGATTTTATTGCATATTCCTTGGCTGTGGATGAGAGCACCGACATTTCTGACATTGCCCAGTTGTCAATTTTCATCCGCGGAGTGGACTCCAACCTAAGCGTGACAGAGGAGTTTTTGGCTTTACGTCCTATGCATGGCACAACTACGGGGCATGATTTGTATGAAGAGGTGTCAAGATGTGTAAATGAGATGGAGCTGCCTTGGGAAAAACTCGTGGGTTTGACAACCGACGGAGCACCTGCGATGTGTGGACACAGGAGCGGACTGGTGGCGAAGATACGGGAAAAGATGCAAGAGGAAAACGCGACAGGTGAGCTGACAGCTTATCATTGTATCATACACCAGGAAGCGTTGTGCGGTAAAGCCTTGAAAATGGAGCATGTAATGAGCATCATCACGCGCACAGTTAACTTTATCAGAGCCAAAGGTTTGAATCACCGCCAGTTCAAGGCATTTCTGACGGAGTTAGAAACGGAGCATGGTGATTTGCCTTATCACACAGAGGTGCGATGGCTAAGCCAGGGAAAGGTGCTTCAAAGATGTTTCGAGCTTCGTGAGGAGATTTGTCTGTTCTTGGACAGCAAAGGGAAAGACACAACACAACTCCGAGACGAAATGTTTCTGTGTGAAATGGCTTTTCTGTGTGACATTACGAGTCATCTGAATGCAATAAACTTGCAGCTGCAGGGTCGGGATCGTGTCATCTCTGATATGTACAGTACAGTGAAGGCATTTAAAACCAAACTGACTCTGTGGGAGACGCAGATGCGGAAAGAAAATTTGAGCCACTTTCCCAGCTGCCAGACCATGAAAGAGAAGCTCTCTACCAGTGCGTTCCCGAGCACACAGTTGGCTGATAAAATAGGTATGCTTGCCGCTGACTTTCGACGCCGATTTGCTGACTTTGAAGCACAAAAAAGCAGGTTGGAACTGCTCGGTAACCCATTTGCTGTTGACGTGGAAAGCTCACCACCAAACCTCCAAATGGAGTTGATTGACCTCCAATGCAATGATGCACTGAGGGCAAAATATGCGGCAGTGGGTGCTGCGGAGTTCGCCCGTTTCCTCCCCGGCACAATGCCCCAGCTGCGCATCCAGGCTGCTCAAACGTTGTCTATGTTTGGCAGCACATAACAGTTGTTCACACAGGTTTCTTTGATGAACCTGAACAAAACATCACACAGAAGTCGACTTACTGCTGAACACCTCCACTCAATTCTGAGGATTTCTTCAGCTCAGAGCCTTACCCCAAACATTGATGAACTTGTGGAAAAGATGGGACACCACCAAGTATCACCCTCAACCTCAAACAAGTGAACATTACTGTGCAATCACATATTTAGAGTTTTTACTCAGTTCAAGTTTAAAAGTTAAAATTTAATATTTGTTTTCACTGCATGTTACTTCTCCTTAAACAAAGTGTTGTTTTTGATTAATAGATTTTTGCACTTTATTTTTTTGTATTTCAATCCAATTATATTTTAAAAATATTTCAGTTGAGTGGATGATAGAAAATTGCTATTATTGTTTTTTCTTTGAAGTAAATTTAGCCCACTTTTGCTAAAATAGAAAATATAGTCTACTGATGGTGCCTTGAATACCGGTTTCTTTCATTTAATGTTCATGTTATGGGGATATTTATATAAAGGAAATTTGTCTTTTGTGTCTGTTGAAAATTAAAGATTACTGACAGAGCCATAAGAAAATATTGCTTTATTTATCTGATCATATTGTAATATATTTGTTAGGTTTTCAGTAGGTTCAATTAGGTTCACTAGACTATATGCGTCATTTAAAAATTTTTCAATGAACATTCGAACAGTCCGGCCCTCGTCTTGTAGCTGATTTTTTTATTTGGCCCTCCGTCCATTTGACTTTGACACCCCTGGTTTAAAGTGATGGAGGACGATTTTTTGTATTTTTATGAGCATGGCTTTATTTCCATCACAGCATATCGGATGACTGTCATTCACATTCCATTCACCCAGCGCAATGTAATGGCGATAGGTTTAGGCTACTTCATGACACAAAAATTGTCCTTAGACCCATCATGAGGTTGCTGCAACCTAGCCTATAAATGTGCACACAGGTCGAGAGAAAAATTTGAGTAATGAAGGTAACAGACAGTGACACATTCAATACCGCCTTGCACAATCTTGCCTGCACTTAGCTAAACTAGGATGTAATCATTAGTCCAACAGTTGCAAACAAGTTTCTATTGGACAAATGCAGGTATGTTTATCCGTTTCATTCCATTTAAGAAACATTTTTCAACAGAATCGGTGGAATGAATAAACCCCTGACTACACACAAACACAGTTCACTTTCATAGCAGCCACATACAAACAGCACGATCACTTTGCTCATCGTATAATTCCTTCTCACATCTACGCGATCTCCTCCTCTCACCTTATTATCCCTTCGCTTGTCAGTGCATAATACATCAGCTGTCTGTGACCAGCCGAAAAAAGCCTTTCCAAGGCAAATCATCATATCATAACAGCTAACCGCTACACACAGCCTACATCCTTGTCACCATTTTATCTAAATTCATAGTCAACATAGCTACTAGAACTAATGCGTTAATAAACCCGCTACAATCATGCAGTACAGTGTAGGATTGACACTATTTCGTTCACTGGTCAATTGTTTGTTTGATAGGCTGTTTGTCGACTGAGATTTCTTTAGTCGAGCAGTAGCAAAAAATGTGTGTACAAGACACACGTCTGATTCGCACCTGTCTCAGTGGACTTGTGGAGGCCATTGGGATGGCACAATCCATCACTCTATGACGTGCTACTGAAATTGTATATGGTTATATTACGTAAGAACAATGGCGCAACACTACCAAAAATAACATTATTTTATAAAAAATGTCTTTCTCCCGCATTGGATAGTGGTCGCTGTCCGTGGTTCTGAAACACATCAGTGCGCTGTTGAATTGGCGCCTTTCCTAGACCATGTTGCTATGTGCATAATGGCAAAGATGACCAGCATATTGGTGTTGAGAAAAAACGTGGTGGAGGCAGCAGCGGAGTTAAGAGACGAGAAAACGGCCCTTGCCTTAATTGTGTAAGAAAAGTGATGCGAGGAAACCTTCTTAATTAGGTCTATAATCAAAAGCCTAACTGTTAAATGTGCCTGGCTTTATACAGTTGAAGTTGAAGGTTTACATACACTTATGTTGGAGTCATTAAAACTCATTTTTCAGCCACTCCACACATTTTTTGTTAACAAACTATAGTTTTGGCAAGTCGGTTAGGACATCGACTTTGTGCATGACACAAGTCATTTTTCCAACAATTGTTTACAGAATGGTTATTTCACTTATAATTCACTATCACAATTCCAGTGGGTCAGAAGTTTACATACACTAAGTTGACTGTGCCTTTAAACAGCGTGGAAAATTCCAGAAAATGATGTCATGGCTTTAGAAGCTTCAGATAGGCTAATTGCCATCATTTGAGTCAATTGGAGGTGTACCTGTGGATGTATTTCAAGGCCTACCTTTAAACTTAGTGCCTCTTTGCTTGACATCATGGGAAAATCAAAAGAAATCAGCCAAGACCTCGGAAAAAGAATTGTAGACATCCACAAGTCTGGTTCATCCTTGGGAACAATTTCCAAATGCCTGCTGGTACCACGTTCATCTGTTCAAACACCATGGGACCACGCAGCCGTCATACCGCTCAGGAAGGAGACACGTTCTGTCTCCTAGAGATGAACGTACTTTGGTGTGAAAAGTGCAAATCAATCCCAGAACAGCAAAGGACCTTGTGAAGATGCTGGAGGAAACAGGTGCAAAAGTATCTATATCCACAGTAAAATGAGTCCTACATCGACATAACCTGAAAGGCCACTCAGCAAGGAAGAAGCCACTGCTCCAAAACCACCATAAAAAAGCCAGACTATGGTTTGCAGCTGCACATGGGGACAAAGATCGTACTTTGTGGAGAAATGTCTTCTGGTCTGATGAAACAAAAATAGAACTGTTTGGCCATAATGACCATCGTTATGTTTGGAGGAAAAAGGGGGATGCTTGCAAGCCGAAGAACACCATCCCAACCGTGAAGCATGAGGGTGGCAGCATCATGTTGTGGGGGTGCTTTGCTGCAGGAGGGATTGGTGCACTTCACAAAATAGATGGCATCATGAGGGGAAATTATGTTGATATATTGAAGCAACAGCTCAAGACATCAATAAGGAAGTTAAATCTTGGTCGCAAATGGGTCTTCCAAATGGACAATGACCCCAAGCATACTCCCAAAGTTGTGGCAAAATGGCTGAAGGACAACAAAGTCAAGGTATATGAGTGGCCATCACAATGCTCTGACCTCAATCCTATAGACAATTTGTGGGCAGAACTGAAAAACCGTGTGCGAGCAAGGAGGCCTACAAACCTGACTCAGTTACACCAGCTCCGTCAGGAGGAATGGGCCAACTTATTGTGGGAAGCTTGTGGAAGGCTACCCAAAACATTTGACCCAAGTTAAACCATTTAAAGGCAATGCTACCAAAATACTAATTGAGTGTATGTAAAATTCTGACCCACTGGGAATATGATGAAATAAATAAAAGCTGAAATAAATCATTCTCTCTACTATTATTCTGACATTTCACATTCTTAAAATAAAGTGGTGATCCTAACTGACCTAAGACAGGGAATTTTTACTAGGATTAAATGTCAGGAATTGTGAAAAACTGAGTTGAAATGTATTTCGCTAAGGTGTATGTAAACTTCTGACTTCAACTGTAAATCATCCATATGTATCTACAGCAATAAGACAGATCTTGCTTTTGTTGCCTGTTTGAGTGTTTGTTTAATAGCCTACTGATTCCGTGAGCACCAAGACTCACACAACCACAACAAGTTAGTACATTTGTGAAACTGTTTATCCATGCCGTAATAAAGTCTTTACACTTTATATTCGATAGAACGGTGCCTCGTATTATTTATAATTAATTTTGTGTTGTTTACATTGTTCCAAATTGTCCGAAAAACAATATCGATAATAATAGTAACCCTTCTTTTTCTTGATCTCCTTATTGTTATTACTATTATTGTTATGATCATCATTATAATAATAAATGTCATTATCATTAGTAGGCTTAGTATGGCAGCCTTGTATAACCACCATCGAGCTGTAGGTCTAAGAACGCATCCTGTTTAGTCTTGTCATGACGTTGGCCTGGGAGGTAGGTTTATGACAGTCATAAATACCTCTTCCCCCCTTTTTCCTCTCTCTACCCTACTGAGGTTACATTTGCAAAACCCTTGGTTAACAGAGATTCTGGGAACATCAGAAGGTGGGGGGAAATGAACTATATTCTGGCAATCCGATCAATTGAACATATGCGGTTGTACTTAATTAATATGATGTCAGTTCGATTGTCATCTGAGACATTCTCATCAATGATAAGATGACAAACTCTACAGTGGAAAGTCTACACCTCAGAGTTATCGGATTCACATATAATTGTTGTTCAATTTAAATGTTTGAATATGAAATTATTCATGATGGGATGAAATGTGATTTTAGCTTCTAAAATGTGAGATTTTCATAAGATAGGGGGCTCTGCTCAAATCAGTGGCTCACCCCTGTGAAGGGACATAAAACTTTTCAAACACGCCCTCCTTTCCCTTCCTATATAAGCCCTTGATGACAATATAACCTCCTGTTCCGAAGATGTGAGGACAACAGTCCGATGTCAGAATGGTTCAGATAATAACTACAGAACGAAGCCAACATCAGCGTGAGCTTTGGTTGCGAATGGTATGAACTTTGAACTCTTATTCACTACAGAAGTGATACCTCCTAGCCGTTGAGTTAGCAACAGCAGATGCAAACGAGAATTAGGAAGGAACAGACAGAGTATCCCGTCTATAAAACAACGACGTTACTACAACGTATCCACTTGACCACCAGAGACATTCTTCAAAGGACTCGGTTGGGCAACACGGCCTTCCATCTACCACCAACCTACTGAAGCGCAGCTCAGAGTAAATATTTATTGCATTTTCCTTTTCCAAATGGGCGGTAATTTAGAATGCATAGGATACTGTATTTACGATAGCACAGCTTCTTCCCTTTGTTCCTCATTCTTCCAGCTCTTTCACTCAAACCCAGACCCTTTTCTTTTGTGTAACAAGCTGTCATATCTGTTCCGCCCGCTAGGGACGTTATGTGTAATCAAGTTATGATTTAAATATGTGTATGTGTAATTCTGTGTGATTAGTTGGGTTTAATTACTTATTTACTAAATACCTAATTTTGTATTGCTGATTCAACTTGTTAGCCAGGGTTCATGCAGATAACTAAGAATTTACAACTTTCAGATGAGACTAAATTAAGATGATGATTAATATTGACTGCTATTGATGTAAAATACTACTAGGTCTTTAAGAGTTTATTCGGAAGATAACAGCTCTATAAATATTATTTTGTGGTGCCCGACTCTAGTTAATTACATTTACATCATCATCTCAATCAGGTAATATTAATGACGGAGAAATTATTTTATTGAATAGCATGTCATATCACTTAATCCGGCATAGCCAAAGACACGACAGTCTTAATACATTAACTTACTTAGGCATATATTTCAATACTTCTATAGGCTACTGTACTGTATCAATCTATAATTCATTTGTTCATGTCATCACACAGCATACGAGTCATTCATGATTTGAAAAGCAATCAAGTATTTTAGTTTTAAAATAACAAAGCGACACTTAAATGATTAGCACAAGCAATAAATAAACCGTTCCAATTCGGAAATTGCATTCAAAAATGTATTCAACTGCTTTTAGTCTTTGCTGTAATAAAGGCTTTACAAAAAAATATCACAACAGACTCTGGTACACTTATCATTTATTTAGTGTTGTTTAGATTGTTCCAAACGGTCAGAAAAATGATATTGTAACCTAACACATAATATGCACACAGCATTTGCTCCTTACCTTCTTTTTATTGATCTCCAGTAAATTTATTCCACACGTCAGACTTCCCCTTTACCTCCTGAGAAACCAGTAAACATTCACCCCGTTTTGAGTTTATTTGTTATGACCTCTGCATCCATTTTAGGGAATTTCTTTCCTAAACAAATGAGGAATTTCGATAACAGAACTTTTCAGTCAGAAATGGCTGTAATTATGTTACATCTTCAGCAAAAGGGACAGCGCGATAAACACTGTTGATGTTCTGTGGTGGTCGCTGCAGCAGGGAGGAGAGAGAGACAACGGGTGCTAGTCTCACAGTCACCCACTGTCATTTTTTTTTACGCAGCGCAGTCGGGGACAGACCTAGTACAGTGTACATTCAGCAAGTAGTTTAGCAGTTACAACGAAATATAGCTCTCTCTTGCTTCTGCTTCATTTTTGAAGAAATGAATTTGTTCAAAACTGTTCAAGTATTGTCTTTCTCTGTCTTTGAGTCAACTACTCACCATATTGTATGCACTGCAGTGCTAGCTAGTAGTAGCTTCTACTATCAGTAATATATTCATTCTGTGATCCTTTGATTCGGTGGACAACATGTTAGTTCATGCTGCAAGAGCTCTGATAGGTTGGAGGACGTTCTCCGTAAGTTGTCAGAATTACTGTGTAAGTCTATGGAAGGGGGTGAGAACCATGATCCTCCTAGGTTTTGTATTGAAGTCAATGTACCCAGAGGACAGAAACTAGCTGTCCGGGGGATCACGTGACCCTTGAACGAGATGGCCGCATGAACTAAGAGCTCCGCACAAGTAGTTTCCAATTCCTAATCTTACCTCCACTCCAAGTTCACACTCATTTAGCTTTAGTAAGAAAAAGTAATGGCGGCTACAAAAGGCGACACTACAGGTGACATTTTTACCCGGACTCGAGTATTAGCGACGGAAAAAGCCTCCAAGAAGAAGCTAGTTTAAGAAAAAACTAGCGCCATTAGCCAGGAGCAAGAGAACCCGCTCCCCCACGAGGCACAACGAATGCCAACCTCGCACTCTGTCAAAGACATCCTTTCTGAGTTGAGATCCCAACGTACAGAACTAAACAATAAATTAGATGCCATTAATTCTCAGCTCAGTGCGATAGGGGGCAAGGTGACAATCCTGGAAAACGCTTTGCCTGACATCAACAACAAGATAACCATAAACGCGGGGCGCCTGGACGAGGCAGAGGGGCGAATCCTATCCATGGAAAACTTATTGACAGATGCCATGGAAACAATAGCATATGCTAAAAAGAAAATCGAGCATCTGGAAGAGAAAACAGAGGACCTGGAAAACAGGGGGCGAAGGAATAATTGTGTTCTATTCAATCTGGGCGAAAAAGAAGAGGGAAACATGCCACTGATCCGCTCCCTGCAAGACAAACTTCCCGAGTGGCTCCACCTGCCCACCGACAGGCCCATAGAACTAGAGAGAGCTCACCGAGCACTGAGGCCCCCACCAGCAGCCAGACAACCACCGCGCCCAATCACCATACGTTTCCTGAGATTCACCGACAAGGAACGAGTCCTACAGGCGGCGAAAAACAACACCATCACAGTGGGAAATGCCAAACTCGCTTTACACCAGGACCTGTCTGCTGGAATACGCCGAAAGCGCCGAGAATTTGACGAAGTGAAGAAATACTCCATTGGCCGAGGCATCTTCAGGGGATTCAAATACCCAAACGAGCTCAGGATTCTTCACCAAGTGCGACACTTCAAAACTCCCGAAGAGGCTAAACGTTTTTTGAAAGACAATACTGGCCAATGAGAAACAGACCAATGACTAAATGCAATTAATGCCATTACTAAAGGAGGTAAGACGACATATAGCCGATATCCAGAGATCCACCCCCTAAATGTCATTATAGCCGTCCAATTTATATTTATTGTCCTTTAACTGAGAGGGATGGGCTGTATAGCCTAACCTAGGCCTACTAATGTTTCAGCCTACTTTTATTTCCCTGTTTTTTTTGTTGTTGCTATTATTACCTGGGGTTCCCTATGTCCCTTGGGGGAGGCATATGTAGGCTGGGCTATTGATTTTATTTTTCTCCCCTCTTTTACTGTGGTCTGGACGAGGGCAACTATGTTATTTACTCAATGCGGGGTGGAGAGGATGAGGCATTTCTTTGGTGGGGAGAGGGAGACGTTGTGCGTTGCTAACTGTTCCCGGTTTTTGTTTTATTCGGAACACAGAATTGAGACTGAGCGGGGGGGGGTGTAATAGATCCAACGGGATGTGTCGAGTTGTTTGGGAACTCGGCTGGGGTGTTCAGAGATTATTATTTTATGTACACCATTTATTTTCTTTTTATGTGAACGCAGCTGTAATTACTATCCACTTTTAACCAGCGATGACTTGCACTAAAGTTCGATTACTGCTCGATGACGATGACTAGTACCTTAAATCTATTGACATGGAACTGCCATGGTCTAGGGCATGCAATAAAATGGAAAAAGATACTATGTGCTCTAAAAAAGGAAAAAGCAGACATTGCGCTATTACAAGAGACACACCTCTGTGATGCTGAACATGCCAAACTCCGCAGAGCTTGGGTGGGACAGGTGTATGTCTCATCTTTCAAATCAAACAGTAGAGGCACAGCCATACTTATCCATAAAAATGTTCCATTCATAATTGACAAAAACATATCTGATCCGGAGGGGAGATTTATTTTGATAACTGGGTCACTATATGGTCAACCAATTACTATATTAAACATATACGCCCCTAACACAGATACTCCTGCCTTCATGTAAAAAATTATAACCCTGTTCAATGAGCATTGTGTCTCCTTTGGCGTGGTGGCCGGAGATTTTAATTGTACCCTTAACCCAACCCTAGACAAATCATCTCAAGTCCCCACCACAAATCCTAGATCTGCAAAGATGTTGAACTCTCTTACTAAAGAGATGGGACTGATAGATATCTGGAGAGAGAATAATAGCTCATCTATGGACTATACATACTACTCTAATGTCCATTACACCTACTCCCGTATAGATTACATTTTTATCCCAAAGAGTTTCATAAATTCAGCCACATGTACAATCGGACCCATAGCACTTTCAGATCACGCCTTTGTCCACCTCTACTTCGACCTCTGCAAAAACATCCCGAGGTCAAAGAGCTGGAAATTCAACACCTCCATGCTATCAAATGACGAGTTCCATACATTGGTAACTACATGGATAGACAACTACACACAAGACAATAAAGACTCTCCTGTTTCTCCGGCCACAATGTGGGACGCTGCTAAAGCCACACTAAGAGGTCATCTAATTGCATATGCTTCCTCTAAGAAAAAAGCAATGGAAGCACACAGGCTAGATCTTGAGAGGGAGCTGGAATGCTGTGAAAAAATACATAAACAATCCCTAGACAGTTCAATATGGGCCCAAATTTTATTAAATGGATCAAATCACTATACTCTCATCCAAATGCCATGGTGACTACTAATGGACTGAACTCTGACAGATTCCCTCTGGAACGGGGCACAAGACAAGCTCGCTGTCCCCGCTGCTCTACTTGTTGGGGGCGGAGCCTCTGGCAGAGCTGATAAGGAGCAATCCAAGTATTATGGGTGTTTCTGCAGGTGGCCTGCAGCACAAGATTTCGCTTTACGCGGATGATGTCTTGCTCTACATATCCAACCCTGAGAAATCCCTCCCTCTCATTTTTTTTTTTTTGAATTTTACCCCTTTTTCTCCCCAATTTCGTAGTATCCAATTGTTGTAGTAGCTACTATCTTGTCTCATTGCTACAACTCCCGTACGGGCTCGGGAGAGACGAAGGTTGAAAGTCATGCGTCCTCCGATACACAACCAACCAAGCCGCTGCTTCTTTAACACAGTGCAGAGAGCGAGAGAGCGAGCGCGACAGAGAGCGAGAGAGCGAGCGCGACAGAGAGAGAGAGAGCGAGCTCGACAGAGAGAGAGAGCGAGCGCGACAGAGAGAGAGAGCGAGCGCGACAGAGAGAGAGAGCGAGCGCGACAGAGCGAGCGCGACAGAGAGAGAGAGAGCGAGCGCGACAGAGAGAGAGAGAGAGCGAGCGCGACAGAGAGAGAGAGAGAGCGACAGAGAGAGAGAGAGCGACAGAGAGAGAGAGCGCGACAGAGAGAGAGAGCGCGACAGAGAGAGAGAGCGCGACAGAGAGAGAGAGCGCGACAGAGAGAGAGAGCGCGACAGAGAGAGAGAGAGCGACAGAGAGAGCGAGAGCGACAGAGAGAGAGCGCGACAGAGAGAGCGCAACAGACAGAGAGAGCGCGACAGAGAGAGAGAGAGCGCGACAGAGCGCGACAGAGAGAGAGAGCGCGACAGAGAGAGAGAGAGCGCGACAGAGAGAGAGAGAGCGCGACAGAGAGAGAGAGAGCGCGACAGAGAGAGAGCGCGACAGAGAGAGCGCGCGACAGAGAGAGAGCTCTTTGAATTTTACCCCTTTTTCTCCCCAATTTCGTAGTATCCAATTGTTGTAGTAGCTACTATCTTGTCTCATTGCTACAACTCCCGTACGGGCTCGGGAGAGACGAAGGTTGAAAGTCATGCGTCCTCCGATACACAACCAACCAAGCCGCTGCTTCTTTAACACAGTGCAGAGAGCGAGAGAGCGAGCGCGACAGAGAGCGAGAGAGCGAGCGCGACAGAGAGAGAGAGAGCGAGCGCGACAGAGAGAGAGAGAGCGAGCTCGACAGAGAGAGAGAGCGAGCGCGACAGAGAGAGAGAGCGAGCGCGACAGAGAGAGAGAGCGAGCGCGACAGAGCGAGCGCGACAGAGAGAGAGAGAGCGAGCGCGACAGAGAGAGAGAGAGAGCGAGCGCGACAGAGAGAGAGAGAGAGCGACAGAGAGAGAGAGAGCGACAGAGAGAGAGAGCGCGACAGAGAGAGAGAGCGCGACAGAGAGAGAGAGCGCGACAGAGAGAGAGAGCGCGACAGAGAGAGAGAGCGCGACAGAGAGAGAGAGAGCGACAGAGAGAGCGAGAGCAACAGAGAGAGAGCGCGACAGAGAGAGCGCAACAGACAGAGAGAGCGCGACAGAGAGAGAGAGCGCGACAGAGCGCGACAGAGAGAGAGAGAGCGCGACAGAGAGAGAGAGAGCGCGACAGAGAGAGAGAGAGCGCGACAGAGAGAGAGAGAGCGCGACAGAGAGAGAGCGCGACAGAGAGAGAGCGCGACAGAGAGAGAGCGCGACAGAGAGAGAGCGCGACAGAGAGAGAGCGCGACAGAGAGAGAGCGCGACAGAGAGAGAGCGCGACAGAGAGAGAGAGAGCGCGGCAGAGAGAGAGAGAGAGAGCGACAGAGAGAGAGAGAGAGCGACAGAGAGAGAGAGAGAGCGCGACAGAGAGAGAGAGCGCGACAGAGAGAGAGAGCGCGACAGAGAGAGAGAGCGCGACAGAGAGAGCACGACAGAGAGAGAGAGCGCGACAGAGAGAGAGAGAGAGAGCGACAGAGAGAGAGAGAGAGAGCGACAGAGAGAGAGAGAGAGAGAGCGACAGAGAGAGAGAGAGAGAGAGCGACAGAGAGAGAGCGACAGAGAGAGAGAGAGAGCGACAGAGAGAGAGAGAGAGCGACAGAGAGAGAGCGACAGAGAGAGAGAGAGAGCGACAGAGAGAGAGAGAGCGACAGAGAGAGAGAGAGAGCGACAGAGAGAGAGAGCGACAGAGAGAGAGAGAGAGCGACAGAGAGAGAGCGCGACAGAGAGAGAGAGAGCGCGACAGAGCGCGACAGAGAGAGAGAGCGCGACAGAGAGAGAGAGAGCGCGACAGAGAGAGAGAGAGCGCGACAGAGAGAGAGAGAGCGCGACAGAGAGAGAGCGCGACAGAGAGAGCGCGCGACAGAGAGAGAGCTCTTTGAATTTTACCCCTTTTTCTCCCCAATTTCGTAGTATCCAATTGTTGTAGTAGCTACTATCTTGTCTCATTGCTACAACTCCCGTACGGGCTCGGGAGAGACGAAGGTTGAAAGTCATGCGTCCTCCGATACACAACCAACCAAGCCGCTGCTTCTTTAACACAGTGCAGAGAGCGAGAGAGCGAGCGCGACAGAGAGCGAGAGAGCGAGCGCGACAGAGAGAGAGAGAGCGAGCTCGACAGAGAGAGAGAGCGAGCGCGACAGAGAGAGAGAGCGAGCGCGACAGAGAGAGAGAGCGAGCGCGACAGAGCGAGCGCGACAGAGAGAGAGAGAGCGAGCGCGACAGAGAGAGAGAGAGAGCGAGCGCGACAGAGAGAGAGAGAGAGCGAGCGCGACAGAGAGAGAGAGAGAGCGACAGAGAGAGAGAGAGCGACAGAGAGAGAGAGCGCGACAGAGAGAGAGAGCGCGACAGAGAGAGAGAGCGCGACAGAGAGAGAGAGCGCGACAGAGAGAGAGAGCGCGACAGAGAGAGAGAGAGCGACAGAGAGAGCGAGAGCAACAGAGAGAGAGCGCGACAGAGAGAGCGCAACAGACAGAGAGAGCGCGACAGAGCGCGACAGAGAGAGAGAGAGCGCGACAGAGAGAGAGAGAGCGCGACAGAGAGAGAGAGAGCGCGACAGAGAGAGAGAGAGCGCGACAGAGAGAGAGAGAGCGCGACAGAGAGAGAGCGCGACAGAGAGAGAGCGCGACAGAGAGAGAGCGCGACAGAGAGAGAGCGCGACAGAGAGAGAGCGCGACAGAGAGAGAGCGCGACAGAGAGAGAGAGAGAGCGCGGCAGAGAGAGAGAGAGAGAGCGACAGAGAGAGAGAGAGAGCGACAGAGAGAGAGAGAGAGCGCGACAGAGAGAGAGAGCGCGACAGAGAGAGAGAGCGCGACAGAGAGAGAGAGCGCGACAGAGAGAGCACGACAGAGAGAGAGAGCGCGACAGAGAGAGAGAGAGAGAGCGACAGAGAGAGAGAGAGAGAGCGACAGAGAGAGAGAGAGAGAGAGCGACAGAGAGAGAGAGAGAGAGAGCGACAGAGAGAGAGCGACAGAGAGAGAGAGAGAGCGACAGAGAGAGAGAGAGAGCGACAGAGAGAGAGCGACAGAGAGAGAGAGAGAGCGACAGAGAGAGAGAGAGCGACAGAGAGAGAGAGAGAGCGACAGAGAGAGAGAGCGACAGAGAGAGAGAGAGCGACAGAGAGAGAGCGCGACAGAGAGAGCGCGACAGACAGAGAGAGAGAGCGCGACAGAGAGAGAGAGAGAGCGCGACAGAGAGAGAGAGAGCGCGACAGAGAGAGAGAGCGCGACAGAGAGAGAGCGCGACAGAGAGAGAGAGAGCGAGACAGAGAGAGAGAGAGCGCGACAGAGAGAGAGAGAGCGCGACAGAGAGAGAGAGAGCGCGACAGAGAGAGAGAGAGCGACAGAGAGAGAGAGAGAGCGACAGAGAGAGAGAGAGAGCGACAGAGAGAGAGAGAGAGCGACAGAGAGAGAGCGCAACAGACAGAGAGAGCGCGACAGACAGAGAGAGAGAGCGCGACAGAGAGAGAGAGAGCGCGACAGAGAGAGAGAGAGCGCGACAGAGAGAGAGAGAGCGCGACAGAGAGAGAGAGAGCGCGACAGAGAGAGAGAGAGCGCGACAGAGAGAGAGAGCGCGACAGAGAGAGAGCGCGACAGAGAGAGTGCGCGACAGAGAGAGAGCGCGACAGAGAGAGAGCGCGACAGAGAGAGAGAGCGCGACAGAGAGAGAGCGCGACAGAGAGAGAGCGCGACAGAGAGAGAGCGCGACAGAGAGAGAGCGCGACAGAGAGAGAGAGAGCGCGACAGAGAGAGAGAGAGCGCGACAGAGAGAGAGAGAGCGCGACAGAGAGAGAGAGAGCGCGACAGAGAGAGAGAGAGCGACAGAGAGAGAGAGCGCGACAGAGCACGACAGAGAGAGAGAGCGCGACAGAGAGAGCGCGACAGAGAGAGAGAGCGCGACAGAGAGAGAGAGAGAGAGAGAGCGACAGAGAGAGAGAGAGCGACAGAGAGAGAGAGCGACAGAGAGAGAGAGAGAGCGACAGAGAGAGAGAGAGAGAGAGAGTGACAGAGAGAGAGAGAGAGAGAGAGCGACAGAGAGAGAGAGAGAGCGACAGAGAGAGAGAGAGAGCGACAGAGAGAGAGAGAGCGACAGAGAGAGAGAGAGCGACAGAGAGAGAGAGAGCGACAGAGAGAGAGAGAGCGACAGAGAGAGAGAGAGAGAGCGAGCGACAGAGAGAGAGAGAGAGAGCGAGCGACAGAGAGAGAGAGAGAGAGCGACAGAGAGAGAGAGAGAGCGACAGAGAGAGAGAGAGCGCAACAGAGAGAGAGAGAGCGCGACAGAGAGAGAGAGAGCGCGACAGAGAGAGAGAGAGCGCGACAGAGAGAGAGAGAGCGCGACAGAGAGAGAGCGACAGAGAGAGAGAGAGCGCGACAGAGAGAGAGAGAGCGCGACAGAGAGAGAGAGAGCGCGACAGAGAGAGAGAGAGCGCGACAGAGAGAGAGAGCGCGACAGAGAGAGAGAGAGAGAGCGACAGAGAGAGAGAGAGAGAGAGCGACAGAGAGAGAGAGAGAGAGAGCGACAGAGAGAGAGAGAGAGAGCGACAGAGAGAGAGAGAGCGACAGAGAGAGAGAGAGAGAGCGACAGAGAGAGAGAGAGAGAGCGACAGAGAGAGAGAGAGAGCGACAGAGAGAGAGAGAGCGACAGAGAGAGAGAGAGAGCGACAGAGAGAGAGAGAGAGCGACAAAGAGAGAGAGAGCGCGACAGAGAGAGAGAGAGAGCGACAGAGAGAGAGAGAGCGCGACAGAGAGAGAGAGAGCGCGACAGAGAGAGAGAGAGAGCGACAGAGAGAGAGAGAGAGCGACAGAGAGAGAGAGAGAGCGACAGAGAGAGAGAGAGAGCGACAGAGAGAGAGAGAGCGCGACAGAGAGAGAGAGAGCGCGACAGAGAGAGAGAGAGCGACAGAGAGAGAGAGAGCGACAGAGAGAGAGAGAGAGCGACAGAGAGAGAGAGAGCGCGACAGAGAGAGAGAGCGCGACAGAGAGAGAGAGAGCGCGACAGAGAGAGAGAGAGAGCGACAGAGAGAGAGAGAGCGCGACAGAGAGAGAGAGAGCGCGACAGAGAGAGAGAGAGCGCGACAGAGAGAGAGAGAGCGACAGAGAGAGAGAGAGAGAGCGACAGAGAGAGAGAGCGACAGAGAGAGAGAGAGAGAGCGACAGAGAGAGCGACAGAGAGAGAGAGAGAGCGACAGAGAGAGAGAGAGAGCGACAGAGAGAGAGAGAGAGCGACAGAGAGAGAGAGAGCGCGACAGAGAGAGAGAGAGAGCGTGCCCTGGAGAATAATCGGTGAGTTTCTTTTTCAGGGAATCTCTCTCTGTTTCCAGCAGCACTGTGCAGCAGAGAGGAGCAGAGATCAACTGGAGTCGAGAAGAGCAGAGCAGAGCCTAGAGGAGCAGGTCACCCTCTGTGCACACAGAGTCACATGGCCCAAACAAGTGGGAGAGGGGAGAAACACAGAGGGATAGAAAGAGGGACAGAGACACAAGTGTAGCAGCAACAAGAGAGAGAGAATAGGGTGAGAGAGAATAAAAGAGGGATAGTGCGAATGAGAGGGATATAGAAAGAGAAGTGAACAAGAGAAAGACAGAAAGAGGGGGTCGATAGAAAAAGGGAGAATGGTTTACTAAAGTAAGAGAATGAGAGCGAGGTAGAGGGCAAGCTAGATTGCTTCCTTTGGGACCATTGCTTATGAGATTTTACAGCTCTAGTCCTTTCATCAAACCTGGTGTTTGTTTGCACAGTGGTTTCTATGACAGTGCTTTTCTGTCTTCTGATGTTTTATGTTTTATGGTGCTCTGTTAGGAAGGGAGAGGAACGTACAACCAGCCTTACTGACGTTTGCATATGGACTGGGAGACATGAGGGTTTTGATGAGCTAGTCAAGATAGATGTTGAATAGAAAGAAAGGTCAATACAACACAATATAAAGTAGCTTGGGAGACATTTTGGGATTTTGGCTAGATTTATATCTAGCCAAAGAATGTATAAGAGACAGTTATTGGTTAAGTTCATGTTTCTTTGTATGTTACAATAAATTACATTGTTTCGATTATCTCATGCTTTTTTATAATTGAATACCGTCTCTTTAAGTGATCATGCAGCGGCTCATGCTCACTAATATGGGGTCAATGGGTTTCACGTTAGAACGCTAGCTGTAACTGTCACTTTGTCAGTTGAAGCTGAGCTGAGGAGCCATACGGTTTTCTGACCATGTCCTCATTTTTGATATCCCTGTAGAAATAATTCTACTTATCTGAAGATACTTACAATACCTTTAGTTTACATGAAGATCTGTAGATAACTGTACATACTGGAAACCTGTGGGATAAAGTATTTATTTTTTTACTCTTTACGCAGGAGTCTCTGGTCGTTTAACTAAAATGAGTGATGCACGGCTACCATACAGCCTCAAGCGAAACTATCACTGCACCTACATAAATGCTTAGCCTATAGGATCCGACAGTGAAAACTATGGCTATAGATAGTGATATAGCGAGTGAAAAGGATATGGCGTTGGGCAGGGGTACTCAAGTACTATATTGTCATTTATCAACCCCCACCTCCCAACCCAGTCGACCCTAAACTGTTCACACCCCCCTTGTTGCTGTAGAGAAAATGTTGCAATTTTTAAGGCAAATTTGGTACAATTCTACACATTTAGCATGGGACAGATACATTTTTATCTGTTTAAAAGCTAATTCCGAATTGACCCGGTTCTGGTCCGGATCCGGACCCGCCAGTTGTGTATGAGGGGCGTAGGGGCTAAAACGTACACGTTACTAGGACACCAGTGTTCTTCTCGTCTCATTCAGCAGCCACGCTGGCAAGCTAAGAGAAGGAGGACTGTGTCCACAAAATTAATTAGCCTATACACTCCAAACCATAACAGTCCACCCACTGTCAACAAAAACACATGACACTTAGAGAGAATGAAGCCTAGCCAAGCCCAGCCAAGCCCAGTCCAAGGTCCTCTCTCTCTGCCAGCACTACCTTACAGAGAATAGAAACGTTGCCTTGAGTCGACTACCATAAAGCTGTGTGTTGGGGAATTTAACTGTATATGAGCCCTATTCAATTATACTGTATTAGTTTATTTTGCACAGCACGTTGTGAGGTATGTTGACTATGCATTTGCCTATAGAGGTGTAGAAGGAGGTGACATGATTATTCATATGCTTGGAGCCGCTGGATGTGGCCATATTTGTTGTTGTGAGAAGTGGCCAAGGGGGCTCAGGGGACATGGTCCCACCACTGATCTAGGGACAGGAACTGAAGGACAGAAGGAAGAGAGAGAGGGAGAAAGATAGAGAGGAGACAGCACATAGGGGGCTTTCATTGTCACTACCACCACAGACGGACACACACTCCTCTACTTCCTAGCCTCACCCTTTCCTCATGCACAGTCTCTCACAACACAGTCCCTTTCTCTCTCTCCTCATCGATCTTCCTTTCAGTCTCCCTAATCAGGCCCCATTGTGGGCCTCTCCTAGCCTTGCCAGGACAGAGAATGGGGAGAGCGGGGACTCAGCGTGACCAAAACAACAACAACAACATGACCTACAGCTGCAGCCAATCCAAATCTCAAGAGACAAATAACGCCACAAACCAATCCCTGGGAAGAGAATCAAACACCAGCCAGAGGCTGCCAATGGAACAGTGGGGCTGGGAAGTGGAAATTAGCCATTTGGAGATCATTAAGATCAAACAGATGAAAAAGTGAATTTCTCCATCTAGATTCAGCTGCTGTTATACAACCAAGAGGACAGATATATTTCAAACAGTTTCTCCCTGCTGATAAACACATTTTAATGTTGTAGTTGGAAACTCAGTGTTCAGTCAGTGTTGCCAATTAGAGCTAATGCTAACATTGAATCAGCACTATTGAGAAATTGCAGTGAAAGAACATGAAACATGACAGTTTTACATGTTAAAGGGGAAGTCATTTCAGAAGCTTGTAGGATTCCTTACTTACCAACCACAGCTGCAAATCCCAATAAAACTACATCAGCTGTTCCTGACAACTTTGTGATCTCACTCTTTGTAGTCGATGTGATTATGACATTTAAACATTTTAACATTCACAAGGCCACCGGGCCAGGTGGTTTACCAGGACGAGTAATCAGAGCATGCGCTGATCAGCTGTCAAGTTTTTTCACTGACATTTTCAACCTGTCCAGGACCCTGTCTGTAATACCGACATGTTTCAAGCAGACCATCATAGTCCCTGTGCCCAAGGAAGCCAAAGTAACCTGCCTAAATGACTACCACCTCCCTCTGCAACTGGATCCTGGACTTCCTGACGTGCTGCCCGTAGGTGGTAAGAGTAGGCAACAACAAGTCTGCCACGCTGATCCTCAACACTGGGGCCCCTCAGGGGTGTGTACTTAGTCCCCTCCTGTACTCCATGTTCACTGCGTGGCCAAACACGACTCCAACACCATCATTAAGTTTGCTGACGACAACGATGAGGGAGGGAGTCAGAGACCTGGCAGTGTGGTGCCAGGACAACAACCTATCCCTCAAAGTGAGCAAGACAAAGGATCTGATTGTGGACTACAGGAAAAGGCGGGCCGAACAGGCCACCATTAACATCAACGGGGCCGTAGTGGAGCGGGTCGAGAGTTTCAAGTTCCTTGGTGTCCACATCACCAACGAACTATCATGGTCCAAACACACCAAGACAGTAGGGAAGACGCCATGACAAAACCTGTGCCCCTGCACCGGTACCCCCTGTATATAGCCTCGTTATTGTAATGTTAGTGTTATTTTTTGTATATTTTTTTTAAACTTTAGTTTATTTGGTAAATATTTTCTTTACTCTTCTTGAACTGCAAACT
Organism: Oncorhynchus mykiss; assembly: GCF_057628025.1. Taxonomy (NCBI): domain Eukaryota; kingdom Metazoa; phylum Chordata; class Actinopteri; order Salmoniformes; family Salmonidae; genus Oncorhynchus; species Oncorhynchus mykiss. The sequence continues at coordinate 33,010,796 of NC_143027.1, read as the reverse complement.
TGTAAAGTAAGTATTTCAAGGTCTACACTTTTTAAGTTAAGGAATTATGAATTAAGGAAATGAAACACTAGCCACTTTAAAATGTCTCCGTATCTTGTATTACTCATCTCATATGTGTAAACTGTACTCCCACACTATTCTACGGTATCTTAGTCACTTTAATTGTGTGTAAATATTGCATCACCCATCTCATATGTATTCTATACTCTGCCACTATCTTATTTTATTTACCTTTATTTAACTAGGCAAGTCAGTTCAAAGGCAAGTACAAATTCTTATTTTCAATGACTGCACTGAACAGTGGGTTAACTGCCTGTTCCAGGGCAGAACGACAGACCTTGTCAGCTCGGGGAGTTGAACTTGCAACCTTTCGGTTACTAGTCCAACTCTCTAACCACTAGGCTACCCTGCCGCCCATCTTAGTCCAATACCGCTCTGACATACACGTTCAAAAGTTTAGGGTCACTTAGAAATGTCCTTGTTTTTGAAAGAAAAGCTATTTTTTTGTCCATTAAAATAACATCAAATTGATCAGAATTACAGTGTAGACATTGTTAATGTTGTAAATGACTATTGTAGCTGGAAATGGCAGCACCTGCACCATTGAGAGCATCTTGACTGGCTGCATCATCACTTGGTATGACAATTGCTTGGCATCAGACCGCAGGGCGCTACAGAGGGTAGTGCGTACGGCCCATTATATCACTGGGGCTGAGCTCCCTGCCATCCAGGACCTCTATACCAGGCGGTGTCAGAGAAAGGCCCTACAAAATTGTCAAAGACTCCAGCCATCCAAGACCCCCCTTTGCACTAACTCTTTGGACTCACATACGCTGCTGCTACTGCTTATTATCCATCCTGTTGCCTCGTCACTTTACCACTACCCAAATGTACATATCTACCTCAATTACCTCGTACACCTGCACATTGACTCAGTACTGGTACCCCGTGTATATAGCCAAGTTATCGTTACTCATTGTGTATTTATTCCTCGTGTTATCTTTCTATATTTTTTTCCCTTTGTCTCTCTGCATTGTTGGGAATGGCTTGTAAGTAAGCATTTCACTGTTAGTCTACACCTGTTGTTTACGAAGCATGTATACTCAGGGAATTCTGTGATATTCTGTAAAGAGCTTTTTAAAGGGTTGTTCAAAGAAACTCAATTGGTGGCTCAGTTGTTAGAGCATAGCACAGTTGTTAGAGCATAGCACAGTTGGTAGAGCATGGTGCTTGTAACACCAGGGTTGTGGTATGTATGAAAGATGATGTAAGTCGCTCTAAGTACAGTTGTCGGAAGTTTACATACACTTAGGTTGGAGTCATTAAAACTAGTTTTTCAACCACTCCACAAATAACAGCAAAGGACCTTGTGAAGATGCTGGAGGAAACAGGTACAAAAGTATCTATATCCACAGTAAAACAAATCCTATATCAACATAACCTGAAAGGCCACTCAACAAGGAAGAAGCCACTGCTCCAAAACGGCCATAAAAAAACAAGACTACGGTTTGCAACTGCACATGGGGACAAAGATTGTACTTTTTCTGAGAAATGTCCTGTGGTCTGATCAAACAAAAATAGAACTGTTTGAACATCGTTATGTTTGGAGGAAAAAGGGGGAGGCTTGCAAGCCGAAGAACACCATCCCAACCGTGAAGCACGGGGGTGGCAGCATCATGTTGTGGGGGTGCTTTGCTGCAGGAAGGATTGGTGTACTTCACAAAATAGATGTTATCATGAGGGGGGAAAATGATGTGGATTTATTGAAGTAACATCTCAAGACATCAATCAGGAAGTTAAAGCTTGGTCGCAAATGGGTCTTCCAAATGGACAATGACCCCAAGCATACTTACAAAGTTGTGGCAAAAAGGTATTGGAGTGGCCATCAAAAAGCCCTGACCTCAATCCTATAGAAAATTTGTGGGCAGAAGTGAAAAAGCGTGTGCAAGCAAGGAGGCCTACACAACTGACTGTTTCACCAGCTCTGTCAGGAGGAATGGGCCAAAATACACCCAACTTATTGTGGGAAGCTTGTGGAAGGCTACCCAAAATGTTAAACCCAAGTTCAACAATTTAAAGGCAAATGGTCCCAAATACTAATTGAGTGTATATAAACTTCTGACCCACTGGGAATGTGATGGAAGAAATAAAATCTGAAATAAATCATTCTCTCTACTATTATTCTGACATTTCACATTCTTAAAATAAAGTGGTGATCTTAACTGACCTAAGACAGGTACTTTTTACTAGGATTATATGTCAGGAATTATGAAAAACTGAGTTTAAATGTATTTGGCTAAGGTGAATGTAAACTTCCGACATCAACTTAGTAAAATCTAACAGTGAAGCTGGTTTATCAAGCCCATCCATATGTCTATCTGATCTAATTCTATTTTATTGAACTACACCAAACCCAACACTTTCAAATTAATTTAATTTCCAAGTGCATAATATGTACTCCTTATAGAAACACCGATTTACATGTAATGTGTATTTCAGAGGACTACTTTAGAGTTGTTATATGCATCAGTGGATCTGATTAATGGAGTCTGTAAATACAGGATTATGGGTAGACGTTTCAGCCCTCCGCAGCGGCACATCAACTGAGCTCAGAGAAAAGAACTGCCTATGGCCTTTAGGTATATTTGTATATTTACTGTAATCCGCAGTATTGCAGCCATTGCAAATTCCTTTAGTTTGCGCGATCAAATACATTTCATAGAACAAAGAGGGTGATGGATAAAGAGTGCCCAGTGCCATCAGGTTGACATCTGCTAGGTGCCAGCCCCTCAGCCTGAACACACACAACTGCTGACGGTTCAGCCTGCCTAGTGAATGGCCGCAACACAACAGATAACAAAAACACACCATTCTGCACAATGGATCAGAGTACAGGAGAGCCTAAACCAGGTCTCTATGAAGTGAATAAGGAGTCAAACACAAGACATCAGACTATAAGTGATAAGACAACAGAAGCCTTCAAAACCACCTGTTTCCTGCCTTAAATCAAGGCCAGCAATATTGTTTTTTTCCCCAAGTGGAAAAGTAAACTGATAAACTCAAATAATTCCATCACTTAAGGTAAGGAATTGTTGCCATGGGAGCCGAACCCTCAGCTCCTGTCTGGAAGCTGCCCAAGTCTGGATGTGTAAACAACCCACAATGCAAAAAACCACAACATTCTTTGGGGAGTTTTTCCCCCCTCTTCCCTCCAAGGTTATTCCTCTTCATGGCAATCAATCTTCCATACATAGGAGAAAACTGGGCCTTTACACAGCGACTGCACAAAACAGTACTTACATGTATGCCCATTAAAAGGTAGTAATGGGTAGTAAAGTACAGAATGGAACAGTAGTATTGTAACTCGTGGTCAACCTGTAAACATTATGGTGCAACAGAGAAGTTGAACATAATGTTTAAATGCACGGACTGCAGAAAAGACGACAGAGAATGAAAAGAAAGAGAAACACAGCTCAGAGGGAGGAGGACTGCGATGAAGAAGGTTCACACAAAATACACTAACAATCAGGAGAAAAGTGCCTGATTTCATTATGAAAACAAAACCCTGCTAGCTCTATATCAGGACATCTAAAACCAATGTTCCACCTCTTCAACCCCCACATAAGGACAAGGCACGCCAGCCAGTCAGTCAGATCGTGAGTGTCACAGGCAGCAGTGGTTTATCTAGACAAGGAAAGAAAGTGCTCAGTGCCCCCCTACCCACAGGTTACGCAACCATGTCTCAAATGAGACTTTCATGGTTGCCATTATGGCCCTATGTACCTATCGGGTCGTTCGGTCATTTCAACAAGCCACGACAACCATCATCTCAGATTGTTCTGAAATCTTTTCTGTTGTTAGTAACCGATATGATTACCATCCCTACAACACTTTTTTTTTAATATATTTTGATCTCTGAGAAATTAAGCAAATTGATTGCACCCAAATTGGCCATTTTAAAGTATAGGATTCAAATAATATTCAACAAATATAGTAACCTAAATCCGATTTGTACTAAACTTTTTTCTAACAATGAGTCAGACGAGGAATCCAAAGAAATGGTCAAAAGCCACCCACGGACCCCACGCCAATCCCACCCAACAAACAGTATACAGTGTCAGTTCTCTATGTCTGACAAGTAGTATGGAGCTGTGGAGTATTGTTTCTTCATCCTATGTAATGTATTCCCAGTGAATTTGGTGTTTTTTTCCCTGTTCAGAGAACTCATCTGGATATTACCAGATTCTGACCCCTAGATGGCTTTTCCTGCTATTATTATTATTACTATTATTATTATTTAAATTCAGCCACATCAATGTTAAAGGGATGGTTCACCCAAATTACACAATTACATATTAATTTCCTTACCTTGTAAGTAGTCTATGGACAAGGTATGACTGCAACACATGCTTTGGTTTTGCTTAGCATTTGTGGTACAAATCCAGTGCAAGTCAACAGAACCTACATTAGCATTTTCACACTTCATATCCAAAATAACAATATACAGTACCAGTCAAACGTTTGGACACACCTACTAATTTAAGGATTTTTTCTTTATTTGTAATATTTTCTACGTTGTAGAATAATAGTGAAGACATCAAAACTATGAAATAAAACATGGAATCATAAAAAAGTATTAAACAAATCAAAATATTTTTTATATTTGAGATTCTTCAAAGTAGCCAAATCAAATCAAAGTTTGTCACATGCGCTGAATACAATACCTTACAGTGAAATGCTTACTTACAGGCTCTAACCAATAGTGCAAAAAAAGTATTAGGTTAACAATAGGTAAGTAAAGAAATAAAAACAACAGTAAAAAGACAGTGAAAAATAACAGTATAACAGCAGGATATATACAGTAGCGAGGCTACATACAGACACCGGTTAGTCGGCATGATTGAGGTAGTATGTACATGTATGTATGGTTAAAGTGACTAGGCATATATGATGAACAGAGAGTAGCAGTAGCGTAAAAGAGGGGTTTGGCGGGTGGTAGGACACCATTCAGATAGCCCGGTTAGCCAACGTGCGGGAGCACTGGTTGGTCGGGCCAATTGAGGTAGTATGTACATGAATGTATAGTTAAAGTGACTATGCATAAATGATAAACAGAGTAGCAGCAGTGTAAGAGGGGTTGGGGGGCACACAGTGCAAATAGTTCAGGAAGCCATTTGATTACCTGTTCAGTCTTATGGCTTGGGGGTAAAAACTGTTGAGAAGCCTTTTTGTCTTAGACTTGGCACTCTGGTACCGCTTGCCATGCGGTAGTAGAGAGAACAGTCTATGACTGTGGTGGCTGGGGTCTTTGACAACTTTTAGCGCCTTCCTCTGACACCGCCTGGTGTAGAGGTCCTGGATGGCAGGCAGCTTAGTCCCAGTGATGTTCTGGGCCATGTACGCACTACCCTTTTTAGTGCCTTGCGGTCGGAGGCCGAGCAATTGCCGTACCAGGCAGTGATGCTCTCGATGTTGCAGCTGTAGAACCTTTTGAGGATCTGAGGACCCATGCCAAATCTTTTTAGTTTCCTGAGGGGGAACAGGCTTTGTCGTGTCCTCTTCATGACTGTCTTTGTGTGTTTGGACCATTCTAGTTTGTTGGTTATATGGACACCAAGGAACTTGAAGCTCTCAACCTGCTCCACTAAAGCCTCGTAGATGAGAATGGGGGCGTGCTCAGTCCTCCTTTTCCTGTAGTCCACAATCATCTCCTTAGTCTTGGTTACATTGAGGGATAGGTTGTTATTCTGGCACCACCCAGCCAGGTCTCTGACCTCCTCCCTACAGGCTGTCTCGTCATTGTCGGTGATCAGGCCTACCACTTTTGTGTTGTCTGCAAACGTAATGATGGTGTTGGAGTCGTGCCTGGCCATGCAGTCGTGGGTGAACAGGGAGTACAGTCGGGGACTGAGCACACAACCCTGGGGGGCTCCCGTGTTGAGGATCAGCGTGGCAGATGTGTTGCTACCTACCCTCACCACCTGGGGGCGGCCCGTCAGGAAGTCCAGGATCCAGTTGCAGAGGGAGGTGTTTAGTCCCAGGATCCTTAGCTTAGTGATGAGCTTTGAGGCTACTATGGTGTTGAACGCTGAGCTGTAGTCAATGAATAGCATTCTCACATAGGTGTTCCTTTTGCCTCTTGACCCTTCGCCTTGATGCCAGCTTTGCACAATCTTGGCATTCTCTCAACCAGCTTCACCTGGAATGCTATTCCATCAGTTAAGGAGTTCCCACATATACTGAGCACTTGTTATCTGATTATCCTTACAGAGTAAGGAAACCAATGTAATTTTGTAATTTGGGTGAACTACCATTTGACATCAAACTTTTTTTACTTAATATAGGGTGTCAAATGTTTATATTTTGTCCAATGTGTAAAAGAAGCCGCATGGTTATCATAATCCATTCAAAAGTTGTTAAGAGTTTTTACCCTTGTTGGATGACCAATATTAGGATGACTAAATCAATGGAGGCTAAAGAAAAGTGGTCAAAAATCTGGAAAATAGCATCGAGTCAGTTACGCTGGATGCTGTGCGAGAATTAAGGCTAAATGACAGGCTCACCTTTGAATTCATCTTTCTTTTTTGAATCCGGAGGACATAAACAATATAGAGGGGTCATTCTATGAAAATGGTGGCTTTTTGAACAGCCAACTTTTAGAAATATAACTTCTTAAAATCTGGTGTTACCTACATTTTAGATGACAATTCAGGCTTTCTAGAATGTAATTTCTCATACCAACAATTTGCATATATAATCAAAGGGAGAAAATGTTCATGATAATACTAAAAAATTGTTTGGATGATAAATAATTTACTTTAAACATGCGTGTGTAAAGTTATATTGTCTGACATTTTATTGCTTTTTTTTAAACATTAGAAATAATTTAGGTTGAGTCAACAAAATTGAATGATCATATCCTTAAAATGTTTACTAATGAATGTAGCAACAGTTAGCTAGATACAAAAAACATTTTCAATTAAATTGGGAAACTCTGATGCTAGAACACCAATATGCCATACAGTAATACCAGTGACGCAATGTAACACTAGTGACACAATGTGAAACCAATGACAAACATAAGATTATTTCAAACAAATTTGATCAATTTATTAATAATATTTTTCATTACAAATAATTTCCTACTCTGTCACGCCTATCCACAAAACTATGTAGCTTGTTAAAACAATATATATAGCAATTCTCGTGCCATGTGACAAATGTTGTTTAGGTCTACTTAAAGGGATGGTTACGAACTAAAATATTGGTTTCCTTACTGTTAGCAGTCTATGGACAAGGTATGACAGCAATCAATGCTTTGGTTTTGTGCCTCAAATTCAAAATAATTAGCATATGTAACAGTGAACAAGTAAACACTTCCCTGCGCTGTCTGCAGTCTTTGCTTTTCAGCAGCACCTCATTTCGCCATATCTATCAAAAGGAAAGCCATATTATGTGATTACAATATTGAAACAGTAATAAAATGCTAATAATACTATTTTTATATAATTGTTGAGGGTTTTATAAAACATTACCTTGAGAATTTTTGTGCGGCGTTATTGATTGTCACTGGCGTTATCATCATGTCACTGGTGTTACCAGCAAGAACAGTAACACCAGTGACAAATCTGCAGACAAGATGGCCTATCAAAGATGGCGGCCACTGTGGCTCAAACCACATTTCTTAAATTGTAAATAAATCACTTTATAAAAATGATTGATTAAATTGCATATTTCAATTTCCTTTCACTATAATCTGTATAATCCCAGTGACACATCTTAAATCCTTGCATGAAATTACCAAGTTAATCATCAAATTGTTAACATATGAAGAGAGAGAGTGCACACAACATGTGCTTTTCAAAACAGTCCTGTCTCCAATGAACCTTTGACCCAGGAAGAATTTGGCAAGGTTGCATTTTTTCAAAGTTGTGTTTTTTACACATTTTAACACCAGTGACATGAAATGTATGGATAGCTATTACTTGTAAATCATTTGTAATATTTATTTGATATTATAGTTTTTTAAGTAGTCCACTAAATAACTATAATACTTTCCTTTGTATTATGACATTTAAAAGGAGGGAGAATTATTTTATTTTTTTTACTCAAAATATATGTCACTAAACCATGACTCCTGAACCGAGGGACAAGCCAATTTCATGGTACTGACCGTGCTCAACAATATACAAAAAAAATGTTTGCAAAATAACTGTCTTACATATGTTTAATTAATAATAAAACAACCAATTAAAACAAAAAAATATTTTTTTGTGTCATTATCTCACACTTTTAAGTGTTTTTCCTGGTGAATAAGGCTGGGACAGGAAAGCCACCATTTTCATAGAATGACCCAGAAGTAAGATACAGTATATTTACAGAAGTATGTGGACACCCCCTCAATTTAGCAGATTTGGCTATTTCAGCCACATCCATTGCTGACAGATGTATAAAATAAAGCACACAGCCATGCAATCTCCATAGACAAACATTGTCAGTAGAATAGTCTTACCGAAGAGCTCAGTGACTTTCAATGTGGTACCCTCATAGGATGCCACCTTTTCCAACAAGTCAGTTTGTAAAATGTCTGCCCTGCTAGTAATGTTATTGTGAAGTGGAAATGTATAGGAGCAACAACGGCTCAGCCACAAAGTGGTAGGCCACACAAGCTCACAGAACGGGACCACAAGTGCGAAAATGCCCAGTGCGTGAAAATCGTCTGTCCTCGGTTGCAACACTCACTACGATTTCCAAACTGCCTTTGGACGCAACGTCAGCACAAGAACTGTTCGTCGGGAGCTTCAAGAAATGGTTTCCATGGCTGAGCAGCTGAACACAAGCCTAAGATCACCATGAGCAATGCCAAGCATCGGCTGGAGTGGTGTAAAGCTCCCCCGCATTGAACTCTGGAGTAGGGGAAACACGTTCTCTGCAGTGATGAATCGCGCTACACCATCTGGCAGTTCGACAGACAAATCTGTGTTTGGCGGGTGCCAGGAGAACGCTACCTACACCAATGCATAGTGCCAACTGTAAAGTTTGGTGGAGGAGGAATAATGGTCTGGGCTGTTATTCATGGTTCGGGCTAGGCCTCTTAGTTCCAGTGAAGGGAAATCTTAAACACTACAGCATACAGATGCTTCTGTGCTTCCAACTTCGTGGCAACAGTTTGGGGTTAGGCCCTTTCCTGTTCCAGCATGACAATGCCCCTGTGCACAAAGCCAGGTCCATACAGAAATGGTTTGTCAAGATCCAAATTGAAGAACTTGACTGGCCTGTACAGAGCCCTGACCTCAACCTTCGGGATGAATTGGAATGCCGACTGCGAGCTAGGCCTAATAGCCCAACATCAGTGCCCAACCTCACTAATGCTCTTGTACTAAATGGAAGCAAGTCACCGCAGGAATGTTCCAACATCTAGTGGAAAGCCTTCGCAGAAGAGTGGCAGTTATTGTAGCAGCAACGGGGACCCAACTCCATATTAAATGGCCATGATTTTGGAATAAGATGTTCAAAGAGCATACTTTTGATCATGTAGTGTATATATCGATTTTGAGCAGGGGTTGGAGCCGGTTCAGGGAACCGAAAACTGGAAAATAACTACATTTTTTAAGGAACAGAATCTGAACCGGGAATGAAAGTGATCAATACTGTTCCAGAACAGAACCGTTAGATGTGAGGGGTTGAGGGTAGCTGAAGGGTGGGACAAAAAAATGAACTAAAAATATAAATAACTCATGTAAAATATACAGTGTTTGTAAAATGTGTCATATGTAAAAGCTGGAAGTAGAAGCTTTGGTATTGTTGTCCATTAGCTTACTCCAATTAGGGGAGGGGTGGTAAGGTTAGAGGAAAAATAATACAGAAGGCAAAAATATATATAAAATATATATATGGGGGATTGGAAATGATGCAGACAATTACATTGATAGAACCTACAATACAGCTGCAATATTAAAGCAAAAAAAAGACCTCCCTCTGTCAATCAGAAACTTCTTCCAGTGTCTGCCTGTCAGCTGAATATCTTTGCCAGTATGTGTCCGTGTAGTATACCTACCCCTCCCCCTCCAAAGCATAGCTGTCGCCATTTTCTGAAGATTTCTCACAACAACAAGCGTATCTCTGTGAAATGTCAATGGAACACTGAGCCTACAGTACCACAAGCTTTGTATTTTCAAAGCCTTTTACATTAATTTCAGCTCGTGTCATGTTAATTTTGCTTTTTGCGACCCACAGAAAAACAACTTTGCAGACAACCACCTCAACATGTTAAATCCTCCAAAAGTTGAGGTGAGAAAGCTGCACGGTGCTTATTATCGGATGTTTTAGGCTACAAAATGTGACTATTTTTATATAATATTAATATGTTAGAGAAAGACCCCACTGAACGATTCAGAACATGAAGAATCACATTTGTCTAGGTAAAATGTATTTTAGAACATAAGGAAGTGAAATTGAAATCACCAAAGCGCCCTATCACCCACAAAATAGGTGGACACCCTACCTAATAACAGGAACAGCACCATCTACTGGTCAGAATTTGGTAATATCAGGATGTAGGATGGGACATAAACCTAACAACTTTAACGACCAATGGTCATTATCTAAATCAGGTGTTAGGTACTATATTTATTGAATATTATATGAATCCTATAAATAAAGAATGGCCAAATTGGATGCAATAAATTCTCTTAATTTCAGTTGCAGGAATGGTAATGTTATCGGTTTCTAACAGAAAAGATTTCAGTACAATCTGAGATGGTGGGTGTCGAAATCTTCTTGTGTTTTTTGTTGGAAAAATGACCCCCATCACTCCTTCAGTGTACTGTAATATGCCTGAGTAGTACAGTGTGACTGTCTGATGATGCTCTTTTACCCAGGAACACACTCAAACCCTTAAACCTTCGGACTGAAGAACATTTATATTGATTGTAACCTTTCTCCTATTCATCCTGTGTGCAGCAGAGAAAATAAGTGACATCAGTAGTTCTGAGTCACCAATAGCGTAAAAGCTGGTTTGCTGCATACAGACAGAATTCAGACCACAGTCACTCATCAATGTTTAAACTAAGAACTGTCATGATGGTTACAGGTCAGGACTTTAAAATGGTTTTACCTCTGGAACAAAGCACATTAAGAAAGCCTATAGCACATAAATAGACAAACCTAAATCAGAAGCCTATAACCGTCTGAGAGAATAATCTCGTCACCAACCGGCTCGCTGTCTGTCAAATATATGTGGCAGCAATTGAGCCTGTTAGGTTAGACAGAGAATAACTATTATGAGTTTCGGTGAACAGATACGAGCATCTCCAATCCCTATCCAGCTGTAAAATATGACAATGTCGCAGGCAGGCGTGGCTCTGCTCTGGCAAGTCTTATATCAGAATGAGGACAGGAACAGCGCCAGACAGAACACAACTGTTGCTCTGGTGATATTTGTCAAAGGGGACACGATTTGCATGAGCTGCTTTCCCATTCAAACCCACAGTACCACACTAACCTGACCCTGAGCTGGTCATCTCCACCTAACAGTCAAATCAGTAGGAAACGGGAAGCTCATCACGAAGTCAAGGCGACACGGACCCATTTTCATCCATGACACTGCACCCCTTTTCCATTGTTAGGTTTCCATAGTGGACCCATTTTTCTCCATGACACCTTGTGACTGTTCCAAAACAGGTTAAGGTACAAGAAAAACGCTAAACTAAACGGACAGAGATTGCTAATCAAGCTCTGTCCGAGACATCCAACACGGGGAAAACATCTCCTGACACCGTTTATTTGAACTTAGCCTCGTGGAGTTAGTATGGGAACCAAGCCTAGATGATGAGTAATGTTGCCTGAGACCTGAAGACTTCGTATTCGATCCTTAAACTAACGACTAGGCTTTAGCTCAGCTAGCTAACAGTGTAGTGGAGTGCAGTCGACCCGAGTTCAAACCCCAGCCAGTCATACACGCTTGCTAGAGACAGCGGTTCTAGGTACAGTGGGGCAAAAAAGTATTTAGTCAGCCACCAATTGTGCAAGTTCTCCCACTTAAAAAGATGAGGCCTGTAATTTTCATCATAGGTACACTTCAACTATGACAGACAAAATGAGAAAAAAAATAATCCAGAAAATCACATTGTAGGATTTTTAATGAATTTATTTGCAAATTATGGTGGAAAATAAGTATTTGGTCAATAACAAAAGTTTATCTCAATACTTTGTTATATACCCTTTGTTGGCAATGACAGAGGTCAAACGTTTTCTGTAAGTCTTCACAAGGTTTTCACACATTGTTGCTGGTATTTTGGCCCATTCCTCCATGCAGATCTCCTCTAGAGCATTGATGTTTTGAGGCTGTTGCTGGGCAACACGGACTTTCAACTCCCTCCAAAGATTTTCTATGGGGTTGAGATCTGGAGACTTGCTAGGCCACTCCAGGACCTTGAAATGCTTCTTACAAAGCCACTCCTTTGTTGCCCGGGCGGTGTGTTTGGGATCATTGTCATGCTGAAAGACCCAGCCACGTTTCATCTTCAATGCCCTTGCTGATGGAAGGAGGTTTTCACTCAAGATTCTCACGAATCTCACTCAATCTTACATGGCCCCATTCATTCTTTCCTTTACACGGATCAGTCCTCCTGGTCCCTTTGCAGAAAAACAGCCCCAAAGCATGATGTTTCCACCCCCATGCTTCACAGTAGGTATGGTGTTCTTTGGATGCAACTCAGCATTCTTTGTCCTCCAAACACAACGAGTTGAGTTTTTACCAAAAAGTTATATTTTGGTTTCATCTGACCATATGACATTCTCCCAATCTTCTGGATCATCCAAATGCTCTATAGTAAACTTCAGGGACATGTACTGGCTTAAGCAGGGGGACACGTCTGGCACTGCAGGATTTGAATCCCCGGCGGCGTAGTGTGTTACTAATGGTAGGCTTTGTTACTTTGGTCCCAGCTCTCTGCAGGTCATTCACTAGGTCCCCCCGTGTGGTTCTGGGATTTTTGCTCACCGTTCTTGTGATCATTTTTAGCCCACGGGGTGAGATCTCGCGTGGAGCCCCAGATCGAGGGAGATTATCAGTGGTCTTGTATGTCTTCCATTTCCCACAGTTGATTTCTTCAAACCAAGCTGCTTACCTATTGCAGATCCAGTCTTCCCAGCCTGGTGCAGGTCTACAACATTTTTTCTGGTGTCTTTGACAGCTCTTTGGTCTTGGCCATAATGGAGTTTGGAGTGTGACTGTTTGAGGTTGTGGACAGGTGTCTTTTATACTGATAACAAGTTTAAACAGGTGCCATTAATACAGGTAACGAGTGGAGGACAGAGGAGTCTCTTAAAGAAGAAGTTACATGTCTGTGAGAGCCAGAAATCTTGCTTGTTTGTAGGTGACCAAATACTTATTTTCCACCATAATTTGCAAATAGATTCATTAAAAATCCTACAATGTGATTTTCTGGAAAAAATTTTCTCATTTTGTCTGTCATAGTTGAAGTGTACCTATGATGAAAATGACAGGCCTCTCTCATCTTTTTAAGTGGGAGAACTTGCACAATTGGTGGCTGACTAAATACTTTTTTGCCCCACTGTAGTTCAGAGTTGAATAAAAGAAACCGGTAGAGGAAACCCAGCACACAACAAAGAGACCAACATGGCGTTCTGGTTTTGTCTACTTCCTTGAGGGCTGACTCTAAGCATCTTCCAGTAACCTTGCTCCAGCATGATCACATCCTGTGTCGGTAAAGAATCTCAGACCATGAGAACCAAATGTCTCTGTTCTGAAGAAAACAAGATTGAACTCTTTGGCCTGAATGCCAAGCGTCACATCTGGGGGAAACCTGGCACCATCCCTACGGTGAAGCGTGGTGGTAGCAGCATCATGCTATGGGGATGTTTTTCAGCGGCAGGGACTGGGAGACTAGTCAGGAAAAAGTACAGAGAGATATTTGATTAAAACCTGCTCCAGAGGGCACAGGACCTCAGACTGGGGTGAAGGTTCCTAAGCACACAAACTGTGGTGAAGGACCCCTCAGACTGGGGTGAAGGACCCTAAGCACACAGCCAAGACAATGCAGTCTCTGAATGTCCTTAAGTGGCCCAGCCAGAGCAAGGACTTGAACCCTATTGGACATCCCTGGAGAGACCTGAAAATAGTTGTGCAGCGACACTCCCCATCCAGCCTGAGAGAGCTTGAGAGGGAGGATCTGCAGAGAAGAATGGGAGAAACTCCCTAAATACAGGTGTGCCAAGCTTAAAGCATCATACCCAAGAAGACTGTAATTGCTGCCAAAGGTGCTTCAACAATGTACTGAGTAAAGGGTCTGACTACTCATGTAAATGTGATATTTCAGTTTGCAACAATACATTTTTTTTGAAAGTTAATGCTTTGTCATTATGGGGTATTTTGTGTAGATTAATCAGGAAAAACAATTATAGAATCCATTTTATAACAAGGCTGTAACGTAACAAAATGTGGAAAAAGTCAAGGGGTCTGAATACTTTCCGATTGCACTGTATTTCACACATCCAGACCAGTGTTTTTCTGCATTACAGAGTGACTTTCAGTAGGGGATGGTCTGTCTGCTAGCGGCTCTCAGCACTGGGGAGGAATGTAGCACACTAGTGCAAAGAGCCCTGTTAATGTGCTGGGCAATGAGTGAGGCTACATGTTTGACTAAAGCAGCATAACTAAGGTTTGTCCTGACCATGTGACCTTACCAGAAAACAACTATGCCTTAGTAATAAGCTAGGCCAGGGCCGAGTCATCGGCTATATAGCCTAATAGGGCCCGGAGTTTTTCTTACTCAGGCTGTCAGGAAACACTGAATATAACACAGTCAAGATTGTGGAGTCTGTACTAGGCGAGTGTGGTATGTCACTGAATAGTGCACTCTGAAAAGTATTGACCCCTTGACTTTTCCCACATTTTGTTACGTTACAGACCTATTCTAAAATGGTTTCCCCTCGTCAATCTACACACAATACTTCATAATGACAAAGCAAAAACAGGGTTTTTAGAAATGTCACATTTACATATTCAGATCCTTGAAGCACCTTGAGCAGCGAATACAGCCTCGAGTCTTCTTGGGGATGACGCTACAAGCTTGGCACACCTGTATTTGGAAAGATTCTCACATCTTTCTCTGTAGATCCTCTCAAGCTCTGTCAAGTTAGATGGGGAGCGTCGCTGCACAGCTATTTTCAGGTATCTCCAGAGATGTTTGATCAGGTTCAAGATCGGGCTCTGGCTGAGCCACTCAACGACATTCAGAGACTTGTCCCGAAGCCACTCATGCGTTGTCTTGGCTGGTGAAGGTGAACCTTCACCCCAGTCTGAGGTCCTGAGCCCTCTGGAGCAGGTTTTCATGATCTCTCTGTACTTTGCTCTGTTCATCTTTGCCTCGATCCTGACAAGTCTCCCAATCACTGCCGCTGAAAAACATCCCCACAGCATTATGCTGTCACCACCATGATTCACTGTGGGGATGGTGCCAGGTTTCCTCCAGACGTGAAGCTTTGCATTCAGGCTAAATAGGGACACTTGGGAAATCAGGCTAAATAGTTCAATCTTGGTTTCATCAGACCAGAGAATCTTGTTTCTCATGGTCTGAGAGTCCTTTAGGTGCCTTTTGGCAAACTCCAAGCGAGCTGTCAAGTGCCTTTTACTGAGGAGTGGCTTCTTTCTGGCCACTCTACCATAAAGGCCTGATTGGTGGAGTGCTACAGAGATTGTTTCCCTCCTGGACGGTTCTCCCATCTACACAGAGGAACTCTGGAGGAGCTCTGTCAGAATGACCATCGGATTCTTGGTCACCTCCCTGACCAAAGCCCTTCTCCCCCATCTACTCGGTTTAGGAAAAGTCTTGGTGGTTCCAAACTTCTTCCATTTAAGAATAATGGAAGCTACTGTGTTCATGAGGACCTTCAATGCTGCAGACATATTTTGGTACCCTTCCCCAGATGTGTCGACACAATTCTGTCTCAGAGCTCTACGGACAATTCCTTCGACCTCATGGCTTGGTTTTTGCTCTGACCTTATATAGAGAAGGTGTGTGCCTTTCCAAACCATGTCCTATCAATTGAATTTACCACAGGTGGACTCCAATCAAGTTGTAGAAACATCAATGGAAACAGGACGCACACAAGATCATATTTCGAGTCTCATAGCAAATGGTCTGAATACTTATATAAACAAGGTATCTGTTTTTTATATACATTTGCTAAAATTTCTAAAAAACGTTTTGCTTTGTCATTATGGGGTATTGTGTGTATATTGATGAGGGAAAAAATATTTTATACATATTAGAATAAGGCTGTAAGGTAACATGTGGAAAACGTCTAGGAGTCTGAATACTTCCTGAAAGCACTGTATGTGCACTCGGGCATTTCCTATTAAAAGAACCCTTGAGCACTACCATGTGCAGTTCATAGGAGTAGAGTTGCATAGGAGTAGAGTTGTTGATGAATTTTGCTTAAATTCATCAAAAAAAAGTTAGCTTATAACAGTGAACCTTTTTGTGGTATACACATAAGGCAACTCTAGGTCTTGGGGATAGTTTAACCAAAATATATCACAATTCAATAGAAGTGTAACCCTCTGCATGCACAGTGCATTCTTCCATCACATGTGCAGTACACTCTTCCATCACATGTACAACTGATTCTCAAGATCTTGCACACTAATGAGATGCTATTGAGCCCACACTACTACACTGTCTGAGCCAAGGACTACATGCTTTCTGGTAAGTCTTGATTACAATACTGGGTGGGGTGAATATATTTAATTTGACATATGTGATTTTTTGTTAACTTGTGAATAGTAGCCTACAGCATTTCTAACTTTCTGCTAGTTCTGCTAGTTAGTTTTTGCTACTATGTGGGTTTTAGCTTGCTTGAGACTGCTAACTGAGGAGTGTTAATTCACCCGTTTCCATACATGTTTCATTTTAAAAATGTATCTTACAAAGGAGTTGTTTAATCTAACTGCTTAACTATTTATCTGTACATGGAATTGGATTTGTTTTTTTTGTACTGATTTTTTTCTAATCTTTACAGGAAAATGACACAGGCACTATCTGATGTGTGGCTGCTTGGTCTAAAGTGGAGGAGTCCTACACCCATTGGCTGTGCTACTCATGCATTTAATATGCTCCTGAAGGACATCATAGCACTGAAAACAATGGATTCACTCTACAAGAGAGCCAAGGAAATGGTTTGGTATGTGAGGGGTCATCAAGTTATAGCAGCAATCTACCTCACCAAGCAAAGTGAGAAGAATAAGAGCATCACATTGAAGCTGCCCAGCAACACCCGTTGGGGTGGTGTGGCCATCATGTTTGACAGTCTCTCCAAGAAATGGCCATATCACAGTCTGCCGATATGGACAGCCCCATCAAGAGGATCCTACTGTATAATGTATTTTGGGAGAGGGTGGTAAGCTGCATGAAACCTATAGCAGTAACCATTGCACGGATTGAGGGAGACAATGCCATCCTGTATGATGTTCAGACTCTGCCTGCAGATGTAAGAGAAGAAATCCGTTCGGCCCTGCCCACTTCACTGTTGGTCCAAGCAGAGGAAACTGCAGTTCTGAAATACATTAAAAAGCGTGAAGACTTATGCCTGAAGCCCATACACGCCGCAGCGTACATGTTAGACCCCAAGTATGCTGGCAAGAGCGTCCTGCCTGGTGCAGAGATCAACAAGGCCTATGGTGTCATCACTACCGTGTCTCGCCACCTTGGCCTGGTTCTTGGCAGTCTGGCGAAGTACACTTCCCAGCAAGGGCTTTGAGATGGAAATGCAATATGGCAGTCGTCCCAACATATCTCATCAGCCACCTGGTGGAAGGGACTTTGTGGATCTGAGGCTCTTTCCCCTGTTGCCACCATCATCCTCCAAATCCCACCAACATCAGCTGCCTCAGAGTGCAACTGGTCCTTGTATGGGAACACACACATCAAAGCACGCAACAGGCTGACCAATACAAGGGTTGAAAAATTGGTGGTCTGACAATGAGCTATCATCAACAAGGTTGGAAAGTGACAGTGAAGATGAGGCCTCAGAGTCTGACGTTCAAGAGGTGGACATTGAGGAGGTCCAGGGAGAAGACATGGAAGCCTGAGAGGAAGACCAAAGCTTTAGTTTCTAGACTATAATTTTACAGATGTATGTTGAAAACATTTTTGGGAGATGCGAAGGATCATTGGGGATCATTCAATATTCCCTTTCTTTTGTTGTTCAGTGAAATCCTCCCATGTGAAGAGTCAACTCATTTAATTAAAGTTCAATTCGTAACTAAATTGTTTTTTTTATTTCTATTGGAAGGATTTAATACATTTGCAATTATGTCTACTTATGATAAGGTAAAAGGTTTATGTTTCTGCCTCCATATGATATGGTAAATATATCCAATGCAAACATCTACATTTAAATAGTATTAATATTAATTTGCATATATTCCCGTTAACTCACACAGAAAGTTTCCACCTCTGAATATTCCCCAAAATAGGAGCATGTCAATTTGGGTGTCAAATGAAAGCTAAAAGTCTATTCTTTTTTAATAAAGGAATATGTGGACACACCTACTCATTCCAGGGTTTTTCTTTATTGTTTACTATTTTCTACATTGTAGAATAATAGTGAAGACATGAAATAACACATATGGAATCATGTAGTAACCAAAAAAAGTGTTATACAAATCAAAATAGGTCAGAACCTGGTAACATCAGTTTTGCTGAAAAGACATGGAACAACCCTTGTCTGTGAATTTTCAGAATCCTCCCTCCTCATAAGGGAGAAAAATTAGAAAATATCTTAAAGATATGTGGGTTTTTGGTAACAAAATGACAAGACACTAGTTAATATTTATTAAACTTACAGTAGGCTAATAATTTATACAAAACTAAATATACATGTTGATATTAGTTGGCAGGGGCCTTCAACATTATTGTGTTTGATGTATTTCTAATACCTTTTAAGACTGTTTTTAGTAAATGTTTTTAAAGACTCCTTTTCCATCTGTGTGACCAGAAATCAAAGCCTTTGCTTATTCCTAATTTTAGGATTGAAAATGGTTCCAAAACATATATTTGCCTTCATTTCCCAAAACTATAGACTCTTAGCTTTAATTTGACACCAAATTTGATATGCTCCAAAAAACTTTACATTGGTGCTCATGGGTCCTTTTACATGGAAATTACCATTGGCTATAATGGGAAATCAATCATTGTAGTCACAAATCACAGTTGGGTCACCTGCTACTGTCCTTCCACTGGCATACTGTTATGTTCAGCTCATATCTGTTGGTAAAAGCAAGACTGAAAACAGTCTGGACAACCCCTCCCTCTCAATCTTCTCTCTCTCTCTCCGGTTAATGTCACCTCTCACAGCTCTTACCGACACCTACCACCTACCCTCTTTCCATTTACTGTAACAAGCATCCTCACCCACTGAGCACAAACCGACACCGGATGTCCATCATGTTGAAAAGTAGTTCATATTTGGTCAGTACTTCTTGGCCGGACCAAATCTGAACAGGTCATAGATGTCTATGTTTCACAAGTTTAGACAGCACAGAACAGTATGGAAAAGTACAGTATAATAGAGCACACTAGAGTACAGTATAATGTACTATACAGTGCATACACTACATGACCAAAAGTATTGAGACCTGCTCGTCGAACATCTCATTCTGAAATCATGGGCATTAATATGGAGTTGGTTCCCCCTTTGCTGCTATAACAGCTTCCACTCTTCTGGGAATGCTTTCTACTAGATGTTGTAACATTGCTGCAGGGACTTGCCTCCATTCAGCCACAAGAGCATTAGTGAGAGAGGGCACTGATGTTGGGGGATTAGGCCTGGCTCGCAGTCGGCATTCCAATTCATCCCAAAGGTGTTAGATTGGGTTGAGGTCAGGGCTCTGTGCATGCCAGTCAAGTTCTTCCACACCAATCTTGACAAATAATTTCTGTATGGACCTCGCTTTGTGCACTGGGGCATTGTCATGCTGAAACAGGAAAGGGCCTTCCCCAAATTGTTGCCACATAGTTGGAAGCACAGACTCGTCTACAATGTCATTGTATGCTGTGGCATTAAGATTAGCTTTCACTGGAACTAAGGGGCCTAGCCTAAACCATGAAAAACAGCCCCAGACCATTATTCCTCCTCACACTAAACTTTACAGTTGGCACTATGCATTGGGGCAGGTTGCATTCTCCTGGCATCCGTCAAACCCACATTTCCACTGCTCCAGAGTCCAATGGAGGTGAGCTTTACGCCACTCCAGCCGATGCTTGACGGTGATCTTTTGCTTGTGTGCAGCTGCTTGGCCTTGGACACCCATTTCATGAAGCTCCCGATGAACAGCTTTTGTGCTGAAGTTGCTTCCAGAGGCAGTGTTGCAACTTAGGACAGACGATTTTTACGCGCTACGTGCTTCAGCACTCGGTGGTCCCGTTCTGTGAGCTTGTGTGGCATACCACTTCACGGCTGAGTCGTTGTTGCTCCTAGACATATCCACTTCACAATAACAGCACTTACAGTTGACCGGGGAAGCTCTAGGATGGCAGAAATTTGACGAACCGACTTGCTGGAAAGGTGGCATCCTATGAGGGTACCACGTTGAAAGTCACTTAGCACTTCAGTAAGGCCATTCTACAGCCAATGTTTGATTGGCTGTTTGCTCGATTTTATCCACCTGTCAGCAACGGGTGTGGTTGAAATAGCCAAATCCACTAATTTTAAGGGGTGTCCACATACTTTTGAATATATAGTAGATCTACTTTACTGTGCTCTACTGTACTGCACTTAACTCTATTGTGCTGTGATGTCTATATTTCACACATTTGGATGTCTATGATTGGTTCAGATTTGGTCTGGACCAACCAAATGTAGTCTTGTTTAGGGGCGGAGCTCATTATTATTATAGTCAGTGTGTAGAATAATACTCAGATATGCAAAAGAAGGATATATAGCACATTTCTACCTTTGTGTACATATTTAGGATTCATTACCATGAAGAGAATGATATTCATATCCATTATTCTGCATTTCTGTACAGTACAGATCAGGGACCCATGATGTAATTCCATTACTGGATGTAAATCCACTTCACCTACTGTAGTTCAATAACGAAAAGAATATGTTTTCATACTCAAGGTGTCATGACATAGCTGACACCCTATTCTTTCTGCAGACATCTTTTTGAATCTTGATTCAGAGCAGATATTTAACAGTTTTTTGGAAAACGTGGTCACGTAAAAAACAGAGGGAGATTTTACCTTAATTCTGATACCAAACTTTGCATCTGCACAGTTCTTCCAGTAAATGCGTTTTTGTGAAATGTTGTGTACATTGTTCAAAGTAGTCCTTGTGAATAGAGTTGTATGGTTTGTTCAACTTTTAGCTATATCATCTAGAATAGCTTTAAATAACAGCTATGATGGTAATAGTAGTACAGTTTGTGTAATGTTTTATTTAGTAGGGGATTTTTCAGTTCAGATTCTTTCTAATTAAATTGCATATAGTCTAGAAAAAAAGTACAGCCATTGCTCAAATTCTGTGGTAATAGTTCTTTTAAAATGAGAAATCAAAAGGGCTGTGTGTAACCAACCACACGCATGTATGAACGCAAGAGGAAGTTCCCTATTGGTCAAATTCTATATCCTACTGTAAATAAAACAAATTGTATTTATTATGGATCCCAATTAGCTGCTGCCAAGGTCCAGCAAAATTAAGGCAGTTATACAATTTAAAATAATATTACAATACGTTCATTACAGAATTCACACTACACTAAGTGTGTGCCCTCTACTGCTTGCATTAGTTACCTGATGTGGAATAGAGTTCCATGTAGTCAAGGCTCTATATAGTACTGTGCGCCTCCCATAGTCTGTTCTGAACTTGGGGACTGTGAAGAGACCTCTGGTGGCATGTCTTGTGGGGTATGAATGGGTGTCCGAGCTGTGTGCTAGTATTTTAAACAAACAGCTCGGTACCTTCAGCTTGTCAACACCTCTTACAAAAACAAGTAATGAGGAAGTCAATCTCTCTTCCACTTTGAGCCATGAGAGATTGACATGCATGTTATTAATGTTAGTTCTCTGTGTACATCCAAGGGCCAGTCGTGCTGCCCTGTTCTGAGCCAACTGTAATTTTCCCAAGTCCCTCTTTGTGACACCTGACCACACGGCTGAACAGTAGTCCAGGTGTGACAAAACTAGGACCTGAGGGACCTGCCTCATGGATAGTGTTGTTAAAAAGGCAGATCAGCGCTTAATAGACAGACTTCTCCCCCATCTTAGCTACTATTGTATCAATATGTCTTGACCATGACAGTTTACAACACAGGGTTACTCCAAGCAGTTTAGTCACATCAACTTGCACAATTTCCAAATGATCCATTACGAGATGTAATTGAGGTTTAGTGAATGATTTGACCCAAATGCAATGCTTTTAGTTTGAAATATTTAGGACTAACGTATTCCTTGCTACCCATTCTGAAACTAACTGCAGTTCTTTGTTAAGTGTTGCAGTCACTTCAGTCGCTGTAGTAGCTGACGTGTACAGCGTTGTGTCATCCGCATACATAGCCTTACTCAAAGCCAGTGGCATGTCATTAGTAAAGATTGAAAAAAGCAAGGGGCCTAAACTGCTACACTGGGGAATTCCTGCTTCTACCTGGATTATGTTTGAGAGGCTTCCATTAAAGAACACCCTCTGTGTTCTGTTAGACAAGTAACTCTTTATCTACATTATAGCAGGGGGTGTAAAGCCTTAACACATATGTTTTTTCCAGCAGCAGACTATGATCGATAAAGCTGCACTGAAGTCTAACAAGACAGCCCACACAATCATCTTATCATACATTTCTCTCAGCCAATCATCAGTCATTTGTGTAAGTGCCGTGCTTGTTGAGTGTCCTTCCCTATATGCGTGCTGAAAGTCTGTTTTCAATTTGTTTACTGTAAAATAGCATTGTATCTTGTCAAAAAACATTTTTTCCAGAAGTTTACTAAGAGTTAGTAACAGGCTGATTAGTCAGCTATTTGAGCCAGTAAAGGGGGCTTTACTATTCTTGGGTAGCAGAAAGACTTTAGCTTCCCTCCAGGCCTGAGGGCACACACTTTCTAGTAGGTTTAAATTGAAGATGTGGCAAATAGGAGTAGCAATATTGTCCTCTATTATCCTCAGTCATTTTACATCCAGAATGTCAGACCCCGGTGGCTTGTCATTATTGTTGATAGACAACCATTTTTTCAGCTCTTCCACGCGGAGCGGACTTTACAGAATTCATTAAGGTGACCTGCTAAAAAGTATTATATAGTGTGTGTATCCCTGAGGATGCCAGGTGTTGAAAAGTCCCAGGCTTCCCAGAGTCCTTGGAACACTGAGAAAGGTCCCCAACCTAGCCAATATTGATAACATAATGGATCTCACCAGTAAATTGGTAGGCTTATTTTCCAGAAATCAACAGCAGAAATGGGCTATTCAGCCCAAACCCTGTGATCATCAATATGAGAGTCTAGCCTATTAATCACCAATGGCAACTGTAACGTGTTCAATAACTGATACCTTGAGCTATTGCTACATGAAGGCTAACACCATGGCGCCACTTCCTCGCAATATTACGTAATTTCACACTTTTCTGAATAAACTGTTTCTCAGAGTAGCACATCAACAGCTAGCAGTAAACCTTGCCACCATACTGAAGATAAATTAAAGTTAGCCTTATAAATTGGGGTGCACTAAAGTGTTTTCTTTTGCAGGCCATTGGTAAACAAGTCCTGGTGTTCTCATCAACATTTCGCTGTATTAGTTGGTGGGCACGAAACGGGTTCAAGGTTATGTTATGTTGCATTTCCAGGCTTGACTATTTTAGTAATTTACACGTCCTTGCCCTACTAGGTAGCCGCTTAATCTTCGACTGACAAAAACACCTTTCCCAGCAATTGCTGAAACGTCTCATGTCATGTCACCTGACCAATATGGCACAACTCAAATGGATACTTCAACGGACAGGTAAATATCACAATTATCAAGAATAACACATCAAACTTACCAGCTGTTCTTCCTCGTTTGGATAGCAAAATTGATCTTGTCTTTCCGTGAGATTTCAGGGAGTATTCCAGTCCCCTTTAGGCAATAATTAGAGAGCGCAAGCAGCAGTGAGTGCGGCTCCCTGCGTACGGTAGTCTATGCTGTATCTGGCTCCTGACAGAGAGGTAGACTTGGGTACACACAGCTCTCATTCTCCGCCTCTCAGCATAACCAGGCATTCAGTGCACCAACCTACTCTGCTGTGATGCAGAACTTGTATAAGCAAGCCATCTACAGGGCAGTGATGGTAGGCTACAGAAGGTTTGACTTTCACCACTGATCTCCTTGCTGGTGTATTTCATAATGGGGAATATCGTCATCTAGTGGCTGACAACTATTGTTGCATTTGGAATGTCTGCCAACAAAGTTGTACAATTCAATGGCTAAATAGAAAGGGTTTCATCATAAACGGGCATGCCCAAGACTAGTCCTTGATCATGACTCTCAGTTCCATTACACATAAGTAATTGGATAAAGACGTCTTACGTATGGGGGAGTTTTGTTAAGAGCAGCAACACTCAATTTGAACATTAACACCCATCGCTTGCGGTACTGTTTTGGAAGCATAGGGGGCTTATCAGCGAGAAATTATTTTCAAAAAACAAAAGGTTACATTGATACACACCTTGATAGGGTAAGCGTTCCCACACGGCCATATCGCTATGTTACAGTGATTGTTTATGGAAGACAAGAGTCAGCAACCTGTGATAATTAGCTATCTAGCACGCCCCGAACAACTGTGTGTCAGTGTAACTCGGGAAGAGTAGCGGAAGTGTAGTTTCATCAGATGGAGGCACTCATAGCTGTTTAGATGGTTGCAAAACTGCTACAAGTATATATATTTTATTTTAAGGATTCTTTCTCGATGATTTAAAGAAAAGGGTCATTATTTTCAAAAGTCGTATCACAAGCAGTGATGATTGACATCTCTAAACGTAAAACAGTGTCGGGATTGTTGTCCACATGAGCCAGTCGTGGGTGAAGCGCTATAAAAGGGAGTAGGCAGAATGCCGCTTCGAGTTTGAGAGCTACTCCAAGACTAAAGAACCAACTACTTACTATACAACTCACAGAGAACATGCAAAGGCACAGTTGACAAGGAAAAACTCCCTAGATAGGAAGGAACTTTGAAGAACCAGATTCTCAGGGGAGACATGTGCCTGTTGTCTGACAGTTGTCTCTGTCTGCTGATTTTGATAAAAGGATGCATCTTTGACTGCAAACGACAGATGAGTTTATACAGTGCATTCGTAAAGTATTCAGACCCCTTGACCTTTTCCACATTTTCTTATGTTAGTCTTATTCTAAAATGGATTACATTGTCCTCATCAATCTACACACACAATAATGACAAAGCGAGAAAAAAAATGTTATTTTAAGAAAAATATATTTTATGAAAATTGGGACTCGAAATTGAGCTCAGGTGTATACTGTTTCCATAGACCATCCTTGATTGGAGTCCACTTGTGGTATATTAAATTGATTGGACTTGAATTGGAAAGGCACACACCTATCTATATAAGGTCCCACAGTTGACAGTGTGTGTCAGTAAAAGGCACATGACAGCCCACTTGTAGTTTGCCAAAAGGCACCTAAAGGACTCTCAAACCATGAGAAACAAGATTCTCTGGTCTGACGAAACCAAGATTGAACTCTTTGGTCTGAATGCCAAGCGTCACTTCTGGAGGAAATCTGGCACCATCCCTACGGTGAAGCAGGATGGTGGCAGCATCATGCTGTGGGGATGTTTTTCAGCGGCAGGGACTGGGAGACTGGTCAGGATCGAGGGAAAGATGAATGGAGCAAAGTACAGAGAGATCCTTGATGAAAACCTGCTCCAGAGCGCTCAGGACCTCAGACTGTGGCGGAGGTTCACCTTCCAACAGGACAACAACCCTAAGCCCACAGCCAAGACAACACAGGAGTGGCTTATGGACAAGTCTCTGAATGCCCTTGAGTGGCCCAGCAAGAGCCCGGACTTGAACCCAATCAAACACCTCTGGAGAGACCTCAAAATAGCTGTGCAGGGACGCTCCCCATCCAACCTGACAACGCTAGAGAGGATCTGCAGAGAATAATGGTAGAAACTCCATATACAGGTAGGGCTGATATGACGATATATATCGTGTGACGATAGAAAAACGTCTGTCGTTCCATTATGCTCTTATCATTTATTTTAGTCAATTGGACGACGCTTTGCCGTATGGAAGGAAATTTGTAACACAAACAAACATGGAGGAGAGTGAACGTGACACAGAGCACGGAGACATGGAGCTCGTACCTTAAAGAGGGACTACTTCGGTCGCATGGACGTGGTTTGGGTATGACAAGTCTGACACGGACCAGAAACCCGTCCTCTGCAAAATATGCCGCAGGCCGGTCCCAACAACAGGCTCAAACACCACCTACGCAAGAATCATGTGAAACAGTACGGCGAGAGTCTATGGATGAGTCCCCAAAAAGTACAGTCGAGTGCTCAAAACAAACCCTGACTCATACGTTGCAAGAGGCTTTTGCCCGCGGCACACCATATGGCAAAGAATCACGAAGATGGAAGGAGAGAACAGCTGCCGTTACAACTTACATCTGAAAAGATGTGGCCCCAATTTACACGGTCAAGGAACAGGGGTTTCGTGATATGGAGGTACCAAATGCAAATTGATATGTGACATGTATTAATGCCAAAATAATATGCAAAACAGGCAAGCACCCAAATATATACATTTTGTTTGCAACTATAGTTGAAATGTTTTCTATTTACCTTTTTAGATTTCATACATTCATATTTTGTTACATGCTTATATGAAAATTTGCACAAAGGTTCTAAATAAAAGGAGAAATCAAGTGAGTAGGTACCTTTTTATTTGTTGTGTAACGGTCGTCGTATGAAGGAGAGGACCAAAGCGCAGCGTGGTAAGTGTTCATCAAGGTTTTTAATAAGAATAATGAACAAAACAATAAATGACAACGTGAAAAAACAAAACCGAAACAGTTCCATTGTTGAACAAAACACTGACACGGAAAATAAATCACCCACAACTCAAAAGGGAAACCAGGCTACCTAAGTATGGTTCTCAATCAGGGACAACGATTGACAGCTGCCTCTGATTGAGAACCATACCAGGCCAAACACAGAAATCACAAAACATAGAAAAAGGAACATAGACAACCCACCCAACTCACGCCCTGACCATACTAAAACAAAGACATAACAAAAGAACTAAGGTCAGAACGTGACAGTACACCCCCCCCCCCCCCCCAAAGGTGCGGACTCTGGCCGCAAAACCTGAACCTATAGGGAAGGGTATGGCTAGGTGTCTGTCCGTGGTGGCGGCTCTGGCGTGGGATGTGGACCCCACCATATTCTTTCTCCGCCTCTTTAACCGCCTCCGTGGCCCCTTTAGAGCGGCGACCTTCGCCGCTGACCTCGGACTGGGGACCCAAGCCACGGGTCCCGAATGGACAGGGGATTCCGGCAGCACCGGACAGGCGGGAGACACCGGCAGCTCCTGACAGACGGACGGCTCCGGCAGCTCCTGACAGACGGGAGACTCCGGCAGCTCCTGACAGACGGGAGACTCCGGCAGCTCAGGACAGACGGGAGACTCCGGCAGCTCAGGACAGACGGGAGACTCCGGCAGCTCAGGACAGACGGGAGACTCCGGCAGCTCAGGACAGACGGGAGACTCCGGCAGCTCAGGACAGACGGGAGACTCCGGCAACTCAGGACAGACGGGAGACTGCCTCTTGGGCTTCCTTGATCGCCGTGCCAACTCCATTCGCCGGTATCCCTCCTCGCACTGTTCCAGAGAATCCCAGGCGGGCTCTGGCACTCTCCCTGGGTCGACTGACCACCTTTCTATTTCGTCCCAAGTTGTCACATAGTCCAGATCTCGCTGCTTCCCGATACCACGCTGCTTGGTCCTTGGTTGGTGGGTGATTCTGTAACGGTTGTCGTATGAAGGAGAGGACCAAAGCGCAGCGTGGTAAGTGTTCATCTTGGTTTTTAATAAGAATAATGAACACTGAACAAAACAATAAATGACAACGTGAAAAACCGAAACAGTTCCATGTGGAACAGAAAATAATCACCCACAACTCGAAAGTGAAACCAGGCTACCTAAGTATGGTTCTCAATCAGGGACAACGATTGACAGCTGCCTCTGATTGAGAACCATACCAGGCCAAACATAGAAATCCCAAAACATAGAAAAAGGAACATAGACAACCCACTCAACTCACGCCCTGACCATACTAAAACAAAGACATAACAAAAGAACTAAGGTCAGAACGTGACATGTTGAGTATAATTCAAAATGCAATAAGAAATAGGCTTTTACATGTGGTCATTTTATATAAACTATTTATTCATTGAATTTACAGAAAATGTGCTATATCATGATATGTATCGTTATTGGGATATGAGATTTTGGCCATATCGCTCAGCCCTAAATACCGGTGTGCCAGGCTTCTAGCGTCATACCCAAGAAGACTCGAGGCTGTAATCGTTGCAGAAGTTGCTTTTTAAAATGTATTATTAATTTGCTAAAAATTCTAAACCTGTTTTCTTTGTCATTATGGGGTATTGTGTGTAGATTGCTGAGGGGATTTAAAAAAAACAAAAAAACATTTAGGATATGGCCGTAACGGAGAAACTCAAGGGGTCTGAGTACTTTCCGAATGTACTGTACATGGTCTCTATTTTTCCCTCTATTTGTTTCTTACAACAGCTCTAAATAGATCAGCCAGGAGTACCATCAAGTAGCTCTCAAACCCTTCTCCGTATGTAAGGTTTTCAGCCATTAAATTTGGCTCCGCGTAAACTACAATTCTGACGCTGTGTTAATGTTTCGAAACGTCAATCATCGCTTTCAATACAAAACATTTTTCAAAACGTATACTGATATGCCCCTATAAAGGTGTGTGGCAATTTACCTTTTTTTTGAAAATTATTTCTCGTAGACGTGAAAGATACACAACCTTATGTTTCCACAACAGTACCACAAGAGAATCGTGTTCATGTTTAGAGCAACTATCAGGGCTCTTAACAGAATTCCGTGAGTCAGAAGATACTATCGTCAATAGGCGCTAAAGTAGTTGGCGTCCATGAATGGGGTAACCGTTGAGTAGACCCAGAAAGTTGTAGAACATGCCTAACACACACTCACACTCGAGAGCTTTCTCTTTCTAGAACAGGCCTGGGCAATTATTTTCCATCGAGGGCCACAGAATATATGTTTGCCCTCGCGGGCCAGAATCATATTACTGGATTATCCATTGTGTATGACTGTGTTGATAGATATATCTACCCTAAATCACATCCAGATGTGCTACTTATTTTACTTTTTTAACATGCACAGAAATAAATCACATCCATGTTCTCCTTTTGGTGGATATTTTCATTTAAATTTTCATTAAACATGCAATGCACGACACGGAGGGAAAAGTAAACTGTGCATTCAGAACCACGGACAGAGCTCTTGTTTCCGGGTATGCACAAAACACAAGAAAGAGAGAGCGTAACATTACATTTAAACTACTCAATCAGTGTGAGGAGTGAAGTCTCTGATGGGCATTGACTAGAGCAGGGAAGTCAGATATAGTTTCTGACGTAGCTATGCGCAGGATTGCTGAGAGGTGAGAGTTAGTAAGAGATCTGTGCCTTGACTTGTTATATTTCATCACTGAAAATGTCTGTTCACATACATAGGTGGACCCAAACAGTACAAACATATTCTGAGCATGACTCCTAGTCTTTGGAAAGTTTTGTTCATCGATAGATAAATAGAACCTCGTCAGTGACATTTTTATGAATAGTTCTCCAATCATTGCATCGGACTGAAGATCGATAAACTCAAATTGCAGGTCACTGGGCGCGTTATCCACATTGGAGGTGAAAGGAGAGGAAACCAACAGCATGTCATTTTCCAACATTTTGAAATCCTCAAAATGATGAGAACTCACTGTTCAAAGCACGCAGCAGCGATTAATACTTCTCCCGCTGGTCATCTGATAGGGAACAGACTAGTAGTGTCGGAAGGTGGGTTATATTGTTGGCTTTGTACTTGGCGGGTCAGGAGATGTAATTTTACCTTTTAAGGCTTTGACAAGGATGTACATCTGATGTGCAAAAAGGCCCTTCCCTTGTAGTTTGGAATTCAGTTCATTCATGAGGGCCATGATGTCCACCATTCTTTATCTTGCAGTTGAGGGAAATCCACATTTTCCTTTCATTTGCAAAAACTCAGAAATCTCCTGGCTTCAGGTCCCACACCATTATTAAGCACTTTCTCCAAACTCAGCCATCTCACGTTTGTGTGGCAGGGGAGGTCTGCATCACCCGACTCTCTCTTCCAACAGTGAGACAAACTGCCTGTAGTTTAAAGATTTTGCTCTTATGAAGTTTACCACTTTAGTGACTGTATCAACAATATGGCTCATTTTCAGAAACAATTTACAGAGCACCTCCTGATGAATAATGCAATGCAGGAAAATCATTTCCTGATCTTGGTTTAGCTCAACTACTTGATCTTGTATCCTTTTCAAAAGACCTTGTGGTTGTGTTCTTCATTGACTGCACTGAAGCAAACTCAACTGTAATTTCAAAGTCTGGGGTTATGCCTCGTAAGAATATCGACTACGCCGTGTCACGTGCATCACTGCCTTCATCCAGGGCCTAGGAGAAATAGGTGAAATTCTCTACCTTGTCTTTCAACTGTTGTTCCATATTCTCTGCGATGTCCTCAACACGCCGTGTCACTGTTCGTCTTGACAGTGAAACATTTTCAACCCGCTCTTTGTTGTCGGGGCAAAGTATTGCTGCAGTCAATTAAACATTATTTAATGGATTCGCCCTCAGTGAATGGCTTGCTATGTTTAGCAATATTGTGGGACAGTACATAGCTAGCTCTCGCAATTCCGTCGTTTGCTGAATGCATTTTTGTGAAAAGTCCTTGCTGAGAAAGCAACACTTTCGATGCACTTGCCATCTGCTCAGAAGACATACTCCTATATTTCCCTGCATGCTTCGCCTAGAAGTGTCAGGCCAAGTTGTAACGTTAGTCTTTCAAGACAGCGATGCTCTCTTTGCACACTAAGCACACAGCTTTCCCTGATACCTCAATAAAGACATATTTCGATGTCCACTCTTGCTGGAACACCCTACATTCATTGTCTACTTTCCTTTTCTTTGAAATCTTTAACTTATTTTTGCGCAATTTCTAGCTAGCTACGATTTGTAACTGACGTGTGTGTCAGCTTGTCAGTCACTCACTGTATGTTCTCGTGTAGTTGTTATTTATACGTGCCTTCAAAATAAATGTTCCACAAGCGGTGGGAGTTAAATCATTACAGAAAGCCGAGTATTCATTTGGCTTTTAATTTGAATAACAAATACGTTTTTCAAAACTTGACTATTGCTAATTCTTTATGTGATTTGAGCATGATTTCGCGGGCAGTATTGAAACAGGTTGCAGGCCGCATACGGCCCCCGGTCCGGCCTTAGCCCAGGCCTGTTCTAGAAGCTGCCAGGTCATTCTGTGTGTTCCTACAGCTTCCAGTGAGCTGCCAGACCCCCCACTACACCTACCCCCGCCTCACTAGAACTGCACAAGCATTTTCTGGTGAGTTCTCAGCTGTCGTCGAACCTATTCTTTAAATAGACCATATCAGGGCCAGACCATTTTTCAAGGGGTTACCCATGTCATAACGTACAAATAGAGAACAAAAATATAAACTACTATGCAATTATTTTAATGACTCAGCATTGGTATGTTTTTATAAAATAAATTAGACATTTTAACAAACCCGATCCAATGCTAAATGTGAGAATTCAGTGTACAGTTCTCTCAGGAAGTGTCTCTTCTGTGTAGAGTAGACCCCCATCCATTTTTTAAATGGTCCCACCCCGGTTTTGGCCCACCTCATGAGACGAGTATAAAGGAGGGGTGGGGTTGCACTAATACCAAAAAAATAGAAAGCAAAACAATCAGGGAGTGAAGCTCAACACTAGACACTCAAGTGAAAATTAAAGGAGAAGAGAAGAACACACAATCCTGAAAGGTATAAATTATATGGCACTATTGAGAGACATGTATTGAGTGTACACAGTCTTGAGTGACATGCTTGCCTGCCAGGGGCTCTAGGACAGGGGACAGGGGACATGGTGATTGTCTATCAGGAGCGGTGGAGTGGCTGTCCATTAGAATGATTGTATTAGTGGTAAGGCCCCCACTGTGGTGCAAAACGATGCCCAAGTAAGGCATGAGGGGTGGCCATTTAAAGTTAGAGAACGTGCTGGGCCATTTGCTAAAGGGGTCTCAGGTAAGGAGACATTGTAGTGAGAACGGTAAGAAGAGTATTATTTTTTCTTACAATATTATATTTGTTTGTCATTTTTGGGACAGTGAGGTGTAATCACTCATGCTGATTTAGAATTTTGAACTGTGATTATATGTATTTTTCCGAGATCAAAATGAATGGAAACCTTGTCAAGGTGTTTTAGCTGGTTGTAAAAGTTACAATCTACCAGGAACAGGTGGGTATATTTTTTTACAGCGTTGTTCCAGATTCAGAATTGTCTGCAATGTGTTTTAAATGTATTGTTTCTCTATTAAGTATAGAGATACATGTTCAATTTATAGTGTTAGAAGAGTAATGTAATGTTCCAGAAATATGTGCTGTTTACTCTTTGAGTACCAGTCATTCATTGGCTTTAATGTTCAAGTCATACTGTAACCTGAACCGTTGAACTATAACTTCTCATTTCCTCACCAGATGGGAGAGATGGCAGATCCAATCCAGTTAAAAGATGAGGGAAACAAGCATTTCCAAGCCGGTGAGGTGGACAAGGCCATTGAGTGCTACACAAAAGCCACCAAGTTGTGCAAAGACAAAAAGGTGCTCGCTGTCATCTACAGGAACAGATCAGCCTGCTTCCTGAAAAAGGTAAACACCTAACCTCAACCACAGGCCTTCAACAAGCAAAAACTGCATAGTTTTATAATTATTAATCCCTGGTTGTGATTTCCTGATCCTCTGAGGTTTTTGAACTCTTTTTTCTTTCTCAGGAAAGCTACACCAATGCAGCCTCTGATGCCTCCAAAGGTACGGTACAGTCTAGTAAATGTTTAGAAATAAACATTTTGCCATGCTCACCATAACATAAACTGACAAATCATGGATTATGCTCATACCACAGTGGTATTTTCACTTCAACCCAGACACTTGTATTATTCTCTGCTCTCCATCAGCCATTGACGTGGATGCAGCAGACGTCAAAGCCCTGTTCCGGCGGTGCCAGGCTCTGGAGAAGCTGGACAAGCTGGACATGGCCTTCAAAGACGTCCAGAGGTGTTCCACCATCGAGCCCAAAAACAAGACCTTCCTGGAGACCCTCAGGAGGCTGGGGGCGGAGATCCAAGCCAAGGTGTGCTACCAACTGGGACCATTTAGACACAAGCCATTGGTTT
Organism: Oncorhynchus mykiss; assembly: GCF_057628025.1. Taxonomy (NCBI): domain Eukaryota; kingdom Metazoa; phylum Chordata; class Actinopteri; order Salmoniformes; family Salmonidae; genus Oncorhynchus; species Oncorhynchus mykiss. Next base: position 32,977,233 of record NC_143027.1, on the reverse strand, counting down.
ACTTACTGATAACTATGTGATTATAATATTTGTTTGACTTATGAACAAGACATAAAAACACATTTTACGGTACTTATCTGCATCTCTCTTTCCCTCTTATGCTCTCTCTCTCTTATGCTCTCTCTCTCTCTCTGTCTACAGCTGAAGACAACCTTCTCCACAGACTCACGGGTCCAGAACATGTTTGACATTCTGCTTGATGAGGAGATGGACAAGGACAAGAAGGAAAAGGTTTGAATGACACCGAAGTAGAGATCAGTTCCATTGATTCCACTTACTGTGATAAACATGATGCTGTGGTCTTTAATATTTTTATAGTCTGATATCAAATGCAATGTGTGTAACTTTTATGCCAGTATGAATAGTATTTACTTCCCATGTAGGCTGCTAACAACCTGGTGGTTCTGGCCAGAGAAGATGCTGGCGCAGAGAGAATCTTCCAGAACAACGGAGTGCCTCTGCTGCTGGATATGCTTGAGACCGGAAAAGTAGAGATGGTCCTGGCCGCTATCCGTACCTTCGCGGGAATGTGCACTGGACACAAAGCACGGGTGAGGGGCAGGTGAAGACAGGGCAGTGCATAAGGGATTCTGTAAGAAGGGGAGCCAATCCTCCCAATTCCTGGTCCTTTGTGACAGATATGGATCCTTTTCAAAGTTTCTATTGTAATGTCTAGCCCTAGTCCCCCTTGTGTACACTCAGTTGACCTGTATGTTTGTCTCTAAACAGACTATGGCCATTATCCACCTGGTGGGCATTGACAAGCTGTGCAGCATCATGGCTGTCGACAATGAGGACATCGCCTTGGCAACTTCCGACCTGTTCCAGTGCATCAACGACTCCCTTACCGGAGGAGACCGGAGGATTTATGGGAAGGAGGAAGCCCTGGTTTTGGGTGAGACATCCACTTACGTTTCTGCATTCCTATCCTGTTACAGTCAAAAGCCCTACATTTATATACATGTATGTAGGGTTTTTTACCCAATGTGAATTGCCTCCGAATAGCATCTATTAGATATATAAACACATTGTTCTGTTTTATATTTATTTACTTGTTATATATTTACTTGTTTGTGTTTTCTAAACGCTTCATAAAAGTGGTCTGACACTTATTCTGTTCCCCTGCAGATGCAAGCAAAGACTTGAAGAGCATCCTGATGGCCCTGCTGGAGATGGTTGCCAGTAAGAAGGTTTCAGGACACGGCAGAGACCAGGCCCTGAACCTGCTGTGCAGGAACGTGCCTCGCAAGGACAAGAAAGACCATGACCACTCCAAGAGCCTCTTCACCATCGACCATGGTGAGCGAGTCGGTTAGCTTTGATCATGATCTGTGACACTAAGTAGACCTTTGACAAATGTTTGTCGTGGAAATTCTTACACAGGGACACTGATTGTTTATGACACCAAAGACGAGATGAACATTCTCAAGACTGTTTCTTCACAAAGTAAAATGTCCTTCCTCACTGTTGTTCAACTTAATTTAGGGAAGTTGTCATTCATCTGGCTTTGTGAACCCCCCGCCAGGTCTGAAGAAAATCCTGAAGGTGTGTGGCCAGATACCTGACCTCCCAGACCAGCTGCCCATGACGGAGAACACTCAGCTCATCGCCAGCGTGTTGCTTGACAAGCTCTGGGACGACCTGCGCTGCGACCCCGAGAGAGACCACTACAGGGAAGTCTGTGACGAGTACATCAAGTGAGTTACATATTAGTAACATAACAGTAACATACGAGTAGCATATCTAATCAGAGTAACATCATACAGAGATTGATAGGTATCTGTGATGCACGCGTACATCATGAGTAATGTTACAACGAGGGAAGTATCTAACGGCACTATAGTTGATGATGGTGATGAGTACTAAATCAGCTGACTAACATTTATTCCTGACCTCTCCCCACCTCCCTCATCTACCCTTAACACTACTCCCCCTGACCCTGACTCTCTCCACAGAGGCAAGTTTGACCCCAACGACATGGACAGGAACATCCACGCCATCAACGCTCTGTCAGGCCTGCTGCAGGGGCCATTTGAGGTTGGCAACCAGCTGGTGGGTCGCCAGGGCATCATGGAGATGATGGTGGCGCTGTGCGGCTCTGAGCGTGAGGTGGACCAGATGGTCGCCGTGGAAGCGCTGATCCACTCCTCGACAAAGATGAGCCGCGCCTCCTTCATCATCACCAACGGCGTGTCGCTGCTCAAAGACATCTACAAGAAGACGAAGAACGAGAAGATCAAGATCCGTGCGCTGGTGGTGAGTGAGCTGTAGATTTCCATACTTTAGAATAGAAATGTGCTCTTTTGAGGGGTTCATTGATAGTTCTTCATGTTTGGTAACGTTACAGTGGCTCTTCAGATTGATCTAAGTGTAACTTTCCCTCCAAGTTCATGAACTCACTGTTTTGTGTGTGTCTGTGTGTCCCTTTCCCCAGGGTCTGTGTAAGCTGGGCTCAGCAGGTGGAGATGACTATAGTATGAGGCAGTTTGCTGAGGGCTCCACTGAGAAACTGGCCAAGCAGTGCAGGAAGTGAGTCTGTTTTTTGGAGTCGGTAGCTTTGAAAGCTTATCTGCCATTACGTAACTTTGTGGTCTTAATATCACTGAAGTATTCATAGACACAGTCGATCACAGACAACAAAAAGTATTATGGACTACAACTATCAGGAATAAAAGAATGTGAACATATCTGTACCCTTATACTTGACTAATTACACACCAAGTCCAGACAATTATGACTCTTTATCTGGATAATTACGTGCTTTTTGTATTGATATATTGACGTGTTTCAGTTGCAGAGAGAACAATATTATATTCCCTCAGTGTGATTTAGAAATGGCTTCCCATGGTCATAATCTGAAGATGGAGGACCATTTCCTGTTAGCCCGGTTCCCTGTTAACCCTCTTCCTGTGTGTCAGGTGGCTGTGTAACTCTGCCATGGACACGAAGACCAGGAAGTGGGCTATAGAAGGTCTGGCCTACCTGACCCAAGACGCTGATGTAAAGGATGACTTTGTTGAGGACGAGCCTGCCATGAAAGCCATGTTTGAACTGGCCAAGGTAGGTACTGTACTATTAAAGACAGAGCAGAGACCCAACTCATAGAAGATGACCGGAGCATAGTGGCATTAAAGGGTGAATATGGGACCTGGAGGAGAGTACCTAACTTCACTCTTTCCTGTTTCCCTGTGATACAGTCTAAAGATAAGACCATCCTATATGCTGTGGCCTGTACCCTGGTCAACTGCACCAACAGCTATGAGAAGAAAGAGATCATGCCTGAGCTGGTTCAGCTGGCCAAGTTTTCCAAGCAGCACGTCCCAGAGCAGCACCCCAAGGTAAGATGAGAGAAAGACACAGGCTTCCCCCTGTCTGTCCAGCAGGCAGGGGGAGGCAACTTACGCACAGCTCTGACACACACACAAACACACCAGACATGCCACCAGCTGTCTTTTCATAGCCCCCAAATGCAGAACAAATTCAAGAAAGCATACATTATATAGAGCCATTATTGCATGAAACTCCCTTCCATCACAAATTGCTCAAATGAACAGAGAACCTGGTTTCAAAAAACAGATAAAGCAACACCTCACGTAACAACGCCTCTCCACTATTTGACCAAGATAGTTTGTGTGTATGTATTGATGTGTAGGCTATGTGTGCCGTTATTAAATGTATGTAGTTCTGTCCTTGAGCTGTTGTTGTCTATTAATGTTCTGTATTATGTCATGTTTCATGTTCTGTGTGGACCCCAGGAAGAGTAGCTGCGGCTTTCGCAACAGCTAATGGGGATCCTAATAAAAAAACCAAATACCAAACAAGTCATCCTTATTTATATCAGGAAATAACTGGACACCAAGTCACTGTAAACTAAACTAGTATAAAAGCTATATACATGTGACTATGTTGCTCTCTACAGTTAGCAAAGTTTATTATTTCTATGTTGAGGTCCTAGGTATATTGACTGGGGGAGGTGCTGACAATACACACGCTTCTCTGCCCTTAGGACAAGAAGGATTTCATCCAGAAGAGAGTGAAGAGGATGCTAAAGGCAGGGGTCATCTCAGCTCTCACTGTCATGGTGAAAGCTGACAACCTTCTCCTGACTGACCAGACCAAAGAGATGCTGGCAAGGTGAGCAACCTGGGACTGTACTAGGCTTGAACATTTAGCTTCTTATCCAGAGCCAACCTACAGTCAGTACACACAATAAGCAATGCTGCAGAACAAATCGGATTGAAATCAATGGTGTTTGCTTTCATCCGCAGGGTGTTCCTTGCCTTGGCAGATGATGCCAAAGACCGTGGCATGATTTGCGCCCATGGAGGGGGCAAGGTGAGTGACAGACACAACAGACTCATGAGATCCTCCGTTCTAGAATTATCACTATTTCCTATAGCCAGCCTTACATTTGATGTATTACCCTTATCTAACCAGAGGGTTTCTGACTGTCTGAACCTCTGATCTCTTGTGTGTTCCCCAGGCTCTGATCCCATTGGCTCTGGAGGGATCAGCTATAGGGAAAATAAGGGCCTCCCACGCCCTGGCCAAGATCGCTGCTGTGTCCAACCCAGAGATTGCCTTCCCAGGAGAGAGGGTAAGAACCTGTCTGACCACTTCCTGTTACATGGGGGAGAGGGTGTGGGCTGTTTCTCATTCTGCTTCCTGCTCTCTTTCCCTCTCTTACCCTACCTCCCTCACCCTGCATTGTCATCTCTCTCTCTCTGACAGATCTATGAGGTGGTGCGTCCTCTGGTCAGCCTGTTGCACCCTGAGAGAGACGGGGTGCAGAACTACGAGGCACTTCTGAGTCTCACCAACTTGGCTGGTCTCAACGACAAACTGAGGTGAGGCCTGTTAATTTACCAACCACACCACAGTATGTATAACCCAACTAAACACCTGAGACTATTACAGATTATTCAACAATCACTATAAGGTAGTCGATGTGTGAGAGGACAAGTGTTCAATAAGTTTGTCAAAATAAATATGACTCTAACCAGAAAACAGCTGTGAGCTCAGATATGCTCTGGGGACATTCCAGAGTTGTTTTTGTTTTTTCACTGTTGCTGTCAGAGCGTTTTGAGTGGAGGAGATGAGATGGTTGCTGCCAGAGAGTTTTGAGTGGAGGAGATGAGACAGTTGCTGCCAGAGAGTTTTGAGTGGAGGAGATGAGACGGTTGCTGCCAGAGAGTTTTCAGTGGAGGAGATGAGACGTTTGCGTGATTTCATAACTATTACTTCCCATCCTCCACGGCTCCAGAGTGAAGATCCTGAAAGAGAAGGCTCTCCCTGAGATTGAGCAGTACATGTTTGAAGACCATGATCATATCAGACAGGCAGCCACAGAGTGCATGTGCAACCTGGTGACATGCAAAGAGGTGAGAGGACACCCCTCAATCTTAGGGAACAGTGTCATCACATACGGTGTGTTGTGTGTGTGTGTGCAGGTAACAAACGTGTCACCCAGTGTAACTAACGTCACCATTGTGTGTTCAGGTGCAGGATCGGTACCTGGAGGATGGGAATGATAGGCTGAAGCTGCTGGTGCTGATGTGTGCTGAGGACGATGAAAAGCTCCAGAGAGCTGCAGCCGGAGCACTGGCCATGCTCACTGCCGCCCAGAAGAAACTGTGCACCAAGATGACCCTGGTGGTATGTCTGTCTGGTTGCATTCACACTAGTACACTCACCTTGGGGTGACCCAAAGGCAGTTCCTGTGCAAAGATATGAACTGATTTGAACTGCCGAATTGTCCCAATCAATCACAACGCTGTATCATCGCAACATTGATTTATAGTTGTGACAGTCGGTATGTATCATGACAACAATGACTAGTTATGTGTTACGTAATCAATATGTATCATCACAACACTGATTATAGTTATATATTACTTAATACATTTGTATCATCACAACACTGATTATAGTTATATATTACTTAATACATTTGTATCATCACAACACTGATTATAGTTATATATTACTTAATACATTTGTATCATCACAACACTGATTATAGTTATATATTACTTAATACATTTGTATCATCACAACACTGATTATAGTTATATATTACTTAATACATTTGTATCATCACAACACTGATTATAGTTATATATTACTTAATACATTTGTATCATCACAACACTGAATATAGTTATATATTACTTAATACATTTGTATCATCACAACACTGATTATAGTTATATATTACTTAATACATTTGTATCATCACAACACTGATTATAGTTATACTTATTCAAAATGTATGGTGAGGCCTCATCCACTTCATCACTTTGTCTGACCAGTTTTCTCGGTTCACTCCGCAGACTTTGCAGTGGATGGAGATCCTTCAGAGGCTCATTCTCCATGACCAGCCCCAGATCCAGCACAGAGGCCTGGTGATCGTGTACAACATACTGAACTCGGACGACAGCGAGCTGGCCAAGAAGCTGATCGAGAGCGAGATCCTGGAGATCCTGACAGTGATTGGCAAAGCAATGGACAACCCCAAGAGGCAGCTTGTGATCGATGTGGCACGCACCTGCCTGGTCAAGGCCATGGACCTCGGCCTCATCAAGCCATTCACAACCCCTTCTTAAAGCAGTGTTTCTTAAGCTTTTTATAGTACTACGGACTGGCTTGCAATGGACCTACTCCCTTAAAGGCGCAACCCAATCAACCAGAAACAAATCACACAGAAATAAGAACATGTATGACAGTTCCATTTTAGTCCAATGAGTGTGTATATTTGGTGGGTACACTTGCAAACGCCCATACCCCTCACTGCCCACAGTCCTCCCAAAGTGTCAGGCCAACACTTGTTACAGTACATTGGACTTACAGTTTGTGCCTTTTAATGAAAACTGCAACGTGTGAGCTAATTACAGTCTGCCTAACTTGCTGATCAGATACACCCCACAGATTGAGGTCCAGAGACTGAAGATTGAGAAACTCTGTGTTGAGTGTGGGCCAATGGACAGGGAGGCCAGGAGATGGGACTGATGGTGCACCTGAACAGCCACCTATCATGAAATCAGAGACAGTACAAATGAATCTCTTGAGATATTTTATTTAGAATTTTCAGAAAGAAAACACCACGTGAACGTTTAACCATTTATTAGAAAAGATAACAATGCCTGTCTTGGCATTAGAGCTCTGTCCTGCAGGGTAGCTCACTGCCAGAGCCAAGCGTCATATGAATGTTATAATAAAACTATAGGCAGTGAGCACGATACGCTATATCAAATCCCCCCCGATGGAAGAAACAGAACCCACAGGTGGAGGCTGGGCTGGTGGTGGGATATCAGAAACAGAACCCACAGGTGGAGGCTGGGCTGGTGGTGGGATATCAGAAACAGAACCCACAGGTGGAGGCTGGGCTGGTGGTGGGATATCAGAAACAAAACCCACAGGTGGAGGCTGGGCTGGTGGTGGGATATCAGAAACAGCAAGCATAGCGAGTAACAGCTAGTTACAGCAGCAAGAGACATCAGCGCATGAGAGCGTGTGACATCCAGCATTAGGGAAGCATGTGCAGAACTAGTGGACTTCAATAGACCGCATGTAATTAATGGGAATCCAACTGGTGCAATATCCGCTGATGCGGTCAGCTGAAGTCACCACACTCATGTTTCCCTTCTGAACCGGCTACACTTTATATAGATTTTTTTGTAAGTTAAATAGAGTTTATTTGTGTGGATAAGAGGTCTTTGTTTAATGTTATTTGTATTTTACACTTAAGGATAAAGATGAGAATTTTGACTATTGTCTATCTTGATTTTAGTGGACAATTTTATTCTACTGTTTGTCAGTACAGCCTAGTATGATTTTCAACAGTGGACATTGGTCATGACTGTATTTGATAAGCAGTTAAAACAGTCACATGGGCTAAATATATATTATTTTGAGGTTTGGACTTTTGCAGCAGGAAGAAGAGGAAAACATTTGTAGCCCATGAAAGCTCAAAGTTGTCTGGCTAAAGGCAAACGGAAGAAATGGGCGGGGCTGTCGGCATCCAATGACCATGAAGTGGGAGTGGCATTTTTATTTCCATCCACTGTGCTCACTTGGTTTTTAACAACAGAGATGGAAGAGGATGTGAGACACCCCCATCAATTTTTTTTTAATGGTTGAATGAAAGTCAATTAACTAAATAGACCAGACACAACTGCTATTGCATTGGTGTCTATGGGAGACACCCAGTTAAGTAGACCGGAACTGACCATTTCTTTCAATGGTAAAAAGCCTGAGTGTAATATTTTCAATTATCCACCATCTTGGTATACAGCTTATGTCAGAATTGACCTCCAGGTGGCCCCTACCCCCACAAAAATAAGACTTCCATCTTCATGACTTCCAGAAAAAGAAGGCAAATAGCCTCACACAGATGTTGATGTGTATGTGTGTATTTTTGCATGTGCAGTAAGCCCACAGGCTGATTCTTTCCTCCTTTCTTGGCAGAGATCTCACAAAAGGTTCAATTGTAAACCCCAAAATGATCACGTAGAATGTACACTGAGTGTACAAAACATTAGGAACACAGACTGACCAGGTGAAAGCTATAGTCCCTTATTGATGTAACTTGTTAAATTCACTTAAATCAGTTTAGATGACGTGGAGGAGATAGGTTAAAGAATGATCTTTAAGCCTTGAGACATGGATTGTGTATGTGTGCCATCCAGAGGGTGAATGGGCAAGACAAAATATTCAAGTGCCTTTGAACTGGGTATGGTAGTAGTTGCCAGGCGCACCGGTTTGAGTCAAGAAGTGCAATGCTGTTAGGTTTTTCGCGCTCAACAGTTTCCCATGTGTATCAAGAATGGTCCACCACCATAAAAGCATCCAGCCAACTTGACACAACTGTGGGAAACATTAGTCAACATCCCTGTGGAATGCTTTCGACACCCTTTAGAGTCTATCCCCTGACGAATTGAGGCTGCTCTGAGGGCAAAAGGGAGTGCAACTCAATATCTTAATGTTTTGTACACTGTGTATATGCTATATCTCAAACCAGGCCTTCCAAATAAAGTAATGTTTGCTGTGACAAAAAAATTGTAGGTCTGTATTATTCCACAAAGTTCTACCTAGCGCTGCTGTGAGGGGGAGGAGCGCATAACCTTGTGATGTAGCGCCAAAGATTGTCTATTATATTGACAAGATATACACGTGACCGCTCTAACAAAGGAAATACATGTCCTCAAAGATGGCAGGCAGGCGGGAGGAGGTGAGATCAGGTGGGACCATTCTAGCCAATGAGAGTGCAGATACGATTGAAAACAACAGGCCAGCGAGATAGAGGACTCATCTTTGTATCTGTTCCATTATAGCGTTTGTGACAGCATTGGCAGCACCATTGAGCCTAACTCCATTTTAAAGTAGATGCATGCCAGCAAAGCCACTACACAACACAACACTGAACAATACATTAACTGCACTATAATTGTGACAAATGGTGCCCACAAACTATTAGGGCCTGCATAAAACTGTCCCAACAGAAAAGCTTTCTTTTCAGCACCATGGAGTGAATCCTTACCACCGCTACACCTGGCTATCAGCAGATACTTATCTGGCAGCGAAGCAGTTAATTCAGCCTCATCTACTGCCTTTTAAAAAACATATTTGGTATTTTTTTCATTAAATTGAACTTTTATTTAACTAGGCAAGTCAGTTAAGAAAACATTATTATTTACAATGACAGCCTACACCAGCCAAACCCAGATGACACTGGACCAATTGTGCCCCGCCCTGTGGGACTCCCAATCACAGCCGACTGTGATATAGCCTGGATTTGAACCAAGGTATCTGTAGTGACCCCTCTAGCACTGAGATGCAGAGCCTTAGACTGCTGTGCCACTCGGGAGCTATGGCTGACTTGTGTCACGCCCTGACCATAGTAAGCTGTTTTTTCTCTGTGTTGGTTGGGGCGTGATAGTGTCTAGGGTGGGTCATCTAGGGTTTTTGGTATGTCTATGTTGGCCTGATATGGTTCCCAATCAGAGACAGCTGTTTATCGTTGTCTCTGATTGGGGATCATATTTAGGTAGCCATTTCCCGTTTGTGGGATCTTGTCTATGTTTAGTTGCCTGTCTGCACTAGTGGTATAGCTTCACGGTTCATTCGTTGTTCTTTATTGTTTTGTTTAGTGAGTTTCTCTTTATTAAAATTATGTAGAACTCTATGCACGCTGCACCTTGGTCTCATCATTACGACGATAGTGACAGAAGATCCCACCAACAGGACCAAGCAGCGTGCCCAGAAGGAGGAAGTATCCTGGACTTGGGAAGAGATCCTGGATGGGAAGGAATCCTGGACTTGGGAGGAAAACCTGGCAGGACAGGATCGCCTTCCTTGGCGGGAGTCGCCTAGGAACATGAGAGGACTGCAACGACGTCGGAGAGGTAGGCCACAGAAACCCCAATCATTTTTTTGGGGGAGGCACATGAAGCAGTCGGCGAAGTTGAGGGGTGAGTCCGAGACTGTCGAGGAGTTATTGGACGAATTGGAGGAGAGTGAACGGAAGGGCGAGTTAGAGACCTTTGAGGAGTTGTTGATCAAATTGGAGGAGTGAAGAGAGAGAGCCTTTGGTTTGGCATAGTATGCACGGCATTCGCCCTGAGGAGCGTGTTAGCTGTCCGATGCCACCTGTGCCAGTTCCTCGTACTCGTCCTGAAACGTGTGTTAAAGTTCCGGAACAATTGATGCCGGCTATACACACCAGGTCTCCAGTGTACATTTACAACCCAGTACGTCCTGTGCCAACTCCTCGCACTCTCCCCCAAGTGCACTTTTCCAGTCAGGTGTGTCCTGTTCCTGCTCCTCGCACTCTTCCTCAAGTGCGTGTCCCCAGTCCAGTACATCCTGAGCCTCCTCCCCGCACTCGCTCTGAGGTGTGTGTCATCAGCCTGGTGCCATCTGTACCGGTCCCACACATCAGGCCTCCACAGTCCGGAGCTTCCGGCGACGGTTCCCGGTCCGGAGCTTCCGGTGACGGTTCCGGGTCCGGAGCATCCGGCGACGGTTTCGGGTCCGGAGCTTCCGGCGACGGTTCTGGGTCCGGAGCTTCCGGCGACGGTCCCCGACGGTCCCCGGTCCGGAGTCTTCAGCAAAGGTTCTCAGTCCGGAGCCTCCTGCGACGATCCACGCACCGGAGCCGCCCCCGATGCCCTGCGTCATCTATCCTAGATGCCCACCCGGACTCTCCCCTATTGAGTCAGGTTTTGTGGTCGGAGTCCGCACCTTTGGGGGGGGGGGGGGGGGTACTGTCACACCCTGACCATAGTAAGCTGTTTTTTCTCTGTGTTGGTTGGGGCGTGATAGTGTCTAGGGTGGGTCATCTAGGGTTTTTTGTATGTCTATTTTGGCCTGATATGGTTCCCAATCAGAGACAGCTGTTTATCGTTGTCTCTGAATGGGGATCATATTTAGGTAGCCATTTCCCTTTTGTGTTTGTGGGATCTTGTCTATGTTTAGTTGCCTGTCTGCACTAGTTGTATAGCTTCACGGTTCATTCGTTGTTCTTTATTGTTTTGTTTAGTGAGTTTCTCTGTATTAAAATTATGTGGAACTCTATGCACGCTGCGCCTTGGTCTCATCATTATGACGATAGTGACAACTTGCTTAAACAAATGTGGTTTCTACTGACAATTGAGAGGTACAAACTACAGCATAAGGGAATGACGAGCAGATTAGAAGAAATCCGTAATTTCGATTACGACATTAATGAGCGAGCTAGGACGGACGTAGTCAATAAAATTATTTGTTCAGCACTTTTGAAATGTACAGCGACAGAATTCAGAACATGGGCCATTCTTACAGTATTCTCCCTGTACACCAAGCCAGAACTGTAGGCTATGTTAAGAGGGGGAAAGGGACCAAATTATTAGGGTGAGACATATGGGCTACTAACAGCTTACTACACAACATAAACTTAGTATTACTTTATAACCTACAGTATACATATCTACCTGGCATATTACATCATTATACAGTAGCATACAATACATTTTTGGACTCACATTGTTCTGTACTCACTTGAACAGGAAGGTGGCGCAGCAGTCCTTCTTGTGGGAAAATTTTGACATCAAACTTTGTCATTAAAGTGTGGAATTCTCTAGATTTATGGTGCTGTCACGTCTACTCCCCCTCCTCCACTCCAGCATTTGACGTTGCCGGTTTACTAACCACCGGCTCTGGCAATCATCGATACGCACACCTAGCATCCATCATTACGCACACCTGTGTCTCATCATGAGACCCACCTGGACTCTATGACTTCACTGAATACCTCCACTATATCTGTCACTTCCTTAGTTCCATTCCCCAGGCAGTATTTACTATGTGTTTCATGTCTATACGCTACTCGTGGTTCTATTGTTCTGTTTAATATTAAACTCACTACCTGCAATTGCTTCCCGACTCCCAGCGTATACGTTACAGAATACATCCTCAACAAATGGAAGGGGCAGATAATCAGGACATTTCCCAGATGGTTGACGAACAGGGATACCTACTCACGCAACTGGGGAAGGTTGTGGAAGAGGTTCTTCGCCTTCTTCAACGTCTCGAACATGCCCAAGCGGCGTTGCCTTCATCTAGAGGAGGGCTGTGCCACCAGTCAACCTAGTGAGGTAGCACCAGTCCACTCAGTAGTCCACCCAGGTCAGCGATGTCTGTCTGTCCCTCCTGGATAAATATGACGGAACCCCATCTAAGTGCCGGGGCTTCCTACTCCAATTATCCCTCTATTTTGCGCACCAGATGGGAGCTCCCACCACTGAGAGGTCCAAGGTTGCCATTGTTATTTCTCTGCTGACTGGGCGGGCGTTGAATTGGGCTACAGCCGTCTGGGAGAGAGGAGAGGAGGAGCTGGGGGTTCGTATGAGGGGTTCATGGCTCTGTTCAGAGGTATCTTTGATCATCCACCGGAGGGCAGAGAGGGTGTGAACACTTATTCCAACTAAGGCAGGATGACCAGACTGCTGCCGAGCATGCACTCACCTTCAGGACTGTAGCAGTATCCAGCGGCTGGAATGAGCCGACGCTCCGTATGCTATTCAGAAGAGGACTGCGCGAGGAGGTCCAAATGGAACTGGCATGGCGAGATGACAACCTCTCCTTGGACGCACTCCTTGCGATTGCCATCTGTTTGGAAAACCTACTTTGGGAATAATGTCAGTACCCTCATCACTTCTCTCCCTCCCTCATTGACCACTCTGTATCAGAGCTTGAGCCCGTGGAGGTAGAGGTCACATGCCTCCCTGCGGCTGAACGACATAGACGGAAACAGCTTGGTCTCTGTCCCTGTTGTGGTCAAGGAGGACACCAGCTTCAGCAGTGTCTGGTACGTCCCAACTCGGGTTTCACGAGAGCAGAGGGACTGTCACGTGATTCTCCATCCCCTGGGGCAGGTGTGAGTATTCCATCTTCATTATTTTCTGCCAGTCAGTTTTTCGTGTCAATAGCTGACTGTCCCTCAGGTACTGTTTCTACAGCAAGTGGACTCCGGTGCCGCAGGAAGCTTTATTGTCCATTTCCGGTCCAAGCTCTTGATAATTGACCACTAGGATCCGAAACCATCACACACATCACCACATCACTCACCCCCACCCTGGAGTCCATTCATCAGGAGAATATTCCCTTCCTCATCAGTAGTGCATCAGCTCACAAGATCATCCTCGGCCTCCCATGGCTGCAACGCCATAACCCCACAATCTCATGGTCGAGGATGAAAATCACAGACTGGTCACCCAAATGCCGGAGGACCTGCTATCCCTTTCCATCTCATGTCGTATCTCCTGTGGTCTGGGACGTAGATGTGGACATTCACCAGGCTCTGGAGAGGGAACCCGCACCCACTACCTGTTCTACTGAGCTCATCTACATTCCCACGGGGATAAGGTAGTGGATGTTGACCTGGGCACACACAGCTGTCGTCGAGATCCTGAAATCACCCATACTATCCAATATCTCTCCGAGAAGTATTGGTGGCCCACCTTGGCGCAGGATGTTATTCAGTACATCAACTCCTATTCTGTGTGTGGTCAAACTAAGTCCCCCTGGCACGCCTTAGCAGGGAAGCTCCTTCCCCTTCCCGTGCCTCAGGGTCCCTGGTCTCATCTGTCCATTAACTTTGTTACGGATCTGCCCTCCTCTGAAGGTTTCACCACCATTCTGGTGGTTGTGGACAGATTTTCAAAATAATGCGGGTTGATTCCTCTCTCTGGTCTCCTCACAGCTCTCCAGATTGCTAAGGCACTGTTCCAGCAGGTCTTCCGGCACTATGGCCTTCAGGAGAACATCGTCTCTGACCGTGGGCCCCAATTCAATTCACGGGTATGGAGGGCGTTCATGGAGAAACTGGGGATCACGGTCAGCCTCACTCCCGGGTATCGGCCTCAGTCCAATGGGAAGGTGGAAAGGATGAACTAGAAGCTGGGGAGGTTCCTGAGGAGTCAATGCCAGGACCGGCAGAGAGAGTGGGCCCGATTCTTTCCCTGGGCGGAATACGCCCAGAAATGCTTAGGTCTATACCTAGGTAATGCATTCATCTTAACATAGCTATTGCGACCTGCTAATGAAATGGGAAGAGACAACCACCTTATTAAATCCTGCTTAGTGCGCTCCAAGAGTGTTTTGAAGTTCCAAAAATAAGTAAAGACCTGATGCTCCACCTTAAAAGGCAAATGGTCATACCCAATCCCTTCTGCTAACTGATTAATGGGGAGGAGCACACTTTTTGTTAGGTTTAACTTATAACCAGAGAATTTCCCAAAACCTTGTAGCATGTCCAAGAGATCGGGTATAGACTCCACAGGGTTAGAGGTGTATAAAAGAAGATTGTCTGCATATAAGGACACCCTGTGAGTTATGTCGCCCCTTAATATTCCCTTAATCCTCTCCTCCACCCGCAGGGCAATATCAAAAAGCTCAATAGCTATATCAAATAGGAAAGGGGATAAACAACAACCCTGCCTGGCCCCACTGTGGAGAGGGAAGTAGCTGGAGGTAACATTGTTGGTGCGAACAGAAGCCACTGGGGACGAATGCACAATCTCAATCCAGGAAAGTAATGATGGGCCAAACCCAAATCGGAGGACGCATGACTTTCGACCTTCGTCTCTCCTGAGCCCGTACGGGAGTTGTAGTGGTGAGACAAGATAGTAGCTACTAACAATTGGATACCACAAAATTGGGGAAGAAAAGGGGGTAAAATTCAAAAAAAAAAAAAAAAAAAAAAAAAAAAAAGGATGAATACATCTTCTTATTTAATGAAACGAAGAACACTTAAACAAACTTACAAAACAACAAAACGACCGTGAAGCTATGTATATGATAAGTGCAGACACAGGCAACTAACACATAGACAATCACCCACGAATTACCCAAGGAATATGGCTGCCTAAATATGGTTCCCAATCAGAGACAACGATAAACGGCTGCCTCTAATTGAGAACCAATCTAGGCAACCATAGACATACAAAACAACTAGACTAGTAAACAACCCCATAAACATACAGAAACCCTAGACAGGTGTCACGTTCTGACCTTTATTTCCTTTGTTTTGTCTTTATTTAGCATGGTCAGGGTGTGAGTTGGGGTGGGCAGTCTATGTTTGTTTTTCTATGTTTGGTTTCTGTTTCGGCCTAGTATGGTTCTCAATCAGAGGCAGGTGTCGTTAGTTGTCTCTGATTGAGAATCATACTTAGGTAGCCTGGGTTTCACTGTTGGTTTGTGGGTGTTTGTTTCCGTGTCAGTGTTTGTCGCCACACGGTACTGTTTCACTATATTCAGTGTTCAGTGCTTTCTTTGATTAAAGTTATGGACACTTACCACGCTGCATATTGGTCCGATTCTTAATCCTCTTCAGAAGAAGAAGAGATCTGCCGTTACAACAGGACAAAACACAACAAACCACCCCTTGTCACACCCTGACCTAACCAAAATAATAAAGAAAACAAAGAATACTAAGGTCAGAGCGTGACAACCAGAGCTAGACGGCTAGCTAACAAGCATTGTGAAGAGCGGCACCAGAATTAAAATAAAAACACATCTTACTTTTTTGTACTTAATAAATCCAACGTGAAACGTGATAACTATAATATCTTTAACTAGCATTGAAAAGGTGTATTTTTTGAAAAATCTCTCCTTAATTTCTGAATCATGTTTGTAGCTACAGTAGACTATGTTTCGGAGGGAGGAGGGGCAGATAGCCTACACACACACTGGCAAAGATTTTCAGCTGGCAGTCAGTTTCTGAGTGACAGAGTGAGGGCTTTACATAGGCGCTTTGTTGCTTTTTTTGTGCGACTGGAAAAAAATGGCTCTTCGCTGGCCATGGCAGAACACTGCCATTCCTGTCTTGCAGGAAGTCATACACAAAACAAGCAGTATGGCTGGTGGCATTGTCATGCTGGAGGGTCATGTAAGGATGAGCCTGCAGGAATGGTACCACATGAGGGAGGAGGATGTCTTCCCTGCAACGCACAGCGTTGAGATTGCCTGCAATGACAGCAAGCTCAGTCCGATGATGCTGTGACACACCACCCCAGACCATGACGGACCCTCCACCTCCAAATTGATCCTGCTCCAGAGTACAGGCCTCGGTGTAACGCTCATTCCTTCAACGATAAACGCGAATGCGACCATCACCCCTGGTGAGACAAAACCGCGACTCGTCAGTGAAGAGCACTTTTTCCCAGTCCTGTCTGGTCCAGGGACGGTGGGTTTGTGCCCATAGCCGACGTTGTTGTCGGTGATGTCTGGTGAGGATCTGCCTTACAACATGCCTACAAGCCCTCAGTCCAGCCTCTCTCAGCCTATTGCAGACAGTCTGAGCACTGATGGAGGGATTGTGCGTTCCTGATGTAACTCGGGCAGTTGTTGTTGCCATCCTGTACCTGTCCCGCAGGTGTGATGTTCGGATATACCGATCCTGTGCAGGTGTTGTTACACATGGTCTGCCACTGTGAGGACGATCAACTGTCCGTCCTGTCTCCCTGTAGCGCTGTCTTAGGCGTCTCACAGTACGGACATTGCAATTTATTGCCTTGGCCACACCTGCAGTCCTCATGCCTCCTTGCAGCATGCCTAAGGTACGTTCATGCAGATGAGCAGGGATCCTGGGCATCTTTCCTTTGGTGTTTTTCAGTCAGTAGAAAGGCCTCTTTAGTGTCCTAAGTTTTCATAACTGTGACCTTAATTGCCTACTGTCTCTAAGCTTTTAGTGTCTTAACGACCGTTCCACAGATGCATGTTCATTAATTGTTTATGGTTCATGGAAAAGCATGGGAAACAGTGTTTAAACCGTTTACAATGAAGATCTATGAAGTTATTTGGATTTTTACGAATTATCTTTGAAAGACAGGGTCCTGAAAAAGGGATGTTTCTTTTTGTGCTGAGTTTAGATCACTTTAGTTCTGTTCCTCGAATCGGTTCCAACCCCTGCATGTTACCATTACTTTCTGGCCCTCTAAAATGCATTAACAAAAGACCATGTTACACACAATGTTTGCAGTGGAATTTCAAAAAAAATATTTGTTGTTAAACCAGATTTTGCTTACATTGTGTACAGACAGATTATATTGAACATAATGCACAGGGTTACTGACTGAAAATTTGTTTCAGTTGTTTTTGATAATATCTCCACCGTTTTTTGCGCTACTGTTTAACACTACAAAGAAAATGTTTTCACTAGTCTGGCATATGTTTCTAGATTCTTATTAAAGTAGATATATCAATCAATCAAATGTATTTATAAAGCCATTTTTACATCAGCTGATGTCACAAAGTGCTATACAGACACCACAAACAGCAAGAAATGCAGATGTAGAAGCATGGTGACTAGGGAAAACTCCCTAGAAAGGCAGGAACCTAGGAAGAAACCTAGAGAGGAACCAGGCTCTGATGGGTGGCCAGTCCACTTCTGGCTGTGCCGGGTGGAGATTATACCAGTACATGGCCAAGATGTTCAAACGTTCAAAGATGACCAGCAGGGTCAAATAGTAATAATAATAGTGGTTGTAGAGGGTGCAACAGGTCAGCAACTCAGGAGTAAATGTCAGTATGCTTTTCATAGCCTGTCATTCAGAGTTAGAGAATGCAGGTGCGGTAGAGAGAGAGGGTCAAAAACAGCAGGTCCAGGACAAGGTAGCACATCCGGTGAACAGGTCAGGGTTCGATAGCCGCAGGCAGAACAGTTGAAACTGGAGCAGCAGCACGGCCAGATGGACTGGGGACTGCCAGGAGTCATCAGGCCAGGTAGTCCTGAGGCATGGTCCTAGGGCTCAGTTCCTCCGAGAGAAGAGAAAGAGAGAGAGGCGTATGACATTTGAAATGTCTTTATTCTTTTGGAACTTCTATGAGTGTAATGTTTACTGTTCATTTTCATTGTTTATTTCCCTTTTGTTTCCATATGTTTCCCATGCCAGTAAAGCCCCTTGAAATGGATTGAGAGAGATAAAGAATTAGAGGGAGCATACTTAAATTCACACAGGACACCGGATAAGACAGGAGAAGTACTCCAGATATAACAGACTGACCCTAGCCCCCGACACATAAACTACTGCAGCATGAATACTGGCGGCTGAGACAGGATGGATCGGGAGACACTGTGGCCCCGTCTGACGATACCCACGGACAGAGCCAACCTGGCAGGATATAACCCCACCCACTTTGCCAAAGCACAGACCCCACACCACCAGAGGGATATCTTCAAACCACCAACTTACTACCCTGAGACAAGGCTGAGTACAGCCCACGAAGATCTCCCCCACGGCACAAACCCCTCCTAGGGACGGCATAGAAGAGCACCAGTGAGCCAGTGACTCAGCCCCCATAATAGGGTTAGAGGCAGAGAATCCCAGTGGAGAGAGGGGAACCAGCCAGGCAGAGACAGCAAGGACGGTTCGTCACTCCAGTGCCTTTCCGTTCACCTTCACACCCCTGGGCCAGACTAAAAGGTTGAGAGATGAGTCTTCATTAAAGACTTAAAGGTCGAGACCGAGTCTGCGTCTCTCACATGGATAGGCAGACCATTCCATACAATTTAAGCTTTATAGGAGAAAGCCCTGCCTCCAGCTATTTGCTTAGAAATTATAGGGACAATAAGGTGGCAAGCGTCTTGTGACTGTAGTGTACGTGTAGGTATGTACGGCACAGATGTGTTTATTGCTAAAATAATGTATAAATTATTTCCCAGTTTTAGTTCTGCTAGTGCTGTTGGAGCTGGAGTTTTATTTTGGAGGAAGTTTGTTGTCATCAGTACACATAATTGCTTGTTAGGATCTTAATTTGACCACCGTGTTGCAGGAGAAATGTTCCTGCGCTGCATGAAATGAAAGCTTGTAGTTTATTCAAGGTTAAAATATGCTCATGTTTGTAATTTCCATTTTCAATGAAAGAATGTATCAAACCATACAGAAATATCCATTCATTATAATCCACATAGTAATTCACATTTCCTGTTGATGCAGGATTATTTTCCTGCTGTGAGAAACTGATCAAATTAAGATCTTATACCTGGATAGGTGTCTCGGATGACATCTCCATTAACGTTAGCGGGAACGTTCCAGTAATGTTTTCTCAGAACGAATTTAATTGAATCCAGACATGATTGCTGAAGAATGTTTAGGGAACGTTACTGGAACAATCATGTAATAGCGTCACACCATAACAACTCTCTTAAAGTTATAGGTGTTTTTAATAGTGTGTGCATCAACATTACCAGAACCTTCCCGCAATGTTTTCTCAGAACCATTTCTATTGCTCTTACATTTTGTTGTGACACTATGTTCTAAAACCATTACTGTTACATTGTGTTATTGCATTACCTAGAGTACATTCCATCGAAATACATACTGCTGTTAATTTACATGGGTATTCATTCAACATGCATTATGATGTTCCCTACAAAGACAAAAGAGCAGCAGGGTACATAAAGAATATAACTCGGATGGCACTAGCTGTCTCTCCATAATCTCACTCCTTTGCTGTCTCCTGAGTTCATTCTGTGATTTACACCTCCATACTCTCTCTTAATGTTGCGTTTACGCACTGAAGCAGGAGAGCAGAGATGTCAGTGTAGCGTATATTTTAAAAAGGGCAAATCCAAAAAAACGGTACAGTACAATACCCCAAAACAACGCCCAAGACAATGGGAACTAACAGTACTCCCGTAAAGCGCAAATAAACAACGCACCTACTATACTAAACACACGCGAAATACACTGAGGAAAGCCTCCACAAGAAACAAGAAAATAATCCCGCACAAACCTAAACGGGGAAACAGGGGTAAATATACACACAGAAATTAAAGCAAATGAAAACCAGGTGTGAATGAACCAAAGACAAAACAAACAGAAAATGAAGCATGGATTGATGATGGCTAGTAGGCCGGCGACCCCGGCCGCCGCGCACCGCCCGACGAGCACCGCACGAACAGGGAGAGGAACCACCTTCGGTGGGAGTCGTGACACTTCATTTCTTCTTCCATACTTTAAACCCCAGAACGCAGATGTGCAGAACCCAAATGAGCAGGAGCCACTGAAAGGGAATGCTGCTCCTACAAAAGATGATGGAGCCCTTCTGAATGGGAATGCTGCTCATCCAAATCGGAATGTTGTCCTTCCGAACGGGGATGCTGCCCTTCTAAACGGGGATGCTGCCCTTTAGAACTGTGATCCTGCCTTTCCAAAAGACCACTGGGAGCCCTTCTGAATGGGGATGCTGCACAAATGAAAAGGGATGCTGCCTCTGACTGGAATTTATACAAATAAGACTTCTAAAAGGTACAGTGGCAAGAAAAATAACCCTTTGGAATAACCTGGATTTCTGATCTTCATCTAAGTCACAACAATTGACAAACATAGTGTGCTTAAATAATAACACACTAATTATTTTATTTTTCTTGTCTATATTGAATACATAATTTCAACATTCACAGTGTAGATTGGAAAAAGTATGTGAACCCCTAGGCTAATGGCCTCCAAAAGCTAATTGGAGTCAGGAGTCAGCTAACCTGGAGTCCAATCAATGAGACGAAATTGGAGATGTTGGTTAGAGCTGCCTTGCCCCATAAAAAACACTCACAAAATTTGAGTTTGCTATTCACAAGAATCATTGCCTGATGTGAACCATGCCTTGAACAAAAGAGATCTCAGAAGACCTACAGTGGGGCAAAAAAGTATTTAGTCAGCCACCAATTGTGCAAGTTCTCCCACTTAAAAAGATGAGAGAGGCCTGTAATTTTCATCATAGGTGCACTTCAACTATGACAGACAAAATGAGAAGAAAAAAAATCCAGAAAATCACATTGTAGGATTTTTTATGAATGTATTTGCAAATTATGGTGAAAAATAAGTATTTGGTCAATAACAAAATTTATCTCAATACTTTGTTATATACCCTTTGTTGGCAATGACAGAGGTCAAACATTTTCTGTAAGTCTTCACAAGGTTTTCACACACTGTTGCTGGTATTTTGGCCCATTCCTCCATGCAGATCTCCTCTAGAGCAGTGATGTTTTGGGGCTGTTGCTGGGCAACACAGACTTTCAACTCCCTCCAATGATTTTCTATAGGGTTGAGATCTGGAGACTGGCTAGGCCACTCCAGGACCTTGAAATGCTTCTTACGAAGCCACTCCTTCGTTGCCCGGGCGGTGTGTTTGGGATCATTGTCATGCTGAAAGACCCAGTCACGTCTCATCTTCAATGCCCTTGCTGATGGAAGGAGGTTTTCACTCAAAATCTCACGATAGATAGCCCCATTCATTCTTTCCTTTACACGGATCAGTCGTCCTGGTCCCTTTACAGAAAAACAGCCCCAAAGCATGATGTTTCCACCCCCATGCTTCACAGTAGGTATGGTGTTCTTTGGATGCAACTCAGCATTCTTTGTCCTCCAAACACGACGAGTCGAGTTTTTACCAAAAAGTTATATTTTGGTTTCATCTGACCATATGACATTCTCCCAATCTTCTTCTGGATCATCCAAATGCTCTCTAGCAAACTTCAGACGGGCCTGGACATGTACTGGCTTAAGCAGGGGGACACGTTTGGCACTGCAGGATTTGAGTCCCTGGCGGCGTAGTGTCTTACTGATGGTAGGCTTTGTTACTTTGGTCCCAGCTCTCTGCAGGTCATTCACTAGGTCCCCCCGTGTGGTTCTGGGATTTTTGCTCACCGTTCTTGTGATCATTTTTAGCCCACGGGGTGAGATCTTGCGTGGAGCCCCAGATAGAGGGAGATTATCAGTGGTCTTGTATGTCTTCCATTTCCTAATAATTGCTCCCACAGTTAATTTCTGCAAACCAAGCTGCTTACCTATTGCAGATTCAGTCTTCCCAGCCTGGTGCATGTCTACAATTTTGTTTCTAAAGTCCTTTGACAGCTCTTTGGTCTTGGACATAGTGGAGTTTGGAGTGTGACTGTTTGAGGTTGTGGACATGTGTCTTTTATACTGATATCTAGTTCAAACAGGTGCCATTAATACAGGTAATGAGTGGAGGTCAGAGGAGCCTCTTGAAGAAGTTGCAGGTCTGTGAGAGTCAGAAATCTTGCTTGTTTGTAGGTGACCAAATACTTATTTTCCACCATAATTTGCAAATAAATAAATTAAAAATCCTACAATGTGATTTTCTGGATTTTTCCCCCTAATTTTATCTGTCATAATTGAAGTGTACCTATGATGAAAAGTACAGGCCTCTCTCATCTTTTTAAGTAGGAGAACTTGCACAAGTGGTGGCTGACTAAATACTTTTTTGCCCCACTGTAAGTTTAAGAATTGTTAACTTGCATAAAGATGGAAAGGGTTACAAAAGTATCTCTAAAATCCTTGATTTTCATCAGTCCACGGTAAGACCAATTGCCTATAAATGGGGAAAGTTCATTACTGTTGCTACTCTCCCTAGGAGTGGCGTCCTGCAAAGATGCCTGCAAGAGCACAGCGCAGAATGCTCAATGAATACTTAGAATCCTAGAGTGTCAGCTTAAGACTTGCAGAAATCTCTGGAACATGCTAACATCTCTGGTGACGAGTCTACGATACGTAAAACACAAAACAAGAATGGTGTTCATGGAAGGACACCACGGAAGAAGCCACTGCTGTCCAAAAAAAAACATGGGCCACTCCAGAAGGCATATTTTCTTCTGTTGAAGCCATTCTGTTGTTGATTTACTTCTGTGTTTTGGGCTGTTGTCCTGTTGCATCACCCAACTTTTGTTGAGCTTCAATTGGCAGACAGATAGCCTAACATTCTCCTGTAAAATGTCTTGATAAACTTGGGAATTCGTTTTTCTGTCGATGATAGCAAGCTGTCCAGGTGCTGAGACAGCAAAGCAGCCCCAAACCATGATGCTTCATCCACCATACTTTACAGTTGGGATGAGGTTTTGATGTTGTTGTGCTGTGCATTTTTTTTTCTCCAGAGATAGTGTTGTGTGTTCCTTCCAAACAACTCAACTGTAGTTTCATCTGTCCACAGAATATTTTTCCAGTAGCGCTGTAGAACATCCAGGTGCACTTTTGCAAACTTCAGACAGCAAAGCAGCCCCAAGTCAGAGTCCTGACCTCAACCCGATTGAGATGCTGTGGCATGACCTCAAGCGAGCAGTTCACACCAGACATCCCAAAAATATTGCTGAACTAAAACAGTTTCGTAAAGAGGAATGGTCCAAATTTCTTCTGATGATTGTGCAGGTCTGATCCGCAACTACAGAAAACTTTTGTTTGAGGTTATTGCTGCCAAAGGAGGGTCAACCAGTTATTAAATCCAAGGGTTCACATACTTTTTCCACCCTGCACTGTGATTGTTTACACGGTGTGTTCAATAAAGACATGAAAACGTATACATTTTTTTGTGTGTTATTAGTTTAAGCAGACAGTGTTTGTCTATTGTTGTGACCTAGATGATCAGATCAAATTTAATGATTAATTTATGCAGAAAAGCAGGTATTTCCAAAGGGTTCACATACTTTTTCTTGCCACTGTATGTCAACACCATTGATACATTTTGTTGCTCAATAAACATCAACAACATCACAGATTGTTTAAAGGGGCAATCTGCTGTTCAAACAATAATAAAGCGTTCACCCCACCACTTTTTTGGTAAACAGCTGAGGGATGGGGCTGGAGAAATATAAACACTCAAATTCATAGACAGAGGTATGGATGCGCCAAGCACTGAACATCTATGATATCAAAAGGATATTTTTAACCATGACATACAGTGTTTGTTTACAATGACATTGTTTACAAGCTTATATTTTGGGTTTTGATGGGGTAAGACAGTTGAACTAAGATCATGAAGCATTTGTAAGTAATATTCTTCAAGAATCAATGGCTATATATCATGAATTTAAAAGTTCAAAAATTGATGTAGAAATCACAGATTGACTCTTTAATTTACAAGTGCATTCCCGGCAACTTTGAGAAAAAACTCTTTATATCGGGGATGGCTATGCATATTAATGACATGCGGCTAGTAGGATAGGGTCTCTCTCCATTGAATACAAGCGGTTGACGTCAACGACCCTCGTCGAATATTCAAAAATAGATAACAATATTAAGATGTATGCACCAATCCAAATAAAGGATAGGCGGGAGCTAGACAACCCGACTTGTTGCTTTGTGTACAACGACTCCCATCGTTAGGGCGGAGAGATATGTATTTTGTCAGTATATCCATAATCGTTGGTGATTCATCGTATGCCACCATTCACCTGTACAGTAGGCCTAATTTGAATTTGGAATGGATGAAAACCTGAAGTTGGTCAACACCTTACACAAGGCACCTCTGAGCATGCGCAGTTACACAGTTTGATCACTTCCTATCTTGCTGCTGTCGGCTTCCTCCTCTCCCGGTCCAAAATTTTGCTTTTTCGAACACAAACAGTCTAGCTGTATTTTTCTGAATATTATCTTCACTGATGAAGAATGGCGGGTAGTTTTGGAAAGATCATCGTTGGCGTATATGTTGAAATAAAGAGAAGTGATGGTAAGTTCTCAGGTCTCGATACATTTCGCTCACTGGGAGTTGTTGGGGAAGCTTTTGTGTTGCTGTGGTGAACACACAGCAACCGTAGACGCCGAGAAAGAGGCAGCTGCAAAGTTGGGGTGGCTTTATTGAGTAGCTAGCTAACGTTAGTCATCTTAGCTAGCCTAACTTTAACTAACGTTAGCTCACGAGCTAGCCAACGTTACTAGACAACCAATGCACATTAATAACCTATTAGCTCATCTGTATGCGTATCAATTAAACTAGCATGTGTTGTTATAGCAGCCTAACTTGGTTAACGATATGGTTGCTATAGTTAGTTATGTCTAAATTACCACATTAGTTAAAGTTAGCAGCTTGTTGCTAGCTAAAGGCCCTGCCGCGGATGTAACTAAAGGTTACGGTAGCTAGGTATTTTAACGCCAGTCTGGTGAACTTTACTAGTTAACGTAGCTAACGTTAGTTAAGTTAACTACTTGGCATGTACGTACATGACTGGCTAGTTATTGTATATATACTAATGTTCGCTATCCGTGTGTCATAGCTAGCATAACTAGCTAAGTTACATATAGGTAGGTATATTCGTGGGTATAACGGTAATCAACTGGGGTTTTGTCTAGGTAGCAGATTCTAACGTGCAAACGTAATGTGAGGCACCACATTTAGCTGTTACAGGTTAGGTACTGTTTGGTGTACTGTTAGCTATCACAGATCATTTCCGACCAACCTTAACTTGGAAATACTAACGTTAACCCGACATGGAAGACAACCAATGTCTTCTAAACGTCCGTGTCTAGTTGCAGGGTGTTCGTTTGAATTTGAAAAATGTTACATTATTAAATTAAATCATTGTTTTGCTCCATGAAGGACTCCAACAGTGTGTACGTAAGGTTGGTCGGAAAGTATTTGCTATGCCAAGCAATATTGTTAGCTTTCTATCTACAGTAATAACACCGTTCAGCCACCTGGAAAATAGTAAGTTAATGGTCTGACAAGGCGATCATTTTAATTAATTGTTGGGCAAGTACTATTGATTGTCTAGCCATGTCATGTATATAGATGTTAGCTAGTAGGCAAGCAATGGTCGTAAAAAGATCATATTGACAACCAGCCAGGTGGAATCATTATTTTTCTGTGAAATCCAGAGGACAAGGAGACTTGCTGTTTTATATATTAAGACCAACTTGATCTTATAACATGGAGTAGGTTTGCAGTGAAACCAAGATGAGCTTGAGATGTCATGGGAAGGGGAGAGAAAGAGGCTGTTATTTTGATTTGTTTGTCTGAATGCCAACTTCATTCTAGCATCTCCATACCATCAATTGTACTGTGGTGATTACAGGCAGCCAAAACCGAGTAAAGACTCATGAGGCTCCTCCTGTTCTGAGTTGTAGCACAGCAACATGCAGTAACCACCATATATCCCTTCAGATTACTACAAACTCTGGGTAAAGAGGGTTGCGGTTTATTGTGAATTAGACTGTTGTGGTTTACTTTGGTGTTCATCTATAATGGTGTGCATTATTCTTGAGTGCATCATAGCTAGGTCTAGCCCCCGGCCTGAATGGGAAGTGAGTCTTATCTAGCCTAGCATATGTACCATAGGCAGGCTGACTGATGTGGCATGGTGAGTACGGATTGCTCTCTCTGTGGTGGTCGTGGGGGGTTGGCGGCTGGGGAAGCCCGATTCAACCTATTAACAACCACCCCATCTGTTGTAGGCAGCTCTCTGGAATATGCCAGGAGGACTCTCCTCTCTCGATCACTAGGCCTACCATTAGCAAGGCAGTGATGGGCTCTAAGTGTGTGTTCACACATGATCACTTTCAGACAATCTTTGTGAACTCAGTGCAGTTTGCTTAATTGTTTGTGCAGTGTGAACACTCCAAAGGAACTGAGACCCCTCCAAAAGGGACCAAACTAATTGTCAAGGATGCACAGAAATTCCAAAATGTGTTGAGTTTTGTACTGACACGATGTAAAGATGATTTATTTGCAATATGTGATCTTTGGGCTAAGAGAGCTTCATACGCTATTTATTCGATCATTGGGTTTGAATAGTGTGAGTAGATATATTTTGTGAGAGTCATAACAGAGTACAAAATCAAGGTCCTTCCTATCCGGCTTTGGACATCCCAACTCTGACGTTACCCCATTGAAGTTGATATTTTAAAATGGTTGGGGTAGGGGTTCGGATTTTGGTTTTAGATGTCCCAAGGATCCCAGATAGCGCTAACCACAAAATCAATGCTATCTCTTAAAGGGACAGTAGCCTACATTGAGTGTACAATTGTATTATTTAATCTGCCTTATTCTTTAGCTTTTTATTCTGTTACCAATAATATTTACATGTTAATATTATCGTATTCTAATTATTACGTCTAATCTTTTAACTAAATGCAATCTATTAGCTTCCAAAATGTAAGTAGGTATATCTAGATAGCATGATCTGATGGAATGGCTTCTCCTGCATTTTGTAAAAATCCAGAGTGCATTGCGTGAATGTTGGGAAAAAGATATTGGTTCCTTTCTAAAGATAGCAATGTGAATGTAGAGAGGACTCGGACCACAAAATAGGTGAAGTGAACTGGCAAAAGAGTTGAGTCCTCATTCAAAGGCAAGGGCAATGTGAATACAAAGAGAGGTTGAATTCTTTCGCTTTTCTTTATCCCGGAGTTCACTTTAAAAAGGCCTGATATCGGATATTTTAAAGGGGACTGTATCTGAAAACGGGCTCAGATTAAACACCCAACCACAAAATACTGCTTGCCTGCCATAATGATAGCTGACTATCAATTTCACTCTTCTTGCCATCCTAAATGATGTTTACATTACAGTCCAGTCTACTAGTATTTTAACTGAGCAGGGTGTATCAGACACCAGCATTAATGTTAATCCCAGCCTGGACAAGAAAAACTTTGGCCATTTTTCAATGGGATAAAATATATTTAATCTTCATCATGGATTATCTACTCTATTGTACCCATTTCTGCATGAAATTATCCCCATTCAGTGTCTTTCAAAGTAGATGGATTCCTCATGTTGGAACAAGGGAATGCTTAGCACCTAGCAGTCAGTAAAGTAAAGATTGTGGAATTCTTCCCTGTTGATGTCATGATGACAGATTCAGATTCTGACAGACTCTTTGTTATGGGAGTGAAACTAATGTGTTCAGTGCTTTGTTCTTCCTGCTAAGCAGTGTAACCCCCTTAAACATATGGGTGGTGTCAACACACCCACTCAGCCAGGTTTCAGCACTAAAGTGGCCAAACATGGTTAACGATGCAGCCAGTCTCATCTCTACTCTTTAAGGCACCCGCATGCTTCCCATCTGAAACAGTTTGGAACACTTAGCATATTTGTTTTTGTTGGTTCTGGTGTTCGGCAAGGGTTTTTTCAGTTCTTTGTGCACAAATAATTTTTTATCGAGGCAAGCCGAAATCCAAGTCCCTTTGTCTGTGATTGGTCAACAGGAGGGATATTTCATCCATTCTTTTGCACATTTACCCCAATTTCGTGAGAGCCAATTGTTAGTTACAGTCTCGTCCCATCGCTGCAACACCCCTATGGACTCGGGAGAGGCGAAGTTCGAGAGCCTTGCGTCCTCCAAAACACGACCCTGCCAAGCCGCACGGTTTCTTGACACACTGCTCGCTTAACCCGGAAGCCAGCCACACTAATGTGTTAGAGGAAACACTGTCCAGCTGGCAACCGAGGTCAGCTTGCAGGTGCCCAGCCCACCACAAGGAGTCGGTAGTGCGCGATGGGACAAGGAAATACCGGCTGGCCAACCCCTCCACAAAACCCGGACGACTCTGGTCCAATTATGCGCCGCATCATGGGTCTCCTGGTCACGGCCAGCTGTGAGACAGCATGGAATCGAACCCGGCTCTGTAGTAACGAAGTCCCTTAGACCGCTGCGCCACTCGGGAGGCAAAAGAAGGGATATTTCAATGAGAAGACGACTCATTTTCATGCACATTTTTTTCACCTGAGAAATACTGCACAAAACACCTTAGTTAGATGCAAAATTGCGCAACTAAGATCTCTTTGGCAAAAGCCGAGTTATCTTAGATTAATTGTGACTTTTTTGAGGAAGTGTATACTGGCTACGGCGTCTCAGGATGGACAAACGGTACTATTGTCACTTTTTTCAAGCGAAAGTCTTTTAAGGGAGTATGCGAGCACACTCGTTTGGTTCGCCCATCCGAGTTTGGCAACGCGCCAGCCAAACTGAAGCATGCTGACACCTTTAGGCACCATTTTAGGTCTGTTTTCAGGCAGTTGGGGTGACAGCAGTATTATTCTCTCTTTTAAATATGCTACTTTACAATTGTGTCCATCGGGAATAGAGGAGTCATGTGATTGAGCTGCATTGTACTGTATCATCTAATTGAAAGAACTGAAAATATGGATATGCGAGTCCATAGACTACACTGTAACAGGTTAGACTGGCCTCTCTGCATGATGCAACCAGCTTCCAGGTGTGTTCTTAGAGTTGGTGGTGTAGGGTGGACCGCATGCTCCATTCACGGCGAACATGGTGTAGGCTGTTTGTCACATTTTCACCCCACAGTATTTAGGCTAATCCGTTCCCCTATGATTTGTTCCCGCTAGTCAGTGACTGAGGTTCTTTCTGAATGTGACACTGTGTCCTTTGCAGCTTACCTGGGGTTCTGTCTCTGTCATCATCATGCCTTGGGAGGCTCTGCTGTGTCTGTTGACCTTATGGCTGAAGTAGAGTAGAGACCCAAGGCGAACTTAACCAATGTACTGTTGCAGCTTGCAACAAAGCAAGCAGATGCAATTTGCATCCTTCAGCCCTGTGTTGTCAGTTAATGACCTTTGGAATAGAACTAAAAGCCAGAGTATGGCACTGCAGTCAGTGCACAGGGACAGGGTACCATTCAACGGTCTGTTGACATGTTTACAGCTGAACATGATTAACTGGATGTATTCTATGCAGTGCTTTCAAAAAGTATTCATACCCTCATTCAGGTCTGAAAAGTCAATTTCAGGCAAAATATGTATAGAAAGTTTCATTCAAATCAAAAGGGGTGCGGTCAAAAACTGATTTGAAATCAAATGCAACGACCCTATAGCATGCCAACTTCTTGTCACTCAATCTTTGGTATGTTCTCCCAGCAAGACAGCCTATATCCACTAGTAGTCTGGTCAATGTGGACTTGTTTTACTGTGACTAGTGACTACTACACTTTTGATATGCTTGCTGGCTGTTGCCCATGCTCCCTTCAATCAGGGCGAGTTGGTGGTTTCTGTTCCTAAGGTGTGTGTCCTCGTCAAATCCTCCTGAACTGGGCTCTGTCACCTTTCATGTGTCCCTTCTCTTAATATAACGCTGTCTGTCTGAGGTCGGGTGTCCACAGTCTCGCCTTTTGTTGCCAGGGTAGCTTGGCAACCAACCTGATGATCCACCATGGGATTTAACAGCCTGCTACCTGGCTCTGGTCCAGCTCTACTGTACAGATATCTGGAGACACAGCTGTCAGAATCCCCCACACACACACACAGTCTATGTAGCAAGACACTAACTAAGAAAATCAAGACTGTATGTCAATGTAACCGGTGTGAAATGGCTAGCTAGTTAGCGGTGCGCGCTAGTAATTTTTCAATCAGTGACGTCACTCGCTCTGAGACCTTGAAGTAGTTGTTTACCTTGCTCTGCAAGGGCGTCGTCTTTTGTGGAGCAATAGGTAATGATGCTTCGTGGGAGGCAGTTTGATGTGTCCAGAGGGTCCCTGGTTCAAGCCCAGGTTGGGACAAGGAAAGGGACGGAAGTAACACAGTTACACCATGGCAGTCAGGCTATTCCACTTCAGCAACACACCAATTGGTGTGTGTAAAGTTGGACCTAATCCCTCCTGACCAGAAGTATGTTTGTCTAGAGCAGATATCACATTTTATTTGTCACATGTGCCGAATAACACAGGTGTGGGCTTTACTGTGAAATGCTTAGTTAAAAAGTATGAATAAAAATAACGAGGCTGTGAAAAAGTATTTGCCCCCTTCCTGATTTCTTTTTTTTTTTTTGCACATTTGTCACATGTAAATGTTTCAGATCATCAAACAAATGTCATTATTACGCAAAGATAACCCAAGTAAACACAACATGCAGTTGTGATGATTTTATTTAAGGGATAAAAGCTATCCGAACCTTCATGGCCCTATGTGAAAAAGTAAATGCCCCCTAAACCTAATAATTGGTTGTGCCACCCTCGGCAGCAACAACTGCAATCAAGTGTTTGCGATAACTGGCAATGAGTCTTTCACATCGCTGTGGAGGAAT
Organism: Oncorhynchus mykiss; assembly: GCF_057628025.1. Classification (NCBI taxonomy): domain Eukaryota; kingdom Metazoa; phylum Chordata; class Actinopteri; order Salmoniformes; family Salmonidae; genus Oncorhynchus; species Oncorhynchus mykiss. Next base: position 32,945,930 of record NC_143027.1, on the reverse strand, counting down.
TTTGGCCCACTCTCTTCTTTGCAGAATTGTTTTAACTCAGCCCCATTGGAGGATTTTTGAGCATGAACTGCTTTTTTAAGGTCACGCCACAGCATCTCAATCGGATTTAAGTCCGGACTTTGACTAGGCCACTCCAAAACCTTCATTTAGTTTTTTAAAAGCCATTCAGAGGTGGACTTGCTGGTGTGTTTTGGATCATTGTCCTGCTGCAGAACCCAAGTACGGTTCAGCTTGAGGTCACGAACGGATGGCCGGACATTCTCCTTCAAAATTTTTTAGAGACCAGAATTCATGCTTCCATCAATCACAGCAAGTCGTCCAGGTCCTAAAGCAGCCCCAGACCATCACACTACCATCACCATATTTGACTGTTGGTATGATGTTTTTTTTCTGAAATGCTGTGTTACTTTTATGCCAGATGTAATGAGACGCACACCTTCCAAAAAGTTCAACTTTTGTCTCGTCAGTCCACATAATATTTTCCCAAAAGTCTTGGGGATCATCAAGATGTGAGACGAGCCATCAGGTGGTTCATGGTCAGCAATGGTTTTCGCCTAGGAACTCTGCCATGGATGCCATTTTTGCCCAGTCTCTTTGTTATGGTTGAGTCATGAACACTGTTGTGGGTTCTTTTGTGACCTCATGGATGAGTTGTCGCTGCGCTCTTGGGGTAATTTTGAAAGGCCGGCCACTCCTGGGATGGTTCACCACTGCGGTTCACCACTGTGGACAAAGGCTCTCACCGTGGTTCGCTGGAGTCCTAAAGCTTTAGAAATGGCTTTGTAACCATTTCCAGATTGATAGATGTCAATTACTTTGTTTCTCATCTGTTCCTGAATTTCTTGCCTTTTGCCTTTTGAGATCTTTTGGCCTACTTCACTTTGTCAGACAGGTTCTATTTAAGTGATTTCTTGATTCAACAGGTCTGGCAGTAATCAGGCCTGGGTGTGGCTAGTAAAATTGAACTCAGCCTTCCAAAATTGTGATTTAACAAGGGGGGGGGTCAATTACATTGTCACATAGGGCCATGAAGGTTCGGATAGCTTTTTCCCTTAATAAATAAAATGATCACTTAAACTGCATTTTGTGTTTACTTGGGTTATCTTTGTGTAATATAAAAATGTGATCTGAAACATTTAAGTGTGACAAATGTGCAAAAGAATAAGAAATCAGGAAGAGAGCAAATACTTTTCCACAGCACTGTACAAAGAGCACCGGTACCGAGTCAGGGTACGAGGTAATTTGTACATGTAGTTAGGGGTAAATGTGACCTGGCAATCAGGATAGATAATAAACAGAGTAGCAGCAGCGTATGTAGTTTGTGAAAGTCTATATGTGTGGCATCAATATGCATTTGTGTGTGTGTTGGAGTATCAGTGTAGTGTGTGTGGGTAGAGTCCAGTGAGTATTCATAGACCAGTGCAAAAAATAAAAGGGGGTCAATGCAAATAGTCCAGGTTTTCACTTGATTAACTGTTCAGCAGTCTTATGGCTTGAGGGTAGAAGCTGTTCAGGAGCCTTTTGGTCCCAGACTTGGCGCTCTTTGCTGTGCGGTAGCAGAGACAACAGTCTATGACTTGGGTGGCTGTAGTCTTTGACAATGTTGAGGGCCTTCCTCTGACACCACCTGGTATTTATTTAACCTTTATTTAACTAGGCAAGTCAGTTAAGAACTAATTGTTATTTTACAATGACGGCCTACCCCGGCTAAACCCTCCCCTAACTTGGATGACGATGTGTCAATTGTGCGCCGCCTATGGGACTCCCGATCACGGCCAGTTGTGAGCCCGGGATCGAACCAGGGTCTGTAGTGACTCCTCTAGCACTGAGATGCACTGCCTTAGACCACTGCGCCACTCGGGAGCCTGGACGTCAAAGTAGAAGTCCTTGGTGGCAGGGAGCCCAGCCCCAGTGATGTACTGGGTTGTACGCACTACCCTCTGTAGCACATCGCGGACGGATGCCAGGCAGTTTTTTTACATTTTTATTTCACCTTTATTTAACCGGGTAGGCTAGTTGAGAACAAGTTCTCATTTGCAACTGCGACCTGGCCAAGATAAAGCATAGCAGTGTGAGCAGACAACACAGAGTTTCACATGGAGTAAACAATTAACAAGTCAATAACACAGTAGAAAAAAGGAGAGTCTATATACATTGTGTGCAAAAGGCATGAGGAGGTAGGTGAATAATTACAGGAGTGATAAATGATCAGATGGTCATGTACAGGTAGAGATATTGGTGTGCAAAAGAGCAGAAAAGTAAATAAATAAATAAAAACAGTATGGGGATGAGGTAGGTAAAAATGGGTGGGCTGTTTACCGATAGACTATGTACAGCTGCAGCGATCGGTTAGCTGCTCAGATAGCAGATGTTTGAAGTTGGTGAGGGAGATAAGTCTCCAACTTCAGCGATTTTTGCAATATCAAGCGACGATGCAGCCAGTTAAGATGCTCTCAATGGTGCAGCTGTAGAACATTTTGAGGAGCTGAGGGCCCATACCAAATATTTTCAGCCTATTGAGGGGGAAGAGGCATTGTGCCCTTTTCACAACTGTTTTGGTGTGTATGGACCATGATAGGTCCTTAGTCGAGATCGACCGATTATGATTTTTCAACGCCGATACTGATACCGATTTATTGGAGGACCAAAAAAGCCGATAGCGATTAATCGGACGATTCTAAAATAAAATTGTATTTGTAATAATGACAATTACAACAATACTGAATGAACACTTATTTAAACTTAATATAATACATCAATAAATTCAATTTAGCCTCAAATAAATAATGAAACATGTTCAATTTGGTTTAAATAATGCAAAAACAAAGTGTTGGAGAAGAAAGTAAAAGTGCAATATGTGCCATGTAAAAAAGCTAACGTTTAAGTTCCTTGCTCAGAACATGAGAACATATGAAAGCTGGTGTTTCCTTTAAACATGAGTCTAAAATATTTCCAGGTAAGAAGTTTTAGGTTGTAGATATTATAGAACTATTTCCCTCTATACCATTTGTATTTCATTAACCTTTGACTATTGGATGTTCTTATAGGCAGGCACTTTAGTATTGCCAGTGTAACAGTATAGCTTCCGTCCCGCTCCTCGCTCCACCCTGGGCTCGATCCAGCAACACAACAACAACAGCCACCACATCGAAGCAGCGTTACCCATGCAGAGCAAGGGAAACAACCACCCCAAGGCTCAGAGCGAGTGAAGTTTGAAACGCTATTAGCGCGCGCTAACTAGCCAGCCATTTCACTTCGGTTACACCAGCCTCATCTCGGGAGTTGATAGGTTTGAAGTCATAAACAGCGCAATGCTTGACGCACAACAAAGAGCTGCTGGCAAAACGCACAAATGCTGTTTGAATGAATGTTTACGTGCCTGCTTCTCCCTACCCCACCGCTCAGTCAGATACTTAGATACTTGTATGCTTGTATGCTCAGTCAGATTATATGCAACACAGGACACGCTAGATAATATCTAGTAATATCATCAACCATGTGTAGTTAGCTAGTGATTTTGATTGTTTTTTATGAGGTAAGTTTAATGCTAGCTAGCAACTTACCTTGGCTTACTGCATTTGCGTAACAGGCAGTCTCCTTGTGGAGTGCAACGAGAGGCAGGTCGTTATTGCGTTGGACTAGTTAACTGTAAGGTTGCAAGATTGGATCCCCCGAGCTGACAATGTGAAAATCTGTCTTTCTGCCCCTGAACGAGGCAGTTAACCCATCGTTCCTAGGCTGTCAAATCAGCGCCCAAGAATACCGATTTCCGATTGTTATGAAAACTTGAAATCGGCCCTAATTAATCGGCCATTCCGATTAATCGGTCGACCTCTAGTCCTTAGTGATGGTGACTCCGAGGAACTTGAAGCTCGCGACACGCTCCACTACAGCCCCATTCACAACATCCCACTCGGCCCTCCGTTTCCTGTAGTCCACGATCAGCTCCTTTTGTCTTGGTGATTTTGAGGGAGAGGTCTCCTTCCTCCCTATAGGCTGTCTCATTGTCGTCGGTGATCAGGCCTACCACCGTCGTGTCGTCGGTCAACTTAATGATGGTGTAGGAGTCGCGCTCGGCCACGCAGTCGTACGTGAACAGGAAGTACAGGTGGGGACTAAGCACGCACCCCTGAGACGCCTCCGTATTGATGGTCAGTGTGACAGATGTGCTGTTGCCTACCCTCACCACCTGGGTGCGGCCCGTCAAAGTCCAGGATCCGGTTGCGGAGGGCAAGACATGATGGTGAACTGGCGTGCATAACTTCCTACGGTCTTATTACGCGGACATCTGACCACGTGTTCCACATTTGACTTGCCTCCTCTCAGCCAGTGGGATGTAGGCTGTTTTACATCACTGACACTTACTACCTATGGGTCTCGTGTGCCATTGATATGAAAGAGTCAACTCAAATCTTCGCAATGATAGGCAGCCAAAGGGTTTCCTTATTCTCTTACTGAGTAATTTATTTAGCCTACACTGTGCTTGTGCTGAAGTAGAATCATTGCACGGGTAGAACCCACCAGAGAACAGTCAGAAGACTTAGAGCGTCATAGAGCTCAGGGCTCTAAATAATAAATACCGGAACATGTCGTCGTCCCGAACAGAGTGAGCAGGGAATGTTTGTGTCAGGGACCAGGGTTAGGCCCTCACAAAGACATGGTGGAGGGAGCAGTAAGCTTGCTGGTGATTATGGAGCAGGCTAAGCTCATGCTGCCTGTGTTGTGTGTATTTAGACCAGCAGCTGGGAGGGAGGACAGGGAAAGGGTGACTGATTTCATCATGGTCCCTGATCTGTACTAAACAAAAATGCATAATTATGGATATGATTGTCATTCTCTTCATGGTGATGTATCCTAAATAGGTACACGTATATAAATATGCAATATCCTTCTTTGCATATTTGTGTATTATTCTACACACTGGCTATTTTTTTTAATGACCTCTGCCCCAAACAAGACCAGTTTTGGTTGGACCAGACCAAATCTGAACCAATCATAGATGTCTATGGTTCACAAGTTTGAGTACAGTGTAAAAAAAGAGGGTAAATTCAGTGACAAAATTGTTTTAATCACTTAATAAATCATAAACAAAGTTGATATCAGTAAAAAAATAACTAATTAGGTTAACTTGTTACTTCTGTGAACTTTCATTTTCCTCCACGAGGGAGAGAAATTAGAAAATATCTTAAAGGCGTGCCGCTCGACAACATCCAGTGAAAATGTAGAGCGCCAAATTCAAATTACAAAGATAGTAGTAGTAGTAGTAGTAGTAATAATAATAATAATAAACATTCATGAAAAATCAAGTTATTCATCGGTTAAAAGATTAACTTCTTGTTAATCCAGCCGCTTTGTCAGGTTTCAAAAAGGCTTTACTGGCGAAAGCATACCATGCGACTATCTGAGGACCGCGCCCCGCTTACAAAAGCATAGAAACATTTTCCAACCAAGCAGAGGCGTCACGAATGTCAGAAATAGCGATAAAATAAATAGCTTACCTTTGAAGATCTTCCTCTGTTGGCAATCCAAAGTGTCCCAGCTACACAATAAATGGTTGTTTTGTTCGATAAAGTCCCTCCTTATATCCCAAAAACTATGTTTTGTTGGCGCGTTTTGTTCAGTAATCCACTGGCTCAAAGGCGGTCAAAACATGCAGACGAATACATCCTAATAGTTCCGGTAAAGTTTGTCGAACCATGTCAAACAGTGTTTATAATTCATCCTCAGGTTGTCAATTATCTAAATAATTGATAATATTTCAACAGGACAATAGCGTATTCATAGACCACTTACCAAAAGGCCTTATTCTTCGTCGTTTTTCAAAAAACAAGCCTGAAACCATGTCTAGACTGTTGACATCTAGTGGAAGCCATAGGAACTGCAATCTGGGCTAAACCCCTATATAGTCAATAGGCTTTCAATGGAAAACCACTCGCATAAAAACAATCCCATTTCCTGGATGGATTTTCCTCGGGTTGTCGCCTGCCATATCAATTCTTTTATACTCACAGACATTATTTTAACAGTTTTAGAAACTTCAGAGTGTTTTCTATCCAAATCTACCAATTATATGCATATCTGGGCCTGAGTAACAGGCAGTTTACTTTGGGCACGTTTGTTGTCAAAACGCTTGTCAAAATACTGCCCCCTAGCCCAAAGAAGTTTTAGGAATTTCAAAAGAATTTCAAAGCACAGGGCAATGTTTATTAAACTTACTGAAAACAAAATATGAGTGTTGATATTAGTTGGCAGGCGTCTTCAACATTGTGTGTTGATGTATTTCTAATAACTTGTAAGACTTTTCTGGTATCTGTTTGACCAGAAATCAAAGCCTTTGTTTATTTCAAATTTTTATGATGGAAAAGGGTTGAAAAATGTTTAATTTCTGAAAAATAGACACCCAATTTGACATGCACCTATGAACCTCAGATGTTGGTGCTCATGGATCATTTTACGTGGAAATTACCTTAGATAATGACCAACCACACGTGCTTTCTGTTACAGGACGAATACACCAAGCCATGGTCACATCGTTGAATGAAGACAACGAGAGCGTCACCGTGGAGTGGATAGAAAATGGAGACACAAAAGGAAAAGAGGTAAAGAAGCCTAGCTAGGGCATCGCACCACAGCTGTCATCCACTCAGCTCTTAGGCATTGAGCTCTATGAATAATGCATCTGAAGACATTGTAGAGCTTTGGAGATCAGTCTTCCTGCATGTTCTACAGTTCCGCCAGACATCACTCTCTGCCCTGAATATACATGAGTTCAGAAATCCTTACAGCAGTCATATTTCCTGAGCTTTGCTGTTGAATACAGATGTTTCTTGTCTTACTGCTCTGCTCCTCTGAGCTACACAGATGTGCCTCCCTGCCCTCTATACACTGTAACATGGGCTCATTCTTCACTTTCTAGCTCAGCTAACCAAACCATCAGTCCTCCTAACTTGCTATTATGAAAAATTGAATTAAACAATGCCTGTAATGCTTTCAGTTTGACTTTTGCTTTCAAAAGCAGCTCAAACAGAGAGTGTAAGAATGAACTTCATAGCTGTTGGTTATTTCCGTGCATTACAGAGAAACAATGCATACTCTAGATTGTCCTTTCAGCCAAGCAGTGCCGTGGTATGATATGTAAAGTATATTGTGTTAATTCTCCTGCTGAATATTGACATTGAAGAATATGGCTCGAAGGATAATTAAAAAGGGTGAAACCAACTGGTGGTGGACTCCGCAGGAAGTTCCAGTGACATTGGTACAATTTTCTGTTAGAAGGTTTGGTAATGACCATTAGGAGACAGATGTACATTGACAGTCCTTTACTTTCATTGCCACACCAGACAGACACGCACACACACCAGAAGGGTAAAGAGAACAGTCTAGTGGAAATGTTGAGAAACGACTGTATCAGTTATCTACAATTACAGTAACACACTCTTCTCTCTGTCCAGATTGACTTAGAGAGTATATTTGCACTAAACCCAGACGTGGCCCCAGAAGAAGAGACTGCCCCCAGCCCAGAGACCCCGCCTCCACCAACGCCGACCTCTGTGAAGGTCAACAAGATCCCCAAGGTGAGCTCAGTTTTGTTTTGTTTTCTGTTATGGACTGCTAGTATAACCACCGCAGGGTGAAGTCTGCTTGTGCAGTGAGTGTCCTCAGTGGCAGAAGAACCACTGAACAGAACAATGGACGCTCCAGTAATAAGAAGTCATCTGATTCTCAGTATTTGTCCATTTTTATAACCCTTATTTTGCAGTCATGCGAGTTAGAAGTGTTCAACTCTTCAGGCTTGTGTTCTAGCAAGCTCGGTGAAATCTCTCTCGTAAACCATGACTACTGTTTAATCCTCATGTACTTCAATTATTTTTGTCTAAGTGTTTATCTTACCTCCATCTTTTCTTTTGCAGAACCGACGAACAATAGCACCCACTAAGAATGACACTCCGTCCAGGGATAACAGAGGTGTTCTGAGTGACCATTGACAGTTTTTATTTTATTTGTCTTGGGTGCCATGTTTGATGTGTATAATATAACTCTAACCTCTGACCTCTGTTGTTGTGCTGGGTTCCACAGTGGTGTCGACCAGGGCCAGACCAACTCAGCCCCAGCAACTAGAGCCTGCTCCCCCTCCCCCCGTCCAGCCAGCCCAGCCCACCCAGGCCCAGACAGCCCAACAGTTAGCCAACGGTAGGAACTACCTACATCCATTTATGGAGGATTTACATTTTGAGTTATTTAGTCTTAGCAAAAACGGAATGTTCTTTCATTTTCACCCTCTTAAACAAGCACTGGGACTTTTTTATTTTATTTCATGTATGTTATGTGTATGTTATAGAATTTTACCAAAAGACTTGATGTTCCTGAATTTCTAAGTTTTGTCGATCATATGTGTATCACAGAAGCGTCAATGCATCATCTAACAAGAAAGGAGTTTGGACAGCTTTGTATGTATCAACTCTCCCAACCCCAATGGTTTATGTTGTTGTGGAACCCTTCCGCTTGCCTCTGAAGAACCTGTAGTTTGTGATTACTACTCACCTTAAAGGCTTCCGCTATATTCAAAGCAGTAATAGGAAAGTATAAATGTAATTCAGCTAGCAGACAGGCTTTCTGGATTTACAGCAGAAAACACAGATTATAGCGCTGCTATGGTCCCCTTTTAAATTCCACTGAGTCTCTCTCTCTCTCTCACACACACACACACACACACACACACACACACACACACACACACACACACACACACACACACACACACACGGGCTCGTGGTAATGGCTGGAGTGGAATGGTATCACATACATGGTTTGTTGCCATTCCATTTGCTTTGTTCCAGCCATTATTATGAGTCGTCCTCCCCTCAGCAGCCTCTACTGATACATACAGTGCCTTCAGAAAGGATTTATTTCACATTTTGTTGTTACAGCCTGAATTAAAAATGTAATTCAAGATTTTTTTTCTCACCCATCTAGACACACAGTACTCTATAATGGCAAGGAGAAAACAACATGTTTTTAGAAATGTTTGCAAATGTATTGAAAATTAAATACAGATATCTAATTTATTCACACCCCTGAGGCAATACATGTTAGAATCACTGTAACTAGGCCACTCAGGAACATTCTATGTCGTTTTGGTAAGCAACTCCAGTGTATATTTGGCCTAGTGTTTTAGGTTACTGTCCTGCTGAAGGCTGGATTTGTCTCCAGTGTCTGTTGGCAGGCAGTCTGAACACCAGGTTTTTATCTAGGCTTTTGCCTGTGCTTAGCTCTATTCCCTTTTTATCCTAAAAAACCCTAGTCTTTGCCTATGATAAGCATACCCAATAACGAGAGTGGTAATCAGTGATGTGTTGGATTTGCACCAAACATAATGCATTGCATTCAGGATATAAAGCTACATTCTTTGCCACGTTTTTTTTGTGTGCATTTTTTTAATTCTTCCTTTTCACTTGATTTTAGTATTGTAGAGTAACGACAATGTTGTTGATCCATCCTCAGGAGAAAACTATCACAGCCTTTAAACTGTAGTTGTCTTAAATTCACCATTGGCCTCATCTACCAATAGGTGCCCCTTTGCGAGGCATCGGAAACCTCCCTGGCCTTTGGTTGAATCTGTGTTTGAAATTCACTGCTCGACTGAGGGACCTTAAAATTATCTGTATGTGTGGGGTACAACTTTGCGGTAGTCCTTCAAAACAAAATCTAAAATCTTTAAACAAATCTAAATATATTTGATATTCTTCAAAGTAGCCACGCTTTGCCTTGACAGCTTTGCACACTCTTGGCATTCTAGTTTTGATGTCTTCAATATTATTCTACAATGTAGAAAATAGTAAAAAATAAAGACAAACCCTTGAATGAGTAGGTGTGTCCAAACGTTTGACTGGTACTGTACATACAGTGCATTGGGAAAGTATTCAGACCCCTTGTCTTTTTCCACATTTTGTTACGTTACAGCCGTATTCTAAAATGGATTAAATACATATTTTTCCTCATCAATCTACACACAATACCCCATAATGACAAATCAAAAACAGTTTGTTAAATTTTTTGAAAATGTATTACAAATAATTCCGAGCCTTTGCTATGAGACTCAAAATTGAGCTCAGGTACATCCTGTTTCCATTGATCATCCTTGAGATGTTTCTACAACTTAATTGGATTACACCTGTGGTAAATTCAATTGAATAGACATGATTTGGAAAGGCACACACCTGTCTATATAAGGTCCCCCCCGTTGACAGTGCATGTCAGAGCAAAAACCAAGCCATGAGGTCGAAGGAATTGTCTGTAGAGGCCCGAGACAGGATTGTGCCGAGGCACAGATCTGGGGAAGGGTATGAAAAAATTGAAGATCCCCATTTAAAGGTCTCCAAGAACACAGTGGCCTCCCATCATTCTTAAATGGAAGAAATTTAGAACCACCAAAACTCTTCTTAGAGCTGGCCGCCCGGCCAAACTGAGCAATCAGGGGAGAAGGGACTTGGTCATGGACGTGACCAAGAACCTGATGGTCACTCTGAAGGAGCTCCAGAGTTTCTCTGTGGAGATGGGAGAACCTTCCAGAAGGACAACCATCTATGCAGCACTCCACCAAAAAGGCCTTTAGGGTAGTGTGGCCAGACGGAAGCTGCTCCTCAGTAAAAGGCACATGAGTTTGCCGTTTTGAGTTTGCCAAAAGGCATTTAAAAATACTCAGTTTATGAGAAACAAGATTCTCTGGTCTGATGGAACCAAGATTGAAGTCTTTAGCCTGAATGCCAATCGTCACGTCTGGAAAACATGGCACCAACCCTACGGTGAAGCATGGTGGTGGCAGCAATATACTGTGGGTTTGTTTTTCAGCGGCAGCGACTGGGAGACTCGTCAGGATCGAGGGAAAGATGAACAGAGATCCTTGATGAAGACCTGCTTCAGAGCGCTCAGGACCTCCAACTGGGGCAAAGGTTCACATTCTAACCGGACATTGACCCCCAGCACACAGCCAAGACAACAAAGGAGTGGCTTCGGGACAAGTCTCTGAATGTCCTTGAGTGGCCCGGACTTGAACCCGATCCACCAGACCCTCTTGAGACCTGAAAATAGCTGTGTACCAACGCTCCCCATCCAACCTGACAGCACTTTAGAAGATCTGCAGAGAAGAATGGGAGAAACTCTACAAATACAGGTGTGCCATACCACCTTATAGCATCATACCCAAGAAGACTCGAGGCTGTAATCACTGCCAAAGGTGCTTCTACAAAGTACTTTATAAAGCGTTTGAATATATGACATTTCAGCTTTTTATTTTTAATACATTTGCAAAAAATCTACTGTTTTTACTTTGCCATTATGGGGTATCGATACAATCCTTTCTTGGAGATCTACGGACAATTCCTTCGACCTCATGGCTTGGTTTTTGCTCTGACATGCACTGTCAATGGGTGGGATCTTTTTATATAGACAGGTGTGTGCCTTTCCAAATCATGTCCAATCAATTGAAGTTACCACAGGTGGACTCCAATCAAGTTGTAGAAACATCTCAATGATGATCAATGGAAACAGGATGTACCTGAGCTCAATTTCAAATCTCATAGCAAAGAGTGAATACTTTTGCAAATCGTTCTAAAACCCTCTTTTTGCTTTGTCATTATGGGCTTTTGTGTGTAGATTGATGAGGGAGAAAAAACTATTTAATCCATTTTAGAATAAGGCTGTAACAACATGTGGGAAAAGTCCAGGGGTCTGAATACCTTCCAAATACACTGCACACGAACACACACACACGCCTTTGACACTGCAGTTTTCCCTCAGTAGGTCCTAGCAGAAACAATTGTATTTTTAATTTCCTTCCACTCCCCCTTTGTGTGGTTATCTGCCACCACCAGTGGAATCGGAGACAAAGACAATCTCTTAGCGCTCTCTCAATCCTGTTCCCGCCGGCCTGCCTAGCCTGTCTCTGACCTGGCCCTGCTCCCCCAGATTACTGCAGATTATTAATCTTTGCTCTCTGCTTTGAATGACAAGCCTGCAGGCGTTCGGATGGGCTGTATGCTGGAGGAATGGTTGCGGTGGTGCTCAGCCGGATATCTTTGGGTCTGGTGGAATCAGAAGGGATTACTGACCCTCATTTTATACTGTCCTCTTTTCGTAATCCGATGTGGGTGTTCAAGTGATGAATTGGGTTTCTATGTTCTAATAATCATATTGGGTGTTTCTGTGCGTTTCAGAGTCAAACTAATGTGAGGGGGGGATTTATTGAACTTTTGAGGAACCTAGAATGAAAGTCCCCTATGTACTCATGTCTCAGCTTTCCCCAGTCAAGAAGCAGCGATTTGACTGTTGTTGTATCAGTGGTTTGTCAGTCAAGAAGAGCCCTGTACTAGTGTAATAGTATAGTAATGTGAATTGTTAGCAGGGAGCTGCAGGATCTGTCATAAAGCCCTTTAGAAATGCAGACTTTGAGAGCTGGAGGCCATGTGTGTAGAGCTGCTGTCCCCCTGGGTGCTAGCTAGGCCCAGTCCCCCAGCCAGACACCACTCTGTTAAGTTAAGGGAAACGCCAGAAGATGGTGAGAGGAAGAGATCCCTTTCAGATAGGCTGAGGGTGTGTATGTTCTGTGAAAGGCAGCATTTGTGACGGCCTTTCCTGTTCCTTTTGCCTGTGTTTTCTGTTCCTCTGTGGCAGCGAGGAGGAAGTCCAACTGTGTGAAGGAAGTGGAGAAACTGCAGGAGAAGAGGGAGAGACGACGGATACAACAACAGGAGCTGAGAGAGAAGAAAGCACAGGTACAGGGGAATCCTCCTCCTATCCTCTGACCCCCTCCCTCCATATCTTCTCTAATACCTTTTTATTTTATAAAATGAGAGAATTTGCTCACTTATTTAACCTCCTCTATAGCCACGTTAGTCGTTGAAAACATTGTCTTTCGTGGTTACTTGAAAAATGAATGAACGCATACATTGAACAGTATCTTAACTCTTTCCGTCTCAGGAGGTGGACACCACCGTCCCGAACTATGAGATCCTGTATATGATCAGAGACTTCCGTGCCAGTCTGGACTACCGGCCGCTGTCCACCGCAGACCTGGTGGGTACAGACGACACTCTGCTCTCTCTCTGTCCAAATAGAGGATAACCCACAACGGCCTGATCAATTTGTTTTTATTTTGTCAGATTGAAGAGCACAGAATATGTGTTTGTGTGAGGAAACGTCCACTCAACAAGAAAGGTAAGGAGGACTACCTTCATCAAACAGAGCCTTCAATCATAGATGAGGAACGGATCATGAGTTTCCCTACAATGAGCCTTTGGACGGTCCGAATCGGTCATATTCAGGTATTTCCTTATGGCCCGCGCTCAGGGAAACAATCTTCTTTGTATCCTTTCGTTAACATGGCCGTGTGTGTTCCAGAGCTGACCATACGGGACCTGGATGTGATCACCATCCCCAGTAAGGATGTGGTGATGGTCCATGAGCCCAAGCAGAAGGTGGACCTGACACGCTACCTGGAGAACCAGACCTTCCGCTTCGACTACGCCTTCGATGACAGCACCACCAATGAAATGGTTTACAGGTCAGACAGAGAGCGGGCGGTTGTTGCAGTAGAACAACTGTTTTGTTTGACTTGTGGTAATGTATGTTTTTACTGGAATTCAGTCCAGGAGGACTGCGTGCTTTGGATTTGTGTGTGTGTATAGAAAGTATTTTGATGGCGTGTGTTTGTTAGGTTGTTTTTAGATGGAATGTGTTCAAGTGTGTGTTTTGCTAGACTGTGTGTTTACACACATACACTGATGCTTGGATGTGTGTGTGTTTCCTTTACAGGTTTACTGCCAGGCCCCTGGTGGAGACTATCTTTGAGAGGGGCATGGCCACGTGCTTCGCCTATGGACAGACTGGTAGTGGCAAAACACATGTGAGCCAGACACCCACACCACACACACCAGCCTCCTCATCTCGGCTGCTGATTCGTGCCAGTTATTTCAGCACTCAATTAACAATAACATACATCAGCGACATCCAAGTTCAGTGTGTACAAGCGTTGTTGCATTTCCATTTCTTAAAGGCCTAGATATTTTTTTTATTCATCTTTCAACCCACAAGCAGAACTGTGAATATTGGGGTCTTTGTTTTTCAGACTATGGGTGGAGATTTTTCTGGAAAGAACCAGGATTGTTCTAAAGGAATTTACGCATTAGCAGGCAAGTGATTCTTAGTGGACTATTATGAGGTTTGGTGGTGTACTGCTCAGATCCTATTAAAATGGTAAAACTCTTTATATTTCCCCTTTGTCCTCATTCAGCTCGGGATGTGTTTGTCATGTTGAAGAAACCCTGCTACAGGAAGTTAGAACTTCAGGTGTACGCAACTTTCTTTGAAATCTACAGTGGAAAGGCAAGTGATTTAATGACTTGTTTATTGAGCATCAACTTGTGGTTGTAGGTGTTTGACCCGGACTGTAATGGGAAGGTATGTGTATTGAGCCAGTGGGTGGTTATGTCGACAGTGACAAACTAGTTTTGTGTTAAGTTGACCGTGTGTGGTTGTGTTGTGGTCTTATAGGCGTTTGACCTGACTGTGTCTGTGGCTGTATTGTGGTTGTGTAGTTATTTGTCTGATGGTTCTATTAAACGTGTGTAGTTTCAGGTGTTGGAGGATGGTTGTCATTTGTTCACCTGTGTGTGGTTGTGGTCTGTTGACCTGAAAATGTGGGGTTGTGCTTGTGTTGTGTAGGTCTTTGACCTGTTGAACCATAAAGCCAAGCTGAGTGTATTAGAAGATGATAAGTCTGTGGTTATGGTGTGGTCCGGTCCTATAGGTGTTTGACCTGCTGAACGGTAAGGCTAAGCTCCGGGTGTTGGAGGATGGGAAGCAGCAGGTGCAGGTGGTGGGGCTGCATGAGAGAGACGTCAAATGCACAGAGGACGTCCTCAAACTCATAGAAGTGGGCAACAGCTGCAGGTATTTGTGCAACATCCCAGAGTTTCCCTAAGTGATGACATAAACATTGATCTTTAAAATGTTATTGTGCATTACATTTAAACTCTGTCTCTGTCCCTCTTTCTCTGTCCTACTCCATTTCTGTCTCTCTCAGAACGTCAGGTCAGACTTCGGCCAACGCCCACTCGTCCCGTAGCCATGCAGTGTTCCAGATCATTCTAAGGAGGAAGGGGAAAATGCACGGCAAGTTCTCCCTGATCGACCTGGCGGGGAATGAGAGGGGTGCCGACACGTCCAGCGCCGACCGCCAGACACGCCTGGAGGGAGCCGAGATCAACAAGAGCCTGCTGGCACTAAAGGTCAGAAGGGAGAGGTCAGCGGGAGCTGCAGAGGAATCTGACAGAGCCCAAATTGACCAGTTTATTAGGTACACCCATCTAGTTATGGCTTGGACCCCCCTTTGCCTCCAGAACAACCTGAATTCTTCATGGCATGGAAATGTTGCTCAATTTGTATCAAGGGACCTAACGTGTGCCAGGAAAACATTCCCCATACCTTTACATGACTCAACATGAACCGGGATTTGTCGGACCAGGCAATGTTTTTCCACTCCTCAATTGTCCAGTGTTTGATCTTGTTTTTAGCTGATAGGAGTGGAACCCGGTTTTGTCATCTGCTGCAATCGGCTATCTGTGACAAGGACTGACGAGTTGTGTGTTCAGAGATACCGTTCTGAACACCACTGTTGTAATGCGCTGTTATTTGCCTGTTTGTGGCCCGCCTGTTAGATTGCACGATTCTTGCCATTCTCCTTCAACCTCTTATCAACAAGCTATTTTCTCCCACAGGACTGCAGCTTACTGGATGGGTTTTGTTTGCTGCACCATTCTCGGTAAACCCTAGACGTGTGTGTGTGTGTGTGTGAAAAGCCCAGGAGGCCGGCTGTTTTTGAGTTACTGGAACTGAAGCGCCTGGCACTGACGATTGTACCACGCTCAAAGTTGTTTAGGTCACTGGTTTTGCCCATTTCTACTGTTCAATCGAACAGTAACTGAATGCCTCGATGTCTGTCTGCCAGCTTTATATAGCAAGCCATGGCCACTTGACTCACTGTCTGTAGGCGTGAACCATTTTCGTGAATGGGTACCTAATAAACTGTCCACTGAGTATGTCGCGCAGCTGACTGTGGAGTGGTGATGAATGGGTTCAGTCTATCGCCCTGATGAGCCCTTCCCTGCTAGTTGGCAACAACAGCAGGATAACGCTGGTTAAAACTTGTAAAAGGAAGTGGGGTGTATTTCTATGTGCGAGGGAGAAATAACTTGTTAGTATTGGTCACCATTTAGATTTGGTCACCATCTCCATTTTGTTCCATCCCACTTGATTGTAGTTTAAGTAGGATAGCAGCCAATACACGAGAAATAACTTACCAACTAATATTGGTAGTACCATCAGCGATTACAGCTCCACCGTGTGCTGTCTGACATGTTTTTTTGATTCAGCTGAGCAGAACTAGCAGTCCTAGTTGGAAATAACTTAATGTTATAGAAATGGTCAACTGCATTTTTCCTGTCCTCCTCTATCAGTATGTGTATATCTGTCAGTCACCCAGCCAGTCAGGCCTTGCAGTAGACTGACAGTAGCTCATCATGTCTCTCTTTAACCCTACCAGGAGTGCATCAGGGCGCTGGGGCGGAACAAACCTCACACTCCGTTCAGGGCCAGCAAGCTCACCCAGGTCCTCCGAGATTCCTTCATAGGGGAGAACTCCCGCACATGCATGGTGAGTTCATCATTAGTTATTGGATTTGGTAATTGGTGATTTCACTCTCTTTGTACTTCCCTTACCGCCACTGAGTTTCTCCTTACCTCTTGTCCCATCCAGATAGCAACTATCTCTCCTGGTATGACGTCCTGTGAGAACACCCTCAACACGCTACGCTACGCTAACAGGTGGGCACACGCGTTACAGCTGGCCATGGGAATCTGTCTCGTACACCTGTGCTTTCCGCAGAGAACTCTAGTCTGGGGGGAAAAGGAATATAGGAACATCTTATTTGACCACTCTCCCTTTAGGTTTCTATGGTAACTGATCACACCCACAAGGTGTAGTAATGACCTTGAGGTCTTCACTGTGCTCTTATACGCAGTGTTGTTGTGCTTAGCTATGGGCAGATAATACTTCTGAGCCTCAATAGACAGAATTAGGTATATCTGCCTGCAGCAGTTTGGTCAGATGTAGGCTACATATGTGAAAGACTGAAGGAGTGCCGCTGTGGCTGTGGTGGTGGTGAATGGAAAATAACTCTTGTCTGTAGCTCTGTGTCCTGACCCTCGTCTCTTCTCTCGTCTTTCCTGCTCCCCCTCCCCTCTTCCTGCTCTGGGCCTGGTGCTGTGCAGAGTAAAGGAGTTTGGGATCAGTCCCTCAGACATCCCCTTCTCCCAGGGCGGTGGAAGTCGCTCGGAGCTCTCGGAGCTCTCGCCCACCTATGAGTATGATGACTTTGCTACCTCTCCCAGCAGGTCAAGCACTTTCCCATTGCGTGCGCGCACACACACACACTGCAGACCTAACTTTTCTGTTGCCCACACATACACTTATCTACATGCATTTCCTGTATGTATACAGTGCCTTGCGAAAGTATTCGGCCCCCTTGAACTTTGCGACCTTTTGCCACATTTCAGGCTTCAAACATAAAGATATAAAACTGTATTTTTTTGTGAAGAATCAACAACAAGTGGGACACAATCATGAGGTGGAACGACATTTATTGGATATTTCAAACTTTTTTAACAAATCAAAAACTGAAAAATTGGGCGTGCAAAATGATTCAGCCCCTTTACTTTCAGTGCAGCAAACTCTCTCCAGAAGTTCAGTGAGGATCTCTGAATGATCCAATGTTGACCTAAATGACTAATGATGATAAATACAATCCACCTGTGTTTAATCAAGTCTCTGTATAAATGCACCTACACTGTGATAGTCTCAGAGGTCTGTTAAAAGCGCAGAGAGCATCATGAAGAACAAGGAACACACCAGGCAGGTCCGAGATACTGTTGTGAAGAAGTTTAAAGCCGGATTTGGATACAAAAAGATTTCCCAAGCTTTAAACATCCCAAGGAGCACTGTGCAAGCGATAATATTGAAATGGAAGGAGTATCAGACCACTGCAAATCTACCAAGACCTGGCCGTCCCTCTAAACTTTCAGCTCATACAAGGAGAAGACTGATCAGAGATGCAGCCAAGAGGCCCATGATCACTCTGGATGAACTGCAGAGATCTACAGCTGAGGTGGGAGACTCTGTCCATAGGACAACAATCAGTCGTATATTGCACAAATCTGGCCTTTATGGAAGAGTGGCAAGAAGAAAGCCATTTCTTAAAGATATCCATAAAAAGTGTTGTTTAAAGTTTGCCACAAGCCACCTGGGAGACACACCAAACATGTGGAAGAAGGTGCTCTGGTCAGCTGTAACCAAAATTGAACTTTTTGGCAACAATGCAAAACGTTATGTTTGGCGTAAAAGCAACACAGCTCATCACCCTGAACACACCATACCGACTGTCAAACATGGTGGTGGCAGCATCATGGTTTGGGCCTGCTTTTCTTCAGCAGGGACAGGGAAGATGGTTAAAATTGATGGGAAGATGGATGGAGCCAAATACAGGACCATTCTGGAAGAAAACCTGATTGAGTCTGCAAAAGACCTGAGACTGGGACGGAGATTTGTCTTCCAACAAGACAATGATCCAAAACATAAAGCAAAATCTACAATGGAATTGTTCAAAAATAAACATATCCAGGTGTTAGAATGGCCAAGTCAAAGTCCAGACCTGAATCCAATCGAGAATCTGTGGAAAGAACTGAAAACTGCTGTTCACAAATGCTCTCCATCCAACCTCACTGAGCTCGAGCTGTTTTGCAAGGAGGAATGGGAAAAAAATTCAGTCTCTCGATGTGCAAAACTGATAGAGACATACCCCAAGCGACTTACAGCTGTAATCGCAGCAAAAGGTGGCGCTACAAAGTATTAACTTAAGGGGGCTGAATAATTTTGCACGCCCAATTTTTCAGTTTTTGATTTGTTAAAAAAGTTTGAAATATCCAATAAATGTCGTTCCACTTCATGATTGTGTCCCACTTGTTGTTGATTCTTCACAAAAAAAATACAGTTTTATATCTTTGTTTGAAGCCTGAAATGTGGCAAAAGGTCGCAAAGTTCAAGGGGGCCGAATACTTTCGCAAGGCACTGTATATTAGTTGTAAAATACACATTAAACACTTCTTCTTTGTTCCATCGTTCTCACCAGTCTCTGGAGGACTTGTTCACACGTCTTCTTTTCCTTCTCCTTTTATTTCATCTCCATGACACGTTCTTTCATCCTTGGCATGCGTTTCTCCTTTCATCTCTTGCTTTGCTGAGGTTGTGCTAACTGTGAATGCTGCTGTTCTTCTCATACTCTCTCATGGACGATAACAGGCGCGTGTGTGTGTCTGTGTGCATTTGATCAAATAATTTCTTGGTGTTTTCACTTGGTTGAATATAATCTGTTATGATACATGACACCATAAACAGTCAGCCCTATTAGTTAAACCTCTAAGGTCAATGTTCATGCCCCCCGCGGAAATTAATTAGCTTAATCCAAATATCCCCATTTAAAAATGTGTCTGTTTTAAGCTAGATATGTTTTTTGGCAGTGGGTGCGTCTCAATCCACCGCATCCGCCTATATAACTTCCACATCTGTGGTAGAAGGTGACAGAGCTAGAAAGGTGTTTGTCAGACCCTGCGACATCCGTCTTCTCACAAAATTGTCCGTAGTGTCTGAACGGTTTGGCCTACAAACTATTACGTTTTTCTCTTCAACCCCCACAAGCATCTTGGGACTCGTCTGAAGTTGTTTTGCTCTAGGATGCCCACAGGCCTCACAAGACTCGTCTGAAGTTGTTTTGCTCTAGGATGCCCACAGGCCTCACAAGACTCGTCTGAAGTTGTTTTGCTCTAGGATGCCCACAGGCCTCACAAGACTCGTCTGAAGTTGTTTTGCTCTAGGATGCCCACAGGCCTCACAAGACTCGTCTGAAGTTGTTTTGCTCTAGGATGCCCACAGGCCTCACAAGACTCGTCTGAAGTTGTTTTGCTCTAGGATGCCCACAGGCCTCACAAGACTCGTCTGAAGTTGTTTTGCTCTAGGATGCCCACAGGCCTCACAAGACTCGTCTGAAGTTGTTTTGCTCTAGGATGCCCACAGGCCTCACAAGACTCGTCTGAAGTTGTTTTGCTCTAGGATGCCCACAGGCCTCACAAGACTCGTCTGAAGTTGTTTTGCTCTAGGATGCCCACAGGCCTCACAAGACTCGTCTGAAGTTGTTTTGCTCTAGGATGCCCACAGGCCTCACAAGACTCGTCTGAAGTTGTTTTGCTCTAGGATGCCCACAGGCCTCACAAGACTTGTCTGAAGGTCCAACCTATCAGTTGAAAAAGTATATGGAAGTACTGTATATATGGAGACTGTTTAGTGACAAGAATAAGGGATTAAATACATAATAAATGACATGTTTCCAGATCTTGTCTCTCTCAGATATAGGATAGACACTTCAAAACGAACTTCCTTTAGTTTTTAGTTGGGGGGGGGGAACTATCTGTTCCATGTAGGGAATCTGTTATTCAGTGCGTTTGTATGGGCTAATAGCAGTAAGGCCAAATACAACTTTTTATCAAATAATTGTTTTATATATGTATTTATTTTTTAAATATTTCATGGGGTCTTAAAATTCAAAATCAAATAGCAAAATGATCCTTGATATTTGGTATTTATTAGGATCCCCATTAGCTGCTGCAAAAGCATCGGCTACTCTTCCTGGGGTCCACATGAAACATGACAGGACAGAAATGGATGCATTTAAAATGTCACACACAGCCTACATATCAGTACATACAAACAATATCTAGGTCTAATACATAGTACAGTGCAAATTACAATACAAGATATATTAAAGGTTCTGTCTCTTCACAGTCCCCTTTGTGCAGTAAGGTGTTATTTTATTTATTTTTTAAATGGTTTTATTGCTAGCTTGAGTTACCGGCTGTGGCAGAGTTCCATGTAGTCATGGCTCTATTTAATACTGTGTGTTACCCAGCCTCTGTTCTGGACCTGGGGACTGTGAAGAGACATCTGGTTGCATGTCTTGTGTTGTACCGATGAGTGTCTGAACTATGTGCCAACCGCTTCAACAGACAGTTCGGGACCTTCAACAGATCAATCCGTTGCACAAAGACCAATAGTGATGCAGTCAATCTCTCCTCTTTGAGCCAGGAGAGACTGAAATGCATATTACTGACACTTTCCCTCAACGTACATCTAAGTGCGATACATGCTGCTTTGTTCTGGACCAACTGCAATTCACTTATGTCCTTCTTTGCCGCACATGTCCACACAGCTGGGCAGTACTCCGGGTGCGATAAAACTAGGGCCTGTAGGACCTGTCTGGTCAATTGAGATGTCAAGAAGGCAGAGGAATGCCCCATCATGGACAGACCTCTTCCCATTTTAGCAACCATTGAGTCTGTTTTGACCATGACAGCTTTCTATCTAGGGTTTACACCCAGTTTAGTCTCCTTAACTTGCTCAATAGCCACATTTTTCAATATTAGATCTAAACGAGGTTTAGCGTTGAGCAAGTGATTTGTCCCAAAAAGGTTTTTGGGTTTTGAGATATTTAGCACAAGCCTATTACTACCTATTATTACCTGTTACCCATTCTAAAACTGACTGGAGCTCTATGTTAAGTGTCTGTTATTTATTTTACTGTTGCAGCGGACGTGTATACGGTTGAGTCGTCAGCGTATATACAGTTGAAGTCGGAAGTTTTCATATGCTTAGGTTAGTCAATAAAACTTGTTTTTCAACCACTCCACAAATTTCTTGTTAAACTATAGTGTTGGCAAGTCGGTTAGGACATCCACTTTGTGCATGACACGAGTCATTTTTCCAACAATTGTTTACAGACAGATTATTTCACTTATAATTCACTGTATCACAATTCAAGTGGGTCAGAAGTTTACATACACTAAGTTGACTGTGCCTTTAAACAGCTTGGAAAATTCCAGAAAATGGTGTCATGGCTTTAGAAGCTTCTGATAGGCTAATTGACATCATTTGAGTCAATTGGAGGTGTACCTGTGGATGTATTTTAAGGCCTACCTTCAAACTCAGTGCCTCTTTGTTTGACATCATGGGAAAATCAAAATAAATCAGCCAAGACTTCAGAAAAAAATGTTGTAGACCTCCACAAGCCTGGTTTATCCTTGGGAGCAATTTCCAAACACCTGAAGGTACCACGTTCATCTGTACAAACAATAGTACGCAAGTATAAACATGGGACGACGCAGCTGTCATATCGCTCAGGAAGGAGACGTGTTCTGTCTCCTAGAGATGAAAGTACTTTGGTGTGAAACGTGCAAATCAATCCCAGAACAGCAGCAAAGGACCTTGTGAAGATACTGGAGGAAATGGGTACAAAAGTATCTATATCCACAGTAAAACGAGTCCTATATCGACATAACCTGAAAGGCCGCTCAGGAAGGAAGAAGCCACTGCTCCAAAACCGCCATAAAAAAGCCAGACTACGGTTTGCAATTGCACATGGGGACAAAGATCATACTTTTTGGAGCAATGTCCTGTGGTCTGATGAAACAAAAATAAAACTGTTTGGCCATAATGACCATTTTTAATGTTTGGAGGAAAAAGTGTGAGGCTTTGCAAGCTGAAGAACACCATCCCAACCGTGAAGCACGGGGGTGGCAGCAGCATGTTGTGGGGGTGCTTTGCTGCAGGTGGGCCTGGTGCACTTCACAAAATTGGATGCAATCATGAGAAAGGAAAATTGTGTATATATTGAAGCAACATCTCAAGACATCAGGAAGTTAAATCTTGGTCGCAAATGGGTCTTCCAAAGGGACAATGACACCAAGCATTCTTCCAAAGTTGTGGCAAAATGGCTAAAGGACAACAGTCAAGGTATTGGAGTGGCCATCACAAATCAAATCCAAATCAAATGTATTTATATAGCCCTTCTTACATTAGCTGATATATCAACGTGCTGTACAGAAACCCAGCCTAAAACCCCAAACAGCAAGCAATGCAGGCGTAGAAGCACGGTGGCTAGGAAAAACTCCCTAGAAAGGCCAAAACCTAGGAAGATACCTAGAGAGGAACCAGGCTATGAGGGGTGGCCAGTCCTCTTCTGCCTGTGCCGGGTGGAGATTATAACAGAACATGGCCAAGATGTTCAAATGTTCATAAATGACCAGCATGGTCGAATAATAATAAGGCAGAACAGTTGAAACTGGAGCAGCAGCACGGCCAGGTGGACTGGGGACAACGAGTCATCATGCCAGGTAGTCCTGAGGCACGATCCTAGGGCTCAGGTCCTCCGAGAGGGAGAAAGAAAGAGAGAATTATAGAGAGCATACTTAAATTCACACAGTACACCAGATAAGACAGGAGAAATACTCCAGATATAACAGACTGACCAACCCAGACAGGAAGACCACGTCAGTGACTCAACCCATTCAAGTGACGCACCCCTCCTAGGGACGGCATGGAAGAGCACCAGTAAGCCAGTGACTCAGCCCCTGTAATAGGGTTAGAGGCAGAGAATCCCAGTGGAGAGAGGGGAACCGGCCAGGCAGAGAGGTTGGTTCGTTGCTCCAGCGCCTTTCCGTTCACCTTCACACTCCTGAGCCAGACTACACTCAATCATAGGACCTACTGAAGAGATGAGTCTTCAATAAAGACTTAAAGGTCGAGACCGAGTCTGCGTCTCTCACATGGGTAGGCAGACCATTCTATAAAAATGGAGCTCTATAGGAGAAAGCCCTGCCTCCAGCTGTTTGCGTGGAAATTCTAGGGAGAATTAGGAGGCCTGCGTCTTGTGACCGTAGCGTACGTGTAGGTATGTACGGCAGGACCAAATCAGAAAGATAGGTAGGAGCAAGTCCATGCAATGCTTTGTAGGTTAGCAGTAAAACTTGAAATCAGCCCTTGCCTTAAAAGGAAGCCAGTGTAAGGAGGCTAGAATAATATGATACATTTTTTGGGTTCTAGTCAGGATTCTAGTAGCCATATTTAGCACTAACTGAAGTTTATTTACTGCTTTATCCGGGTAGCCGGAAAGTAGAGCATTGCAGTAGTCTAACCTAGAAGTAACAAAAGCATGTATACATTTTTCTGCGTCGTTTTTGGACAGAACATTTCTGATTTTTGCAATGTTATGTAAATGGAAAAAACTGTCCTTGAAACAGTCTTGATATGTAAGTCAAAAGAGATCAGGTTCCAGAGTAACGCAGGGGTCCTTCAGTTTTATTTGAGATGACGGTACAACCATCAAGATTTATTGTCAGATTCAGCAGAAGGTCTCTTTCTTTCTTGGGACCTAGAACAAGCATCTCTGTTTTGTCCGAGTTTAAAAGTAGAAAGTTTGCAGCCATTCACTTCCTTGTCTGAAACACATGCTTCCAGCGAGGGCAATTTTGGAGCTTCACCATGTTTCATTGAAATGTACAGCTGTGTGTCATCCGCATAGCAGTGAAAGTTAACATTATGTTTTCGAATGACATCCCCAGGAGGTAAAATATATAGTGAAAACAATAGTGGTCCTAAAACGTAACCTTGAGGATCACCGAAATGTACAGTTGATTTGTCAGAGGACAAACCATTCACAGAGACAAACAGATAAGATAAACCAGGCCAGAACTTGTCCGTGTAGATCAATTTGGGTTTCCAGTCTCTCCAAAAGAATGTGGTGATCAATGGTATCAAAAGCAGCACTAAGGTCTTGGCGCACGAGGACAGATGCAGAGCCTCGGTCTGACGCCATTAAAAGGTAATTTACCACCTTCACAAGTGCAGTGTCAGTGCTATGATGGGGTCTAAAACCAGACTGAAGCATTTCGTATACATTGTTTGTCTTCAGGAAGGCAGTGAGTTGCTACGTAACAGCTTTTTCAAAATTTGTTGAGAGGAATGGGAGATTCGATATAGGTCGATTCGTTTTTTATATTTTCTGGGTCACGGTTTGGCTTTTTCAAGAGAGGCTTTATTACTGCCACTTTTAGTGAGTTTGGTACACATCCGGTGGATAGAGAGACGTTTATTTTGTTCAACATAGGAGGGACAAGCACAGGAAGAAGCTCTTTCAGTAGTTTAGTTGGAATAGGGTCCAGTATGCAGCTTGACGGTTTAGAGGCCATGATTATTTTCATCATTGTGTCAAGAGATATAGTACTAAAACACTTGAGTGTCTCCCTTGATTCTAGGTCCTGGCAGAGTTGTGCAGACTCAGGACAACTGAGCTTTGGAGGAATACGCAGATTTAAAGAGGAATCTGTCATTTGCTTTCTAATGATCATGATCTTTTCCTCAAAGAAGTTCATGAATTTATTACTGCTGAAGTGAAATCCATCCTCTTGGGGAATGCTGCTTTTTAGTTAGCTTTGTGAACGTATCAAAAATAAATTTTGGATTATTTTCCTCAATTAAGTTGGAAAAATAGAATGATCGAGCAGCAGTGAGGGCTCTACAATACTGCACTGTACTGTCTTTTCAAGCTAGTCGGAAGACTTACAGTTTGGTGTGGCCCCATTTCCGTTCCAATTTTCTGGAAGCTTGCTTCTGAGCTCGGGTATTTTCTGAATACCAGGGAGCTAGTTTCTTATGTCAAAGCCCTGACCTCAATCCTATAGAAAAGTTGTGGGCAGAACTGAAAAGGCTTGTTCGAGCAAGAAGGCCTACAAACCTGACTCGTTTACACCAGTTCGGTCAGGAGGAATGGTCCAAAATTCACCCATCTTATTGTGAAAAGCTTGTGGAAGGCCACCCGAAACGTTTGGCCCAAGTTCAATAATTTAAAGGCAATGTTACCAAATACTAATTGAGTGTATGTAAACTTCTGACCCACTGGGAATGTGATGAAAAAAATAAAAGCTGGAATAAATCATTGTCTCTACTAGTATTCTGACATTTCACCTTCTTAAAATAAAGTGGTAATCCTAACTGACCGGGGCATTTTTAGTAGGATTAAATGTCAGGAATTGTGAAAAACTGAGTTTAAATGTATTTGGCTAAGGTGTATGTAAACTTCCGACTTCAACTGTAGACACACAGGCTTTATTCAAGGTCAGTGGAAGATAATTTGTAAAAAACAATGGCCCTAGCCGGCTGCCCTGCGGTACACCACACTCAACTGAATTTGCATGAGAGAAGCTCCCATTAACAAAAAAAACTATTTTCTATTAGATGGGTAACACACTCAATCCATCATAAGTATGACTTACTTAAAACAATTCCATATAGCTTAGTAGTAAAAATATGAAATAAAAAATGTATTCCTGAAATGTCTTAACTCTCAGATATTGGGCAGACACTTCAGAACAAACTTCCTTTAGACTTTTTGGGGAGACTATCTGTTCAATGTAGTGAATCTGTTATTAAATGTGATTGTATGGGCTAATAGCAGGCCAAAAATATTTTCCCATAAATATTTTGTATATATTTTTGATACTTCAAGGGGTCTTAAAATTCAAAATCCAAAAGCAATGTGATCCTTGGTATGACCTTAACAATTCCATATAGCTTAGTAGTACCCTCCCCCGGCTTACAGGGCTTAGACTCTTATGGGTTAACACCTAATATTTGACTGATCAGTTTATACGGTGTTGGAGGATAATGCCGTGGCTAAGTACATGCATGCCACAGATGCAATGAGACCAGCCGGTTTGTTCCACCTCCCACTGCTACAGTAGTAATCCCAGTCCCCACCCAGTCAGTCAGTGGGTCAGACACAGGTCAATAAGGTCATTTTCACTGTACTGGACCTTATCAGCTCAGTCACACCTCATTAAATACAAGCCCAGATTCTAGCAGTGTAAACAGGCCTGGCCTTATGGACTGTCCACAGCACTCATTGTGCTCTACATGCAAGTAGCCTGAGTACCAGTATATTTGTGCTATCATGCCAACTCCTTGTCACTCATTCTCGTGCAAAACATGGCTAACATGCAAGAGCCCAGTTGAAACAGGTTCTATAGCATTATCAGTTAGATATACTTTAGTGGGGAACAACTGAACAAGCACTCCAAATTTGACTAACCTTAGCTATTCTTCTCATATTGCTTAATTCGGTTTCATCAAGGGGGGAAAAAAAGGGAGTTTCACTGTGAACTAAAATGGAGTGTCTTTCTGCTGGCTAGAGTTAAAGGCAACCAATAAGACACAGATGGAACCCCGTTGGCTGTGCATGGTGTCATGATGGTGTCTTGGCATCTATTCAATGGGCCAAAACATTCAGTCAGAAATGTATTGCATAGAACTTGCATGACTTAATATAGAAATGACTGTGACTACCTCCATCATTCTGAATGTTGGGCCCTTAGTGAAGATGCCCATGTTGAGTGTAGTGTACTTAACTGGGCTGAGCAGCAGTTTGTTAGCTGACCGAAGGTGTTGATTGACCCACAGAGTGAAGGAGCTGACGGTGGACACTAATCAGGTGATAGAGGGGGTCCGGCCCAACATCCATGTGGTGGACCAGCTGGATGATGACTGGGACCACCTGGGCAGCTCCCCCCAGAGAGATGACCTCAAACTGCTCTGTGAGCAGAACGTAAGCTACACTCCTATGCTCACACACGGCATTTATCCTCAATGGTTTTCTTACTGTGTGCATGCATTTGCATCCATTTCCCCAATAGAGGTGTTGTGTCTGATGCTGGTTGTGTGTCTTGACTGTTTTCTCTCCCCAGCTGGAGGAGGTGTCCCCCCAGCTCTTAACCTTCCATGAGGCTGTCTCTCAGATGGTGGAGATGGAGGAACAGGTGCTGGAGGACCACAGAGCTGTCTTCCAGGTCAGGCTACATTAACAACTGGCTCCTTTTAGATCCTTTCACATATAGTTAGTTAGGAGGCTCGAACTCTGAGATGAATGAATCTGCAAGCTTGAGGTCCTGTGAAGTGTGGCGCCACTATCCATGAAATGCTCTAAATCAGGTTCTTCAAACTAATGTGATGCTGACTCTATAGGAGCAAAATAATTGATTGAGGAATATATTTCAGTGGGAAGATGAGATGAGTAAGTGAGATGCTAATGTGTGTGTTGCAGGAGTCTATCCGGTGGCTGGAGGATGAGAAGGTTCTGCTGGAGATGACTGAGGAGGTGGACTATGATGTGGATTCTTACGCCACTCAGCTGGAGCAGATCCTGGATCAGAAGATTGACATCCTCACGGAGCTCAGAGGTAGGCATGGACATAAATGTTATTAGTGACATGGTACCGTTTGTCTGATGGAAGAAAATCTCTTAGGGATGAGCGAGAATTTGAACTCCTGGCCTATGCAAGACAGCATTTGTATTATTTACCTCCTGAGGTTCTTTTTCAATCTTTTGTTGGTTTGTCTCTATGCAGATCACCGTTGACATTAATTCGTAGGTTCACTTTTATTAATGTGAATCATGGTATTTTTTGATAAACAATAATATCTAATCCACTGTCTGTGCTCCTCTTTCCTCAGATAAAGTCAAGTCGTTCCGCTCGTCACTCCAGGAAGAAGAACAAGCCAGTAAGCAGATCAATCCTAAGAGGCCGCGTGCCCTGCTGTAGACCAGGCCAGGGAGGGGTGTGTGGAGGGGCAGTGGCACATACAGGAACATATACACTAGATGCACTATATATACAAAAGTATGGACACCCCTTCAAATTAGTGGATTTGTGGACTTACTGAAGAGCTCAATGACTTTCAATGTGGCACCGTCATAGGATGCCACCTTTTCCAACAAGTCAGTTTGTTAAATTTCTACCCTGCTAGAGCTGCCCCGGTCAACTGTAAGTGCTGTTCTTGTGAAGCATTTAGGAGCAACAACGCTCAGCCGCCAAGTGGTAGGCCACAAGCTCACAGAACAGACCCGCTGAGTGCTGAAGCGTGTAAAAAATCATCTGTCCTCTGTTGCAACACTCGCTACCGAGTTCCAAACGACCTCTGGAAGCAACGTCAGTAATAGAACTGTTCGTCGGGAGCTTCATGAAATGGGTTTCCATGGCCGAGCAGCCGCACGCACACAAGCCTAAGATCACCATGGGCAATGCCAAGCGTCGGCTGGAGTGGTGTAAAGCTCGCTGGCATTGGACTCTGGACTATTGGAAACGTGTTCTCTGGAGTGATGAATCACTCTTCACCATCTGGCAGTCTGACTAACGTATATTGGTTTGGCGGATGCCAGGTGAACGCCACCTGCCCCAATGCATAGTGCCAACAGTAAAGTTTGGTGGAGGAGGAATAATGGTTTGGGGCTGTTTTTAGTGGTTCAGGCTAGGCCCCTTAGTTCCAGTGAATTTTAACGCTACAGCAAACAATGATATTTTATACGATTCTGTGCTTCCAACTTTGTGGCAACAGTTTGGGGAAGGCCCTTTCCTGTTTCAGCATGACAATGCCTCTGTGCACAAAGTGAGGTCCATACAGAAATAGTTTGTCAGATTGGTGTGGAAGAGCTTGACTGGCCTGCACAGAGCCCTGACCTCAACCCCATCTAACACCTCTGGGATGAATTGGAATGCTGACTGCGAGCCAGGCTTAATTGCCCAACATCAGTGCCCGACCTCACTAATGCGCTTGTGGCTGAATGGAGGCATGTCCCCGCAGCAATGTTCCAATGTCTAGTGTAAAGCCTTCCCAGAAGAGTGGAGGCTGTTATAGCAGCAAAGGGGGATCAACTCCATGTTAATGCCCATGATTTTAGAATGAGATGTTCGACGATCAGGTGTCCACATACTTTTTGCATTGTAGTGTACTTAACACAGCTGTCTCACCCTGTCACAACCGCCTGTGAAAAGACAAAGGAAAGGACTCATTTGTTTACCAATCAGGGTCACGGATGTCACCAGAAATAACTGGAGGGGAATGCAACCTTGGATCCATTTTTTGTTGTTGTTGCTGATTTAAAATGTTCAGTTTTTTTTCCTGTTCTAATTTTATTTATTTACTTCTCTTTTTTCCCGTATTTCTTTAAATTGAACGGCTGTTGACTTTGCTTCATCATAGACTTCTCCATGTTGGTTGTGCTTTAGGGTTCTACGATACCAGTGTTGTGGATTCTGGTAGGTCTGACTGACATGCAGCCATGTGCCACTCTGTATGTTGGCCTCGATCATGCATGTGGCTGGGTCACTCCTCAGTTAACACTCTACAGCATATAGATGTTACTCTGTAGGACCAGTCTTTCTCTTGCTCCTCTGAGTTTGAGAGGTGTCAAATCAAGCTGTGCTTCTCGTGTTGTCTTTCCTCCCTCTTGTATCCATGTTTTTTCCTCAAAGAACAGTCTATAGTTTGATTCAGTTGTGTTCATGTTTTGTGGTGACCCCAGTTAATTTGTTACCCCTTTTACTTTTATACTGTGAAGTCATTTTTCATTCACTTTGTAAAAAAAAAAAAATGGAACAAAAACCACTAACAAATGTATAGTAAAAACCACTGACCTACTGCTGCATATGTTACTCAGTGTTTGCACCAGATGTAACATTGGCTCAATAAAGAACCACCTGTTTTGATTTGAACTTTGACCTGCACCAATGAATGGTGCAGTGTGGTGACATTTAATTCTTTATATGGCATTAGAACCTCTAGTCTTCCCTTGAGCTCTGAAAGAAATGCATGTGGTCAAAATACGACAAAGGATGCAGGTCGGGTATGACAGGGCTGACTAGCTGACTACTGAAAATGTTTGTTTTTCAGTCTTCATACGTAGGTAGTAAAGGCTCTGACAGTGGTTGATAATGATAGGCTTTACATTTGTCTGCTTAGTAAGCAGTGTGATGTTCTGTGTTTGTAGGGCCCAGAGAGACAGCAAAAGTTGCCAGGAAGGGAGACTGTGGTGACTCTGGCCCTGTCACTCAGCAGTAGTAGTCAGTGACACCAGCAGCGCCATCTAGAGGCAGACTTCAGCTTCATCGTGAGGACAGTCTGCACAGGGAGACACCAGGGGGATCCTACAGCGTAGCAATGGCCCAGTTTGAATATTGTCGTAGTTGTAGCTACATCTTTAAGATAGAGATATACAGTAAGTCAGAATGTATTGTCTTGTGGTGGTAAAGAAGTCATGAATTGCTGAACTTCTTGAAATACACCAACACTGTTTCAAAAACTCTTATCTCAAGGCTCTTCAACAACCCTGAAAGTCAGACAGCTTACAAAATATTTTTTTCAACCTGTCCATTACAACCAAGCACGTGCCAGGTTCAACTGATACTTAGGGATGACCAACTACATTGTAGTGCATCTATTTGATGAATGAACGTTAGCTGTACACTTGCCTGACGACTCCAACAGAATTATTACGCTGCTCTGTTCACTACGCTGCTTTACCCATGTGTGTTCTGGCCCAACCCACCGCTTTCTGGATCCAATCAGAACGGTTAGAATGTGTTTTGTGAAATTGTCGTGGAGGTACTCAGACCCAGACTCGTTACGGAGAAGAAGGTTAACGACCACGGGTGTGGCGTAGCGTTTGGCCGGAGCAAGGAGTTTGGGTAGCTATACACGTAACCACTTAATAAATATGTACATTTCACTGATCACGAGCTCATTTTCATAGAAAAGGCATAACGAAGGTAGTAGTCCAGAGGGGTAAGCCAGTATGGTGTTTTGCTGCATTGATCTAGCCAATGAGTGTTGTCATCATCCATCAGTCACATGACTTGGATGTGTCTCAACAGTCCATAACAGCTTCCAGTTGCCATTCCTTAAAGAGCCCTGGAGGTTTAAAAATTGGATAGGTTTCCACAATATTGCTTTCCTGCACCAAGTCCTCAGCAGTAACGTCTGCTTAGGATAAGTGGATCCCAGCAGAGTTGAATGTGTGAAGTCTGTGGACAGAAGACATTATGAAGGTTATGACATGAAGAATCACTAGTTAACGTAACATTAAAACAAAATATAACGCATACATAAGTAGAATAGTCCAGCTCCACTTACACCATGAAGTCGTCTGTCTATGCTCCTGGCTTGCTTCTCACTGAACAATATCTCCTGCAGAACACTCAATCTTCTTGGTTCTGCTGAAGTCTGCTAGGATTTCCTGTTCCAGAAACATGAACAAATGTAATGACTCACTTTGATAAGTTATAATTACCTAACAACATCCAGAATGTGAAAATATACAGACTGCAGAAACATCAGTGAATATTGTCATGAGGTGTGTGCTTACCACATTGTGTACTGAACAGTGAATCCTGTAGTTCTCCAACAGCTGCTCAACTGCAGTGGACCTGGAAAGAACTATCGTCTTCGGTGTTAATGTTATATATTGCTTGTCACATTACCATTTGATGCTGCCAGGATATGACCAACTATGATTTGAATACCCTTTGTTTTGGTAGTCACTTCTTGAGCTCAGCAGCCAGTCTAACGTCCAACTCGCAGGCCACGAACTTCAGACAAGGGGAAGATGAAAGTAGGGCTGACCCCAATTATTCAACTGGTCGATTGTTTAGTTGATAGGCTGTTGGTTGACCGAGATTGTTTTTAGTCGAGCAGTAGCAAATATATACATATATTTTATGGCACACGAGACACCGGTCTTATTCGCGCCCATCTCTCTGAACTAATTCATTGCAGAGGCCGCGGGGATGGCACAGTCCAAAAAGAAGGGGAGTGTTGCTGGACAATGCACGTCTCTCCAGAATACGCTCTGTCCCGCCAGCTTGTGCACATTCATTGTTTCATAACTTGATCGTGTGAATTGTTTGCGTTTGATTGTTAGTGTCTATCAATTCCCCATTACATACTTTATCACCAGTAGGACTTTTACCGTTAATTCCTATAATTTCTCATCTACAATGTCTGTTTGGTTATGGTAATGTCTGTCAATGCATTCTATATATTATTGTTCCACGGTTCTCATTGTCGGAATGGACACATTAGTTGCACAGCACACAACCTATGCTACACTTGTGAGAAACAAGTTTTGGTTTATTTCATTCCATTTATGAGTTTTGTCAGTTTAGTCATTGTCTTTTGTTTGGAGAGCTCCTGTCATAGTTGAGTAAGGACGTGCACCTGATTACGCATAGTAGAAGGCTATAGGCTACCTGGCCTGCTCGCAAATGTAGGCATATTAATGTGCCCATTTGGGGATCTGATAGTATTTCTGATTGGCTTAACTCAAACACTCACAAACGCTGTGGAGCTTCTCAACGTAATGTTTTCTTCACCTCAAACAGCAAGCAAACAGAGTATGTTTTGACATCCATTGAAAATGACTAATTCCTCAGTGTATTTGAAAAATCTTTACAGCACTCTCATTTTCAATAACAACTCAACAGGTAAGGGAAAAATGTCATGCTCTGATCCAGTTGAAACATCTTAAAATAGGCCTACCTGATTACTTCTTATCCCTTGCGCAAATAGCCTACAGCAAGGATCTTCAGGCCATACCCAAGTTAATAGTTGATACAATGTGATTTATAGGATATTTATTTTTATCAGGATATTTTCTACCTGCAGGCTGCAATGTTTTTATTTGTTGGCTTTATAGGCTATTTTTTACATAGTTGGCAATGGCAATAGAAGTTACTTTTTAGGTTTGTATCCTTTTCATTTAGATTTGGATATAATTTTAATTAACCACATGACAATGATTTTGAGATAGACATATTATAAATGAAAGGAAACTGTTCTACGAAAATATGACATAACTGGCATGCAGATCAGTAGAAATGGTAAGGTAAATTGGCAGAAAGTTTGCGGTCTTTGTGTAGCAGCCAACTTTAGGAGATTAATGGCAGAATCTGCGAAAGCCGATAGGAGCCTGAGGAAGATGGTCAGGACATCTTGATCTCTGGCTTCCTCTTGAGTCATTTGTCTTATTTCATTAAACCGTGCAAGCTCAATGCATATATATATAGTTGATTTGATTAAAACGCACTGTCTATACAGTGCCTTCGGAAAGTAGTCAGACCCCTTTACTTTTTCCACTTTATTACGTTACAATCTTATTCTAAAATGGAGTAAATAAAAAAATATCCTCAGCAATCTACACACAATACCCCATAATGACAAAGCAAAAACAGGTTGACATTGTTGATTTATAAAAAATAAAAAACATGCCTTAATTACATATCTATTCAGACCCTTTGGTCTGAGACTCAAAATTGAGCTCAGGTGCATCCTGTTTCTGTTAATCAATGTGATTGGAGTCCACCTGTGGTAAATTAAATTGATTGGACATGATTTGGAAAGCCACACACAAGTCTTTATAAGGTCCCACAGTTGTCAGTACATGTCAGAGCAAAAACCAAGCCATGAGGTGGAAGGAATTGTCCGTAGAGCTCCAAGACTGGATTGTGTCGAGGCACAGATCTGGTGAAGGGTACCAAAACATATATGCAGCATTGAAGGTCCCCAAGAACACAATTGCCTCCATCATTCTTAAATGGAAGAAGTTTGGAAGCACCCAGACTCTTCCTAGAGCTGGCCGTCTGAGCAAACTGAGGAGAAGGGCCTTGGTCAGGGAGGTGACCAAGAACCCGATGGTCACTCTAGAGTTCATCTGTGGAGATGGGATAAACTTCCAGAAGGACACCCATCTCTGCAGCACTCCACCAATCAGGCCTTTATGGTAGAGTGGCCAGACGGAAGCCACTCCTCAGTAAAAGGCACATGACAGCCCACTTGGAGTTTGCCAAAGGGCACTTAAAGACTCTCAGACCATGAGACACAAGATTCTCTGGTCTGATGAAACCAAGATTGAACGCTTTAGCCTGAATGCCAAGTGTCACATCTGGAGGAAACCTGGCACCATCCCTATGGTGAAGCATGGTGGTGGCAGCATCATGCTGTGGGGATGTTTTTCAGGGACTGGGAGACCAGGCAGAATTGAGGAAAAGATGAATGCAGTAAAGTACAGAGAGATCATTGATGAAAACCTGCTCCAGAGCTCTCAGGGCCTCAGACTGGGGCGAAGGTTCACCTGCCAACAGGACAAGGACACAGCCATTACCACGCATGAGTGGCTTCGGGGCAAGTCTCTGAATGTCGTTGAGGGGCTCAGCCAGAGCCCGGTCTTGAACCCGATCAAACATCTCTAGAGAGACTTGAAAATAGCTGTGCAGCAACAATCCCCATCCAACCTGACAGAGCTTGAGAGGATCTGCAGAGAAGAATGGGAGAAACTCCCCAAATACAGGTGTGTCAAGCTTGTAGCGTCATACCCAAGAAGACTTGAGGTTGTAATCACTGCCAAAGGTGCTTCAACAAAGTACAGAGTAAATGGTCTGAATACTTATTTAAATGTGATATTTTATTTGTATGAATTAGCATAAGTCTAAAACCTGTTTTT
Source organism: Oncorhynchus mykiss (assembly GCF_057628025.1). Taxonomy (NCBI): domain Eukaryota; kingdom Metazoa; phylum Chordata; class Actinopteri; order Salmoniformes; family Salmonidae; genus Oncorhynchus; species Oncorhynchus mykiss. The sequence goes on along the minus strand of NC_143027.1, from coordinate 32,910,612 downwards.
GCTTTGTCACGATGGGGTAAGGTGTGTAGATTGACTAGGGGAAAAAATATATTTAATATTTTGTCGAAAAATTAAAGGGTCTGAATATTTTCCGAAGGCACTATATACCATTTCCACACACACGAAGACAGATCCAACTCAGAGGCCCACCTCGTAAGCTCCAATAGCAGCAGATTTGAATTTAGAATGGAAAATGAATGTGTTTCAGTAAAAACATGCTAGTGCGTCGAATCGTATCTCATCGAACCGAAACGCAGATGATTTACTCTAAAAGACTCTGCATGGTCAATCTGCATCTGAATTTGCCGTACAGCATTCACTGCGATGCAGTGTCGGCAGACTTCAGGGTTTTCATACTAATTGCGTTTTGCGGAGCAGAGCTATTGTGAAGGAAGTTGTCAAGTAAGGGAGTTTGTTTATACATGGATGTTTATGTACACTGGCTAGATGGATATCCAGCCAGTTATGGCTAGCTATCTACACTGAACAAAAATATAAACGCAAAATGTGAAGTGTTGGTTCCATGTTTCATAAACTGAAATCAAATATCCCATAAATGTTCCATACACATCTTATTTCTCGCAAATGTGTGTATAGCGTTGTGTGGGCGAGCGATTTGCTGATGTCGCCGTTGTGAAAAGAGTGCCCCATGGTGGCGGTGGAGTTATAGTACGGACAGGCATAAACTATGGACAACCATCACAATTGCGTTTTATCAATGGCAATTTGAATGCACAGAAATACCGTGACGAGATCCTGAGACCCATTGTGCGGCCCATTTTTTAAAAAGGTATCTGTATTCCCAGTCATGTGAAATCCATAAATTAGGGCCTAAGGAATTTATTTCAATTGACTGATTTCCTTATATGAACTGTAACTCAGTAAAATCTTTGAAATGGTTGCATTTATATTTTTTGTTCAGTATATCTAGTTAAAAAACATCTGGCACATTAATGCTAGTTAGCTACTAAACAAGCCTTGAATTTTTGACTACTTGGTTGTTTTTTCTGCTCTACCTTGTCATTATTTGAGTCGGCTGAGAGACACATGCAAAGAATGACAAAATTACACAATTATGAGTCGCAATAATATTTCCAAAAATATATCATGACTTGGAGTGTCAAGTCTACAGGAAATATTTTTTACTTCTGCAGTAATTAGAATGGTAGAGACCGTGGCCGATTAGTTTGTACCGCACCTACTGGCAGAGCCATACTCCTGTGGTTTCATCATGCATCATTTATTTTCCATAATTTCAATAGAATAACATATTTCAAACCGATGATTAGTAGATTCATTCATAACTCAAGTTAAGGTCAATACAAAATGCAGTGCAACTGCAGTACAAATGTCCATCTCTGAAGCAGTGTATTATGTATGTGTTTTACATTACTGTGATATCAACACTTTGTTCCTTCTCTCTCACTACAGCTTCTGATAACTGTACATATGCTTAAACAATGTTACAATTACTTTTCCTTCCATGCTGACTACTCATTCCTCAGATGGGAATGTCCTCCAACGTCATGGCGATGGCTCTCAGTTTGGTGGTCATCTCGCCAGTTCACTTTACTGGCAATGATGATCCCCTGGAGAAAACATCGCAACATGATTTTGACATAACAAAAACCGGTAATATGCTGTCATTCTCTTTGCACAAAGACTGTGTCCCAATGATATCCTCTTCCTCCCGAAGTGTGCAGTAGTTCACTTCCCTTTACTGGTTTGAAAGGAAACGACTGGTATAAGAAATATGGTGGAAATTCCCACTAGCCCATGACTCCACCAATCCAATGCTTTTAGACTTGTGAGAAGAAGTGAATGAGTGCACACTTCAGAAAAAAGAGATTGGGACACATCTTAAGAATAAAAATAAATGTATTCTTAAAGATAGAAAAATGCCCATTTACCCGCAGGACATTCTGTGTGATGGTGGCCATCTTCTGGTATTTCTCTCGGTGAGACTGGCCTTTCTGCAGGATGTTTCTGTACTTCGCCTCGGGGAGGCTCCCTCTTCACTCGTCCATCTTCTCATGAGTGAGACGCTTTGGATCTGCAGAGGAGAAAAATAAAATGCAAACGATTTAAATATGTTTGAAGGAGTTTCATTTTTTTATTCAGTTCTCTGCTCCACCTGAACTACAGGGCAAAGTATGAAAACATGAACTAAAAGGTGATTGAATATCTTCAATAACATTTAGTGAATTCCTATATATCCTCCATGGTAAAGCATCCATAGTGTGGATGATGAAATACCTAGCCTCTGCTTTTTGTAGGTCTGTGATTTGGTCTTGAAGCTCATATGATTCCTGTTGACAAAGCAAACAAGAGGTCAGAAATAACATTCCATAAATCCACAACAGTTGGTAACACAATACAGCAGCAGAACTATGCCAATGACCATTTTTATGATGAAAGCAATAAACATTCTGTTCTAATTTATAAAGCAGTTAGTTACGGTCACACAGATTGGTGAAAACATCCATTGTCCAACCATATTGATAACAGATGCACCCACCTGTTGAAGTGTCTTCATCTTTGAACAAAGGTCTAGGCTACGATTGGTCAGTTCCCTCATTGCTCTGGGGAAAAAAAATACAGGCCCCACTCTATACATCGAGTTATGCTTAAAACATGCATTTACATGTTTTTTTCCATTGGCAGGTGCAGTGTAATTACAACATCAGTGGGTTAACAACTGATACCCATTTCTGGTTTGTGTGACTGACACTTTTGACAAACAGTGCAAACGCATTGAAATCTATCCCAAAGTAGATCAATGGGTAGTGCTAATATTTGTTTTCCTTCTCAAAGCCAGTTTAGGAGGAGCTGTTTGATTCCAATAAGACAGTGGTTGTGTCAAATGGCACCCTATTCCCTATATAGTCCATGTTAGGCTGTATGATAGGCTCTTGGTGCGACCTTTGAATGTACCGCTCGGAAGTTACCACTAATCACGTGACCAGATAATTATTCAGCAACCCCCCCGCCCCCTTCAGCAATCTCTAGGCTGACTGAAAGATAGATATGAAGGTTATATGCCTTTGCTAGCTGCGTTTGGTTCACCATTGTCTATAGTGCTTATTTTAACATGTAAAACGAGGTTCATTTTCAATGGGCACTGAATAGCTCAAATTGGTTGATGGAATTTGTCTGCTACCAGCATTTTGTCCGATTGCTATTCTTAGAAATCAACTCGGTGCAAACAAACGTCATGGTTTGACAGTATGGCCTGGGAAACTGACCTGAACGTTTATTTTGTTTTCGAATAATATAACCTACTTTCAGCTGACAACATCAAGCCGAAGGTAAGACATTGTATGTTACAATTAACTCAACTTTTTAAGACATTAGATCTGATCTGGCCGGGTTTGAAATTCGTATACATGTCTAAGATATGTTTTATTGTGTATTTTCCTCTGAATGGGATGGTGTTATCCTCCGATGCCCCATTAGCTTTTTGATAGCTCACATTAGCATCCATGCAGTAGAATGTCTCCTATCACATACCGTTGTTCTAAACCTATGGTTTATATACTGCGGACATAGTCATTTTCCATTTTCACATGACAACTCCCTCTTCTGGTACTTTTAGGAACTGAGGATTGTTTTCACCCGGAAGAAGACCCGCGAGGACATGGGTGGCAAAGTCAGTAGCACAATGGCTGCAGTTGGACGGGTGGTACAGGTACGCTTGTCAAACTTGGATATTTATCGCACTGCAACAACACTTGTAACTCAAGTGAGTACTTTTAAAAGTTCAATAGTCAATGCAAGTTGCGATTTCCAAGGTCAGAAGTCAACGACATTTGTTTTCGCTTTGTTTTTGCTGTGCATCCCCAAACTAACGAGCTTGCTACCCATGCTAATGCCCTTGTTGGTCTGCATGTAATTCAAAAGCTTGAGCACGTAGCTAGCTACTAACTATCATGTACATGTACGTAAAAGTTGACTTACTCAGTTCAAACGAACTAATGCCATGTTAACTGCCATACACGGTTAGTCGTTGAACTAAGGCTAGAAATAGCACGTTCGCTGATCAGTAGTTCTCCCTGTCAGTGTCTACTCTAGCTACCCAATTTATCTGGCAGTTTATTCAAGGCAATGATAAACATTTTGTTCGCCTACTGCTATATGGTATTGCTTTCAATTCATAGCAATAAGCAATATAGGATTGTCTGGTTGCAAAAGAGAAGTCTTGAAGTGATTGAGTAACTTGTCTGTTTTCATTCGACTACCTTTCAGGCTGTGAAACCTCATGCTCCGCTAATGAAGTTTCCCAGCAGAGAGGGGGTCCCCAGGCTGAGTGGTGAGTAAGAACTTGCCAGTGTGATGTTGCACTACCTATTGTTATTTTTTTCGTCCATGGGTAGTGCTAACCCTATTGAAGAGGACATTCCACCCTTTGTCTGTTAAGGGACACAGCTACTTTATGCAATTGTGCGTTGTTAGTCAAAATGTAGCCTGTTGGTTGAATATTGTTTGGTTGTATCAACTTTAACTCGATAGACAGTAGAAACTGTGTCAAACAATGTACAATTGTAATTATTTCTCTGTAGCTGTCTGCCTTCAACGTTTTCCTCTATCGGTTTGACATTTTGTTGTTGGAAAACCTGGGTATTGTTTTCAGGCGCTTTTCAAATCAAAGTTGGAAACACTGACTTGTTTTCCCTTTTGTCAACCCCAGTGTATTTTAGTAAGAGGTTGTTTTAGTCCTTTCCAATTTCATTATAAAATAGTGCTATGAGTAATGAATAAAATAACATAAAACACAAAGGATGTCCAGTGTTTCACCTATGTGCATTTAGCAGCGGTGCACTGGATGGTAACTTTCAGTGTATACTTAAATGACTAAAACCAGAAAGTATTCAGAAAGGATAATGGAGTAATATTTTTTAAATAAGAATCCCTGAGAACGAACAATCTGAAATTCCAAATATAGTATGGCATGGGGCCCCCATTGATTTTGAGTCACTCTGATAGAATAAGCCATGGCAAAATGTGTGTAAGTGCAGGAAATTTGATTTGAAACTGCTATTTTTATTCCCCCCCCCCACACACACACACACTAAATTTGCCACTGCTGGAAATATTTGTAGAATAAACACTGGATGTCTAAAACAATAACATCACTGATTTAAAGCTACCTATTCGGCTAATGTTTTAAAACAACCTTTTCCTCTGTTTCAGTCCAAGAGACTCTTAAAACATTAGCAGTCGGCTCTCCAAGTTCACCTCCAGTTGTAGCACCGCCGCTGTTATCGAGACCCCCCAGACCTGTCACTCTACTCTCTGGAACCCCAGACAGTGTGGCCACAGTGAAGGAACTCCCCCAGAGATACCGCAGGAGGGCATTGGAAACAGACGAGATGGACTATATTCAGGTGAGTGCCTAGCTGGGGCACTGAAGAAGTGCTGTAATTCTTTTTTTTTTAAGTGTTCATACAAATACTGAAAGGGGTGATATTTTTGTGACATACAGTTACACTCATGGTTTGGGCCTGTACTTTAATTAGATCTCTGCTTTTGGTTTACCCCATAGTTTTAGAGAAGGCATTCTGAGTACTCAAAGTGCATTAACTGTTGTTACCCGAGTCTTGCAATACAGGGAAGATCTCACTAACCACCAATTCTTTTGTTTTCTTATCTTTTCCAGCGTGGTGGACCAGAGTGATAAGTCCTTACCTGTGGAAATCAGTTTGTGTTTTTGCCTAATTTTGTTCCCCAACAAGAGAGGACCTGCTGCCACACCTCAGACACAGAATAATACTATAATAACTGAAACTGTACAAATAAAGTATATTTTTAAAGATGTGATTGTGTAGATATTTATTTCAATGGACATTTTTAATTTAATTGTCTTGGAAGAAAAGCAATTACAATAAATCTCTATCACCATTTATTTGTTCAGCACCCACCTCATTCAGTGCCCATTATTTCACACCTTCACTTAATTAAATCCTTTAAGGTTGATGTGAATGTTGGCATGATCCACTGTACATTAGTTTTTAATTGACCAGTAAGTTTTCCCATCTCTACACTATTGTTGTCCAAATCCAAAGGTGCTTTCTTAGTTGCACATTTTGCTCTGCATTTTTATGATACCACATCCAAACAAGGACCAGACTGAATTTTGACCGTAAGACGCATCATTGTCAGATGAAACATCTGTGTGAGTGAAGCGGTGCCTCTCAGTATCTGTAGACCATGTATCTGATATCTTGACAAAACGATTATGGCATGTCACACTATACAGCGTCAGTTACATGTACTACATATAGTGAGACAGAGGGGTGCCGTTTCGCGCATTAGTTTCAGCAGGGGTGGTGAAGCGAAAGGACTTGCGCTCCAACCAACTTTGGGACAAAGACTCACATTGTTAGGGTGGAGACATGAGCATCTGGTCATTATATACAGATCTCTGGTTTCAGCTACTTGCGAATTGGAAAGGAAAGTTGGCAGGGGCACAGTGCACTGTTCGGATGCTGGCTTCCTCTAAAGTAAATGGATGGTTTGCCAAAATTATGTAATTACTTCTAAATAATACATTCAAAATACTTCACCAGGGAGCATGACTTAGCCACAGAGGATCATTAGCTTCTTATAAAAAATGCCTATTTGGGAAGCCTCCAATTTGGGTTGCGCGAGCGGCAATAGAATTAGCTGAGTTGCAGCTGTCAGTGAAAAGTGTCAATATGTCACTAAAGCACCTTATACCACCCACCACTGCGACTTGTATGCTCTAGTCGGCTGGCCCTCGCTACATATTCGTCACCAGACCCACTGGCTCCAGGTCATCTACAAGTCCATGCTAGGTAAAGCTCCGCCTTATCTCAGTTCACTGGTTACGATGGCAACACCCATCCGTAGCACGCGCTCCAGCAGGTGTATCTCACTGATCATCCCTAAAGCCAACACCTCATTTGGCCGCCTTTCGTTCCAGTTCTCTGCTGCCTGTGACTGGAACGAATTGCAAAAATCGCTGAAGTTGGAGACTTTTATCTCCCTCACCAACTTCAAACATCTGCTATCTGAGCAGCTAACCGATCGCTGCAGCTGTACATAGTCTATTGGTAAATAGCCCACCCATTTTCACTTACCTCATCCCCATACTGTTTTTATTTATTTATTTTTCTGCTCTTTTGCACACCAATATCTCTACCTGTACATAACCATCTGATCATTTATCACTCCAGTGTTAATCTGCATAATTGTAATTATTTGCCTACCTTTTCATGCCTTTTGCACACAATGTATATATAGACTCCCCTTTTTTCTACTGTGTTATTGACTTGTTAATTGTTTACTCCATGTGTAACTCTGTGTTGTCTGTTCACACTGCTATGCCTTATCTTGGCCAGGTCGCAGTTGCAAATGACAACTTGTTCTCAACTAGCCTACCTGGTTAAATAAAGGTGAAATAAAAAATAAAAAAAATGTATCAAGATAATGTCGTTATTTTGATAAATTCCCCATTACATAGTTTTTCTTTCCAAAACACTGCTGTCTCTGATCAATTTTCTCATCTCTCAGAACAAATTTCTTGACCCACACCAGTCAGGCTTCAAGACGGGTCACTCAACCGAGACTGCTCTTCTCTGTGTCACGGAGGCTCTCTGCACTGCCAAAGCTGACTCTCCTCTGTTCTCTTCCTCCTAGATCCATCTGCTGCCTTTGACACCGTGAACCACCAGATACTCCTCGCCACCCTCTCAGGGCTGGGTGTCTAAGGCTATGCACACTTGGATTGCATCCTACCTGGCAAGGTGACGTGTAGAGGATCTGTCTGCACCACATACTCTCACTACTGGTTCCCCTAGTGCTCGGTTCTAGGCCCTCTATTCTTCTCTCTATACACAAGTCACTTGGCTTATCTCTATACACAAGTCACTCCTATCATTGTTATACGGATGACACTGAACTACTTTTCTCCTTCCCCCTTCTGACACCCAGGTGGCGAAACGCATCTCTGCGTGTGTAGCAGATATGTCAGCTTGGATGTCGGCCCACCACCTCAAGCTCAACCTCGACAAGATGGAGCTGCTCTTCCTCCCAGGGCAGGCCTGCCCGCTCAAAGACCTCCATCACAGTTGACAACTCTTACAGTGTCGCCCTCCCATAGTGCAAAGAACCTTGACGTGACCCTGGACAACACCCTGTTGTTTTCTGCAAATATCAAAGCAGTGACTCGCTCCTGCAGGTTCATGCTCTACAAGATCCGTAGAGTACGACTTTTCCCCTCACACAGGAAGTGGCGCAGGTCCTAATCCAGGCACCCGTCTGGACTACTGCAACTTGCTGTTGGCTGGTCTCCCCACTTGTGCTACCAAACCCCTGCAACTTACCCAGAACACCTCAACCCGCCTGGTTTTCAACCTTCCCAAGTTCCCTCATGTCACCCTGCTCCTCTGCACACTCCACTGGCTTCCAGTTGAAGCTCGCATCCACTACAAGACCATAGTGCTTACCTACGGAACAGCAAGAGGAACTGCCCCTCCCTACCTTCAGGCTATGCTCAAACCCTACACCCTGACCCGAACACTCCGTTCTGCCACCTCAGGTCTCTCGGCCCTTCCACCCCAATGGAAGGGCAGCTCCGACTCAGCCCAGTCCAAGCTTTTATCTGTCCAATGGTGGAACCAGCTTCCCTCTGAAGCTAGGGCAGCAGAGTGCCTGCCCATCTTCCCACCTAGCTCTGACAGCTACATTGAGGAACAATTTACTTTCTATGCCTGTGATATGTGATTGTCCCACCTAGTTATCTTAAGATGAATGCACTAACTCTAAGTCGCTCTGGATAAGAGCATCTGCTAAATGACTCAAAAGGCCTAGTAAATGTAAACATTGTTTGCAGAGTTCACAACCTACAACACTTGTGAGAAACAACTTTTGGTTTATTTCATAACCATCATTTACGAGTTTTGTAATTTGTTTCATTGTCTTTTGTTTGGAATGCTCCATGTGAGCAATGTGCCTGGGTTATTTGTCCTGATAAAGTTAGCCTGCTGCACACAAATGTAGGAAAGTGCCCATTTGGAGATTCTGATTGATTTAACTCACCACGTCCACCACTAATAAGCTGAGCTTCTCAGTATTTTTTTCTTCACCGTACACAGTAAGTCAACGAAGTCTGTTTATCATGATCTGATGATTCCATGTATCCAGTGGAAATGTCATAAAAAAACTCCCGAGCTCACTAGCACAGGAAATTCGGGGCCCGGAATAGGCTAGTTGATACTTCACTAGCGACAGCTCAAGTCAAGATAGATAGAAAGGGAGGCAGACAGGTGAAGTAGAGAGATTGTGATTGAAAGAACATACATTTTTAGGCCAATGTATTTTACTTAGTTGATGATGGAAGTTAAAGGCTCTTGCATTAGTTGAATTTAAACTTTTAGATTTATATATTTTTTTTTTTGAATTTTACACCTTTTTCTCGGGAGAGACGAAGGTTGAAAGTCATGTGTCCTCCGATACACAACCCAACCAAGCCGCACTGCTTCTTAACACAGCGCGCATCCAACCCGGAAGCCAGCCGCACCAATGTGCCGGGGGAAACGCCGTGCACCTGGCAACCTTCGTTCAAAGGGGAGGTTCTGTCACGCTGACACACTCTCTGACCTCACTCAAGGGGGTGGTGACCACTTACTGTGCACAGTTATATAAACAATTTCCTCTTGTAGTTTCTAAAATCACATGTAGAACGCACAAGGCAGAGGATGGAAACTTTGTACATGTTACTTTAATGTATGCTGGCCCAAATCAACTCCATTATCTTCATTCACATCCTCAGTAGTCACATTATTTGCATTGTCAACTCCATTTTCAGAATGAACCTGGGTATTCCCATTGACAGGTAGGATATGGATGAGCACATTGTCTTGAGTTGAATCCATTGTTTAAATTCCACACGAAAGATTTGCTTTGGTTAATTCTCTATGTTGCGAAGTCCCATAAGGGGTGCCATTTTTTATGTAACGGTTTTGACTTGGTTGTTTTTTGATCGGGGTGCCAGGTAGGTTGTACCTACCAGAGAAAATATTGATTCTCCTTTTTGTTTGTCTGGGAATGAGTCCGTCCAGCCTTTCAAGTCTGTACCAATTCAAAGGACTCCTGTAAAAACAGTGGTGGATAAAGTACCCAATTTTCATACTTACATAAATGTGCCTTAATAGAGCATGACTCAAGTAAAAGTGAAAGACAGATACTAAGATACTACTTGAGTTAAAGTCTAAAAGTATTTGGTTTAAAATATACTTAAGTATCAAAAGTAAATGTAACTGCTAAAAAAAATACTTAAGTATAAATCATAAAAGCAAACCAGATGGCACCAGATTTTTTTTAAATGTACAGATAGCCAGGGTCACACTCAGATATTATTTACAAACAAAGCCTGTGTGTTTAGTGAGTCCACCAGATCAGAGGCAGTAGGGATGACCAGGGATGTTCTGTTGATAAGTGAGTGGATTTAACCATTTACCTGTTACTAAGCGTTCAAAATGTAACGAGCACTTTTGGGTGTCAAGGGAACACAAACCAACACGGTATAAATCACCCCAAAACAAATTAAGAATTACCGTATGCAAAACAGTTGTGGTCAGTCAGACAATCCAATCCGCCACATTTCTCCAGCAGAGAAAGTCTAAAACAGCTGAGACCAAAGTAGATCCGATACTGGTTTGATTCTGCGCCACGGCTACAGTACACGCTTTTAAATACAACAAAAACAAACTGGGTATGAACGAGCTTCCAAGCTGAGGGTTGGAAGCTCTCTCGCGCCACTGTCACAACCGACTGATGCTGGCTATTTAATAGGGAATTAAAGGGGAAGCGCCCCATTCGCAGGGTGGGCCACTGATACAGTTGAGAAAAATTCAGGGCGTCACAGTATGAAGTCAGCAATAGTGTTAACAACATCGTCTGGCACAAAGCTGTGGTTTGTGGAGAGATCAATCTCTCCTCCTGGGCCGTCTTCACCCTGTACCTGTGAGTGTAAGCATGGTATCCAGGCCACAGTTGTCCACAAACAGCATTTCTGTCTCCAGACTCAATAAGGTCCCCCACCACAAGGCTCTAGGCTGGGTTCACTCTGAACTGATTGGAGATGCACTCAAAGGGGCTTGCCGATCACCGTTGCCTTCCTGCCTGTGGCCACCTCCAAGAATGCTGTCAGACACCCAGAACCAGACAGAGAGAGATGAGAATTGGAAATAGAGTATGTTCTCACTCACTCACTCACACACTCACTCACTCACTCACACACACACATTTACAATGTACTAATAAAACTGTTTCTTTTTATTTTCTTGATTTTGGCAAAAAGTAAACACCCAGAGAGCCTCTGTATTGAAATAGGCTACTCTTGCTCCCCTAACATTAGTTACTTAATATCTTCACAGAAAATTCTGAGTGTTTACATTTTGCTCCTCTTTTAGCCAACATTTAATCAATGCAGGCGAACGTTTAGCAAGCTATTCATACTAAATCAGTTGTCCCTGCCTGGTGCCAGGCCCAACAGATGCAGCTTCAGGCTAAGCAGCCCTGTCTCCCCATCCCCATACCCCTGAACCAGCCTTGTCTCCCCATCCCCATACCCCGGAACCAGCCCTGTTTCCCCATCCCCATACCCCTGAACCAGCCCTGTCTCCCCATCCCCACCCCCCTGAACCAGCCCTGTCTCCCCATCCCCCTGAACCAGCCCTGTCTCCCCATCCCCATACCCCTGAACCAGCCCTGTCTCCCCATCCCCACCCCCCTGAACCAGCCCTGTCTCCCCATCCCCATACCCCTGAACCAGCCCTGTCTCCCCATCCCCATACCCCTGAACCAGCCCAACTCCCAACCGAAGGAGGTGAGCAGCATTGTGTTGAATGACATGTCAATTGGCATAGTTGCAGGTACTGCAATACATTGAGGACGGGAATCTCACAGGAAAAATCTCACTTTACACAGATGCAGCCAATATCAGAGCCTTAAAGGAAGAGATGCAGTCTCTTAGAGATGGATGGGGGTCTCTCCTGTCTGAGGCAACACTGATTGCTACGCAAATGAATGTTGCACCTCAATTTAGGAACACAGCCGCCAGAGGAAAAGGAAGAGATTCCATGATGAGACCTCTGAAGAGGAGACAGCTCAGGGCAGTGCAGCAACGGTGTTTCCGAACACAGTGTTTTTTACTGCTATGGACAACATCATAAGTGACTTGGACACTAGGTTCCACACCACTGCAAACATTGTAGAATCATTTTCTGCTGTTCTGAAAGTTGGGCAGATTAGTGAGGATAAAGTCCCTTCTGTGTACCATCCACTGATCATTAAGTATTCCAGAGATCTTACACCTGAGTTTCATCATGAAGTAAGACACCTGAACACTGTATATGCTGCCACTTTCCCCTCTAATGTGTCCCCTCTTGGTCTCCTGAACGCAATTTGTATGATGCAGCTGCAAAGCATTGTTGGAGAAGTGTGCATTGCTTTACGTATATTTTGCACACTGCCTGTGACTGTTGCTGGTGGTGAGAGAGCTTTCAGTGAGCTAAAACTGATTTTTAAAAACTATTTGAGGTCCACTATGGACAGGCTTTGCAGTCTTGCCATGCTGTCCATTGAAAGTCAGTTAGCTAGAAAGCTGGACTTCAAAGACTTGATCAGTGACTTTGCTAGCAAGAAGGCTCGGCGCTGGACTCTTGGTGAGTAAGGCTGAGCAAGAGCCAGTGATAACTGTTATTAAATGGCATGGCTTTGGATATTGGATCACTACACACATGATGCCCACAGGCTGAGAACAAGACTGAGAACAGACGGAGTGCAAGATATATCTCAAAGTAATGGCTGGATTGCCATAACATTTGTTGTGCACAATCAAGACCCCAAGTGGAAGAACCCTATTGATTTGGTGACCTCTTGACCTTTCCTCTAGCGCCACCATCAGGCCTTTCCATTTCCATTTTGTTTTCCATTTCCACTTTTACAGCTGCTTATTTTCTAGTTGGTACTTAGTTCAAAAAATCTGCTGCTGATTTTATTATTTTGTTTGTTATATCATTCTATAGATGATCATGTTCATTTATTTTAATTGAAGAGGTTAATGTACAGTGCCTTGCGAAAGTATTCGGCCACCTTGAACTTTGCGACCTTTTGCCACATTTCAGGCTTCAAACATAAAGATATAAAACTGTATTTTTTTGTGAAGAATCAACAACAAGTGGGACACAATCATGAAGTGGAACGACATTTATTGGATATTTCAAACTTTTTTAACAAATCAAAAACTGAAGAATTGGGCGTGCAAAATTATTCAGCCCCCTTAAGTTAATACTTTGTAGCGCCACCTTTTGCTGCGATTACAGCTGTAAGTCGCTTGGGGTATGTCTCTATCAGTTTTGCACATCGAGAGACTGAATTTTTTTCCCATTCCTCCTTGCAAAACAGCTCAAGCTCAGTGAGGTTGGATGGAGAGCATTTGTGAACAGCAGTTTTCAGTTCTTTCCACAGATTCTCGATTGGATTCAGGTCTGGACTTTGACTTGGCCATTCTAACACCTGGATATGTTTATTTTTGAACCATTCCATTGTAGATTTTGCTTTATGTTTTGGATCATTGTCTTGTTGGAAGACAAATCTCCGTCCCAGTCTCAGGTCTTTTGCAGACTCCATCAGGTTTTCTTCCAGAATGGTCCTGTATTTGGCTCCATCCATCTTCCCATCAATTTTAACCATCTTCCCTGTCCCTGCTGAAGAAAGGCAGGCCCAAACCATGATGCTGCCACCACCATGTTTGACAGTGGGGATGGTGTGTTCAGCTGTGTTGCTTTTACGCCAAACATAACGTTTTGCATTGTTGCCAAAAAGTTCCATTTTGGTTTCATCTGACCAGAGCACCTTCTTTCACATGTTTGGTGTGTCTCCCAGGTGGCTTGTGGCAAACTTTAAACAACACTTTTTATGGATATCTTTAAGAAATGGCTTTCTTCTTGCCACTCTTCCATAAAGGCCAGATTTGTGCAATATACAACTGATTGTTGTCCTGTGGACAGAGTCTCCCACCTCAGCTGTAGATCTCTGCAGTTCATCCAGAGTGATCATGGGCCTCTTGGCTGCATCTCTGATCAGTCTTCTCCTTGTATGAGCTGAAAGTTTAGAGGGACGGCCAGGTCTTGGTAGATTTGCAGTGGTCTGATACTCCTTCCATTTAAATATTATCGCTTGCACAGTGCTCCTTGGCATGTTTAAAGCTTGGGAAATCTTTTTGTATCCAAATCCGGCTTTAAACTTTTTCACAACAGTATCTCGGACCTGCCTGGTGTGTTCCTTGTTCTTCATGATGCTCTCTGCGCTTTTAACGGACCTCTGAGACTATCACAGTGCAGGTGCATTTATACAGAGACTTGATTACACACAGGTGGATTGTATTTATCATCATTAGTCATTTAGGTCAACATTGGATCATTCAGAGATCCTCACTGAACTTCTGGAAAGAGTTTGCTGCACTGAAAATAAAGGGGCTGAATAATTTTGCACGCCCAATTTTTCAGTTTTTGATTTGTTAAAAAAGTTTGAAATATCCAATAAATGTCGTTCCACTTCATGATTGTGTCCCACTTGTTGTTGATTCTTCACAAAAAAATACAGTTTTATATCTTTATGTTTGAAGCCTGAAATGTGGCAAAAGGTCGCAAAGTTCAAGGGGGCCGAATACTTTCGCAAGGCACTGTATATTTAAGTTATTTATTTTAAGTTATTCATTAATGTTAAGAGAATTTTCCCATTAAAATTACATTTAGACTGTAAAAGATGGTCTTTAGCACATTTGCCTGGTTGTTCTTTAAACGTGCTTTCCTCAACATCTTAAATAAACATGCCCCTTTCAAAAGATTTAGAACTAAGAACAGATATAGCCCTTGGTTCACTACAGAATTGACTGCCCTTGACCAGCATAAAAACACCCTGTGGTGTACTGCACTAGCTTCGAATAGTCCCCGCAATATGCAACTTTTCAGGGAAGTCAGGAACCAATACACACAGTCAGTTAGGAAAGCTAATTCCAAAAAGTTTTGGGACACTGTAAAATCCATGGAGAATAAGAGTACCACCTCCCAGCTGCCCACTGCACTGAGACTAAGAAACACTGTCACCACTGATAAATCCACAATAATCGAGAATTTCGATAAGCATTTCTCTACGGCTGGCCATGCTTTCCACCTGGCGACCCCAACCCCGGCCAACAGCTTTGCACTCCCCGCAGCAACTGGCCCAAGCCCCCCCCCCCCCCCCCACTTCTCCTCACCCAAATCCAGACAGCTGATGTTCTGAAAGATCTGCAAAATCTGGATCCCTACAAATCAGCTTGGCTAGACAATCTGGACCCTGTCTTCCTAAAATTATCTGTCGCCATTGTTGCAACCACTATTACTAGTCTGTTCAACCTCTTTCGTATCGTCTGAGATTCCTAAAGATTGGAAAGCGGCCGCAGTCACCTCCCTCTTCAAAGGGGGAGACACTCTAGACCCAAATTTTTACAGACCGATATCTTTCTAAAGTCTTCGAAAGCCAAGTGAACAAACAGATCACCAACCATTTCGAATCCCACCGTACCTTCTCCGCTATGCAATCTGGTTTCCGAGCCGGTCACAGGTGCACCTCAGCCACGCTCAAGGTCCTAAACAATATCATAATCACCATCGATAAAATACCGTACTGTGCAGTCATCTTCATCGATCTGGCCAAGGCTTCCGACTCAGTCAATCACCATTTTCTTATCGGCAGACTCAACAGCCTTGGTGTCTCTAATGACGGCCTCGCCTGGTTCACTAACTACTTCTTAGATAGAGTTCAGTGTGTCAAATCGGAGGGCCTGTTGTTCGGACCTCTGGCAGTCTCTATGGGGGTGACACAGGGTTCAATTCTCGGGCCGACTCTTTTCTCTGTAAATATCAATGATGTCGCTCTTGCTCTGCGGGTGATTCTTTGATCTACCTGTACGCATACGACACCATTCTGTATACATCTGGCCCTTCTTTGGACACTGTGTTAACAAACCTCCAAACGTGCTTCAACACCATACAACACTCCTTCTGTGGCCTCCAACTTCTCTTAAATGCTAGTAAAATTAAATGCATGCTCTTCAACCGATCACTGCCCGCACCCGCCCACCCGACTAGCATCAGTCCTCTGGTCGGTTCTGACTTAGAATATGTGGACAACAATAAATACCTAGGTGTCTGGCTAGACTGTAAACTCTCCTTCCAAACTCACATTAAGCATCTCCAATCCAAAGTTAAATCTTCCTATTTCGCAACAAAGCCTTTTTCACTCATGCTGCCAAACATACCCTTGTAAAACTGATTATCCTACTGATTCTTGACTTCAGTGATGTCATTTACAAAATACCCACCTATAGCACGCGCTCCAGCAGGTATATTTCACTGGTCATCCCCAAAGCCAACACCCCCTTTGGCCACCTTTCCTTCCAGTTCTCTGCTGCCAATGACTGGAACGAATTGCAAAAATCACTGAAGTTAGAGACATATCTCCCTCACTAACTTTAAGCTTCAGCTGTCAGAACAGCTTACCGATCGCTGCAGCTGTACACAGCCCATCTGTAAATAGCCCATCCAACCAACTACGTACCTCATCCCCATATTTTGTTTTTCTGCTGTTTTGCACACCAGTATTTCTACTTGCACATCCTCAACTGTACATGTATCACTCCAGTGTAAATTGCAATTACTTCGCCACTATTGGCCTATTAATTGCCTTACCTCCTTACTTAATTTGCACACACTGTATACAGATTTTTCTATTGTGTTATTGACTGTACATTTGTTTATCCCATGTGTAACTCTGTTGTTTTTGTCGCACTGCTTTGCTTTATCTTGGCCAAGTTGGAGTTGGGTTGGTTGGGTTCTGGGGGTCTGTGGTTACAGCAATTGCGCAGGGTTGGTGTGGCCTGTGATGGTGGCGTCCAATGTGATATATTTTCATGGGGTCCAAAATCCCTGGCGGCGCCCCTGATCCTTCCATCCGGGCTCTGGATCCCGCAGATTGCAGGAGGCTTTGGCCATTTTAAGGAAGGTCAACCTGTCAATTCCAACAAGGACCAATTTGACATCTGAGGCCAATGTCCAGTTAAATATAGTGCGGTCATCTTCATCAACAAAATGAACGCCAGCTTCTCAATTCATTACGCACCCCCTCAGCCTATGACAAACGCCTTGCCTTGCACCTTAGACACATCTCTCAGGTAAAGCGCTGAACAATAAGAGAAGCTGAATATCTGCTCTTGCATTACATCAAAGCCCAGGCGGTAGAATTTGTCACGTAATTCTCCCGTGGCCTAGTGCTGTGTTTGATCAAAGAACTCACCGGTTATTGCATTTTTTTTTGCCGTGTTTGATCAAGGAACACACCGGTTATTGGCTTTTCTCCGTGGCATATCACACCATTGCAATCGAAGAGGAAGAAATCTTTTGCATTGAGCAGATTTTTTATTTAAGAGCCTCCAATTCCAACATCCCTTGAAGCCGAAGAAGCGCGCGCTGGCCATTCTGAATGTTCGATATAGCCAATCTCTCACCCTTTCTTTGTGAAAAATGTCTGTCTGCTAGCCACGTCTTTGCAAATGTGCAAAAGCCTATTGCAATGTAATACGTTTCACCACCATTTGAACATGTCAATGACAGTTGACATTTCACAAGCAACAGAATAAACCAGATTTAACCACGCCATTTCTGTAGGCCTAATGACAAACCCATGAAACGGCAGCACTTTAACAGGTTCGACAAATGTAACGTGTCCAACATTTCTAACGTTGTAACATTGTGTCACCATTAATGATTTAGGCCTATGTAACTTTTTTTGCATGTAAAAAAAGGGAAAGATATTAAAGGCCCAAAAGGCTAATTTTGGCTTAAGTGTAGGGATTAGGCTATTAGGGGACGGCAACCAATTTTGGGGAGAGATCCACCACAAAAAGCAGAAATTCAATGCACATAAAACTGAGTAAAGCAGAAATCTTGAGACCTTTTCCAGAGCTTTATTTCTGGATATGTACATCAGGTATTAAAGAACAGAAAATACAAAATGTTTAACAAAACCCAAAGAAAAAAAACAATTCCGTGTCTATGTACAATTCTTAAACAAAAGCGAGTTTCTCTTGAACATTCGATAGTAAATATGTTGATTGTCTATATTTCTGGATATACATTTGTTTTATTCACAAAAGGTGTTTTCTTTACTTCAAAGAACTAGATATTATTTTTTTTAAACAACCACAACTGCTATATCTTTTTATACTATTAAACTTCAAAACACAATACAAAATATAAAAAGAAATTAGTGCTTTCTTACACACAAGTCTCTCCAGAGATTTCCAAAAAAATATCACATTATGAGATTTCAGGACAGAGTTGTAAAATCAAAATATTAATCTACTAGTCAATGGCCTTTACATTCAGACAGTATTTCTGAGTCTTTATACCAAACCATAGGGTGAAATAAATATCACTGCACTGCTAAAGCTAGAGAGAGCCTGGAGACACCCACGACATCTGCACTTTTGATGATGGCGAGTAACAATGGTCTGGTACATACCCCTAGGCACTTGATCTATCTGAAAGCATTGGATAGGTATAAGCAATATGGTAGTAGTTCATCTGCCATTTTGGTTCCATCTATCCAACCATACCAGGGGCCGTATCCACAAAGCGTCTCAGAGTAGGAGTGCTGATCTAGGATCAGTTTGGCCTTTGTGGATACGGGCCCAGATCTATGAAAGTACCTAAGGGACGAGGGCTTGATTCTGAACCAGACCCATCTTTCAACATACTGACTACAGAAGCCATCCCTTTCACCAAGACAAAGACAGAAATGTGTAAAGGAAATAAATGAAGAGTAACAAAATGGGATTTGTACATTATGATTGCAACTTCAAAATGCAACATTGAATAATATATTAATACGTCTTAGGTAAAGCCTTTTTAAGTTGTACATTTGAGAACTGTCACACAGCTAGCATGCATTGTTTTGCTGTCTCCCACTGCCAAGGGAACCCCCACCCCCCCAAATATCCAAACACCAAAAGCCAATCAGTAAAATGTAAAAACATGTAATGTCAGTACATAGACACATTATTGCCTTTTGACAAGGAATCTAATTTTAAGTATTTAGATCAACACAGATTCACAAGTTTAAAGAGGTCAATGAAGACATTTAAGGCTATTAGTTAATTATTTACATGAAACTGTCCACATTTGGGGAAATAATGCAAGGTGAACAAACAGCTGACTCCAATGTCTGCCATAGAAACAGTGACTAGATAACGCCTAGCTAGGTAAAACCAATGCAAAAAAAAACATCTGTACATACTCAGGATAGTGAATTATTGTATGGTAAATGTTTATGTAGGAAATCTATGGACTTTTGTGAGTGATTCAGAATTATACTGAACAAAACTATAAATGCAACATGTAAAGTGTTGGTTTCATGGGCTGAAATAATAGATCCCAGAAATGTTCCATATGCACAAAATGCTTATTTCTCTACATTTTTGTGCACTAATTTGTTTACATCCCTGTTAGTGAGCATTTCTCCTTTGCCAAGATAATCCATCCACATGACAGGTGTGGCATATCAAGAAGCTGATTAAACAGCACGGTCAATACATAGGTGCACCTTGTACTCTAGACATAGATAAATGGCCCCTCTAAAATGTGCAGTTTTGACACATAACACCACAGATGTCTCAAGTTGAGGGAGTGTGCAATTGGCATGCTGACTGCAGGAATGAAGACCTTTTGTGAGGAAAAACAAATTCTGATTGGCCTGGCACCCAGTGGGTGAGCCCTTGCCCAGTCATGTGAAATACATAGATCAGGGCCTAATTCATTTATTTCAATTGACTGATTTCCTTCTGTAAACTGTAACTCTGTAAAATCGTTGAAATTGTTGCATTTATATTTTTGTTCAGTATATATACACACCCCTGAAACCAACTAATTATCAAACTCATAATGCATAGGTAAATTAAGCAATCACTACTGCATACATTAAAAAGACAATGATGACCCCCCCCCCCTCCCCCCACAATTCACAATTAGTTCAGTCTAGAGAAATAGAAGTTGAATCTCTGTTAGACTGCAACTGGACATTAAATTATGGACCGGATAATACAAGGCATCCTCCAGTCAGTACAGTGGAAGTTGCAGAAAAGGAAAAAAAAGTGGCTTTAAATAAAGAAATAATACTGCTAACAAGCTTATGCAGGCCTTAAGTAGTTTCAATAAAGAACAATACAGTAGAGGGAAAAAAATAAACCCTAACTTTTGCAGATTGATCAAGCTCCACGATGAACATGCAAACAGCACAATTAGCACTCAACTGGGGCCAAATAGATTTGTGAAGAAATACATGTTGTGCTAAGAGTATAGGGCAGAAACTATATACATTACTGGAGCTGAACACATGACATCTCAGTGCAACGCTATAATGCCAATCCAAAAACTGTTCTGTCATAATGTAAAATATTGGTCATGATATTGGCTAATTTCTGGGGCAATAAGAGCCAGATTTATAAGGGCATGTTTCAGATAATATGATGGACAGATAAAACTGCCCAGATTAGTTGGGTGTCAGACCCAGCCTTTTAGTCTTTACATTGATCACTTGACTCCGCTAATAAAATTGGCGGATTTAAAAAATGTTTAAAATGTTTTGGCAAGCTCTGTCACAGCTGAACACTGAGGAAAATCATCATATAATATTTTGTTAAAATTCTAGAACATTCTCCTCTGGTTTGGCCACTTCAGACTGGTAAAAGTCTGAAAAAAGCAAGCCGAGTACAAAAGAAGCTTCCACAGGAACAAAAACAAAGGCGAGAGGGAGAGAAAAACATCCTAGCAACTGATATGCTCCTAGTTAAAATCTACACCGCCTCAACACCAACGAGTGTTGTTGCATTAAGTACAAAACCCAGGCTCCTCTCGGACAAAACACATTTGACCAAGCTTGGTTTCTGCAAGTACCTGTAAACACTGATTGTTAATCAAAAATACCACTTTAATAATGAACAAACTTAGTAAACCAGAACAAAGCTGGTTTGGCAACTGTATATGAGTGGCAGGATTACGTAGCTTTGAAGAAGTCGTCTGTAGATGTGTGTGTGAGGGATGAGGAACAAAACACAACTGTCTATCCGCAGCCTCCGGGACAGGCTGGGCTGGGCCCCACACTACATGGACACTGACATCTCAGGGCCGCGGAAAATAAATGGCTATATAAACTCTTGAGAAATCAAGATTTTTTGTTCTATACGATAAAGACATCACTGATGTCATATTTCACAAATAAAATCAAAAACGAAATAGATGTGTATATATAATTATTAAACAAAAATCTCCAGTGAGTGAGTCTTATGTACACATGGGATGGTGGATTTAAAAGAGGGATTCTGGGGGCGGTCACTCTGACTGGAGCGCTGTGCTGTGACGTCGTGCATGTGCTCCCATAAACCCATTGGGCTCCCCACTGCCCGCCAAGCCCCCAAAGTCCGTGACGGACACCGCCATCTTGGCGCCGGTGATGCGGTGGTGTGCCGTGTTCCGCCGCCCCTCAAAATCCACTCCGAGGTTACCCACAGAAACGTCGTTGATGAAAGAGTCGGGCAGCGCCAACTTGAGCCTCTTAGAAGGCCGCTCGCAGTCCTTGCCCCCGTACACCCCTCCCCGCTGGCCCAGGTCTGAGTGGTAGAAGCCAGCGTCCAGCATGTTGAGACAGTCGGGATCTCCTCCGTTGGAGGGAAAGCCCAGGGGCTCTTCCTGTGCCAGGGACCCCCGGTGGAGGCTCTCCAGAGGGGGGAAACCGTACGAGTCCAGGCAGCTCACCTCCGCTGGGCTGCACACTGTGGCCACGCTGTTACTCAGGGCTGAGGGATGGGGAAACATAAATAAACTACTTGGTTATCTGTGGATTTCATATGTATTGTTTTTAGGACTTGTGTTGAATGTATAAAGTTGTATTGTTGTGTATAATCTGTGTAATGTAATACCGAACGCCATATCTGAAGTTAGAGTAACTATTTTTCACAAGCCTATCAAGGAAGGAGTGGGTCCGTTTGTGCTACATACCATGTTGAGAGTCTGAGACCCTGTTGACTAACCTGTGAGGTCGCTGGCAGTGATGGAGTTGAGCAGGCTGAGCTGCTGCTCTGTGGTGGGCTCCATCCTCACCCCTCCTCCTCCGCCTGAGCACACAGAGGAGGAGCTGTCTACTGCCAGGCCCTCCGCCTCGTCCACCAGCCGGTCCATCAGGTCCCTGCAGGCAGGGGGAACACACAAGATGTTAACACACACAGACTCCCATAATAACCTTTAGCAATGTCCACCCCTTTTGTGTAGTTGCAAGTACATTCAAATAAAATTTGCATTCACAGGCCATCATCATATTCAGAGAGAACTCCGTCGACATACACTACCGTTCAAAAGTTTGGGGTCACTTAGGAATGTCCTTGTTTTTTAAAGAATAGCACATTTTTTTGTCCATTAAAATAACATCAAAATGATCAGAAATAGAGTGTAGACATTGTTAATGTTGTAAATGACTATTGTAGCTGGAAACGGAAGATTTTTTATGGAAAATCTACATAGGCATACAGAGGCCCATTATCAGCAACCATCACTCTTGTGTTCCAATGGCACGGTGTGTTAGATAATCCAAGTTTATCATTTTAAAAGGTTAATTGATCATTAGAAAACCCTTTGCAATTATGTTAGCACAACTGAAAACTGTTGTTCTGATTAAAGAAGCAATAAAACGGGCCTTCTTTAGACTAGTTGAGTATCTGGAGCATCAGTATTTGTGGGTTCAATTACAGGCTCAAAATGGCCAAAAACAAAGAACTTTCTTCTGAAACGCATCAGTCTATTCTTGTTCTGAGAAATAAAGGCTATTCCATTGCGAGAAATTGCCAAGGAACTGAAGATCTCGTAAAACGCTGTGTACTACTCCCTTCACAGAACAGTGCAAACTGGCTCTAACCAGAATAGAAAGAGTGGGAGGCCCCAGTTCACAACTGAGCAATAGGACAAGTACATTACAGTGTCTAGTTTGAGTCCTGAACTGGCAGCGTCATTAAAAAGTACCCGCAAAACACCAGTCTCATCCTCAACAGTGAAGAGGCAACTCCGGGATGCTGGCCTTCTATATGCAGAGTTGCAAAGAAAAAGCCATATGTCAGACTGGCCAATAAAAATAAAAGATTGTCCAGTGTCTGTGTTCTTTTGCCAAAGGAAGATTGGAAAAAAGTGTTATGGACAGACGAATCAAAGTTTGAGGTGTTCGGATCACAAAGAAGAACATTAGTGAAAAGCAAAAAAATCAAAGATGCTAGGAGTGCTTAACGCCATCTGTCAAGAATGGTGGAGGCAATGTGATGGTCTGGGGGTGCTTTGGTGGTGGTAAAGTGGGAGATTTGTACAGGGTAAAAGGGATCTTGAAGAAGGAAGGCTATCACTCCATTTCACAACGCCATACCCTGTGGACAGCGCTTAATTGGAGCCAATCTCCTCCTACAACAGGACAACGACCCAAAGCACAGCTCCAAACTATGCAAGAACTATTTAGGGAAGAAGCAGTCAGCTAGTATTCTGCCTATAATGGAGTGGCCAGCAGTCACCGGATCTCAACCCTATTAAGCTGTTGTGGGAGCAGCTTGACCGTTTGGTACGTAAGAAGTGCCCATCAAGCCAATCCAACTTGTGGGCGGTGTTTCAGGAAGCACGGGGTGAAATCTCTTCAGATTACCTCAACAAATTGACAACTAGAATGCCAAAGGTCTGCAAGGCTGTAATTGCTGCAAATTGAGTATTCTTTGACAAAAGCAAAGTTTGAAGGACACAATTATTATTTCAATAAAAAAACAAAACATTATTTCTAACCTTGACTTGACTATATTTCCTATTCATTTTGCAACTCATTTCATGTAAACGTCCTCTCACTGCCAGCTGCATTTCTTTTCAGCAACCTTAAGATGTGTAAATATTTGTATGAACATAACAAAATTCAACAACTGAGACATAAACTAAACAAGTTCCACAGACACGTGACCAACAGAAATGGAATAATGTGTCCCTGAACAAAGGGGGGGATGCAGCTGGTGGCCACACCAGATACTAAGTACTGCAGTGCATCTCCTCCTCATGGACTGAACCAGATCTGCTAGTTCATGCTGTGAGATGTTACCCCACTCTTCCACCAAGGCACCTGCAAGTTCCCGGACATTTCTGGGGGGAATGGCCCTAGCCCTCACTCTTCGATCCAACAGGTCCCAGACATTCTCAATAGGATTGAGATCTGGGCTCTGGCCATGGCAGAACACTGACAATCCTGTCTTGCAGGAAATCACACACAAAACAAGCAGTACGGCTGGTGGCATTGTCATGCTGGAGGGTCATGTCAGGATGAGCCTGCAGGAAGGGTATCACATGTGGGGGAAGGATGTCTTCCCTGTAACACACAGCATTGAGATTGCCTGCAATGACAGCAAGCTCAGTCCGATGATGCTGTGACACACCGCCCCAGACCATGACGGACCCTCCACCTCCAAATCGATTTCGCTCCAGAGTACAAGCCTCGGTGTAACGCTCATTCCTTCGACAATAAACGTAAATCCGACCATTACCCCTGGTGAGACAAAACCGCGACTCGTCAGTGAAGAGCACTTTTTGACAGTCCTGTCTGGTCCAGCGACGGTGGGTTTGTGCCCATAGGCAACGTTGTTGCCGATGATGTCTGGTGTGGACCTGCCTTACAACAGGCCTACAAGTCCTCAGTCCAGCCTCTCTCTGCCTATTGCGGACAGTCTGAGCACTGATGGAGGAGATTGCGCATTCCTGGTGTAACTCGGGCAGTTGTTGTTGCCATCCTGTACCTGTCCCGCAGGTGTGATGTTCGGATGTACCGATCCTGTGCAGGTGTTGTTACACGTGGTCTGCCACTGCGAGGACGATCAGCTGTCCGTCCTGTCTCCCTGTAGAGCTGTCTTAGGCATCTCACAGTACGGACATTGCAATTTATTGCCCTGGCCACATCTGCAGTCCTCATGCGTCCTTGCAGCATGCCTAAGGCACATTCACGCAGATGAACAGGGCAATAAATTGCAATGTCCGTACTGTGAGATGCCTAAGACAGCGCTACACGGAGACAGGACGGACAGCTGATCGTCCTCGCAGCAGCAGACCACGTGTAACAACACCTGCACAGGATTGGTACATCCAAACATCACACCTGCGGGACAGGGCATCCTGTGGGACAGGGCATGCACCTGGGCATCTTTCTTTTGTTGTTTTTCAGAGTCAGTAGAAAGGCCTCTTTAGTGTCCTATGGTTTCATAACTGTGACCTTAATTGCCTACCGTCTATAAGCTGAGTGTCATAATGACCGTTCCACAGGTGCATGTTCATTAATTGTTTATGGTTCATTGAACAAGCATGGGAAAAAGTGTTTAAACCCTTTACAATGAAGATCTGTGAAGTTGTTTGGATTTGACAAATTATCTTTGAACGACAGGGTCCTGAAAAGGGTAAGGTTTTTTTGTTCTAAGTTTATGTTTTCATGGAAAACAATGACATTTCTAAGTGACCCCAAACTTTTGAACAGCAATGAATTCAGACCTCAGTTACTACGGTTGTTGAGCATACTGAAGGATCACTTACGTTACACCAGGATAGCTGCTATACTTCTTCTTGCCAAAGCGATTCTGCTGGACAAAGAAATCAAAGCGCTCCGACTTCTTCCACATGTAGTAAAAGGCCACACATTCAGCTACCGTCCGTGTCTTAACCTGATGAAGGGAAGAAATACATGATGAAAAGAAGAGTTCTCCGACACAGGAAGTTAGTGCCACAGGCTTTTTAAAGAAAGGGTAAATAAAGTATGCATGTTCATATCCTTACAGAAGCTATCAACATGATATTACAATCATTTCATCACCTTCTAAAATCAGTAAGAGAGAGAGAGAGAGAGAGAGTCCCACCTTGTGCTTCTGTATGAGGTGAAAGTTCTTATCGTATAGCTGTAGTGCATGTTCAAAGTTTCTGCATTCATCTTCAGACCACGGTGGGGATTCCTCTGTAATAATCACAAGGGGTCATTTTCCCTCTCCCAACAGAGTGACATTTTTGAAAGAGCCTACTAATTATTCAAAATGGTGACTTACCCTGTGATGAGTTCACGTTACTGCAATACCTCTCCAGTGCTTCAGGGGTATTGTAGTTACATTTCACAAGCTCATACAGAGCCTACAGGGAAACGACAGAGGAATAGCTCAACGACTTACATTGACAACAACCATGACAATCATGTAACTTTGACAGACGGACAATAACTTTGAGATGGCAGCTGGAGAATGTCTAATGTTATGACATCCAGCGAGTCTTAAAGAAGTCTTGCACAATGCCAGTAAGACAGACCGCTAGATGAAGATTGACCATCACGTGTAGCGATGACTGACCTGCTCATTGTCGCTCACATGAGCCCCTGCCATGTCACTTCCTGTCCTCTCATCGGTTGCCCGTGACGACGCCTCACACAGGAAGTCCCTGACCTTGCTTTCTGACAACACGTCCGGGCTCCATAGCAACTGGTCATCATCTTCGTAAACTTCATGAAAATGGCAGATGAGAATCACAACGTTAGACACTCTGTGCAATGTTACACTTGGAAACACTGCTAAATGTCTGACTGTCAAGTGCAACGGGTTTATGGGTTAACCTCTTGAGAAAGCCTGCACTCACCCTTATCGTCGCCATAGTGACAGAGGTGGGTGGGGACCTCTGCTTGGTGCTGCGACCCCACCATTATTTCCTGTGAAATGCAAATACAAAACAGAGTTACCCCCAGAACATGCAGCCCCATGTTTCTACCATCAGTAAATGTAGGTCTAGAATCATTTAACCGAATAACGTTACTAAACAACCTTAACCATTGAAAAATAAAAGAACTGACCTCCAATCTGTGCTTATGGGAAACTTAATCCTGTATCTTCTTCAATCAAGTCACTTTTAAAAGGAGGACAAGTTTCTTACCTTTCTGGAGTCCTCTAGGCTTGGGCCATCCTCCTCACACTCGGACTCCTTATCACCGTCGTAGATTGTATTAGCTGACAATACAAAGACAGAACGGGCACGCCCCATTAGAATGCTTGTTATACGAATGGGACCCTGTGCTTATCAACTAATCATGTGACAAGGCCATTAAAATATGGAATGAATGTTTAGGAGGGGATAAATGCTGTCAAAGCTAACAAGATAAATAAGTTAACTTCTTATGGCTGGGGGACAGTATTGAGTAGCTTGGAAGAATAAGGTGGCCAGAGTTAGGCAAAAGGTTGGGTTCGCGCCCAGGCTCTGTCAACTGCCTGCTACGGCCTGCAAAACTGCCTGCTACTCAGGCCCAGAAGCTAAGATATGCATATTATTAGTATTTGGATGATTACTTTTTGAATGTCGTCTGTGAGTATAACAGAACTCATATGGCAGGCAAAAACCGGAGAAAAAAATCCAACCAGGAAGTGGGAAATCGGGAGGTTTGTAGGTTTTCAAGTCATTGCCTATCCAATATAAAGTGTCCAATTTGGTCCGATTGCATTTCCTAAGGCTTCAGATGTCAACAGTCTTTAGAACCTTGTTTCAGGCTTCTACTTTGAAGGGGGAGCGAATAAGAGCTGTTTGAACCAGGGGTCTGGCAGAATGCCATGACCTAAGTCTCGCGCGCAGCTGTGAGAGCGAGCTGCGTCCCCTTTCATTTCTAAAGACAAAGGAATTGTCCTGTTGGAACATTATTGAAGATTTATGATAAAAACATCCTAAAGATTGATTATATACATCGTTTGACATATTTCTACGAACTGTAATATAACTTTTTTGACTTTTCGTCTGGACCTAGTTCTTGCGCCTTGTGAATTTGTGAACTAAATGTACGAACAAAAAGGAGGTATTTGGACATAAATGATGGACTTTATCGAACAAAACAAACATTTATTGTGGAACTGGGATTCCTGGGAGTGCATTCCGATGAAGGTCAAAGGTAAGTGAATATTTATAATGCTATTTCTGACTTCTGTTGACTCCACAACATGGCGGGTATCTGTATGGATTGTTTTGGTCTCTGAGCGCTGTACTCAGATTATTCCATGGTGTGCTTTCGCTGTAAAGCTTTTCTGAAATCTGACACAGTGGTTGCATTAAGGAGAAGTATATCTTTAAAGTACTTTTGTTTATAATGACACCTGCACTTGACAGTATTTTTGCCATTATTATGAGTTTTCAATGACGGTATACGGCAGGCTAAACTTGGGAAACAATAACAAACAAAACATTGCAGTGGCTCATAATATTCACACTATAAAACATTATATGAATTTGACCAATTGTGTTTTATAATTGTGCTCGAGCTCTGACAATGTCTTATCATTTATCCCTGAGATGTCCTAATAATGTTTGAATTGCCTTACATCTGAGTGTTCTGGGGAAGAAGTCGGTGGCCTCATGGGAGGTGACTGAAGGGGTGAGGTCATCAGCGGATGACTGGGTCTCCTCCTCATAGTCCCCTGATAGCAGGTCTTTAGCTATCTCCTCCTGTGGAAGAACCCAATTATCATTAGTAACCATTAGCTACATCAGTAACTGTTATTTAGGGCTGGGAGCCCACCAAGGATCAATTGATCCTAAAAGCTACAAGTTGTTTTGTTCCCTATCTGTCGTAAACACACTTTGTAGGTAATACAGAAGTAAAACAGACACTTATAATGTAATCATAGTTGGGATAGATGCCTACTGATTATATCACAGATACATAAGGGAACTTGACTGAAAACATCTTTGAATATCTACAAATTGGCTCTACAGTACACTGTGACAATGTTCCCTTTACCAAATCAGAAAATATTGGAATGAATTTTGTTCACCTTGTCCAAAGTCATATCTGGCAGCTCATCCGTCAGCTCCCCAGAAAAGCTGTCCATGCTGGAGCCTGCAGCCGTACTGACTGACGCCTCATAGCGGTAGATGGCCAGCAGTTCCTCCAACGGCATGTTCCCCTCCTGTTACAACAAAGAGAAATCACTTTAGATCACGTCTCTACAATCCAAATTATGATAATACATGTCTGCTATATGAACAATGGTTTGACAAGAAGTTCCATGTGATACAATATTCTCCCACCCCCCTAGCCTATAACGTTTGATTAATTATAGTAGGGAAGGAAGTGGTCATTCAAGCATTGACAGAATGAAAAACATTCCGATAAAAGCAACAACTACATTTCCTGTCCAAAAGAAAGGAAACGGGGAATTATTTCCTGTTATTAGCCAACCAACCTTCTCCAGATCGGCTATCTCTGAGTTAAAGTTTCTCTCGCCCTCCAATGACTCTTCCTCCTCCAAGGTCCTCTCGTCGTCATATTCGTGGACTAGCATCTCTGCTGTCGGATCGAAGTCATGATCTTCAGACGATAAAGAGCCAACTGTGGAGTGGGAAAACTATTTTAGATCACAGTTGAATGGCACCATTGAGGACAAATGGCAAATCAATTAGATACACTCTGCAAAACTGGCACTGCCAATGCCATTGTCGCACCCAAAGCATAATTTTCATGGAATTATTTATTCAATATTTCTTAATTAACAGATTTAGCTTCATGGTATCATAATAAACATCACCTGAATAGAAAATGGACATGTCATATTCATAACTTAAGTATTCCATTAAAACTGGAATCCTTAGTTGCGATATCAATATACAGTACCAGTCAAAAGTTATTTTTTTACTATTTTCTACATTGTATAATAATAGTGAAGACATAAAAACTATGACATAACATATGGAATGATGTAGTAACCAGAAAAGTGTTAAACAAAACATATTTTAGATTCTTCAAAGTAGCCAACATTTGCCTTGACAGCTTTGCACACTTTGGCATTCTCTCAAACAGCTTCATGAGGAATGCTTTTCCAACCGTCTTGAAGGAGTTCCCATATATGCTAAGCACTTGGCTGCTTTTTCTTCCCTCTGCGGTCCAACTCATCATCTGATGCAGCACTCCATCACTCTCCTTCTTGGTCAAATAGCCCTTACACAGCCTGGAGGTGTGTTGGGTCATTGTCCTGTCGAAAAACAAATGATAGTCCCACTAAGCGCAAGTCAGACGTGATGGCGCATTGCTGCAGAATGCTGTGGTAGCCATGCTGGTTAAGTGTGCCTTGAATTCTAAATATATCGCCGACAGTGTCACCAGCAAAGCACCCCCACACCTCCTCCATGCTTCATGGAGGTCATCTGTTCACCTACTCCATGTCTCACAAAGACAACGGTTGTAACCAAAAATCTAAAATTTGTACTCATCAGACCAAATGACAGATTTCCACCGGTCTAACGCCCATTGCTTGTGTTTCTTGGCCCAAGCAAGTCTCTTCTTCTTATTGGTGTCCTTTAGTAGTGGTTTCTTTGCAGCAATTCGACCATGAAGGCTTGATTCACAGTCTCCTCTGAACCGTTGATGTTGAGATACGTCTGTTACTTGAAATCTGTGAAGCATTTATTTGGGCTGGAATTTCTGAGGCTGGTAACACTAATGAACTTATCCTCTGCAGCAGAGGTAACTCTGGGCCTTCCTTTCCTTTGGCGGTCCTCATGAGAGCCAATTCCATCATGGCGCTTGATGTTCTTGGCATTTTCCAGATTGACTGACCTTCATGTCTTCAAGTAATGATGCACTGTTGTTTCTCTTTGCTTATTTGAGCTGTTCTTGCCATAATATGGACTTAGCCCTATTTGGAAGATAGCCCTATCTTCTGTACACCGCCTTTATCTTGTCACAACACAACTGATTAGCTCAAAAGCATTAAGAAGGAAAGAAATTCCACAAATTATGTGTATTATCTTTATTTAACTAGGCAAGTCAGTTAAGAACAAATTCGTATTTACAATGACGGTCTACCAAAAGGCAAAAGGCCTCCTGCGGGGACGGGGGCCTGGGATTAAAAAAATAAATACAATATAAATATAGGACAAAACACACATCACAACGAGACAACACTACATAAAGAGAGACCTAAGACAACAACATAACAAGACAGCAACACAACATGGTAGCAGCACAAAAACATGGTACAAACATTATTGGGCAAAGTCAACAGCACAAAGGTCAAGAAGATAGAGACATCAATACACCATACAAAGCAGCCACAACTGTCAGTAAGATTGTCCATGATTGAGTCGTTGAATGAAGAGATTAAGATACAACTGTCCCGTTTGAGTGCTGGTTTGTTGCAGCTAGTTCCAGTCGCTAGCTGCAGTGAACTGAAAAGAAGAGCGACCCAGGGATGTGTGTGCTTTGGGGACCTTTAACAGAATGTGACTGGCAGAACGGGTGTTGTATGTGGAGAATGAGGGCTGCAGGAGATATCTCAGATAAGGGGGAGTGAGGCCTAAGAGGGAGTTATAATGAAGCATCAACCAGTGGGTCTTGCGACAGGTTCCTCAGATGACCAATTTACAGAGTATAGAGTACAGTGTCCTATAAGGAGTATTGGTGGCAAATCTGATGGCCGAATGGTAAAGAACATCTAGACGCTCGAGAGCACCCTTACCTGCCGATCTATAAATTATGTCTCTAATCTAGCATGGGAAGGATGGTCATCTGAATTAGGGCTAGTTTGGCAGCTGGGGTTAAAGAGGAGCGATTACAATAGAGGAAACCAAATCTAGATTTAACTTTAGCCTGCAGCTTTGATATGTGCTGAGAGAAGGACAGTGTACCATCTAGCCATACTCCCAAGTACTTGTATGAGGTGACTACCTCAAGCTCTAAACCCTCAGAGGTAGTCATCACGCCTGTGGGGAAAGGGGCATTCTTCTTACCAAACCACATAACCCTTTTTGGAGGTGTTCAGAACAAGGTTAAGGGTAGAGAAAGCTTGTTGACACAAAGAAAGCTTTGTTGTAGAGCATTTAAGACAAAATCCGGGGAGGGAACAGCTGAGTATAAGACTATCATCTGCATATAAATGGAGAAGAGAGCTTCCTACTGCCTGAGCTATGTTGTTGATGCAAATTAAGAAGAGCGTGGGGCCTAGGATTGAGCCTTGGGGTACTCCCTTGGTGACAGGCAGTGGCTGAGACAGCAGATTTTCTGACTTCATACACTGCACTCTTTGAGAGAGGTAGTTAGCAAACCAGGCCAAAGACCCCAATACTCCTTAGCCGGCGCACAAGAATGGAATGGTCTACCGTATCAAAAGCTTTGGCCAAGTCAATAAAAATAGCAGCACAATATTGCTTAGAATCAAGGGCAATGGTGACATCATTGAGGACCTTTAAGGTTGCAGTGACACATCCATAACCTGAGCGGAATCCAGATTACATACCCGAGAGAATACTATAGACATCAAGAAAGCCAGTCAGTTGATCATTGACAAGTTTTTCCAACACTTTTGATAAACAGGGCAAAATAGAAATAGGCCTATAACAGTTAGGATCAGCTTGATCTCCCCCTTTAAATAAAGGACGAACTGTGGCTGCCTTCCAAGCAATGGGAACCTCCACAGAAAGGAGAGACAGGTTAACCTTTTTGGGATAGGGGGCAGCATTTTCACTTTTGGATGAATAGCGTGCCCAGAGTGAACTGCCTCCTACTCTGTCCCAGATGCTAATATATGCATATTATTATTATTAGTATTGGATAGAAAACACTCTGAAGTTTATAAAACTGTTTGAATCATTTCTGTGAGTATAACAGAACTTATGTAGCAGGCAAAACCCCGAGGACTAACTGTTCAGATTTTTTATTTTTTTCTCCCCCCTCTCTGTTGACAATATTGTCGTTGCCATTGGATATTTAATAGCAATCCATTTTCAGTTCCTACCACTTCCACACGATGTCGCCAGTCTTCAGAATATGGTTGAGGTTAATCCTTTGTGCATTGAATAAGTAGGCCAACTCGGAACTGGGGACACATTTGTGAGTTGCGCAAGACGTGAACAGCAGTGCTGTTTTGGTTTCGTTCCTGTATTGAATACAGATTGCCCCGTCTACAATTTGATCGATTATTAACGTTTAAAAATACCGAACGTTGTATTACAAAAGTAGTTTGAAATATTTTGGCAAAGTTTATAGGCAGCTTTTGAAATATTTTGTAGTGAAGTTGTTTTTTGGTAAGCTGTTTTTTTCTGGATCAAACACACTTTATAAATGGACATTTTCGATATGGACGGAATTAATCGAACAAAATAACCAATTGTGATGTTTATGGGACATATTGGAGTGCCAACAAAAGAAGCTCGTCAAAGGTAATACATACTCTTTTGTTTACTACTGGTGCAGATGGGTGCATGCTATCAGATAATAGCTTCTTATGCATTCGCCGAAAAGCATTTTTAAAATCTGACATGTTGGCTGGATTCACAATGAGTGTAGCTTTAATCGAGTATCTTATATGTGTGATTTAACGAAAGTTTGAATTTTATAGCATTTTATTTGAATCTGGCGCTCTGCATTTCCCCTGGCAATTGGCCAGTTGAGACGCTAGCGTCTCCCTATCCTCAACAGGTTTTAAGGTATAGGGGGCAGCATTTTCACTTTTGGATAAATAGCGTGTCCAATTTCAACTTTCTGCTACTCATGCCAGGAATATAAGATATGCATATTATTAGTAGATTTGGATAGAAAACACTCTGAAGTTTCTAAAACTGTTTGAATCATATCTGTGAGTATAACAAAACTTATGTAGCAGGGAAAACCCAGAGGACTAACCGTTCAGATTATTTTTTTTGGTCTCTGTCTGTTCACCGATTTCTCATTGGCAAATTATATTTCTTAGGAACCTATTTTCAGTTCCTACCGCTTCCACTGGATGTCACCAGTCTTTGGAATTTGGTTGAGGTTATTCATTTCTGCAATGAAGAAGTAGGCCATCTAGGAACTGGGTAACACTGTTGAGAGTGCGCAAGACATGAAAAGTAGCATGGTTTGCTGTCTTCCTGTATTGAACACAGATAGACCCGTCTACAATTTGATCGATTATTAACGTTTAAAAATACCTAAAGTTGTATTACAAAAGTAGTTTGAAATATTTTGGCAAAGTTTATAGGCAACTTTTGAAATATTTTGTAGTGACGTTGCGTTTTTTTGGAAGCTGTTTTTTTCTGGATCAAACGTGTCAAATAAGTGGACATCTGGATATATATGGACGGAATTAATCAAACAAAAGGACCAATTGTGATGTTTATGGGACATATTGGAGTGCCAACAAAAGAAGCTTGTCAAAGGTAACGCATGTTTTATATTTTATTTCTGCGTTTTGTGTAGCGCCTGCAGGGTTGAAATATGCTACACTCTTTGTTTACTATTGTGCTATCATCAGATAATAGCTTCTTATGCTTTTGCCGAAAAGCCTTTTTAAAATCTGACATGTTGGCTGGATTCACAACGAGTGTAGCTTTAATTGAGTATCTTACATGTGTGATTTAATGAAAGTTAGATTTTTATATAATTTTTTTGAATTTGCCGCGCTGCATTTTCCATGTTTTTTGCCCAAGTGGGACGCAACCGTCCCCTATCATAAAGAGGTTAAGGAGAAGTTTATCTAAATTCCATGTATAATAGTCGTATCTTTATCAATGTTTATTATGAGTATTTCTGTAAATTGATGTGGCTCTCTGCAATATCACCGCATGTTTTAGAACTACTGAACGTAACGCGCCAATGTAAACTCCGATTTTTTTTATATAACTATGAACTTTATCAAACAAAACATACATGTATTGTGTAACATGAAGTCCTATGAGTGTCATCTGATGAAGATCATCAAAGGTTAGTGATTAATAATCTCTCTATTTCTGCTTTTTGTGACTCCTCTCTTTGGCTGGAAAAAATGGCTGTGTTTTTCTGTGGCTTGGTGGTGACCTAACAATCATTTGTGGTGCTTTCGCTGTAAATCCTTTTTGAAATCAGACACTGTGGCTGGATTAATGACAATTTTATCTTTAAAATGGTGTAAAATACTTGTATGCTTGAGGAATTTTAATTATGAGATATTTGTTGTTTTGAATTTGGCGCCCTGCACTTTCACTGGCTGTTACGGAGCCAGTCCTAGACAGGTTAAAAAGGTTTTGTGATGATAGGGGAAGGAACCATAAAGAAGAAAGGGTCGAAACCTAACCCAGATGTTTTTTGGTGGTCAAGTTTAAGGAGCTCCTTTAACACTTCGGACTCAGTGACTGCCTGCAGGGAGAAACTTTGTAGCGGGGCAAGGGAAAAAGAGGAAGAAGCATCGGGGATAGTTGCATTAGAAGGGATGGGAGATGAGGAAATGTTGGACGGGCAAGGAGGCATGTTAGAGTCAAATAGGAATCCTGACTTAATGAAGTGGTGGTTAAAGAGCTCAGCCATGTGCTTCTTGTCAGTAAGAACCACATCATCAATATTAAGGGACATGAGCAGCTGTGAGGAGACACAGCTGTTAATTGAACTGCATTCTAGGTGACTACCTCATGAAGCTGGTTGAGAGAATGCCAAGAGTGTGACTAAGCTGTCATCAAAGCAAAGGGTGGCTACTTTGAAGAATCTCAAATATAAAGTATATTTATTTAACAATGTTTTGGTTACTACCGGATTCCATATTTGTAATTTCATAGTTGGATGTTTTCACTATTATTCTACAATATAGAAAATAGTAAAAATAAAGAAAAAGCCTGGAATTAGTAGGTGTGTCCAAACTTTTGACTGGTACTCTATGTATGTATGCATGCATGCATGTATGTATGTATGTATGCTTGTTTTACTCCAATATTTGTAAACAACAAATGTAAACAAACACTATTGCTTCAAAACATGATTAAAACTATAATTTTTATATCATGGATGGTCAGTCCTTGAATCCATACCCCTGTCTATGAATTTGAGAGTGGTTACACATTTATCCAGGCCTATCCCTCCGATGTTTTATAAAAACAGCCGGAGTGACGCTATGTTATTGTTTGAATTAAGGATTGTGTTTAAAAAATATATATATATAATTTCTACATTACCTGGGCTCGAACTCCCGAAGGAAGCCTGTTTAGAAGAACAAAAAATAAGAGCACAAATGAAGCAACATTGAAGATTAAATACTATACATGAATGTAGCCTGAGCTGTCGCTAGTGGGCTTTATGGATCTCCACCATTAGTCTTAGTGTACAACCAGTAATGCACTCGAGTCCCCCAGTGACCAGTTCATACATAAAACATTCTTCATTCACATCAAGCCCATAATAGACATCCATAAACCCCACTAGCAGCTGCCCAGGCTAATGTGAATGCTGCTCTGTTACACTGTTGAAAACATCAGTCGATTCTTGTAAAAATTTAAATTACAACCAACTTTTCCTTGTACATACTAGCTTCGTAAGATGAGATTCAATTGGCTACATGCTATCCGGGACCCTTGGGATGTCCCTACCGCATTGAAGATTACATTTTTGGTTCGGGTTAAGGGTTGGGTTTAGCTAAAAAGGGTTAAGGTTAGGTGAAGGGTTAGCTCAAAGTAGAGGAAAAGTTGCTAACGATCTAAAATTATAAAGTTCTCCGTGATTAGATTCGAACTCGCAACCTATTCACCCACCCATCCTTTCGTTTTTGCCTTAAGTAACCGTCTGTTTTATGGAACCAGACCAAACGTAACATATCATACTAAATGGAGTGTCTCGAATTTACGTACAGAATAATATGATACGCTCTGAGACCAGTTTGCAACCGAGCAACACAAATTAGATAACAGTCGGTGGTTGTATTTGCTAAAAGTTTTATTAAAAGCATTAATTTCAGCACCCTGCGAAAGGACCGCAGTTGTACAGGACAAACATTGGTACAAGTAAGCGGTTTCAGAATTTACATTTTGACAAGAATCGACTGATGGTGACTCAAGGTTGTTGCTAACAAATCCCGCGACCAGTTATCAAAACTCAACTCCGCCTCGATATAAGAGAACGGAGTTGAGTGTTCCTCAGCGAGTTACCAACCGTATAGATAAGCGGTTTGATGTAATGTTATCGTATTATTAGTAAATATGCTAGCAATAGGATAACATTTGGATGTGGGACGCAAAATAACAACAATAGACAGTTTTCCCACAAACTGTCGGTGTTCGGAAATGGTCGAGAAAGGTAATCTTATTAACTAACGTTACACAGGAAAACCTAGGCTAGAGAAAAAAAATCGTTTTGTTTAGCTACACGGTATTTCTAAAACTGGGAACAATTCCCCGGTCATTAAAGATTTTTTACATTATTTTGTGTACACAAGAACCAAAAAATACCATCGCAATTACTTGCAAATAATGTCTTATTTTCTTCCTCCACCAAATTGGCGTCTCAAGCTACCCAGTCGATGTTAGCAAAGCAGCTGAGAACGCGCACAGGCCTTGTCGTGAAAGATCGGTATATACATTTAAACATATTTTAGAGGCAATTGCGGCAATCATTACACAAAACCACACATATAGAACAAAAAAACATTAATCTATGAAATCGATAACACTTAAAAAGGAAGTTAACGACAAAAATGTAAAAAAACATCGATTTAAAATCTGATGCTTCTCCCCTATTTTCCCTCTTACCTCCGCCATATTGGTACCTATAGGCTCTTTCCAGCCTTCCAGCCGAGTACCCGGATCGACTCTCTGAGCCAATCAGAGATCCAGGTAACAGTAGTAGTGACGTCTTTCTAACTAAATACTGGTAGGCTACCTGTCATAATCTAGGAATGTTACTGTATAAATTGACTTTGATAAAAAAATGTATTGATTGGCAAACGTTAAATCGGTTTGTATTTATAGGCGTGTCATTTGAGACCTAAGAGTAGCCTTACTTACCACTTTCCAAGCAGATAGTGTCGAAACACATAAATAGCTAATCATGATGAATTTAATTTTCCTTGAATAAAGGAAAATCAAACAATTTACTAAAACTAAATCAGACAATTTAAATCAGTCAACAGGCCATTTATATAGCCCAACTACCCCTTGCAGACCCAAATTGCATTACCAGTAGGGGGCACAACTGAACTATAAATGGAGTGAAAAATTCTCACCCATTTCCTTTTCTTCCTTGCATATTTCTGTATTTCTAAGCAAATCAGTGACCTTAAACCACCCTCTCACCTGATATTTTGCATCCAGAGAGATAGTGTTTGTGTGTGTGTAAGTAGCCTATCGGAGGAAAACACTCGGACTCCACTTGTTATTCCACATGCATCATCAGTTTGGGGAAGGTGGGCTTTTTACATCATAACAGCTGTGTCACTTATATAAACTGTGTCAAGTGATGTTGGCCTCCATGCACACTGAAGGCCAAAATTGTCCTTTTCTCTTTGATTTTAGTTTGTTTAAAGGTTGTTTAGGAGACACTCTCTAGATATGGAGTAATCACAGCCCACAACTGTTTATCATTAGGACCCATTTATAAGGACAGAGGTCCAAGGGGTTTGTCAAAGTGACTAAACACTGCAGTGTTTTGTAAGCAGATGACCCCAAAAGGAAGCAGCGTGGCCCTATCGGTGAGCAGGTGGGTGGCGTGGCCGTGGGTTTAGATTACAGAACAGATAATTACGAACTTATTTACTGGGAAGCTGGGCTCAGGAAGACACAACTAAATTCAGTTAAATCAGTCAACAGGCCATTTATATAGCCCCTACCCCTTGCAGACCCAAATTGCATTACCAGTAGGGGGCACAACTGAACTATAAATGGAGTGAAAAATTCTCTTGCCCATTTCCTTTTCTTCCTTGCATATTTCCCTGTCTTTATAAGCAAATCAGTGACCTTAAACCACCCTCTCACCTCATCTTTTGCTTAGAGAGAGAGAGGCTACTTACTCTCCCTCTCTATCGGATAGAGGAAAACACTCTGACTCCACTTGTTATTCCACATGCATCATCAGTTTGGGGAAGGTGGGATTTTTACATCATAACAGCTGTGTCACTTATATAAACTGTGTCAAGTGATGTTGGCCTCCATGCACACTGAAGGCCAAAATTGTCCTTTTCTCTTTGATTTTAGTTTGTTTAAAGGTTGTTTAGGAGACACTCTCTAGATATGGAGTAATCACAGCCCACAACTGTTTATCATTAGGACCCATTTATAAGGACAGAGGTCCAAGGGGTTTGTCAAAGTGACTAAACACTGCAGTGTTTTGAAAGCAGATGGCCCCAAAAGGAAGCAGCGTGGCCCTATTGGTGAGCAGGTGGGTGGCGTGGCCGTGGGTTTAGATTACAGAACAGATAATTACGGACTTATTTACTGGGCTCAGGAAGACACAAAGGCATGTTTCATTGCCTTTATTGTGGAGGGAGTTAGTTTGTGCTCGAAGGACAGAGATGGGCAACAACCTCAAATCAGGTTATGAAAATGTGAAATTTGGAAAAACTTTGCCCGTGTCAGATTTTTTTCATGGATTTCCCGCTCTCTGCACATGCATCATCTCGCCCCTATGACCACCACCATCATCCCCACTACCAATATGGTTCAGTTCCAGGGTTGTTAATACATTATCAACTACCACAATACCACTTGTAGGAAGAAGCAGGGTTTTGACCAAAATCAACAATGACGTCAACAATCAACAATAGGTTCTAATAATGTTGTGTGTTATGGATAGAGAAGAAAGACTGGGGTGGCTGGGAATGCATTGTTCTGGGCCTACAGACTTGTGATTCAGACTCTTCCATTCACTGCAGAGACTGTGCCCACACTACTGATACAATTACTATGAGTGGGGTAGCCCGAGAATGCACTCTCATGTTAATAGCAGGGGGGACATTACAGTAAAATGGCTATTTCATGCCATGTGTCTTTCCAGTGGCGGCGTCTGGAGAGACCAAAACAAACAGCATCAATTACATTTTCAACAATGCAACATCTTCGAAAGCATTGGAGTAAACGTGCAAGTTTTGATTGTGTTCTGGATGAACATTGTAGATGATTCAAAAGGCAAAATGTTGGAGCTTGATGCCTCCCCTGAACTTCTACCCTGACATAGAACTGTGTGTAGGGTACTCACAAAAACACACAAGTTGGAGGACAACTGTGAAACTATACATTACATGCCTGATACCATTGTAATAACACTAGAAATACCCATGCATGTACAGTATAATATTAAACATACTTGTAAATACATTGTGCTTTGACATTCATTTTCTAAAGTCAGATAATGTACACGCACTTGATGAGGATGGCAACTTTCAAAAGGGTTGCCATGTTAGCACCTTGTGAGGAGGTGGTTGCTAACTAGCAATTAGAATAAAAATGAACTCAGCAGTTACCCATGACGATCATGATGACGACCACAATGCCACAAATTAGATGTCTGAGACAAGAGCCCTGCTGCCAACCCAACACAACAAAAATGATCACAATTCCATGGAGAGAGATTTTAAGATATAATTAAATTACAAGGCAGACGTTGGTACATGGAATTAAAAAGTGTGGATGCAAAAGGCTACATGCCATACAAACTACAGTTTTCTTTGTGTTTCTCTGAGATGCTCGGCTGGACTGCACACCTTTCCCTTGTAGCGATCAGTCCCAGAAATGTACTTTTCCCCTTTTGTTTATAATGATTTCATCATTAGGACTTGAAGAATAAGGCCATGCATTAATGCCGTTTTCCAGTCTGGATCCTAGTTAATAGGACATATTCTAGGAAATGGGATGAAGTAGAATTTATTTTGCATAAGCTATCCATAGAGTTGTTCCATTGTATACAGAATGTTACTGGGCTTAGTTCTACCTGGCTTCACAGGAACTCACCCAGGACTTCTAAGAAATGGCCATGAGTAACATAAACAAGACATGACTGAGACACATCAGACACAGGAAAACTAAACTCACTGCTGCTCATTATTTATTGTTAACTGTGAGGCTACTTTTATCATTCGTCATGTTTACAAACTCTCACCAACACTACAAGTCTCAAATGTAAGCAGAAGTCCGTTAGTATCTGGCAGGCTATCATGTTCAACTGTTTCACAATTTGTCTTCAGTGAGTCTTACATTTACATTTGAGTCAGTTAGCAGACGCTCTTATCCAGAGAGACTTATAGTTAGTGCATTCATCTTAAGATAGCAAGGTGGGACAACCACATGTCACAGGCATCGTAAGTACACTTTTCCTCAATAAAGTAGTTATTAGCAAAGTTAGAGCTGGGGGGGGGGGACTATGCTGGTTAAGGACGGTTGAGGTGAGGAGGGGGATTATTTAAGATACTCTTTGAAGATGTAGGGTTTCAAGTGCTTTTGGAAGATAGGGAGGGACTCTGCTGTCCTAGCTTCAGGGGGAAGCTGGTTCCACCATTGGGGTGTCAGGACAGAGGAGGGAGGGCCAAGAGACCAGAGGTGGCAAGACAGAGTGTTCGGGTCGGGGTGTAGGGTTTGAGCATAGCCTGACAGTAGGGAGGGGCAGTTCCTCTTGCTGTTCCGTAGGTAAGCACCATGGTGACTAGTGCCTGGATTAGGACCTGCGCCACTTCCTGTGTGAGGGGAAAGGTCGTACTCTACGGATCTTGTAGAGCATGCACCTGCAGGAGCAAGTCACTGCTTTGATGTTTGCAGAGAACAACAGGGTGTTGTCCAGGGTCAATCCAAGGTTCTTTGCACTCTGGGAGGGAAATACTGTGGAGTTGTCAACCATGATGGAGAGGTCTTCCCTGTGAGGAAGAGCAGCTCCATCTGGTCGAGGTTGAGCTTGTGGTGGTGGACCGAGACCCAAGCTGAGATATCTGCCAGACACGCAGAGATGCGTGGGTGTCAGAAGGGGGGAAGGAGAAAAGAAGTTGAGTGTCATCTGCAAAGCAATGATAGGAGAGACCATGTGAGGATATGACGGAGCCTAGTGACTTGGTATAGAGAGGGCCTAGAACCGACCAGTGTCTGTTTACATGAAGGCTACAGTATCTATGTAAACCTCCATTTCTAAACAGCGAGGAGGAGTAGCAGCTGCAGTGCAGGTGCTTCTCTACCAACATAGCTGTTCTAAGAAATTGTTTTGTTGTGAAAGCCTGGATGCATGCAGCTGAGATGTTATAGACCATTAGAAACTGTATTGGTTTGGAAGCTACAGAAGGAATGTAAAAAAATACAATTACTTTTGTTTAATCCTCAATTTGGCTGAATTGTTGTTCTTCTGATGGGGCTGTGCCATAGAGTATATTGTAATAGCAGCTATGGGACCAGTAACATGGCATCATGCATGCATGAATAGCACTAGGCCTGTTAGTTAGCATTGGCCCATTTGAAATGAAGTGTTTGGCTATTCTATGCTCCGCAGATGCATCACTTACTGTACTCGAGTATGCATAATTATTTAACCAAATTACATCCAAATCTGTGAGTCAAATCACTGAGTCATCGTCATACCTCTTGACATCCAACACTATCTATGAGCTGACGTGATTGGACAGCACGCATGGCAGGAAAAGCGAGATATTTTATTTTTTACATAGAATCCTACAGACAAGGTGCAAAAGAAGGCCAATCACGTTGTGTCCATAGGAGGCTGGTGGTGGGAGGACGGCTCATAATAACTTCTGGAACGGAGGGGTGTGAAACACATGTTAACCACATGTTTCATGTGCTTAATAATAACATTCCATTTATTCCGTTCTAGCCATTACTATGAGCCTGTCCTCCCCAATTAAGGTGCCACCAGCCACCTGTGGTTATGTCTTAATAAAGATCTTCATCCCCTCTGAACACCCACACTGCACCCATCACCCCTGACTCAGCTGCATGTTGACTCTGCTCAATTTCATTTGCATATAGCACAGAATTCTAGACATGTTTGAGCATAGAGCAGAAACGTGTGTGGGTGCTGCTTCACTTCCGACTGAATATGTAAAGTGCCCTTGATATACAAGGGTGGACTAATAGTTAGCCATCACACAAAGATATGATATCAAATGTCCTTCACGTCTCCACATCAAACTCCTCAACCTGACCAATCATAGCTGTGACCTGGAATATTTATGTTGCCTAAAGGGGACTGTAGTAGATGTTCTGAGTGTGAGTGGTATCTGTAGTTTAAAGTGCTTTGTAGAGATGGGAATTTTTGATAATGGCTACATTAAAGGTCCAATGCAGCAATTTTTATCTCAATATCATTTTATTTTTATTTTTTTATATTTAACCTTTATTTAACCAGGAAGGGCTCATTGAGATTTGAAATATTTTTTTCAAGAGTGTCCTGGCCAAGATAGGCAGCACCAAGTCATTATCGCAATTACAGACAGACAACATGAAAAACTACACATAATCTAGTAAAAACCACAGAATTCACAAGAGTATAACAAAATCATAAAACAGCAAATTAAAAACATTGACAGGTCAGGGAATCCGCCTCAAAATCCTTCATCAGTGATTTAAAAACACCAATTGGGACAAGTTCTTCCAGTTTAAAAGTATTTTGTAAGGCGTTCCAAGCCGATGGCACAGAGTACATAAAATCCCTTTTTACCAAATTCAGTTCGGACATTTGGAACAGCTAGCAGGATAAAGTCCTGCGAACGAAGAGAGTACCCACCACATTTCTGAACAATAAAAATGGTATTAAACCCAAAATGTCTTTGTAAATAAAAGTATACCAGTGACTGAGCCTACGAGTGACTAGAGAAGGCCTGCCAACCCTGGTATATAAAGTGCAGTGGTGCGTAAGTGTTTTGCAGTTTAAAATACATCTCAATGCTCCATGGTAAAGGGTGTCAATTGATCTCAAATAGAGCGGAAGCATTCATATATAAAATATTCCCATAGTCTAGTAAAGGCAGAAATGTAGCTGATACTAGCCTCCTTCTGGCTTCAAAATAATAACAGGCCTTATTCCTAAAATAAAATCCCAACTTCAGCTTCAATTGTTTTGTAAGTTGTTGAATATGCAATTTAAAAGAGGCCGTCATCAATTACAATTACAAGATATTTATGAGGTTACAGTCTCAATCTCATTGCCCTGACAGGTAGTAATAGGTGAAAGGAGATATATTTCTCTCAAAACTAAACCATTAGTTTAGTTTTGTCAGTATTGAGGATAAGCTTCAATTGACACAAGGTATGTTGAACAGTATGCAAGTTCTGGACAGCTTTTGTGAGAGATGAGGCACAACAATAAATAACAGTATCATCAGCATAAAAGTGAAGTTGCGCATTTTGCACATTTTTGTCTAAATTATTTATATAAATAGTAAATAAGAGGGGACCAAGTACAGAGCCCTGGGTCACACCATTACACACAGACAATTTAACAGACATGAGCCCATCAAATTGAGTGCACTGAGTTCTATCAGACAGATAGTTAGCAAACCATGCAACTACATGCTACGAAATACCTACACTCGATAATCTCTGCCTCAGTATAGTATGATCAACTGTATCAAAAGCCTTAGAGAGATCAATAAAAAGTGAGACACCGTGTTGTTTTTTGTCAAGGGCTTCAGTGATATAATTTAAAACCTTCATGGCTGCTGTAATTGTGCTATGCTTCTTCCTGAAGCCTGATTGGTGCATTGATAAAATATAGTTAGTATATAAAAACTATTTTAGCTGTTCACTCACAAGTGTTTCAAGTATTTTCACCAGGGGTGACAGCTTTGAGATTGGCCTATAATTATTTAAGAGTTGGATCTCCCCCTTTTAAAAGTGGTAGGACAAATGTTGATTTCCAGATCTTTGGAATTTCATTACATTCCAGGGTTAGATTTCTGGGTAACAATGAATTACCTTACTGTGATTGTTTTCACTTAAAATGATCAAAAAAAGTAATATACAGTATATACAGTGCCTTGCAAAAGTATTTGGCCCCCTTGAACTTTGCGACCTTTTGCCACATTTCAGGCTTCAAACATAAAGATATAAAACTGTATTTTTTTGTGAAGAATCAACAACAAGTGGGACACAATCATGAAGTGGAACGACATTTATTGGATA
This sequence comes from Oncorhynchus mykiss, assembly GCF_057628025.1. Classification (NCBI taxonomy): domain Eukaryota; kingdom Metazoa; phylum Chordata; class Actinopteri; order Salmoniformes; family Salmonidae; genus Oncorhynchus; species Oncorhynchus mykiss. The sequence continues at coordinate 32,865,613 of NC_143027.1, read as the reverse complement.
TTTCAAACTTTTTTAACAAATCAAAAACTGAAAAATTGGGCGTGCAAAATTATTCAGCCCCCTTAAGTTAATACTTTGTAGCGCCACCTTTTGCTGCGATTACAGCTGTAAGTCGCTTGGGGTATGTCTCTATCAGTTTTGCACATCGAGAGACTGAATTTTTTTCCCATTCCTCCTTGCAAAACAGCTCGGGCTCAGTGAGGTTGGATGGAGAGCATTTGTGAACAGCAGTTTTCAGTTCTTTCCACAGATTCTCGATTGGATTCAGGTCTGGACTTTGACTTGGCCATTCTAACACCTGGATATGTTTATTTTTGAACCATTCCATTGTAGATTTTGCTTTATGTTTTGGATCATTGTCTTGTTGGAAGACAAATCTCCGTCCCAGTCTCAGGTCTTTTGCAGACTCCATCAGGTTTTCTTCCAGAATGGTCCTGTATTTGGCTCCATCCATCTTCCCATCAATTTTAACCATCTTCCCTGTCCCTGCTGAAGAAAAGCAGGCCCAAACCATGATGCTGCCACCACCATGTTTGACAGTGGGGATGGTGTGTTCAGCTGTGTTGCTTTTACGCCAAACATAACGTTTTGCATTGTTGCCAAAAAGTTCCATTTTGGTTTCATCTGACCAGAGCACCTTCTTCCACATGTTTGGTGTGTCTCCCAGGTGGCTTGTGGCAAACTTTAAACAACACTTTTTTATGGATATCTTTAAGAAATGGCTTTCTTCTTGCCACTCTTCCATAAAGGCCAGATTTGTGCAATATACAACTGATTGTTGTCCTATGGACAGAGTCTCCCACCTCAGCTGTAGATCTCTGCAGTTCATCCAGAGTGATCATGGGCTGCTTGGCTGCATCTCTGATCAGTCTTCTCCTTGTATGAGCTGAAAGTTTAGAGGGACGGCCAGGTCTTGGTAGATTTGCAGTGGTCTGATACTCCTTCCATTTCAATATTATGTGCTCCTTGGGATGTTTAAAGCTTGGGAAATCTTTTTGTATCCAAATCCGGCTTTAAACTTCTTCACAACAGTATCTCGGACCTGCCTGGTGTGTTCCTTGTTCTTCATGATGCTCTCTGCGCTTTTAACGGACCTCTGAGACTATCACAGTGCAGGTGCATTTATACGGAGACTTGATTACACACAGGTGGATTCTATTTATCATCATTAGTAATTTAGGTCAACATTGGATAATTCAGAGATCCTCACTGAACTTCTGGAGAGAGTTTGCTGCACTGAAAGTAAAGGGGCTGAATAATTTTGCACGCCCAATTTTTCAGTTTTTGATTTGTTAAAAAAGTTTGAAATATCCAATAAATGTCGTTCCACTTCATGATTGTGTCCCACTTGTTGTCGATTCTTCACAAAAAAATACAGTTTTATATCTTTATGTTTGAAGCCTGAAATGTGGCAAAAGGTCGCAAAGTTCAAGGGGGCCGAATACTTTCGCAAGGCACTGTAGCTGTGACCAGCAATGAACATTGTTCACAGCATGACAGTTACAAAAGTACAGTACAGTGTGGCCATATTTGAGTGAATACATTATTTTCTTCTTAAAACCATTAAAGACTGATGTAATGAGTCTGAATGCAGTGGTCAGAGCATAAACCAATGAGGAGTTGAACATACACTGAGTGTACAAAACATTAGGAACACCTTCCTAATATCGAGTTGCACTCCACTTTGCCCTCAGAACAGGCTCAATTCGTCTGGGCATGGACTCTACAAGGTATCGAAAGCGTTCTCAAGGATGCTGGCCCATGTTGACTACAATGATTCCCACAGTTGTCAGGTTGGCTAGATGTCCTTTGGTGGGTGGACCATTTTTGATAAACACGGGGAAGCTGTTGAGTGTGAAAGACCCAGCAGCGTTGCAGTTCTTAACACACTCAAAACGGTGCACCAGGCACCTACTACCATATCCTGTTCAAAGGCACTTAAACCTATTGCCTTGCTCATTAACCCTCTGAATGGCACACATACACAATCCATAGCTCAACTGTCTCAAGGCTTAAATATCCTTCTTTAACCTGTCTCCTCCCCTTCATCTACACTGATTGAAGTGGATTTAAGAAGTGACATCAATAAGGCCACATACATTTCACCTGGATTCACCTGGTCAGTCTGTCATGGAAAGAACAGGTATCCCTAATGTTTTGTATACTTAGTGTATTTGTCTGAAAACAAACTAGTCACCAGTTATTGTTGCCTGTGGTGTAATCATATACTACCAATTTGCCAATGTAGCCTGTGTATCCATGAGCTCCTGAGTCTAGCTACATTTCAGTCAGTAGCCACCTTTGTAAATGCAGTGGTCACTGGATAAACTAGATATGAGTTGAACATATGTGTCTGAATTTCTCTATGGGGACTTATGTGAAATTCAAGTGATTTGCTATTTTTTTTTTTTTTTTGATAAAAGAACAGACTCACAGCCTCGTAATGGTATATAATACATTACAGTTGGAGAAATATATGGGAAAGGTATGCTGCTTTAAAAGTTTATTCTCTTGTATACGCAGTTTTGAGGAAAAGCCTTTTTGAGAAAGGTTTTTGGACTTGCCAGAGAGCTCTTTTTTAGTTTACACCCTTTCAGCATAGTTCACACCCTCTTAAACCTTAGCCCCACCCATCTCTTTAAGGATTCCCATGCGGACGTGTGTCTGTATATGGCTTAGTTCTAAACAGAGTGAGAGTGGTGAAAGTAGTAGCCTACAATAAGGAATAGCTCCAGGTAAAAATACACTATCTAGTCCTTAGCCTATATCCTAACCTGACTTTGGTCCAGGTCATGATGGTCTTCACATTATGGTCTCTGGTAAACACACTATATCAAACCAAATCATACAAAAATCTATCTCATCCACAGGATACGTCAGGTTTAAACCGTACAGTGAAATGCTTACTTACAGCTTACTTGCAAGCTCTTCCTCAACAGTGCAGCATCAATATCAAAAATAGAAAGTGGCAATACAAAACTATCTACAGAAAATAGATAGTGTCAATACCAGTAGAGAAAGAACACAATACTTTACACTATTTAGAAGAACAATATCAATAATGATGGCAGTGATACTGGTGATAGATGAGGTAGTTATATGCATACAAACAGGGGAGTTATACATACAAACAGGGGAGTTATACATACAAACAGGGGAGTTATACATACAAACAGGGGAGTTATACATACAAACAGGGGAGTTATACATACAAACAGGGGAGTTATACATACAAACAGGGGAGTTATACATACAAACAGGGGAGTTATACATACAAACAGGGGAGTTATACATACAAACAGGGGAGTTATACATACAAACAGGGGAGTTATACATACAAACAGGGGAGTTATACATACAAACAGGGGAGTTATACATACAAACAGGGGAGTTATACATACAAACAGGGGAGTTATACATACAAACAGGGGAGTTATACATACAAACAGGGGAGTTATACATACAAACAGGGGTAAGGTGGCTGAGCAGCAGGATACATTTCTAATAAATAGTAGCAGCAATGTATGGTAGGGGTGTGTGTATGTATGAGTGAGAGACTGTTAGAAGAGAGTCATGCAAGTGTGCATAATCTGTGCAGATAGAGGGTGCAGGTAGACAGCCATTGATGAGCTATTCAGCAGTCTTACTGTAGTGATGGACTCGGTCGACTGCATCATGCATCAACAATGGAATCGATATTCTGAAAGCCTGTATCTGTCCTGCCCTTGACTTTGGTGCAGGGCATGTGATGACCATGGCCTCGTCATTGCAAAACTCCCTGATCTTCTCAAAAAGATGTTTATCGAGCTGTGTCTAGTCCAGGTGGTGTTTGTACAGGTAAGACCATCTCTGGGGGGGGAGGACGTCAGCGTTGCACAGCAGCTGAAACCTGGTCCCGACTGAGTCCGAACGCTCCTTGGCGACAATAACACCAGGCTACAGAGCATCAAAGCTGGAAAACAGGAAAATAGACAAGACAAAACCATGAATACCAGCTATAACATAAATTGATAAGAATAAGCTCATACCATGTAATGACAATGATAATTACCTTAAGTGCTGGCACTGCTTGATCTGTAAGTATGGAGTCAGGTGTTGTTGCCAGCCATACTGTAACTTTCCACAGTACCACCACCACAGTACCGTCCTCCAGTCCAACCAGCTGTGGGATGTTGGCTCCTGTCACAGTGCCGTCCTTCACCACCCCAGCAATCTCTCACAAAGTGTTCGCTCTGGTCTTATTGCTGAAAGACAAATTCCAACTTTTTTTTTAGTAAAAGATGAGGCTAACCCAGACACATTTGGCTGATGGGTCATGTAAAAGAGTTCATGACCATAATAGCTGCTATGAACACCCCCAAACATAATGGATGAGACATAAGATAATACAGTAATACATGACACCAACTTCTTATATGTGTAGTAACTTTCATTATTACAATAGCAACATTGTAACATGGGACTTCGGAAATTGCGTTATAAATTGAATAATAATGGAGTTATTATATAAGTGGAATAAGGAACAGTCACTATTCCTCCTGTACAGTAGTTACAAACTCACTCATTGGTAATGACATTTTAATTGCATAGCAAAGTATCATATTAACAACATGCTGATAAAATGTTGCTCCAAAAGTATTTTTAGTTTTTTTACACAGGCAAAATAATAGTTTACTGTTAAGTGTTACTGAGAATGCTAACAGTAACAAAATGGCTATTAAGTGTTGAAAGGAAACAAAATACCCCACATTTAATAAACTACTGCCAAGGTAGGTGGAAAATAATTTTAGTGTGTAATCTGATTAAACTATCCCTTTAAAGATGATATAGTGCAGGCTATCCAACCCTGTTACTGGACAGCTACCCTCCTGTAGGTTCTCGCTTCATCCCCAGTTGTAACAACCTGATTTCAGTTTATCAACCAGCTAATTATTACAATCAGATGCGCTGATTAGGGTTGGAGTGAAAACCTCCAGGATGGTAGCTCTCCAGGAACAGGGTTGGAGAGCCCTGGTAAAATGTACATTTGAAACAAGAACACTTACCCTCAGATGGACAAAGAGGTTCAAAGTTGTTTTTGCCAAGCGTCCAACTTGTTGTTTGCAATGTTTGCAAATGGCTTTGATTTACTAGTATTAATAGTATTTTCACGTATCATAAAATTATTTGCAGCTTTCAACCTTTTCAGTGGCATGTTGAAAGAGTCATACAGTAGTTGAGCATTACAACGTATTTATACTTATCTGTACAAAATATAATTGGTTAATTGGTTTGGCTTGATTATGTATACCTGGGGCAATGGACTTTCAGGAGAATGGACATTTACAAAATGTTCAGACAGAAATTTATTTTCTAGATCAAATATGACTACCAGGTAGATTGGAATAGTATAGGAGATTGTGTGCTCTATTCATTCTATTTCTATCTTCAACATGTAGTTCCTGATACAGCGATGAAATTAGTTGAAGGCAGCCAATCCAATAGCTAATCCAATAATATGAAAAGCAACACCGTTCAACAAGCTAAGCTCAATTGCCAGTTGATCAATTTCACTCTTCACATGTGCAAACACCAATTGTGTAAATGTTCACTTTGCAATCAGACCTTTGGTATGGATAAAAAGGCCACAGGTGAGTACTCTTGTGTTTGGAGAACAATGGAAGCAAACTTGGTAGAGGTGGAGGTGGAGGTGGAGGTGGAGGTGGAGGTGGAGGTGGAGGTGGAGGTGGGGGTAGAGGTAGAGGTGGAGGAAGACCAAGAACAAGAACAAGAACAAGGAGAGTAATCTCTGATGAAATTCAGGCGACTGTGTTGGACCATATGGTCAACCATGGTTTGACCTTGAGAGATGCTGTGTAGAGAGTGCAGCCCAATCTGAGCCGCTTCACCGTAGCATCCATCATCCAGACGTTCCAAAATGAGAATAGGTATGCACTGCAGACATTGAACCTATCTACTACTTCTTCTACTTGTCAGTAGTACAACATAAAGCACAGTATGGGGAAACAGAGTAAATGCTTAATGTATTTTGTAACATGTTTATCTTGTATACTGTACTACTGCAGTGCTTACTGTACTGTATGCTATTTTGTTTTTGTACAACTGAAAGACGGTAACCACATGGTGGTAGAATGCGTCTGTTTACAGACAAACAGGAGACTGCCATTGTGCAAATTATTGAAAACCCTACCATCTTCCATGATTTTGATTGCTGTGTTTCATTTTGCAAGATATCTGTGGGGTTTGGGGGAATTGGCCAACGGTTTAGTGTTTTGTGTTTAGAGTATAGAGTACCTGAAATGTAGTTTCAGAAAACGTGTGTTAACAATTGGGAAAACTGTAACTTATTTCCGGATATCTTCGGACCTACCCACAATTAACCTTTTCTCAACATCATATGGAGGATCTACTCTGTGCTACTGAGTTCGTAGCTAGCTCAAGCTGGCTAACGTTAGCTACACCTCATGCTCTTCACAGACTTTGTGGTCGTGTTATCTAGTGAGAATCCGTTAGCACTGCAGACTCTGGTGCCTTCTTGCCGTGGGCTCAAAACAAAAGAGGAAAGTGTGTCCTTTTTGTTCTGTCAACTGCTCAGCATGTTCTTTGTAAAGTAGGCTATTTTGTAACTTTTTCCACCTTGGCTTAGCGCGCTAGCTGACTGACATCTGGAATCTATCTATTGTGGATAAGAGCAAATGCTATTTGGATAAATACAGAAGCTTACGTTAGCTGGCTGGCTAGCTTGATAAGTTAAATGCATGTAGCTAACATTATTTTATGTTTGGTTAGATGGCGTTATGTACACTACCAGTCAAAAGTTTTAGAACACCTTCTCATTCAATGTTTTTTCTTTATTTTTACTATTTTCTACATTGTAGAATAATAGTGACGACATCAAAACTATGAAATAACACATATGGAATCAAGTAGTAACCAAAAAAGTGTCAAACAAATCAAAATGTATTTTATATTTGTATTTTATATATTTCTTCAAATAGCCACCCTTTGCCTTGATGACAGTTTTGCACACTCTTGGCATTCTCTCAACCAGATTCACCTGGAATGCTTTTCCAACAGTTGTGAAGGATTTCCCACATATGCTGACCACTTGTCAGCTGCATTCCTTCACTCTGCGGTCCAACTCATCCCAAACCATCTAATTTGGTTGAGGTCGGGGGATTGTGGAGGCCAGGTCATCTGATGCAGCACTCCATCACTCTCCTTTTTGGTAAAATAGCCCTTATATAGACAGTAGGTGTGTTTTGGGTCATTGTCCTGCTGAAAAACAAATGATAGTCCCACTAAACCCAAACCAGATGGGATGGCGTATCACTGCAGAATGCTGTGGTAGCCATGCTGGTTAAGTGTGCCTTGAATTCTAAATAAATTACAGACAGTGTCACCAGCAAAGCACCCCAACACCATAACACCTCCTCCACCATTCTTTGCGGTGGGAAGTACACATGTGGAGATCATCTGTTCACACACGCCGCTTCTCACAAATTCACGGCGGTTGAAACCAAAAAAATCTCAAATTTGGACTCATCAGACAAGGACAAATTTACTCGTGTTTCTTGGCCCGAAAAGTCTCTTCTTATTATTGGTGTCCTTTAGTAGTGGTTTCTTTGCAGCAATTAGACCACGGAGAACTACAAAAATCTCTGAAACTGAAAACACTTCTCTCCCTCACTAGCTTTAAGCACCAGCTGTCAGAGCAGCTCACAGATTACTGCACCTGTACATAGCCCATCTATAATTTAGCCCAAACAACTACCTCTTCCCCTACTGTATTTATTTATTTTGCTCCTTTGCACCCCATTATTTCTATTTCTACTTTGCACATTCTTCCACTGCAAATCTACCATTCCAGTGTTTCACTTGCTATATTGTATTTACTTTGCCACCATGGCCTTTTTTTTGCCTTTACCTCCCTTATCTCACCTCATTTGCTCACATCGTATATAGACTTGTTTATACTGTATTATTGACTGTATGTTTGTTTTACTCCATGTGTAACTCTGTGTCGCTGTATGTGTCGAACTGCTTTGCTTTATCTTGGCCAGGTCGCAATTGTAAATGAGAACTTGTTCTCAACTTGCCTACCTGGTTAAATAAAGGTGAAATAAATAAAAACAACTATTCCTTTGCCACTCTCTTCTAGTGACTTCCCCACACTTCCCTTCCATCTTCAGATACTTTGTAAATGTCCAAACATTTTACATTGCCTCCATCTCCTTCGTCACTGGCATATTGACATAAAGTGTAGTCAACTTTGTTCTAAGGGCAGAATTAATCTAATTGGTTTAGTGCAGAACAAATTTGAATAGCTTCTTAAAAGTCAATTGGTGGAGTTTAACAGATACACAACTTTTGAAAACATGGCGGAGGTTTGAACTGAGAACCTTGAAATAAAACTTTGAGTTGTAACGGTTTGAAACCATTATTGTGCTACAGTAGTCAGACAAATGTGACTATCTCTAAGATACAACTGTTCTCCTGACTTGAAGCAAAACGCAATACTTTTTTAACTGCCCTCGGGGCAGCCATTTGAATGCACTGATTACATATCTCCCCAGGAGCTGTAATGAGGCTCTCGAGTTGTGCAGTGGTCTAAGCCAGTGCCAGTCACTGCAGTACCTGTTTCAAATCCAGACTGCATCATATCTGGCTGTGATTGGGCAGATAGCGCGGTGCACAATTGGCCCAGCGTCGTCCAGGTTTGGCAGGGGTAGGTCGTCATTGTAAATAAGAATTTGTTCTTAACTAGTTATCTAGTTTAATTAACTAGGTAACTAGTTAAATAAAGGTAAAAAAGTAAAAAAGTAATGTTAGCTTGGGACAAGATCACATAAAATGTATTTACTGTCCTAGGGGCAGCCATGGACTTATCTAAATGATATGCTATGGTTATCTTCACCCAAACTAACATTACTGCCCCTGGAGCAGTATTTAACGAGTGCATTCCAATTTCTAGTTTACCAATTATTTTCGCTTCTTGTCATTTTCTAATTTACTGGCATATTTGAGAGCTAGATAGCTAGCTATTCAACATTAGTAAGAGGTAGCTAGCTATCTGCTTAGCCAGCTAGTTCAGTTTAGTGTAGCATTTTACATTTCTGCCCCCAGGGAAGCACAACAGTCCATTCCAAGAATTACTTCATCAAGCTTCGTTTGATCACGTGCTTTTTCAAATCATGTGTTGCAAAATGTGAGATCCCACTGATTTCTTCTTCTTCGGTGAGGTGTAACAGTGGTTGGCATCCAATATGTTGCATTACCGCCCCCAACTGAAAGATAGTATAGATCAATTACACTGTATGATATAAAATTGAAAAGGGAAGTGGGAAAAATTCCAAATAAATATACTCATTTTAATTACTGACCCTATACTCATTAAAACCCATCACTTTATTCCACTACTTTAACTTTAACCCTATCTGATCAAATCAAATTGGATGAAATGTACCTGCTATTTGTATTTACAGCTAAGCCCCCTCCTGCTCCCTATTTAAGAGGTGATGACCACTCCACTACACTACCATTGTCAACTCTCACATGACATGAACTGAAGCCACGTCTCATGTCCCCGCTCATCCACTGGCACATTGAGTGTTTCCTTTCCAAGCACTGTGAGTGCCCCTATTAATATTCTCTCATTACTGTGTGTCAATCACATACACAAAAACATTCACATTATTACACATCAATGATTTTATTTCATGCTTGGACTAACTCATTCTTAGCTCTTTTGTATAGCTGTGTAATGTGTTGTGTTATTGTTTTTTGTCTTCCCAGTCAAATCCTGTCCTGCACTGGTCAAGCCTCTGAACACCTCATCTCATGCCTCATACCCTCATTCAAACACTGCTGTGATCCCTTCCCAACACTATGTAAGTAGCTCTCTCATTCCCATTTATTAAATGCGTTATTAAATGCTTTAGGTTAAAATAATTCATTTGACGATATTTGAAACACACTTTTGTCGTCTCCATGCGTTCCGCGCCCATACTGTAGGTCTCCCGTCCTTCTCAATTTTTCAAGTCACCAGCCTCCACTGTGATGCTGTGGCTGGTAGGTTGGTGTCCATGCCATCATCAGGGCTCTGGGTGTTAGAACATTGTTCCCTGCAGAACAGCACAGCAGGCTATGCGACATAGCACTCTCACCTATCTCACTTAAATGAGGTACATGTTTGAAAATCCGACACTGCGTTACCTTATAAGTCATCCTCTCATGTAAGCCTGGAAACCTGTGTGTGTGTGTGTGTGTGTGTGTGAGTGGTTGAACTGGAGGTTAAGTAGTTATCTCTTGAGAACATTCTACCTTCTTTTCCTCTTCCCCAAGAAGCATTTGTGACTGTGTCTTCTACCAGTGGAATAAATGCCGAAGACTTGATTTATGTAATGGAAAAATGTCATTTACATTGGAACCCACACACTGTCCTCTCATAATAATAGTTGGAGCAGTAGAAGTACAATGAGTGGGCACAATCATTTATTTGTTTTACCTTCACTGTATTACACTCCTGTGACTAGCTGCGGAGGTGTGTGTGTACCTTTACTTTGCGTCACACAGCAGACTTCTATATTAAATTACTTTTTCTACAACGGAAATGACCATTTAAAGCTAGACCTAGCTTCAGACTTAGCTTTTTCAATTTAGAATCCTCGTAGTTGCTCATCTGCAAAACATCCCTGTGTGAGTAATGGAATGATGCTTCCGGAGTGGTCAAGACTAATCCATATGTATATTTACTGTAAGTTTAATTTGATTTAACATTTGTTCATCTGTCATTTAACAATGTGTCTTTCTCACTCATGGTCTGAAGTGCATTATCTTACAAAAAAATACATTGAGGAATATAGAATAGACTGAGAATTTTGTGTGTGTGAAAAACCATGTGGGTGATGCTATTACTATAGAAAACCATCTATGACCAGAACAGTTGCCTAAGTACATACGTTACGGTACACTGGAGGGTGAGATCCTTGAAAGGGGGAATCTCATACTCCCACACATACTGTAAAATGTATTGCCAAATGTTCACAGGAGTAACTCATTTAGAAACTTGCTCACACACTAGCTGGCAAAAACAAGACAACTATGAGAGAATGTGCAGCAGCTGATACTTGTGCCGCTAGTGGGCTAGCTTTGTAGTTATATACAGTGCCTTGCGAAAGAATTCGGCCCCCTTGAACTTTGCGACCTTATGCCACATTTCAGGCTTCAAACAAAGATATAAAACTGTATTTTTTTGTGAAGAATTGTCACGGCCGTCCTCCTCTTCATCTGAAGAGGAGAGGCGAGATGGATCTGAGGACCAATACGCAGCGTGGTAAGTGTCCATGGTGAATCTTTAATAAAGAAAGACTGAACACTATGCAAAAGAGTAACAAAAACAATAAACCAAATACGACCGTGAAGCTACAAAATGAGACCTGTGCTGACACAAGCCACTAACATAGACAATCACCCACAAACAAACAGTGCAACCCAGGCTACCTAAGTATGATTCTCAATCAGAGACAACTAATGACACCTGCCTCTGATTGAGAACCATACTAGGCCGAAAACATAGAAATGCCCCAAAACATAGAAAAACAAACATAGACTGCCCACCCAACTCACGCCCTGACCAGACTAAATAAATACAATACAAAGGAAATAGAGGTCAGAACGTGACAGTACCCCCCCCCCAAAGGTGCGGACTCCGACCGCAAAACCTTGACCTATAGGGGAGGGTCTGGGTGGGCGTCTGTCCGCGGTGGCGGCTCTGGCGCGGGACGCGGACTCCACTTCATCATTGTCTTAGTCCGCTTTATTGTCCGCCTCCGTGGCTTTCTCAGCATGACCACCCCTCTCAATGACCCCACTGGACAGAGGGGCAGCTCGGGACAGAGGGACAGCTGCTCGGGACAGAGGGGCAGCTGCTCGGGACAGAGGGGCAGCTGCTCGGGACAGAGGGGCAGCTGCTCGGGACAGAGGGGCGGCAGCGGCTCTGGGCCGGGGGGCTCCGGCAGCGGCGCCGGGCAGGCGGGGGGCTCCGGCAGCGGCGCCGGGCAGGCGGGGGGCTCCGGCAGCGGCGCCGGGCAGGCGGGGGGCTCCGGCAGCGGCGCCGGGCAGGCGGGGGGCTCCGGCAGCGGCGCCGGGCAGGCGGGGGGCTCCGGCAGCGGCGCCGGGCAGGCGGGGGGCTCCGGCAGCGGCGCCGGGCAGGCGGGGGGCTCCGGCAGAGGCGCCGGACAGGCGGGAGACTCCGGCAGAGGCGCCGGACAGGCGGGAGACTCCGGCAGAGGCGCCGGACAGGCGGGAGACTCCGGCAGAGGCGCCGGACAGGCGGGAGACTCCGGCAGCGGCGCCGGACAGACAGGACCACCTGCAGGGAGGAGACAGAGAGACAGCCTGGTGCGTGGGGCTGCCACAGGAACCACCAGACTGGGAAGACCTTCAGGAGGCTTGGGGTTAAGAGGGGGCACCTGAAAGACCGGGCTGTGGGGGAGCACTGGAGCTCTGGTGCGCAACCTTGGCACCACTTCCCCAGGCTGGATAACCACTCTAGCCCGGACCGTCCAGAGTGCAGGCACAGGTTGAACCGGGCTGTGGGTAAGCACGGGAAATCTAGTGCTTACTACACGCACCTCTCCCTTCGGCTCCATTCCCACATTCGCCCGGCACGAGCGGAGCGCAGGCAGAGGACGCACTGCACCCTCCCAGCGCCCCGGAGACACAGCACGCAGAGCCGGCGCAGGATACCCTGGACCAAAACTGCGTACCGGCAACCAGACCCGCTGAGCAGGCACCATACGCCCTGGCTCGATGCCCGCACTCGCATGACACTCTCGGGGGGCTGTCCTATAGCGCACCGGGCTATGGACACGTACTGGCGACACCGTGCGCTTAACCGCATAACACGGTGCCTGCCCAGTATCGCGCTGCTTATAATAAGCACGAGGGGTGAGCGCAGGTCTGCTACCTGGCTTAGCTCCACCCCTCGTGTGCCCCCCCCCCCAAAAAATTTGGGGCTGTCTCTCGTACCTGTCGCACTGCCGTGCTGCCTCCTCATATCGCCGCCGCTCAGCTTTCGCTGCCTCCAGCTCTGCTTTGGGGCGGCGATATTCCCCAGTCTGTGCCCAGGGTCCCTCTCCGTTCAGTATCTCCTCCCATGTCCAGGAGTCCTGTGATACCGGCCGCTGTTGTTGTTGCTGCTGCTGCTGCTGCTGTCGTCGCTGTTTTCTACCACGCCGCTTGGTCCTTGGTTGGTGGGTGATTCTGTCACGGCCGTCCTCCTCTTCATCTGAAGAGGAGAGGCGAGATGGATCTGAGGACCAATACGCAGCGTGGTAAGTGTCCATGGTGAATCTTTAATAAAGAAAGACTGAACACTATGCAAAAGAGTAACAAAAACAATAAACCAAATACGACCGTGAAGCTACAAAATGAGACCTGTGCTGACACAAGCCACTAACATAGACAATCACCCACAAACAAACAGTGCAACCCAGGCTACCTAAGTATGATTCTCAATCAGAGACAACTAATGACACCTGCCTCTGATTGAGAACCATACTAGGCCGAAAACATAGAAATGCCCCAAAACATAGAAAAACAAACATAGACTGCCCACCCAACTCACGCCCTGACCAGACTAAATAAATACAATACAAAGGAAATAGAGGTCAGAACGTGACAAGAATCAACAACAAGTGGGACACAATCATGAAGTGGAACGACATTTATTGGATATTTCAAGCTTTTTTAACAAATCAAAAACTGAAAAATTGGGCGTGCAAAATTATTCAGCCCCCTTAAGTTAATACTTTGTAGCGCCACCTTTTGCTGTGATTACAGATGTAAGTCGCTTGGGGTATATCTCTATCAGTTTTGCACATCGAGAGACTGACATTTTTTCCCATTCCTCCTTGCAAAACAGCTCGAGCTCAGTGAGGTTGGATGGAGAGCATTTGTGAACAGCAGTTTTCAGTTCTTTCCACAGATTCTCGATTGGATTCAGGTCTGGACTTTGACTTGGCCATTCTAACACCTGGATATGTTTATTTTTGAACCATTCACATTGTAGATTTTGCTTTATGTTTTGGATCATTGTCTTGTTGGAAGACAAATCTCCGTCCCAGTCTCAGGTCTTTTGCAGACTCCATCAGGTTTTCTTCCAGAATGGTCCTGTATTTGGCTCCATCCATCTTCCCATCAATTTTAACCATCTTCCCTGTCCCTGCTGAAGAAAAGCAGGCCCAAACCATGATGCTGCCACCACCATGTTTGACAGTGGGGATGGTGTGTTCAGGGTGATGAGCTGTGTTGTTTTTACGCCAAACATAATGTTTTGCATTGTTGCCAAAAAGTTCAATTTTGGTTTCATCTGACCAGAGCACCTTCTTCCACATGTTTGGTGTGTCTCCCAGGTGGCATGTGGCAAACTTTAAACGACACTTTTTATGGATATCTTTAAGAAATGGCTTTCTTCTATCCACTCTTCCATAAAGGCCAGATTTGTGCAATATACGACTGATTGTTGTCCTATGGACAGAGTCTCCCACCTCAGCTGTAGATCTCTGCAGTTCATCCAGAGTGATCATGGGCCTCTTGGCTGCATCTCTGATCAGTCTTCTCTTTGTATGAGCTGAAAGTTTAGAGGGACGGCCAGGTCTTGGTAGATTTGCAGTTGTCTGATACTCCTTCCATTTCAATATTATCGCTTGCACAGTGCTCCTTGGGATGTTTAAAGCTTGGGAAATCTTTTTGTATCCAAATCCGGCTTTAAACTTCTTCACAACAGTATCTCGGACCTGCCTGGTGTGTTCCTTGTTCTTCATGATGCTCTCTGCGCTTTTAACGGACCTCTGAGACTATCACAGTGCAGGTGCATTTATACGGAGACTTGATTACACACAGGTGGATTGTATTTATCATCATTAGTCATTTAGGTCAACATTGGATCATTCAGAAATCCTCACTGAACTTCTGGAGAGAGTTTGCTGCACTGAAAGTAAAGGGGCTGAATAATTTTGCACGCCCAATTTTTCAGTTTTTGATTTGTTAAAAAAGTTTGAAATATCCAATAAATGTTGTTCCACTTCATGATTGTGTCCCACTTGTTGTTGATTCTTCACAAAAAAATACAGTTTTATATCTTTATGTTTGAAGCCTGAAATGTGGCAAAAGGTCGCAAAGTTCAAGGGGCCGAATACTTTCACAAGGCACTGTAGTGTAAAAGCCTGTGACTTCCTACTTGGTTAGGACATTGTCACACATCTGTTAATTCACTTAATTTCTGATTTAAAGGAACAGCTGCTGATGGAACATCTGGGTCTCCCTTGCATGATGAACAAGATTGCCAGTTGACCTGAACCAAAGATATCTTTGCACAGTTTCCACCATTATCTAAGCCCAAGCCGATAAACAGAGTCAGACAGAGCGCTAAACGTTTTCTGCCTCCTTTCGATAGCAATGATTCACACCCTCTTTGGCTAACTATTGGCCCACAACAAGTATTCAAAGACTTTCCACTGTACTGAGCTCTGGCAAAATATTTAATCAAGGTAGAATTGCTCGCAATGGTATTGCAGCCCCAATGCAGGATAGAAATAGCCTATACTGGGTTTCCCAGTGGCGCAGCTGTCTAAAGCACTGCATTGCAGTACTAAAGGAATCCCTACAGACCCTGGTTCATTCCCAGGCTGTATCACAACTGGGTGAGAATGGTGTTTCCTCTGACACATTTCCTCTGACACATTGGTGTGGCTGGCTTCCGGGTTAAGCGGGCGGGTGTTAAGAAGCGCGGTTTGGTGGGTCATGTTTGGGAGGATGCAGGACTTGACCTTCGCCTCCTGAGCCTGCTGCAGCGATGAGACAAGATCGAAATTGGGGAGAAAAAAAAGAGGGTAAAATACACTGTTACTTGTAGTTTAGCCCTCAAAAACAGATTTACTTTAGGAATACACTTACACTGTACAGTCCATGGGCATGTTCAAGCAGATTGCTGCAGCGATGAGACAAGATCGAAATTGGGGAGAAAAAAAGAGGGTAAAATACACTGTTACTTGTAGTTTAGCCCTCAAAAACAGATTTACTTCAGGAATACACTTACACTGTACATTACTGCACAGTCCATGGGCATGTTCAAGCAGATAACATTTGTGGGTAAATTGTGACTGAGTAACTGATCTACAAATATTAACAAGTATTTATTTATCATGCCTGGTGCTTTGTAGATCAGTCAGTCTTGGACTCGCCTGTTAAGTCTGCTGCAATGTCAAACAAGCCCAGTGTCTACCAACCTTGCCTGATTGCTGTGGCATATCAATGTGGAGCAACCTAGGAGCTTCCAGCTGGGGGCAAAGGCAGACAGCACTCCCACCTGCACAGACATGGATTACCAGTCATGCTAAATCAAGCCCCTATTATGTTTATATACAAGGGCCAGGGTCAGATTTACTGTCTATTTGTGTGTGTGTGTGTGTACAGCTTCCATGTGTACATTGCTAGCACCTGTTCTTTTTCAGAGGTAGTAAGACCTACAGGGGTAGTAGAACAAAAGGTTTTAAAAAAGTGTAGAAAATCTCAAAGTTGAAGACAGTTTCATGCTTCTAGCTTTGTTTTATGCATTTTATTCTCTTCTGAAAGTAGCAGGTGCAAACTTTGCACTTGCAGGTACAAACAGTCTGGAAATCAGTCACCCCAGTATTTGTGCTTCAGCCCATCTTCCTCCCTGTGTCTGGCTGTTTCCTTTTCCCATCTCTCTGCCTGTATGTTATTCACATGACAATCCACCCACCCACCTACTGCGGCCTTCCACCCATCAGACTGTGTACTGCCTGTCAGTGTCCACCCTCCCTCCTGCCTCCTGTCTTTTTGTCTCCCATCTGGCCAACAGTAGCAAACCCCACTGCACTGACAGCCCACTCTCTACTGTTACTCACTCTATCTAGTGGTGAAGTAGGTGCCCTGTGTTGTCTGTCACTGTTTATTAGATTGGAACAATCCTTTGGCAGAGTGTTCTAAGTATTGTATGCACGTAGCTGGGCGGCAGCAGTAAGTGTCTCTGAAGTGCAAATAGAAGTTCTAATGTGAAAATGTGGATGAAGCACAGCATGAAACTGAGGGCAGTGTACATGTTGCTGCTCCCCACAGTGCAAACACAATGCTGCTAGTGTAACGGCTGTCGTGGGAAGAAGGTGAGGACCAAGGTGCAGCGTGGTAAGTGTTCATGATTTTTAATAATAATCAAAACTGACCACTGAATAACAAAATAACAAAGAAACAACAGAAACAGTTCTGTCTGGCACAAAGACTGAAAACAACCACCCACAAAACACACTAGAAAAACAGGCTACCTAAATATGGTTCTCAATCAGGGACAACAATTGACAGCTGCCTCTGATTGAGAACCATACCAGGCCAAACACAGAAATAGAAAATCATAGAAAAACGAACATAGACAACCCACCCAACTCACACCCTGACCATACTAAAACAAAGACAAAACAAAGGAACTAAGGTCAGAACGTGACAGCTAGATAATTAACAGGTTGGATTGGGATCTCCACTATTACGCAAGACAATTTCATCATGAAGTAGCAGTAATGTGTGATTTAATTGGGGTGTCAGAGTTAATCAGTTGAAAAATTTAAGGAGAGCCGCACACTCTAGGAGCTCAGATGCAATAATTGAATAACCAACGTTTTGACAGACAAGCTGTCTTCATCAGTGTATAACTTAACTTGAGTTAAGTTTTTGTAATTTGAGTGCACCAATGTTTTTGGGAAAGTGTTCAAAATACACTGAAAACATCCAAAATACATAATCTATACAGCTAAGTAGGGAATTAGCTAGGGAAACAGACAGATCAATAACAGTACATTGCTATACTGACTAATAAAACTCACATTGCGTTGAAAAAAATTCTGAAAATCGTTTAGCAGCTGGCTTCATAGTTTGATTCAGGTCTAGTGTGGTTGAGGCAAAAATAATAGCTAAAGTTAGTGATCTAGCTAGCTAAAGTTAGCCACATTTTGCTAGCTCTAACTAATGGTACAATGGTACATCATCAAATTTAATTCTGTTGAAACGGGGAAAAACAAAGGCTACAAAACTTTTCCATTTGCACAAAAGCTGTTAGATACTGCTAGAGGCTAGCTAGACCTGAACTGGCTGTGGTAGCTGCTAGCTAGCTAACTAGCTGCTACTAGCTAGTTCATTCTTCAGTTGAGAGGGGATGAAACATTAGCTAACGTAACACGTCAGTTACACTAATAGCTCAGCACTGGGAATAAATACTTTTTTCCCTGTCAAACAGCAATAACCTTGCCAACTAGATCAGTCAACTAAAGAGTAACCATTTTCAGCTCTGCTTGCTTTTACAACTCGGAGAAAAAGTGCAACACAGACAGCAGCTGCCTCTGTTCATCTCGCCTGTGCTGGTCCTATACGCCAGACTTTCAGAAGTTTTGCCTTCACACAGCCTGTCTGCACACTCTGATTTGTCCGTGCAGGTCCAAATTCTGCTGGCTGGAACTGTAAAACAGCCTACCCACTCTGAGGCGTCTGCATGGTCCTAAAGCACACTGGTGCAGGGTTGTGTTTTACAGTGCAATGATAAAACTGGGGGGGACAAATATGCAATTTCAGAATGTAGGGGGGTCATGTCCCCTCCCGTCCCCAATGAAAGTTGCACCACTGATCCTTACACATGTGTACTTTGGGCTGGGAACAATAAAAGTCCACTCTAATAGGTGCAGTTATGTCCCACAACGCAAAGCCTCGAGTTTTGAGGGAGCGTGAAATTGGCATGCTGACTGCAGGAATGTCCACCAGAGTGGTCCAACCAGCCTCACAACCGCAAACCATGTGTAACCAATGCCAGCTCAAGACCTCCACATTTGGCTTCCTCACCTGTGGGATCATTTGAGACCATGCACCCGGACAGCTGATAAAACTATGGGTTTGCACAACCAGAGAATGTCTGCACAAACTGTCAGAAACTTGGTCAGGGAAGCTCATCTGCGTGCTCATCGTCCTCACCAGGGTCTTGACCTGGCTGCAGTTCGGCGTCATAACTGACTTCAGTGGGCAAATGCTCACCTTTGATGGCCACTGACACTCTGGATAAGTGTGCTCTTACAGATGAATCCCGATTTCCAATGTCCCGGGCGAATGGCAGACAGTGTAGCATGTATGGCGTTGTGTGGTTTGAGCAGTTTGCTGATGTCAACGTTGTGAACAGAGTGCCCATGGTGGTGATGGGGTTTTGGTATGGACAACAAACACAATTGCATTTTATCTACGGCAATTTGAGTGTACAGAGATACCGTGACGAGATCCTGTGGCCCATTGTTGTTCCGTTCATCTGCCGCCATCACCTCATGTTTCAGCATGATAATGCACAGCCCCATGTCGCAAGGATCTGTACACAATTACTGGAAGATGGAAATCTCCCAGTTCTTATATGGCCTGCATTCTCACCAGACAGGTCACCCATTGAGCAGGTTTGGGATGCTTTGGATCGACATGTATACCCACCCATATCCAGCAACTTCGCACAGCCATTGAAGAGGAGAGGGACAACATTTCACAGGCCACTGTCACAAATACCACCGAAGGTGGCTTCCCTTCCTGTTCGGGTGGCGAATGGCGGTCGTCGTCTCCGGTCTACTAGCTGCCACCTATCCCTTTTTCCTTTTCGTTTGTTTTTGTCTAATTGTTTTCACCTGTTCCCTGTTGGGGTTTTGGGATGGGTGTTATTTAAGTTTGTTTAGCCCGCTGGTGTTTGTGCAGGTTTGTTGTTATTGTTACGTTTGTGGTGTATCGTTGTCTTTTGGGTTTTCGCTGTCTGGGTTTTGTAACTAAGGTTTTGGGTTTGTTTGCACCTGTGTTTAAGGCTTCACCCCTGTTTGGGCCTGTTACTTTGTTATGGACATTAAAGCGTTTTTTCCCGTTTACTTTTGCTCTCTGCGTCTGACTCCACACCCATCGCTCACCCACCGTTACAGCCACAATCAAAAGCCTGATCAACTATGTGAAGGAGATGAGTCGCGCTCAATGAGGCAACTGGGGGTCGGTCACACCAGATACGGACTGGTTTTCTGATCCACGCCCCTACCTTTTTTTTAAGGTATCTGTGACCAACAGATGCATATCTGTATTCCCAGTCATGTGAAATCCATAAACTAGGGCCTAAGGAATTTATTTCCTTATATGAACTGTAACTCAGTAAAATCTTTGAAATTGTTGCATGTGTAACGGATGTGAAACGGCTAGCTAGTCAGCGGTGGTGCGCGCTAAATAGCGTTTCAATTGGTGACGTCACTTGCTCTGAGACCTTGAAGTAGTGGTTCCCCTTACTCTGCAAGGGCCGTGGCTTTTGTGGAGCGATGGGTGACGATGCTTCGTGGGTGACTGTTGTTGATGTGTGCAGAGGGTCCCTGGTTAGCGCCCGGGTATGGGCGAGGGAACGGTCGAAAGTTATACTGTTACACATGTTGTGTTTATATTTTTGTTTTTCTTTGTTTTAGTATAGTGATTAAATCCAAAGTCCAATATAATTACTAAATCCTGCGGCTATTGCAGAGGAAATGAGTGATGAAGTTTCTCTGTAAATAACTATTCTTCCCTTCCCACTGGGCACACACTGGTTGAATCAACATTGTTTCCACGTCATTTTAATGAAATTACATTGAACCCACGTGGAATAGATGTTGAATTGATGTCTGTGCCCAGTATGTTCCATCAAAGGACTCCCCTTAGAGTTGCATCAACCAGTGCTTCTCTCTAACCAGTGTCTATGGGGGGGGAAGGTGCTGGTCATCCCATTGGATGGAAGCCACTGGGTGAACATGAAGGTCCTCATCAAATACCTGCACTCAAGAGGCCAAAGCATCACAGTGATTTGTCCATCCACCAACTGGTACATTGAGAAAAAGTCCCCTCACTACTCAAGCATCACCATCCCTATCTCTGGTGGTGGACTTGACAAGGAGTTCTTTAGTTGGTTTGTGCCCAGACTACTGCAGATCCAAAGAGATGGTCAAGACTTGTTGGCTCTTAAGGGTCTGCATCTTAAAGGGATGGGTTTAAAGGGCACTTTACACAGGGATGGGTTGGAGATGGTGACTCAGATATTTGAAGATACCGAGCTGTTGCTGTCATTCCTTCACGCTAACTATGATCTGTTTCTGATGGATCCTGCAAATGGTGGGTCTGTGTTTCTGGCTCAACACCTTGGTGTTCCTTTTGTCTTTAACGTCAGGTGGACAGTCCAGGGCAAGAGTCACTTTGCGATTGCCCCCTCACCTCTCTCATATGTCCCAATGATAGGAGCAAAGTTGACAGACAAAATGACTGGGCACAAACTGGTTGAACCAACATTGTTTCGTACATTGTCAATGTATTGTGACATGGAATCTACTTGAAAAATACATTGGATTTGCAAAAAGTCATCAACTTAAACTGTTGTTTTGAGGTTAAAATTTCAACAACAAGACCAACCTTGTATAAAATACGTTGAATTTGTACCTTTGAAACAATGTGAGATTTGCAACGTTAAATCCACTATCAGAAGAAACAAACAAACTGGGCAACTCCTCCTACTGGAGCATTGGCACATATACAGTTCTCCACATAGTTCAATAGTGGGGTCTGAAATGATTGACACCCTTAATAAAAATGAGCAATAATGACTGTATAAAATAAATAATTAAAATACTGAGCTAAATTGTATTCTCCAAAAAATTGGAAATGATAAATTTTATACTAATACAATTGCTCAGAGAAAGAGATTTTAGTAATTTTTTAAAATCTCAAAAGGTAGGGGTCAAAACTATTGACACCCCTAAATAAAGTAGTCAAAAGTTTGTTATATTCCTCAAAATAATAGGAATATGGGAACAATTACTAATGTGCCTTTCGTGTAAGCCCCTGTTTTTCCAGATGACTGTGTGATCTCGGTGGCCGATGTGAGCCAAATGTTGAAACAGGTTAACAACCACAAGGTCACTGAGCCAGACGGAATACCAGTGCGTGCTCTCAAAGCATGCACAGACCACCTGGCAAGTGTCTTCCGGGACATTTTCAATCTATCCTTGTCCCAGTCTGTAATCCTGTAACCATGTGCTCTGAGAGTCGGGAAGCACGTTCAGGGAGTGAGTGTTTTAATAAAATAAACAAAATACAAAACAAGAAACACTAACGGCACAGAGACAATAAACAGAAACAATAATGCCCAAAGGGAGTGACATATATAGGGAAGGTAATCAGGGAAGTGATGGAGTCCAGCTGAGTCTGATGACGCGGAGGTGCGTGTGACGATGGTGACAGGTGTGCGCCATAACGAGCAGTCTGGTGACTTAGAGGCCAGAGTGGGGGCTCACATGACAAATCCTTACATATTTCAAGCTGACTACCATTGTCCCTGCTCCCAAGAGCTCCAAGGTAACTGCCTAAATGACTATCGCCCTGCAGCACTCAGATCTGTACTTATAAAGTGCTTTGAAAGGATGGTCATGACACACATCAACACCATCATCCCAGACACACTAGACCCACTCCAATTCGCATACCACCCCTACAGATCCACAGATGATGCAAACTCAACTGCACTTCACATGGCCCTCTCCCACCTGGACAAGAGGGGAAATAACTATATGAGAATGCTGTTCATAGACTACAGCTCAGCGTTCAACACCATAGTCCCTTCCAAGCTCATCACCAAGCTAAGGACCCTGGGACTGAACACCTCCCTTTGCAACTGGATCCTGGATTTCCTAATGGGCCACCCCCAGGTGGTGAGTGTAGGCAACAACACCTCTGCCATGCTGACCCTCAACACAGGGACCCCTCAGGGGTGTGTGCTTAGTCCCCTCCTGTACTCCTTGTTCACCCATGACTACGTGGCCACGCATGACTCCAACACCAACACACGACGGTGGTAGGCCTGATCACTAAAAGTGATGAGTCAGCCTACAGGGAAGAGGTCAGAGACATAGCAGTGTGTTGCCATGACAACAACCTCTCCCTCAACATCAGTAAGACCAAGGAGCTGATCGTGGACTATAGGAGAATATCAACAGGGCTTTTGCATCTCTAATGACCTAACGTGGTGCACACACACCGCACAGTCGTGATGCGGGCACGACAGTGCCTCTTCCCCCTCTACATTATGTGGGATAGCCTGTGTTGGGCTGGTGTAGGCTAGCCCGTGTCGAGCTAGTGTTGGCTTGCTGTGGGCTAGCCTGTGCTGGGCCAATACGTGTTTGCGTGGTGTGGGCTTTGTGTGGGCCAGGCCCTGCAAACCCTGCCCACCAAATAACCACATGGGGTGATGTTTACTGGGAAGCTGCTTCATCATGATCACCATTATAAAAAAGAAAGTGATTGTTTTAAATGGAAACAAAGAAATTGCTTCATCCTTATTATTCAATTATGAAAAATGCTGAAAGAGCAATGTGGTGTATGTCTGTGTTTGTCTGGAACTCCCTCTCTGACTGTATTATCTTTAAAGGGGCACCATGAGCTAGACAGATCAACAACAACACAGACATGTATATTATTTGTGTGGCAGTGGCAGTTGTACTCAATGTGAATTATGTATGACATTTCTGCCATGCTGCTAAATCGAACAATACAATCACCCAGTTTTGACCCACTATGCTGTTTACTTTCTGCATCTACATCAAATCGCTGAGTCCACCTTTAAATAAAGCAAGGAGTAAACTCTAGTCTGCCAGCCTTCAAGAGGATACGTCTGTCTTCTTCCATTTTACTCTGAACTCTTCCCTTTCCATAACGTCCTGCCGATGATGGCAATTTGTATTCACCCAGCAATCCTCAAGGCCTTGTCCTTGAGACATGCTCTGTGTTTAATACTGTATGGTGTTTTCACCAACAATATTGGAAAAAGCGTTGAGTAATGCAATCCTTTCCTCTGGGTTCATAATGGTAGCCTAGTGTGGGCTTGATTCAGGACCTATTCAGTAAACATTGTGTAATGGCATTTCGAGGATGAAATCTCTGATGTCCTACCGATGCACTTAGAGAGTGTTGTGGCTGGTGGAGAGCCCTGACCATGTTGACTGAAATTCACTGGCACTGAACAACAGGCTGGCACAGCAGCCACTTAGGCCTGTAGCTCTAATGGGAAAGTGTAGCAGATGACCGCTAATCGACGCTAGCTTAGTGTCTCACAGTGAGGTTACCTTCCCCAAGACCTAAAGTACTGCAAAACAAAGAGTAGGGTCCCATAGGCTGGTCTTTGTGTAGCCTGGACTGCCTTTGCATGTTCTCCCTGTAGGACGGCTTATAGAGGACAGTCTTCAACATCTCCAGGGAGACATCTCTGTCTACGGTGGAGATGTCCACTATCTTAGCCACTCCCTTAGCCACTCCCTTAGCCCTCCTCCTGTTGAGGTTATCAGGCCGATCGAAGATAAACGGGAGGCCAACTATGGGGACACCTTGGTAGATGGCCTCCTGGACTCCGTTGGTGCCGCCGTGGCCAATGAAGGCCCGGGTCTTGGGTTGTCCCAGGAAGTCATTGTGGGGGAGCCAGTCCACCAGTAAGGTGCTGATGCCCAGGGAGGCGGGTGTCTTCCCAGTGTGCCTCCAGATGACCTTCTGAGGCAGTTGGGCAAAGGCAGCGGCGATTCCCTCAGCGTTGTCCTCAGGTAGCTGTCCTACCAAGGTCTCCAGGGACATGAGGATGACCCCATGGTCCCCGGAGCTCTGGACAAAGTCCTCCACGGCCTGGGGAAGCGGCTTGGAGGGCTTGCACTGGAAGCCACCCATTTAGGCCATATTTGGAATGGTGGGACACGGAAACTCCAAGATAAACTAATTCTTCATGAGCCAAATGACTGCTGCCTGGAAAAAGCCAGGTAGTGAATCTCAGGGCCGAAGTGACGTTGGACAAATGAAATGCAGCTAATGGTTTAGAACGTATGCGCTTCCGAATGTACTTCGGCCCCTCTATCCCTGAGGGAAAAATTAAGGGTTTTAAAACACTACGATTAGACACAAGTTTTAGAAACTAGACACACTTAAAACTTCAATATGTCCATCAATTACTTGAAAAGGGTACTCTAAAATAATTTGAAAAACTGAGCTATGAGTTTAATATACCAAGGTTAGACTTCTTCAGTTATCTACAAATTCGAAGCTTTCTATCCAAACTGGATAAGGTTACAAGGCACCCCCTCGGCCATTGAACAATAATTAGCCAGAGTTCAGGAGAATGAATACACCGGCTTTATCAGCCAAGAACATTTACATTTTAGTCATTTAGATACAAATTCATAATTTAAATGTTGGATTCACGTATCCATCTCAACCAAAAGTGAAGTGTTCTGTTGTGTAATTTAAAATGTTTTTGTAAATTGCACACTGCCAATGATGAAGTCTGTAAAAAGACTCAAATGCTTCCCACAGTTGTGTCAAGTTGGCTGAATGTTCTTCGGGTGATGGACCATTCTTGATAGACACGAGAAACTGTTGAGCATGAAAAAAACGGCAGCGTTGTAGTTCTTGACACAAATCGGTGAGCCCTCTTCACCCTCTGAATGGCACACATACACAATCCATGTCTCAATTGTCTCGAGACTTAAAAATCGTTCTTTAACCTATCTCCTCCCCTTCATCTACACTGGTTGAAGTGGATTTAACAAGTGACATTGTCACGCCCTGACCATAGAGAGCTTTTATTCTCTATGTTGGTTAGGTCGGGGTGTAACTAGGGTGGGTCATCTACTGTAGGTCATTATATTTCTATGTTGGCCTGGTATGGTTCCCAATTAGAGGCAGCTGTTTATCGTTGTCTCTGATTGGGGATCATATTTAGGCAGCCATTTCCCCTTTGTGTTTTGTGGGATCTTGTCTATGGATAGATAGATTTATTGTTTTGGTTTTGCTATGAGTTTCACTTAGAAATAAAAAGATGTGGAACCCATATCACACTGCACTTTGGTCCACTTATTATGACGATCGTGACAGACATCAATAAGGGATCATAGGGTTCACCTGGTGTTCATAATGTTTTGTATAGTCAGTGTAAGTACAGTGCCTTCAGAAAGTATTCATACTCCTTCACCAAATTTTGTTGTGTTACAGCCTGAATTCAAAATGGATTAAATATATTTTTTTCAACGTGAAAACATGTTTTTGGACATGTTAGCAAATATATTGAAAATGAAACACAGAAATATCTAATTTCCATAATTATTCACACCTTGAGTCAATACATTTTAGAATCACATTTAGCAGTGATTACAGCTGTGGGTCTCTCTGGGTAAGTACAGTGCCTTGCGAAAGTATTCGTCCCCCTTGAACTTTGCGACCTTTTGCCACATTTCAGGCTTCAAACATAAAGATATAAAACTGTATTTTTTTGTGAAGAATCAACAACAAGTGGGACACAATCATGAAGTGGAACGACATTTATTGGATATTTCAAACTTTTTTAACAAATCAAAAACTGAAAAATTGGGCGTGCAAAATTTGGTGAACGTTGGTTGGGTTGCAGTTAGACACACACACACACACACACACACACACACACACACACACACACACGTGTGAGAACTCCAAAAAGGCAGATGGAGAAAAGAAGAGCAGAGAGTGTCTGAATGTTAAGTTCTACAGATGAAGACTTTATTTCCAAAACGCGATATCCACCAATTTTTAACATTTCTGTTTTTTGATCAGAAATGGGTACATTAGGGTACATTTGTGTGCGTGTAAAATATTAGTGTCCTCAGATTTTTAATTAATAGATTTTTGATGTGTATGAAAATGAGTTTTTTTGCAAAACACAGAACATCCATTGTTTAGCTGGAATGGAATGTTTGTATCCTGTATATTTGATGAATGCACTTATTGTAAGTCGCTCTGGAGAAGAGCATCTGCTAAATGAATAAAATGTCAAATGTAAATGTTTTACATACAGATCTCATTTTACTGTATATAAATAAAAAAAGATATTGATGACACAAATGTATAATTTATTACAGTTCTTTATAAAAAAAAATGTTATTTGTTACATTTTCTTGTTACATTTTTGTCTAAAACCTAGCAGTACTACTTATTTCTCTGAGAGTAAGGTGTATATATAGCATTTTGCAAAAATGCCGTCTCTCTGAAATGAAACCATCATCATTGAATTTGAGTTTTTCCATGATGCAGAAATGCAGTAAATGAGCTTCAACTTTAAAACAATCCTCCTCCAGTCACTTTGCCATGCCCTATGTTTAGCTGAATGACGCCCCTATGCTCATTATCTAAAAATAATGATTTATCTCCCTTTGGAGGTTCTGCCATGGTGTTGAATGCCCTGGTGGGAAGGCTTTCCTCAGGAGAAGCCTGAGGGGAGTTTCACCCACCTGGACAATCGCTGGGTTCCGATGATTCAACTGTTTAACAAGCTCTCCAGCAAACCGTCCTCCGCCCCTCCACCCTTCCACCCAAGCCAACAGGCCTGCAGTCTATCTCGCAGTCCTCCTCCTCCAGCTTTTAGTCATAGCTGCCGCTTTTCATAGCTGCCGCTTTTGACTGTGAAATAAATAATTCTCTCTACTATTATTCTGACATTTCATATTCTTAAAATAAAGTGGGGATAATAACTGACCTAAGACAGGGAATTTGTACTAAGATTAAATGTCAGGAATTGTGAAACTGAGTTTTAATGTATTTGGCTAAGGTGTGTGTAAACTTCTGACTTGAACTGTATATACTTTTTCTATGGTATCTCATTCACTTAATATTGTTTACATATCTTGCATTACTCATCTCATATGTATATACTGTTTTCTATACTATTCTATTGTATCTTAGTCCGTTCCGCTCTGACATCGCTCGTCCATATGTATATATTCTTAATTCATTCCTACTTAGATTTGTGTGTATATGTTGTGTAATTTATTAGATATTACTGCACTGTCGGAGCTAGAAGCACAAGCATTTCGCAACACCCGCAATAACATCTGCTAATCACGTGTACAGTTGATGCCGGACATTTACATACACCTTAGCCAAGTACATTTAAACCCAGTTTTCACAATTCCTGACATTTAATCTGAGTGAAAACTCCCTGTTTTAGGTCAGTTAGGATCACCACTACATTTTAAGAATGTGAAATTATTATTTATTTAAATTATTATTTCAGCTTCCATTTCTTTCATCACATTCCCAGTGTGTCAGAAGTTTACATACACTCAATTAGTAATTGGAAGCATTGCCTTTAAATTGTTGAACTAAGGTGAGAGAGCAGAAGCCAAGAGAAGGGTGATGTCGTCTTTGGTGGACATCTGTGAGGAGAAAATGGTGACTACATGTGAGGTAACAGGTTTGTGAGGTCACCCCTCATCACCTTTTCTCATCCAAGTCACTGAACTCAAACTTAGTGAAGAGGATAAGAAGTTGTTGAAGGGAATAGCAACCTTCGTGCTAGATCATCCATCTGTCACCTCAGTGCAATGGAATTAATGGAATTGTGTCACTGGCCTTCTTATGGTTCTGGAATATGGCAAACGCTTGCTCTTACAAAGGGTGTGGACTGTTCCTGATTTCCTGCAAGGATTAACTAAATGATTACTCTGAACTACTTCACTTCCTGTGAAAAGTTGTAGTTGTTGCAATGCCAGGTGACCCAAGCTGTGTCTAAGAGATACAATTTAATAACTAACACTAAGAAGCATGAAATGACTAAAATGGGACTATGACAAAAAGGTAATTTAGTCCAAGACTAAGTTTAAAATTAAATCTAAAATAGTTGATAAAATGACCAATAACGTGTACGAAGTTGTAGCTAACGTGGCAGAGTATTGGCCCAGTGCCCAAAGTACAAGTGTACACTCTGAGGCTTCCTCTTCCCACAGACTCTCCAAGTACTGCTTCTCTTCTCTCTCTGAGGTCAGGTCACATATTCACTATATGAAACAGGATGAGCTTGTGTTCAGTTGTATAACTGCTGTTCGATTAGTATTTTTTCACGTTATCTAGCATCTAGTCATATCCCATTGGCCACAAACTGGTTGAATCAACATTGTTTCAATGTAATTTGTCATTGTATTGTGATGTGGAATCTACGTGTAAAATACATTGGATTTGCAATAAGTCATAAAGAAATACTGTTTTGAGGTTGAAATTTCAACCACAGAAATATGTCATTATGTCAACCAATTTTCAACACAAACCTTTATCACCACTATCAGAAACCACTATCAGAAAAAGCAAGAGGCCGGCAGGACCTCCTACTGGACAGTTGATCTATCTATCCCTTTCGTCTCCCATTCAGGTCTTTAACCAAGTCCAGCCTTGCTTAGCTTTCATATTTGTCACTGTCTATAACCAATGTGCTATCGTGAGAATGATTGTTGGAGAGTTTCCACTTCCCACTGTTGCTATTTTTAAATGTAATTCCAAAGGGATGGTTTAACAACGCAAATGAAACCATACTTTATCAATGTAATCATATTTCATCAATGATGCTATTTACGTCTATATTGTTACGGTGCGTGAATGAGGACCCAAAAGCGAATCAACTTAAACAGAGCTTCTTTAATTACCAAACATAGGTAGGCTCAGATGGACCGGCAGATTCCGACAGGACAGGACAAGGTTACAGCAAACATGACGACAGTCTGGTTCAGGCATGAATGACACAAACAAACAAGAATCCGACAAGGACA
The DNA here is from genome assembly GCF_057628025.1 of Oncorhynchus mykiss. Lineage (NCBI taxonomy): Eukaryota > Metazoa > Chordata > Actinopteri > Salmoniformes > Salmonidae > Oncorhynchus > Oncorhynchus mykiss. The sequence continues at coordinate 32,835,929 of NC_143027.1, read as the reverse complement.
GGAGCAGAAACAGAGAGAGATATAGGGACCTAATCAGAGGGAAAAAGGGAACAGGTGGGGAACGGGGTGAATGGGTAGTTAGAGGAGACAAGGGACAGCTGGGGGAAAGCGGGGGAGAAAAGGTAACCTAACACGACCAGCAGAGGGAGACAGGGTGAAGGGAAAGGACAGAGACAAGACAACATGACAGTACATGACAGTACCCCCCCACTCACCGAGCGCCTCCTGGCGCACTCGAGGAGGAAACCTGGCGGCAACGGAGGAAATCATCAATCAGCGCACGGTCCAGCACGTCCCGAGAGGGAACCCAACTCCTCTCCTCAGGACCGTACCCCTCCCAGTCAACTAGGTACTGATGACCACGGCCCCGAGGACGCATGTCCAAGATTTTACGGACCCTGTAGATAGGTGCGCCCTCGACAAGGATGGGGGGGGGGGGGGGAAGACGAGCGGGGGCGCGAAGAACGGGCTTAACACAGGAGACATGGAAGACCGGGTGGACGCGACGAAGATATCGCGGAAGAAGAAGTCGCACTGCGACAGGATTAATGACCTGAGAGATACGGAATGGACCAATGAACCGCGGGGTCAACTTGCGAGAAGCCGTCTTAAGGGGAAGGTTCTGAGTGGAGAGCCAAACTCTCTGACCGCGACAATATCTAGGGCTCTTAGTTCTACGCTTATTAGCAGCTCTCACAGTCTGCGCCCTATAACGGCAAAGTGCAGACCTGACCCTCTTCCAGGTGCGCTCGCAACGTTGGACAAAAGCCTGAGCGGAGGGGACGCTGGACTCGGCGAACTGAGATGAGAACAACGGAGGCTGGTACCCGAGGCTACTCTGAAAAGGAGATAGCCCGGTCGCAGACGAAGGAAGCGAGTTGTGGGCGTATTCTGCCCAGGGGAGCTGTTCTGACCAAGACGCAGGGTTGCGAAAAGAAAGACTGCGTAAGATGCGACCAATAGTCTGATTGGCCCGTTCTGCTTGACCGTTAGACTGGGGGTGAAAGCCGGAAGAGAGACTGACGGAAGCCCCAATCAAACGGCAAAACTCCCTCCAAAATTGAGACGTGAATTGCGGACCTCTGTCCGAAACGACGTCTGACGGAAGGCCATGAATTCTGAAAACATTCTCGATGATGATTTGTGCCGTCTCTTTAGCAGAAGGAAGCTTAGCAAGGGGAATGAAATGAGCCGCCTTAGAGAACCTATCGACAACCGTAAGAATAACAGTCTTCCCCGCTGACGAAGGCAGTCCGGTGACAAAATCTAAGGCGATGTGAGACCACGGTCGAGAGGGAATAGGAAGCGGCCTGAGACGGCCGGCAGGAGGAGAGTTACCGGACTTAGTCTGCGCGCAGACCGAACAAGCAGCCACGAAACGACGCGTGTCATGCTCCCGGGTGGGCCACCAGAAACGCTGGCGAATGGAAGCAAGCGTACCCCGAACGCCAGGGTGGCCGGCTAACTTGGCAGAGTGAGCCCACTGAAGAACGGCCAGACGAGTAGGAACGGGAACGAAAAGAAGGTTCCTAGGACAAGCGCGCGGCGACGGAGTTTGAGTGAGTGCTTGCTTTACCTGCCTCTCAATTCCCCAGACAGTCAACCCGACAACACGCCCCTCAGGGAGAATCCCCTCGGGGTCAGTGGAGGCTACTGAAGAACTGAAGAGACGAGACAAAGCATCAGGCTTGGTGTTCTTAGAGCCCGGACGATAAGAAATCACGAACTCGAAACAAGCGAAAAACAGCGCCCAACGCGCCTGACGCGCATTAAGTCGTTTGGCAGAACGGATGTACTCAAGGTTCCTATGGTCAGTCCAAACGACAAAAGGAACGGTCGCCCCCTCCAACCACTGTCGCCATTCGCCTAGGGCTAACCGGATGGCGAGCAGTTCGCGGTTACCCACATCATAGTTACGTTCCGACGGCGACAGGCGATGAGAAAAATACGCGCATGGGTGGACCTTGTCGTCAGAGAGGGAGCGCTGAGAAAGGATGGCTCCCACTCCCACCTCTGACGCGTCAACCTCGACAACGAACTGTCTAGAGACGTCAGGTGTAACAAGGATAGGAGCGGATGTAAAACGATTCTTGAGGAGATCAAAAGCTCCCTGGGCGGAAACGGACCACTTAAAGCACGTCTTGACAGAAGTAAGGGCTGTGAGAGGAGCTGCCACCTGACCGAAATTACGGATGAAACGACGATAGAAGTTCGCGAAGCCGAGAAAGCGCTGCAGCTCGACGCGTGACTTAGGGACGGGCCAATCAATGACAGCTTGGACCTTAGCGGGATCCATCTTAATGCCTTCAGCGGAAATAACAGAACCGAGAAATGTGACGGAGGAGGCATGAAAAGTGCACTTCTCAGCCTTCACAAAAAGACAATTCTCTAAAAGGCGCTGGAGGACACGTCGAACGTGCTGAACATGAATCTGGAGTGACGGTGAAAAAATCAGGATATCGTCAAGGTAAACGAAAACAAAGATGTTCAGCATGTCTCTCAGGACATCATTGACTAATGCCTGAAAGACAGCTGGAGCGTTAGCGAGGCCGAAAGGAAGAACCCGGTATTCAAAGTGCCCTAACGGAGTGTTAAACGCCGTCTTCCACTCGTCCCCCTCCCTGATGCGCACGAGATGGTAAGCGTTACGAAGGTCCAACTTAGTGAAAAACCTGGCTCCCTGCAGGATCTCGAAGGCTGAAGACATAAGAGGAAGCGGATAACGATTCTTCACTGTTATGTCATTCAGCCCTCGATAATCTATGCAGGGGCGCAGAGACCCGTCCTTCTTCTTGACAAAAAAAAACCCCGCTCCGGCGGGAGAGGAGGAGGGGACTATGGTACCGGCGTCAAGAGCTACAGACAAATAATCTTCGAGAGCCTTACGTTCGGGAGCCGACAGAGAGTATAGTCTACCCCGGGGGGGGGTGGTTCCCGGAAGGAGATCAATACTACAATCATACGACCGGTGTGGAGGAAGAGAGGTGGCCCTGGACCGACTGAACACCGTGCGCAGATCGTGATATTCCTCCGGCACCCCTGTCAAATCACCAGGCTCCTCCTGTGAAGAAGAGACAGAGGAAACAGGAGGGATAGCAGACATTAAACATTTCACATGACAAGAGACGTTCCAGGAGAGGATAGAATTACTAGACCAATTAATGGAAGGATTATGACAAACTAGCCAGGGATGGCCCAAAACAACAGGTGTAAAAGGTGAACGAAAAATTAAAAAAGAAATGGTTTCACTATGATTACCAGAAACAGTGAGGGTTAAAGGTAGCGTCTCACGCTGAATCCTGGGGAGAGGACTACCATCCAGGGCGAACAAGGCCGTGGGCTCCTTTAACTGTCTGAGAGGAATGTCATGTTCCCGAGCCCAGGTCTCGTCCATAAAACAGCCCTCCGCCCCAGAGTCTATTAAGGCACTGCAGGAAGCTGACGAACCGGTCCAGCGTAGATGGACCGACAAGGTAGTGCAGGATCTTGAAGGAGAGACAGGAGTAGTAGCGCTCACCAGTAGCCCTCCGCTTACTGACGAGCTCTGGCCTTTTACTGGACATGAAGTGACAAAATGACCAGCGGAACCGCAATAGAGACAGAGGCGGTTGGTGATTCTCCGTTCCCTCTCCTCAGTCGAGATGCGGATACCTCCCAGCTGCATGGACTCAGCACCCGAGCCGGCAGAGGAAGATGGTAGTGATGCGGAGAGGGAGGCGACGGAGAGCGCGAGCTCCTTTCCACGAGCTCGGTGACGAAGATCAACCCGTCGCTCAATGCGAATAGCGAGTTCAATCAAGGAATCCACGCTGGAAGGAACCTCCCGGGAGAGAATCTCATCCTTTACCTCTGCGCGGAAACCCTCCAGAAGACGAGCGAGCAAGGCCGGCTCGTTCCAGCCACTGGAGACAGCAAGAGTGCGAAACTCAATAGAGTAGTCTGTTATGGATCGATTGCCTTGACATAGGGAAGACAGGGCCCTGGAAGCCTCCTCCCCAAAAACAGATCGATCAAAAACCCGTATCATCTCCTCCTTAAAGTCTTGATACTGGTTAGTACACTCAGCCCTTGCCTCCCAGATTGCCGTGCCCCACTCACGAGCCCGTCCAATAAGGAGAGATATGACGTAGGCGACACGAGCAGTGCTCCTGGAGTAAGTGTTGGGCTGGAGAGAAAACACAATATCACACTGGGTGAGGAACGAGCGGCATTCAGTGGGCTCCCCAGAGTAACACGGCGGGTTATTGATTCTGGGCTCCGGAGATTCGAAAGCCCTGGAAGTGGCCGGTGGATCGAGGCGGAGATGGTGAACCTGTTCTGTGAGGTTGGAGACTTGGGTGGCCAGGGTCTCAACGGCATGTCGAGCAGCAGACAATTCCTGCTTGTGTCTGCCTAGCATCGCTCCCTGGATCTCGACGGCTGAGTGGAGAGGATCCGAAGTCGCTGGGTCCATTCTTGGTCGGATTCTTCTGTTACGGTGCGTGAATGAGGACCCAAAAGCGAATCAACTTAAACAGAGCTTCTTTAATTACCAAACATAGGTAGGCTCAGATGGACCGGCAGATTCCGACAGGACAGGACAAGGTTACAGCAAACATGACGACAGTCTGGTTCAGGCATGAATGACACAAACAAACAAGAATCCGACAAGGACAGGAGCAGAAACAGAGAGAGATATAGGGACCTAATCAGAGGGAAAAAAGGGAACAGGTGGGGAACGGGGTGAATGGGTAGTTAGAGGAGACAAGGGACAGCTGGGGGAAAGCGGGGGAGAAAAGGTAACCTAACACGACCAGCAGAGGGAGACAGGGTGAAGGGAAAGGACAGAGACAAGACAACATGACAGTACATGACATATATAGCATTTTAGGAGAAGTCATCAACAAATATTCTTTCAATTTGACCCAGGATTCATCATAAAATAGACAATAAATATAGGCCTAGGGTTTTAAGCTTTGGTTGATTTCACATTTACAGTAATTCCAGTTCATCAACAAGTTAATAATTGATATGTTGGATTCAGGTTTCCATCTCAACCAAAAATGAAGGATGGGACGAAGCCAGTGGCACGAATGGAACTATCCAAGCAGGACATCTCCTTTAATGTTGATATTTGGTTGTGTAGACAACCAAACACAATTCACTATTACTTTTGTAACACAGGAAATAACCTAAAGCGAAGGCTATCTTATAAACTAAAGTAACAGTATTTATTCAATGTTAAAATGAGTAAAACACCCAGGGCCACATTTTGGTGTTACTTGTAACTGTAAACGTCTTCTTATGTAATAGAAAGCGTGCATGTTCAAAATAGCCTGCAAAGCTCGCAGGTCTGTGGAGACCTTCACAATTGCTCTAATAACCTGCAATTCAGGTCATTTCGTTCGGCTATTTGAGGAAGCACAGTGGCAACACGTTCAAGTTGTTGCATGAACAAAACAATATCTCTACTTTTAGATGGTTGAAAGCATAGTTATAACACATTGAGAATTCAACAGACTTTTGGCTGTCTTTTCTGTAAGTGTGTGAATGTATGGGTGTAGAATGTAATCTAATTGATCGTCTCCAAACCAAATACGGCCCAATTCTCCGTGTTGAAATGATGTGGTGTGCCCAGTGGGATGTATATCAAATATATTTTTTAAACAAGACTCCAAGAATGGGAGAAGCATGAAGAGCAAAAGCCTGTGACTTTATTATAGAACATCTCATCCAAGATACTCTCAATTAAATCACATGACAATGATTAGCAATCAGTCCTTCTCAATCTGCACTGTTATACACATTGTACATATGCTACATTATACACATGCTGCATTATCAGTAATATACTGTATACACTACTTAGATTGCCATGATGTTTGTAAACCAAAGAGCACCTTTGGCAAGTGTCACGTTAACATGGAACATTTTTGGGTTATATTGTGACTTTGTACATGTGTTCTTCAACGAAAACGAACACAGCTCCCCTGCTGTTGACAAGCGCAAGTTGAAGGCAGCCGTCATTCTCTGTGTCAATATTTGACCGCCTGTCAGAGTTAGCCTGGGGACAATAGGTGAGGTCATTTTACCAGGCCAACTTGCTTTTCTTCCAGGGATGTTTTGAAGAAGAAAGGGTAAGAGGGAGGGGAGAGGGACCGCTCTAGCCTTGTTTTCCATTCACTCTAGACAGCTGGGAAAGCAAACAATGATGTGAAGCAAGCAGTGGCCTTCCCCTGTAAACAACCTAAACAGGACCCCTCCCTGAGGATAGGAACCCCCCCCCCCCCCTACCTGGTTACACTTCTGTACACAACACTGGGCCTACTCACAGTCACACCACACCACACTGCACCACTGAGCAACAGCTGCTCCGACCAAAACAACACTGGGCAGTGACATCATTCATAGGTCTGTTTTAGGAAAAATAAACAAACAAAATAAACTTGGACCTAATACTGCAGGGGTGGGAAACTCATGTCCTGGAAGGGCTGTAGTGGGTGCAGGCTTTTCTTCTAGCCCAGCAATGACACATTATTCAGCTAATAGTAGTCTTGATTAAATACTTTGGTTGGTTGGTTAGTAACCTTCCACTTGGGAACTCAACCCACTGGGCACACACCGGTTGAATCAACTTTATTTCCATGTCATTTCAATGTAATTACGTTGAACCAGCGTGGAATAAACATTGAGTTCACATCTGTGCCTAGTGGGAAAGAAGTGTGAAACGAGAGAGAGAGAGTTTGGCAGATCATTAACGACACTTTTGTATTCAGGTAGAGGTGACAGACAGTATTGTCTGTTTGCATTGAGTCATCTGGAACAGATGAATTGTAAGTTGCCAATTAACTGTTCTAGTAGAGAAAGAGGAGCACTTTATTCTTGGCACCCAGCATTGAAATGTGGCTATTTTCACTTTGTCACAATGTGTCAGTGCCTGGTTTCCCGCTGCCTATTACGCTGAGTCATACAGCCTATCACTGTTAGTCCTGGTGAGATTTAGTTGGAACATTTGTTTTAAAAAAAAACTGGTGGCCATTAATTTGTACATCCAAAAGGGGTGTGTCATACAACCTACACAAACACCCACCTCTCTTCTCCAATCCTCTAGTCTACCTGACTGAAAAGGGTGTTTGTGTGTACTTATGGCCAACAGTAGAGTTGTTTGAAGCCTTGTCACTGTTCACACTGACACACGCACGCACGCACACGCACGCACGCACGCACACACACACACACACACACACACACACACACACACACACACACACACACACACACACACACACACACACACACACACACACACACACACACACACACACACACACACACACACACACACACACACACACACACACACACACACACACACACACACACACACTGGACAGGGTTACCTATGTCCTTCTATGTCTCCCTGCTGGAAACACAGTGTAGCCTACTGCTGGTGAGCTAACCTCGGACTTGTTTTCAATTGTAATTGTTGATGGGATGAAAGTTCATCCATGCAAAAAGTCCCTGGTCTTGAGAATGACTATTGAGGAACTGTACTGCAGTCATACATAAATAACTCAGTTCTCCACAATCTTGAGAGAGAGAGAGAATTAAGAGTTTCAAGTTACATTACGCAGAGCTTGAGGAGTCTTTCCATGCCCTCCTCAGAGGAGAGCCAGACACAGGAGAGGAGATTCTGGGAGTCTTATCTGTAATTACATGCCACTCCACCTGGAGTAGAGGAGAGAAGAATCAGCCAGGGCATGGGGATGGGGTTGTGAATATGAATGTGTATTTGTACTGTGTGTGTGTGTGTGTCAGCTCCAGCGCTGTCATCATCGTCACACACATGTACACACACATCATACTGTACATCACACACATCACTCATTCACCTCCTCATGAGACTGACAGCTGACAATTGGTAGATTGACATGGTTGTAGTACTGTAGATTGAGCCAAAGATTCACTGTTTTCAATTCAACCCCTCTACAGTATCTTATTTCACTAGATTCTAAAAAGCAGCTTTAGACTGAGCGGCAGACAGGCAGCTGCCTGGGGGGGAAAGCAGGGGAGTCACTGGGTCACCAAAGCACGGTCTGTTAGAGTTTTCAGACAGTTTTCAGAACACATTGCTCTAGGCATAAACATAAACCCATGCCTCATCTACTGAGGTTCCAGAGGCCTGAGTTTGTTTCATGTCTGTGCAGTAAAATGTGATAGGACTTAGGACACCACTTCTTTTACTGAAACTTCAGTAAAATGCCACTGCTCTCGCTCTGAAAGAGAGAGAAATAGAGAGAGATATGTGGGAGACGTGTTAAAGTATCACTGCTCCAAAAAACGTCTGTCAACGTTACCATGGACACCACAGAGGAACCAGAACAAGTGGTGTACAATCAATTAAAACTAATGTGTGGAGACGCGGCTTACGTAGCTAGTGGAAGTTGTTATGGCAACAAGTTTGGTACTATTCTTCTATGGCTAGAGAAAATATTTTGGGGGAGAAATAGATGCTAATATGATTCAAACTTCAGTAACTTTAATGATATGGCTGTAAATTGGGAGAGGCAGCTGTGACAAGCGAACGAGGCAGTCTGAATACCAAAGACCTTGGGATGATGAAACGTCTGTTAGCTATTGTGTCCCTGTTCACTTAAAATGTTTTATTTGTGATGCGCTCCATTTGCTTTATGGTTTTGTAAATAGACTGATATTAACCCATTACTTGCTTTATTTGTCTCTCATATTGACAGCCTTATTATTATTCTGGAAACCTCTATCCTGCTGACTGTGGCTAGGTTGTGTTGTGTGGCTCCCTGGTGTCTTTTCAGCACAGTTTCCAACATGGAAACTCCTACGAAAGAACACAGGTCCAGAAAAATATAGTTTTCTCTCATCATTGGAAAATTCACCTGCTCAGTCAGCGTGTTAAAGTGTATATATGTATTTGACCACCACACGGAATGTATCTTAACCCTCAATCTGATATATAGTAACTCCATCAAGGTTGGATAAAGAGCTAAACTTATCGCATTCTAGAACAACAGAGAATGCTAACATGATGTAGAGCTTGGACATTGATGTTCATAGTGAAACAACAACCTGGATGTACTAGAGGTACTGTAGACAGTCTTCAAAACAGGTCGACTAAACCTCCTCAAGCTTCAAAATAGCCTTTTCCCTCTGCGTGGCCAATATGTGCCAGCTGTGCTATAGTATATAAAGACAACTAACAAAAACAAGATTGTCCATCCGTCCACCCTCTGCCCCCTCTTGGAAATGAATCATTGAAGCTTTTGAAATCCTCGCTGTTCAATAGATTGCTTCGTTAACATGAATCAGACTTTCAAAGCAGCTTGTGGGGGACCCTTCGGAGGGACCTTTGGAGGGTCCAGGACAAAACGACCCTAGATGAATGCATTAGAGCTTAATATTTAACATCAATGGGTTACGCAATGCATTTTAACCTGGTCACTGATACAGGATGAAGGAGTTATTTAAGACAGAGACAAAGGCCATCATGATGCAAAGCATGGCGGGTATGTCCTGTACACCAGACCATATCATAATTATGTACTTTAAAATATTAATGTACAGGTCAACAGTGGGGAATAAGCTGTTAAATCAGGGTAAGATAGCAAACAATATGCTCACTGTCATCAGCTGAATTTGCTTGAACTTCCTTTTTGAACTTCCTCAAAGACAAAAGTTACCTGGCCAGTTTGAATGTTTGGAATAACTGAAGAAAATATTCTGAACTTCCAGGTAGTAGAAGAAGGCTGTTTACATCTTAAAGAGGCATGGCTGGTATTCATTGAGCTTGAGACTAAGTCACAACAATAGTCAAACAAAGTGTGCTTAAACTAATAACACAGAAATTATTGTATTTTTCTTGTCTATATTGAATGCATCATTTCAACATTCACAGTGTAGGCTGGAAAAAGTATGTGAACCACTAGGCTGATGCTAATTGAAGTCAGGAGTCCACTCACCTGGAGTCGAATCAATGAGATGAGATTGGAGATTTTGGTTAGAGCTGCCTTGCCCCATAAAAAACACTGACAAAATTTGAGTTTGCTATTCACAAGAAGCATTGCCTGATATGAACCATGCCTCTAACAAAAGAGATCTCAGAAGACCTAAGATTAAAAATTGTTGACTTGCATGAAGATGGAAAGGGTTACAAAAGTATCTCTAAAATCCTTGATGTAAGACCAATTGTCTATAAATGGAGAAAGTTCAGGACTGTTGCTACTCTCCCTAGGAGTGACTGTAAGTCAAGGATGACTGCAAGAGCACAGCGCAGAATGTTCAGAGAGACTAAGAAGAATCCTAGTGTCAGCTAAAGACTTACAGAAATCTCTGGAAGATGCTAACATCTCTGTTGACGAGTCTACAATACGTAAAACACTAAACAAGAATGGTGTTCATGGGAGGACTCCACAGAAGAAGCCACTGCTGTCTAAAAAAAACATTGCTGTACCTCTGAAGTTAGCAAAAGAGCACCTGGATGTTCTGCAGCGCTACTGGCAAAATATTCTGTGGACAGATGAAACTAACGTTGTGTTGTTTGGAAGGAACACACAACACTATGTGTGGAGAAAAAAAGGCACAGCACACCAACATCAAAACCTCCTCCCAACTGTAAACTATGGTGGAGGGAGCATCATGGTTTGGGGCTGCTTTGCAATCATCGGCGGAAAAATGAATTCCCAAGTTTATCAAGACATTTTGCAGGAGAATGTAAGGCAATCTGTCCGCCAATTGAAGCTCAACAGAAGTTAGGTGATGTAACAGGACAACAACCCAGAACACAGAAGTAAATCAACAACAGTATGGCTTGAACAGAAGAAAATATGCCTTCTGGAGTGGCCATGTCAGTCCTAACCTCAACCCGATTGAGATGCTGTGGCATGACCTCAAGAGAGCGGTTCACACCAGACATCCCAAGAATATTATAGAACTGAAACAGTTTTGTAAAGAGGAATGGTCCAAAATTAATCCTGACCATTGCGCAGGTCTGAGACGCAACTACAGAAAACGTTTAGTTGAGGTTATTGCTGCCAAAGGAGGGTCAACCTGTAATTAAATTCAAGGGTTCACATACTTTTCCAACCTGCACGGTGTGTTCAATAAAGACATGAAAAATTATAATTGTTTGTGTGTTATTAGTTTAAGCAGACTGTGTTTGTCTATAGCTTTGACTTAGATGATCAGATAACATTTTATGACCAATTTATGCAGGAATCCAGGTAATCGTAAAGGGTTCACATAGTTTTTCTTCCCACTGCAGATCCCAAAACACAATTGCAATATTTTCAAATCATTTTTGAGATGCTTCATGTTTTTCCATTATGGAATGCAAACGTTAGATGGCATAACTGAGGAAGACAGTATGTGAAAGACAGATAATGACACTGAAAATGTATGTATGAATGAGGCTGGTACGGTCCCAGATTCCTTCCATGCTATTTAGCAGTCCATCCCAAATGGCACCCTATTCCCATTATAGTGCACTACTTTTGAAGTTCTATAGTAGGGTGTCATTTGGGACACAACCTCAGTCACGGAGTGTTATCCATGTTTCCTTTTTTGTATACTTGGTCTTTCATGAGTTTGGCTTCTCACCATCTGACAAACATGTTGGAAGGGGTAGTAGTTGGAGTTCGGAATGAGGGTTTTTTGCTTGGATGGTGGGTGTAGAGGCCAGCCCCCAGTCATGGACCGGGGTTGAGATGGCCCGCCATGGTGCAGGAAGCCTGGAGGGGGAGTTGATGGGGAGGCCAGCCCCCAGTCATGGACCGGGGTTGAGCTGGCCCGCCATGGTGCAGGAAGCCTGGAGGGGGAGTTGATGGGGAGGCCAGCCCCCAGTCATGGACCGGGGTTGAGCTGGCCCGCCATGGTGCAGGAAGCCTGGAGGGGGAGTTGATGGGGAGGCCAGCCCCCAGTTTTGGACCGAGGTTGGTGGCTAGCCTCCCAGCAGCATCAGCTCCCAGTCGTGGACTGGTGTTGTGATGAGCCTGCTGGTAGGGCCAACCCCTGGTCATAAGCATCACGCAGGAAGCCTGGCGGGTGACTTGCTGTGGCCGTGTGTCACACATCAGCAAGCACTTGCAGTAAAGACTGTTAGGGTAATGTACAAAGGCATGAAGAATGATGGTGTTTAAATACTATGGGGGTGGTTGATTAAGCAAGGGGATTCCGACTAGGGAGTCAGGCATGTGGCTAATGAAGATTGGATGCAGGTGAACAAATTGGCGTGGTCACGGCCCTATGATCATATATGGAATTGCTGCTCCAGGGCCGCGTTCCAATATGAATGTCGGTGCTCGTTTATGGAGTTCCTGCTCCAGGCCATGTTACAATATGAAAATCTGTGCCCATATATGGAGATCATGATCTAGGGCTGCGAGCCCATATATGGAAGTTGCTGTTGTGGATTAGCTATATCATCTGAAGCTCTCCTCCCGAAACTGCATTTTAAACTAGTTATCTTTGTCCTTTATAATCTCCGCTGCACATTTCCTTTCATGTTCTGTTTAAAATAAACATCCTTTTCTTTATGTATGTGTGTGTGGAGAGTTTTTTCCGGCGTCCTGGAACGCACCCTGTCTGGTTGCCGGGCAATGTAGCCAGTTGGGGTTTCTGATTACCCGCACCTGTATCCCATCAGCTATCTGCACATCATCATCATCTCTCCTCTTCATAAGCCCGGACCTGACATCCATTCCCTGCCGGATCGTTAGCCATGAACAGTATGTTGTGCCATAGTATCAGCATCAAGTTTGATAGAATTTGTTTTGTTGTTTGTTACGTATTGCTTGCCTTGAACTTACCTCCGTTTGTTCTGTCTTCAGTTACTCACCCGGATCATTTACCCCATTCCCGCCTGGTCGTCGGAGGATTCCGCTTCCCCATTGGATCCACCTATTTACTCCCATCAACTCACCACCGCTACCCGCTACGCCACCTGGATATATCTACCCATTCACGTTCAGTTGTAAATAAATACTCACCTTCTTCCTACTCTCCTTGTCCTGGTCTGCTTCTGGGTTCGATTTTGAGGAAACGTGACACAGTTTTCACATTACCTGACATTTAATCAGAGTAAAAATGACCTCTCTTAAATCAGTTAGGATCACCAATTTATTTTAAGTGTGAAATTTTAAGTGTGAAATTTCAGAATACTAGTAGAGAGAATTATTTATTTCAGCTTTTATTTCTTTCATCACATTCCCAGTGGGTCAGAAGTTTACATACACTAAATTAATATTTGGTACCATTGCCTTTAAATTGTTGAACTTGGGTCAAATGTTTCGAGTAGCCTTCCACAAGCTTCCCACAAGTCAGGTGAATTTTGGCCCATTCCTCCTGACAGAGCTGGTGTAACTGAGTCAGGTTTGTAGGCCTCCTTGCTCGCAAACGCTTTTTCAGTTCTGCCCACAAATTTTCTATAGGATTGAGGTCAGGGCTTTGAGATGGCCACTCCAATACCTTGACTTTGTTGTCCTTAAGCCATTTTGCCACAACTTTGGAAGTATGCTTGGGGTCATTGTCCATTTGGAAGACCCATTTGCAACCAAGCTTTAACTTCCTGACTGATGTCTTGAGATGTTGCTTCAATATATCCACATAATTTTCCGTCCTCATGATGCCATCTATTTTGTGAAGTGTACCAGTCCCTCCTGCAGCAAAGCACCCCCAAAACAAGATGATGCCTCCCCGTGCTTCATGGTTGGGATGGTGTAATTAAGTTATAAGTGAAATAAACTGTCTAAAAAATTGTTGGAAAAATTACTTGTGTCATGCACAAAGTAAATGTCCTAACCAACTTGCCAAATCTATAGTTTCTTAACAAGATATTTGTGGAGTGGTTGAAAAACCTAAGTGTATGTAAACTTCCGACTTCAACTGTCTGTATCTATTATTTTACTAGCGATATAATTATTATTTACTATTATGTATTGATTTAAATCTTACATTTCTTCACTCTTTATGCGATGCGCAATGCAGAGAAAACCAGAAGAAGAATTAACATTGAAATATTGTAATGTTTGTTTACGTATATAAACAATATACAATATCAACATGAATAGATAGACGCAAAGCCTGCGTTTGCATACAGTAGTAGACCAATAGTATAAAGACAGATCTACGGTATCGCCTATGTTTACGTAGTCCACCCACATTTAATTTGACCAAGAAATGCACCATGACCAATAAATGTAAATTATGCAAATGTCACAAAACATTTTGCCTATACACCAAACCATCGAGGTCTGATTCTCATTACAGTGCTTTACTTAAATACAACCTTGTCAAATGAAATGCTTGGAGTACTACAGTCTTTAGTGTTGTGGAGCCAATCAGTGTTGGGACTGGAAATCATTAGGAGGAGATGGAGCCTTCTAGAACACACTGGTCTGAAATGGCACCCTATTACCTGTGTAGTGCATTAGTTTTGACCGGGGCCCATAGGGCACTACATGCAGTCACCTCGAAAACGATTGGCACCCCTGATAAAGCTGAGCAAGAAAAAGACTAATACAATTACTCAGAGAAATATATATTTTTCTCTAAAAGATATGGATTAAAATGATTGGCACCCCTGTTTTCAACATCCTAGTTTGTTCACCCTCCCCTTGCAATTATTACAGCACTTATGCTGTATTCGTAACCAAGTGGGAAATTTACCACATACGACTGGAAATATCTCCCACATGATGACCTCTGACATCAACTATGAAGAAAATTACCTCGGTAACAGTATTTTTGGCAGTTAAATGCAAAAAAAAACATGATTTATAAAAATGATCTATTATACAGTTTTTGAACACTATAATTAGTTTACAAGTATTATAGCTGTACTTTTAGTTTATTGTTTACATCATTTCCTTGTTGCCTGGATGGTTTATCTCTTTCTTATCATTTCCTTGTTGCCTGGATGGTTTATCTCGTTCTTATCATTTCCTTGTTGCCTGGATGGTTTATCTCTTTCTTATCATTTCCTTGTTGCCTGGATGGTTTATCTCGTTCTTATCATTTCCTTGTTGTCTGGATGGTTTATCTCTTTCTTATCATTTCCTTGTTGCCTGGATGGTTTATCTCGTTCTTATCATGCTGGATGTTGATTCAAGTTAGTCTACCATTACAAAGAGCATGGTTTTGGTAAATACATTGCTAAAAATGTTGCAAACTTACCTATATCCTCGTAATTGAAGAGGTGAAGTGTTTGGTTGTTCTGCTCGAACAGGGGTTGAGTTGCTGAATACAGGTGCATTCTGGAGTGATAATTACCCTGCGATGTTGGGAAGGCCTAATGTAATGTTTCTAAAGGGGAAGAGAAATGTGTACCCCGGTTTATTTCTGCCAACAGCAGTGTTAAACACTAGTATGGACAATTCATAGATCTATCAGTGCTTTCAGAATGTATTCACTACCCTTTACTTTTTCCACATGTTATTGTGTTACATCCTGAGTTTAAAACGTGGCCTATTAAATAGAAACGTTGTGTCACTGATCTACACACAATACCCCATAATGTCAAAGTGGAATTATGTTTTTAGAAATGTTTGCAAATAAAAATAAAAGCTGAAATGTCTTCAGTCACTAAGTATTTTGTTATGGCGAGCCTAAAAATGTTCAGGAGAAAAAGGTGCCTAACATTTAAAATAATAAGTTGCATGGACTCACTCTGTGTTCAATAATAGGATTTAACATGATTTATAAATGACTACCCCATCTCTTTACCCCACAAATACAATTATTTGTAAGGTCCCTCAGTCAAGCAGTGCATTTCAAGTACAGATTCAACCACAACGAGTAGGGAGGTTTTCCAGTGGTTTGGAAAGAAGAGCACCTAATAGTATATGGGTAAAAAAAGCTGACATTGAATATCCCTTTGAGCATGGTAAAGTTAGTAATTACACTTGGGATGGTGTATCAAAACACCCAGACACTACAAAGATACAGGCGCCCTTCCTAACTCAGTTGCCGGAGAGGAAGGAAACCGCTCAGGGATTTCACCATGAGGCCAATGGTGACTTTAAAACAGTTACAGAGTTTGATGTCTGTGAAAGGAGAAAACTGAGGATGGATCAACAACAGTGTTGTTACCCCACAATACTAACATAAATAACAGAGTGAAAAGAAGGAAGCGTGTACAGAATAAAAATATTCGAAAACATTCATCCTGTTTGCAATAAGACACTAAAGTAACACAGAACAAATTGTGGCAAAGAAATGTTAGTTTTATCCTGAATACAAAGTGTTATGTTTGGGGCAAATCTAACACAACACATCACTGTGGACCACTCGTCATTTTTTCAAGCATGGTGGTGGCTGCATCATGTTGGGTATGCTTGTCATCGGCAAGGACTAGGGAGTTTTTCTGTATAAAAATATACAGAATAGAGCTAAGCACAGGCAAAATCCTATAGGAAAACTTGGTTCAGTCTGCCTTCCACCAGACACTGGGAGACAAATTCACCATGAGGCATGACATGACCTAAAACACAAGGACAAATATACACTGGAGTTGCTTACCAAGATAACATTAATTGTACATGAGTGGCCTAGTTACAGTTTTGAATTAAATCATCTTAAAAATATATGGCAAGACTTGATAATGACTGTCTAGCAATGATCAACAGCCAACTTGACAGAGCTTGAATAATTTTTCTTAGAATAATGTGCAAATATTGTACAATCCAGATGTGCAAAGCTCTTAGAGACTTACCCAGAAAGACTCACAACTGTAATCTCTGCCAAAGGTGATTCTAACATGTATTGACTCAGGAGGTACTTACTTACACTATCAAATATTATTGATTATTGAAATAACCATATTCAAGTAGGCTATAACCACATATAGGCATACAAACATATACAGTACAGTGCCTTCAGAAAGTTTTCATACCTCTTGACTTTTTCCATAACATTTTGTCTTACAAAGTGGGATTAAAATGGATTTTTATTTTATTTAAATTGTCAACGATCTACATAAAATACTATGTAACGTCAAAGTGGAAGAACATTTTTTACTTTTTATTAATGGAAAATAAAATAGCAATATCTTGAATAGGCACACTACTGGTCAAAAGTTTTAGAACAGCTACTTATTCAAGGGTTTTTTCTTAATTTGAACTATTTTCTATATTGTAGAATAATAGGGAAGACATCAAAACTATAAAATAACACATATGGAATCATGTAGTAACCAAAACAGTGTTCAACAAATCAAAATATATTTTATATTTGAGATTATTCAAATAGCCACCTTTGCCTTGATGACATCTTTGCACACTGTTGGCATTCTCTCAACCAGCTTCACCTGGAATCTGCATTGTGTCCCACCCATCACCCGCAAACTCCTCTTTTACGCTACTGCTACTCTCTGTTCATCATATCAATAGTCACTTTAACCATATCTACAGCACATGTACATACTACCTCAATCAGCCTGACTAACCGGTGTCTGTATGTAGCCTCACTACTTTTATAGCCTCGCTACTGTATTTAGTCTGTCTTTTTACTGTTGTTTTATTTCTTTACCTACCTATTGTTCACCTAATACCCCTTTTGCCCTATTGGTTAGAGCCTGTAAGTAAGCATTTCTCTGTAAGGTCTACTACACCTGTTGTATTTGGCGCACGTGACAAATAAAATTTTATTTGAATTGGAATGCTTTTCCAACCGTCTTGAAGGCTGCAGCACTCCATCACTCTCCTTCTTGGTAAAATAGCGCTTACACAGCCTGGAGGTGTGTTGGGTCATTGTCCTGTTGAAAAACAAATGATAGTCCCACTAAGCCCAAACCAGATGGGATGGCGTATCGCTGCAAAATGCTGTGGTAGCCATGCTGGTTAAGTGTGCCATGAATTCTAAATAAATCATTGACAGTGTCACCAGTAAATCACCCCCACACCATCACACCTCCTCCTCCATGCTTTACAGTGGGAAATAAACATGCAGAGATCATCCGTACACCCACACCACGTCCCACAAAGACACAGTGGTTGAAACCAAAAATCTCCAATTTGGACTCCAGACCAAAGGACAAATTTCCACCATTCTAATGTCCATTGCTCATGTTTCTTGGCCCAAGCAAGTCTCCTCTTCTTATTGGTGTCCTTTAGTAGTGGATTCTTTGCAGCAGCTCAACCATGAAGGCCTGATTCACACAGTCTCCTCTGAACAGTTGATGTGGAGATTTGTCTGTTTCTTGAACTCTGTTAAGCATTTATTTGGGCTGCAATTTCGGAGGCTGGTAACTAATGAACTTATCCTCTGCAGCAGAGTTAACTCTGGGTCTTCCATTCCTGTGCCAGTCCTCATGAGAGCCAGTTTCATCATAGTGCTTGATGGTTTTTGTGACTGCACTTGAAGAAACTTTAAAAGTTCTTGAAATATTCCGTACTGACTGACCTTCATGTCTTAAAGTAATGATGGACTATCATTTCTCTTTGCTTATTTGAGCTGTTATAGCCATAATATGGACTTGGTCTTTTATCAAATAGGGCTCTGTATACCCCCCCCCCCCCCCCTACATTGTCACTGATTGGCTCAAACGCATTAAGTGTCACGCCCTGACCTTAGAGAGCCTTTTTATTTCTCTATTTGGTTAGGTCGGGGTGTGATTTGGGTGGGCATTCTAGTTTTCTATTTCTTTGTTGACCGGGTATGGTTCCCAATCAGAGTCTATCGTTGTCTCTGATTGGGGATCATACTTAGGCAGCCTTTCTTCCCACCTTAGTTTGTGGGATTTTGATTTTGTGTTGTTAATGTGTAGCCTGCAGAACGTTACGTTCGATTATACAGTGCCTTGCGAAAGTATTCGGCCCCCTTGAACTTTGCGACCTTTTGCCACATTTCAGGCTTCAAACATAAAGATATAAAACTGTATTTTTTTTGTGAAGAATCAACAACAAGTGGGACACAATCATGAAGTGGAACGACATTTATTGGATATTTCAAACTTTTTTAACAAATCAAAAACTGAAAAATTGGGCGTGCAAAATGATTCAGCCCCTTTACTTTCAGTGCAGCAAACTCTCTCCAGAAGTTCAGTGAGGATCTCTGAATGATCCAATATTGACCTAAATGACTAATGATGATAAATACAATCCACCTGTGTGTAATCAAGTCTCCGTATAAATGCACCTGCACTGTGATAGTCTCAGAGGTCCGTTAAAAGCGCAGAGAGCATCATGAAGAACAAGGAACACACCAGGCAGGTCCGAGATACTGTTGTGAAGAAGTTTAAAGCCGGATTTGGATACAAAAAGATTTCCCAAGCTTTAAACATGCCAAGGAGCACTGTGCAAGCGATAATATTGAAATGGAAGGAGTATCAGACCACTGCAAATCTACCAAGACCTGGCCGTCCCTCTAAACTTTCCGCTCATACAAGGAGAAGACTGATTAGAGATGCAGCCAAGAGGCCCATGATCACTCTGGATGAACTGCAGAGATCTACAGCTGAGGTGGGAGACTCTGTCCATATGACAACAATCAGTCGTATATTGCACAAATCTGGCCTTTATGGAAGAGTGGCAAGAAGAAAGCCATTTCTTAAAGATATCCATAAAAAGTGTAGTTTAAAGTTTGCCACAAGCCACCTGGGAGACACACCAAACATGTGGAAGAAGGTGCTCTGGTCAGATGAAACCAAAATTGAACTTTTTGGCAACAATGCAAAATGTTATGTTTGGCGTAAAAGCAACACAGCTGAACACACCATCCCCACTGTCAAACATGGTGGTGGCAGCATCATGGTTTGGGCCTGCTTTTCTTCAGCAGGGACAGGGAAGATGGTTAAAATTGATGGGAAGATGGATGGAGCCAAATACAGGACCATTCTGGAAGAAAACCTGATGGAGTCTGCAAAAGACCTGAGACTGGGACGGAGATTTGTCTTCCAACAAGACAATGATCCAAAACATAAAGCAAAATCTACAATGGAATGGTTCAAAAATAAACATATCCAGGTGTTAGAATGGCCAAGTCAAAGTCCAGACCTGAATCCAATCGAGAATCTGTGGAAAGAACTGAAAACTGCTGTTCACAAATGCTCTCCATCCAACCTCACTGAGCTCGAGCTGTTTTGCAAGGAGGAATGGGAAAAACTTTCAGTCTCTCGATGTGCAAAACTGATAGAGACATACCCCAAGCGACTTACAGCTGTAATCGCAGCAAAAGGTGGCGCTACGAAGTATTAACTTAAGGGGGCTGAATAATTATGCACGCCCAATTTTTCAGTTTTTGATTTGTTAAAAAAGTTTGAAATATCCAATAAATGTCATTCCACTTCATGATTGTGTCCCACTTGTTGTTGATTCTTCACAAAAAAATACAGTTTTATATCTTTATGTTTGAAGCCTGAAATGTGGCAAAAGGTCGCAAAGTTCAAGGGGGCCGAATACTTTCGCAAGGCACTGTATATATATATTTTTTTTTTGGGTGTTCATCAAATTAAGGAAGATGTACACTTACCACGCTGCACCTTGGTCCAATCCTTCTCTAAACGATCGTGACAGAAGATCCCACCACCAAAGGACCAAGCAGCGTGGCCAGGAGGAGCAGGGATCCTGGGCCCGGGAGAAAAGGGAGTGGAGGACATCATGGACATGGGAGGAGATTATGGCAGGAGACAAGACCCTGACATGGAAGCAGGCGGAGGCAGCGAAGAAGGATCAACGACGACTCCGGGGTTCACAACCACGACGGAAGCCCGAGAGGCAGCCAGCACACTGAGTGGTCGGCGGAACCGAGGGATGAACCAGAGCCAGTCAGGGAGTCGAGTGAGGAACTCGTCAAAAGATTCCGGAGAGAGGTGTGGGCGTTGAGAGCGCTGTAGAGCGGGCGTGCTGAGGAGCGTGACACCAGTCCGGTGTCATATGCACCAGTTTCACGCATCTGGCCTCCAGTGCGCCTCCTCAGTCCGGTATGTCCTGTGTCTCCTCCATGCACTCGCCCTGGGGTGTGTGTTACCGTTCCGGTACAATGTGTGCCGGTTCTACGCACCGTGTCTCCGGTGCGCCTTCACAGACCAGTGCCCCGCACTTGCCGGGCTAAAGTGAGAATCCAGATAGGACGGGTTGTGCCAGCTCTACGCTCCAGACCTCCAGTGCGCCTCCACGGTCCAGTATATCCTGTGCCATCTCCATGCACCCGGCCTCCAGTTCGTGTCTCCAGCCTGGTATGTCCTGTGCCTGCTCCACACACAAAGCCTCCAGTGATGATCCATGGCCTGGAGCCTCCAGTGGTGTTCCATGGCCATGGAGCCTCCAGTGGTGATCCATGGCCCGGAGTCTCCAGTGATGATCCATGGCCCGGAGCCTCCAGTGATGATCCATGACCCGCAGTCTCCAGTGAAGATTCATGGCCCGGAGCCTCCAGCGACGATTCAAGGTCCGGAGCCTCCAGCGACGGTCTGCGGTCCAGAGCCTCCAGCTGCGGCCGGCGGTCCAGAGCCACCGGCGGCAGTCCAGAGCCTCCAGCGGCGGTCCAGAGCCTCCTTCGGCGGTCGGCGGTCCAGAGCCTCCAGTGGCGGTCGGCAGTCCAGAGCCTCCAGCGACGGTCGGCGGTCCAGAGCCTCCAGCGACGGTCGGCGGTCCAGAGCCTCCAGCGACGGTCGGCGGTCCAGAGCCTCCAGCGACGGTCGGCGGTCCAGAGCCTCCAGCGGGGTTTCCCAGTCCGGAGCTTCCGCCGACAATCTACGGTCCGGAGTCCCCGGCGCCGAACTACGGTCCGGAGTCCCCGGCGACGATCTTCGGTCCGGTTCCTCTGGCGACGATATACGGTCCGGTTCCTCCGGTGATGATCCACGGTCCGGAGCCTCCAGCGACGATCCACGGTCCGGTTCCACGGAAGTGGAGGGATCAGCGATGGGATCTTGATTTTGTATAGTAACTGTGTAGCCTGCAGAACGTTACGTTTGTTTATATATATCTTTTTTGGGGGGTGTTCATCAAATTAAGGAAGATGTACACTTACCACGCTGCACCTTGGTCCAATCCTTCTCTAAACAAAAAAATGTACTTTTAAGAAGGCACACCTGTTAATTTAAATGCATTCCAGGTGACTACTTCATGAATATGGTTATAGTCTACTTGAATGTGGTTATTGATTATTTCATGTATTTATTCAATGCCAAAAATATTTGATTGGTTGCTAATGGTATATTCCAGGTAGGCCTATCCCAGGTATCCTACAAAAACCTGGTCATTGCTATTTATATCAGACATCGTAAGGTTGGCCTACTGTTATGTTAACATTAGCCTTCTGTAGGACAGGGATATTGTGATTTTCTGATACAGCTGACCATGACAATAGTGCTATAAATTCGAATAACGTTTCCGTTAAGTAGCTTCATTTTCCAGAAGCATGTTTTTATTTGAAGTCATTACCAGGCCTGACTGTAGTGGTGGTGCACACAGGGATGTACAGCTGCCATGCTGTGAGAGTGGGCAGGAGATCACACCTTTCCTTCCTACAGTAAAGGGATGCCTGTCTAAGCACTGGGCTTCCTGTGGGCTAAATTAACACAGCCCCTTTTCCTGCTTCAATACTAAAACATGGAGCACCAATAGTATTTCTCCCTCTCCAGCTCTCTCATGTTGTTTACACTGCAAAGTGCTGTGTCATCTGTGCTTTCTCAGTCTGTTGTATACCTAATTTGGTTTAAATAGGCAAGTCAGTTAAGAACACATTATTATTTACAATGACAGCCTAGGGTTAACTGCCTTGTTCAGGGGCAGAACAACAGATTTTTACCTTGTCAGCTCAGGGACTCGATGCATCAACCTTTTGGTTACTGGCCCAACACTCTAACCACTAGGCTACCTGCCACCCCTATTAGAGCAATAACATAAAGCACTGCAATATGTAGCAATTGGCCGTTCAATACCATGTTGACCCTCTGTAGTGTACCCTTTTGGCTTCACACAACCAAACATGGCCCAACTCAGTAATACCTTCTCTATTTTCTCTATTTCTATGCTGTTAGCCATGATGAGGCTGCCCACGTGTCCACTCATTCACTCCAGGGCAATGTTTACCAATGGGTGGAGTGAACTTTACTGAATAACAACAACAGTGTGTGTATAATGCATATTATCAGTGTTGAGATTAAACTGTGTGTGTGTGTGTGTGTGTGTGTGTATGTGTGTGTGTGTGTGTGTGTGTGTGTGTGTGTGTGTGTGTGTGTGTGTGTGTGTGTGTGAGAGAGAGAGAGAGAATATTTAGAGTAATAAGCAAAGCACGCAGCTACTGCTGTGTCTCAGTCTGGTGATGTTAATGAAGGTAACTCCATGTGTGACTAATCCAGCAGAAGGGAGAAATGATATTTGTGACGGCTGTGAATACAGGTGGCATTATTATTATTATTCAGAGGATAATGGAGAAAAGAGTGGAGGTGAAGTACACAAACTTGATCTGAAATAAGAAAAAGGTAACGAAAGCCCAGGCTTCGTGACTGTATATAAGGTCACCAATGGCAGAGTAAACAATGGCACATCAGAACCTACTTTCCAGGTTGTTTGAGTGAGCTCACAGAACACAGGAAAGGTGCCTTCAGAAAGAACTTGACTCATGCCACATGTTGTTGTGTTACAGCCTGAATTTAAAATGAATTAAATCAAACAAAATCTCACCCATCTACACACTAGACCCCATAATGACAAAGTGAAAACATGTTTTAAGAAATGTTTGCGAAATTTAGTGAGAATAAAAAACAACATTTAAATATAACATTTCAGACCCCTGAGTCAATACTTGGCAGCGATTACAGCTGTGAGTCTTTCTGGGTAAGTCTCTAAGAGCTTTGCACATCTGTATTGTTCAATATTTGCACATTATTATTTTTAAAATTCTTCAACCTCTATCAAGTTGGTTGTTGGTCATTGCAACATAGCCATTTCCAAGTCTTGCCATAGATTTTCAAGCTGATTTAAGTCAAAAGGGTAACTACTGTAGGCCACTCAGGAACATTCAATTTAGTCTATTTGGCCATGGTGTTTTAGGTTATTGTCCTGCTGAAAGGTGAATTTGTCTCTCAGTGTCTTGTGGAAAGCAGACTGAACTAGGTTTTCCTATAGGATTTTGCCTGTGCTTAGCTCTGTTTCTTTTTATCCTAAAAATCTCCCTAGTCCTTGCCGATGGAAAATGTACCCATAACATGATGCAGCCACCATCATGCTTGAAAATATGAACAGTGGTACTCAGTGACTTGTTGCCAAAGTTTTTGGTAGTTTTACTTTAGTGCCTTATGGCAAACAAGATGCATGTTTTGGAATATTTTTATTCTGTACATGCTTCCTTCTTTTCACACTGTCATTTAGGTTAGTATTGTGGAGTAACTACAATGTTGTTGATCCATCCTCAGTCTTCTCCTATCACAGCCTCTCTGGCAACTGAGTTAGGAAGGATGCCTATATCTTTGTAGTGACTGGGTGTATTGATACGCCATCCAGTGTAATTACTAACTTTACCATGCTCAAAGGGATATTCAATGTCAACTTTTTTTTTTAGTAGGTGAAAACCTCCCTGCTCTTTGTGGTTGAATCTGCGTTTGAAATCCACTGCTCGACTGAGGGACCTTACAGATAATTGTATGTGTCGGGTACAGAGATGAGGCAGTCATTTAAAAATCATGTTAATAAACACTATTATTGCTCACAGAGTGAGACTATGCAACTTAGTATGTTATTACTCCAAAACTTATTTAGACTTGTCATAACAAAGGGGTTGAATACTTATTGACTCAAGACATTTCAGCTTTTCATTTTTTGTTCATTTGTAAAAATCTGTAAAGACATAATAACACTGACATTATGGGGTATTGTGTGTAGGACAGTGACACAAAATCTCAATCCATTTTAAATGTAGGCTATAACATAACAAAATGTTGAAAAAGTTGTGGTGTGTGAATACTTTCTGAAGGCACTGTATTCATTTCCAATGTTGTTCAGAAACACATTGGGTGTTGTTTGTTAGTCGGTAACATGATAGTTCCCTCTAATAGCTGTACAGTCCTCTGTCCTTGTTCTTTCCTCTGTAGAAACGGGATAGTTGTGTTGCATGAGTTCATTGTTCCATTGACTCCTCCACAACATCGTCAGACGTTTATTTAATGTAGAGCATGGGTAGGAACACATTCCGACACAGTCTACTCTATCTAAAAGTTATCGTGAGGTTTTTAATGTGTATGGTCTTAGTGTTAGACACTGTCATACTCATAGTCATACGAGTACATTGCAAATTCCTTATACTCAAGCAAATGTAATTGGTGCTGTACAGGTGGCCTACCTGAGACCGGCAATTATGTGTGCAACCTAATATCATGTCCCAGTCATTAGGAACCATAATGAATGCATGTTTGAGTCCGACTTGCAGAGAGCCCTTTAGCAAAAAAGGCTGTATAAAATAAATAATACAAATACTGAAATATTTTCTATGCTAAATTTTTTTTTTCATTTCTCAGATATTTATTTATTTTTTAACAAGGAATAAAAATGTATCTAAAAAAGATCCCAGCTAGCACATTTGGTTCCTTGAAAGCTGTTGGAATGCATGTTTTTGGTTTCCCATTGTTTCTGGGAACAAAGTCATATGTTTCCGGACCGGTAAAACTGAAGATTTTTTTAACATTCTGAGAATGGAAGTGAACATTTTGCTTGTTCTGAGAACATACATTTTAGGTTGCAGAGAAATTCTGGAAACGTTTCACTTTGGTTCCTTGAAAGTTTTCCTGTGATGTACTGTTCTGTTCTGTATACTATTGTGCTCTACTGTACTGTACTGTGCTTACAAACTTGCCAACTAATATCAACACTTATATTTTGTTTGGAGAAATATATATGTGCCTTGTTATTCTGTTACAAAAAACCCACATATCTTCACCTTCATGAGGAAGGAGGATAAGGAAAGTTCACAGAAGTAACATATAATATCAGTCCTACCAATTAGTTATAGTGTTTTTAATGATATCAATTTTGTTTAATTATTAAGTTAATCAGTAACAGAATTATGAAATCTGAACCAATCATGGACCACAATGTTTGGCCTAAATTAAGGCCAGTCCGGACAAGACCAATAAAACTACTTCTGTGGACGTTGAAATCAAGGCCAGGGCATACTGACCAAATGTCAACGTCCATGTACATCCGGTGTCGTCGGTGCTCAGTGGGTGAGGATGCTGGTTACAGTAAATGGAAAGAGAGGGGCCTCATGGGTATGTGTCAGTAAGAGCTGGGAGAGGTGACATTAACTAGAGAGAGAGAGAGAAGAGAGACAGGGAGAGATAGAGACAGAGGGAGAGTGAGAGGGAGGGGTTGTTCAGACTGGTTTCACCCTTCCTTGGACCAACAAACTACAGAAAGAGAAATAAAAGTGTTATGAGCTGAACATAACAGTATGTAAGTGGAAGGGAGGACAGCAGCAGTAGCAATTGTGGTTTGTCACTACTATGAATTCCCATTGTATCCAGTCCAATTGCAGTAATTCTGTTACAGATTTTTTGGTAATTCTGTTACCGATTAACTTAATACTTAATAAAAAAAATAATATCAGTAAAAACACTATAGCTAATTGGTAGGTCTACCTTTACTTGTTATTTCTGTGAACTTTCATTATCCTCCGTCATGAGGTTGTGAAATTAGAAAATATCTTGAAAAGTTATGTGGGTTTTTAGTAACAGAATTACAAAGCAGATGGCAAATAATTTATCCAAAACTAAATATAAGTGTTGGTATTATTGCGAACAAAAATATAAACACAACATGTAAAGTGTTTGCTTCCATGTTTCATGAGCTGAAATAAAAGACACCAGAAATTTTCCATACGCACAAAAAGCTTATTAATCTCAAATTTTGTGCACAAATTTGTTTACATCCCTGTTAGTAAGCGTTTCTCCTTTGCCAAGATAATCCACCCACCTGACTAGTGTGGAATATCAAGAAGCTGATTAAACAGCATGATCATTACACAGGTGCACCTTGTGCTGGGGGCAATAAAAAGCCAATCTAAAATGTGCAGTTTTGTCACACAACACAATGCCACAGATGTCTCAAGTTTTGAGGGAGTGTGCAATTGGCATGCTGACTGCAGGAATGTCCACCAGAGCTGTTGCCAGAGAATTGAATGTTAATTTCTCTACCATAAGCCGCCTCCAATTTTGTTTTAAAGAATTTGGCAGTACATAAAACCGGCCTCACAACCACAGACCATGTGTACCACGCCAGTCCAGGACCTCCACATTAAGCTTCTTCACCTGCGGGATTGTCTGAGACCAGCCACCTGGACAGCTGATGAAACTGAGAAGTATTTCAGTCTGTAGTAAAGCTCTTTTGTGGTGAAATGCTCATTCTGATTGGCTGGGCCTGGCTCCCCAGTGGGTGGGCCTGGCTCCCAAGTGGGTAGCACTCTTCCACCCACTTGGGAGCTGGGCCGACATGGCTGCACCCCTGCCCAGTCATGTGAAATCCATAGATTAAGGCTTAGTGAATTTATTTAAATTGACTGATTTCCTTAAATGAACTGTAGCTCAGTAAAATAGTTGAAATTGTTGCACCCCCGAGGTGCCTTACTGCTATTATAAACTGGTTACCAACATAATTAGAGTATGGAAAATAAATGTTTTGTCATACCCATGGTAATCGGTCTGCTGTACCACGGCTTTCAGCCAATTTCAGCCAATCTACCACGGCTTTCAGCCAATTCAGAGCTCGAACCACACAGTTTAAAATGTCTCTTAAGCCTTCATTTGACACCCAATTTGACATGTTCCTATGAACTTCACTTTGATGCTCATTGGTCCTTTTACAGTACATGGAAATGCCCTACTATGTATGCCCTACTACAACATATATACCATGTTGATGTTGATAGGGCTCCTCAAATGACTACACTATGTAGCAGTTTCCCTGAAACAGAGAGAATATGGGGGAAGGAGAAGGTCCAGAAACATATCTTATGTAGGGGGATACAGAGAGAGAGAGAATATGGGGGAAGGAGAAGGTCCAGAAACAGATCTTATGCAGGGGGATACAGAGAGAGAGAGAATATGGGGGAAGGAGAAGGTCCAGAAACAGATCTTATGCAGGGGGATACAGAGAGAGAGAGGATATAGGTCATTGATCGATCAAAGAGATATGAGGTATGGGTTAATGTGCCCTCTTGGAAACTGTGTGTTCTAACGTGGTTGTTTCTGGTTAGTTTATAGCCAGAAACAGCACATAGACAACCACTTGTCTCAGAAACAGACCATGGCCTCATTGTGGGAAAGCACTAAAAGTCTGTTTTCACTGATGGCTGGGCTGCTTACAGACAGCCAGATGCACTGATACATTGAGTGGATGGACAGACAGACATGGTGCTTCACTCTCCCAGCCTCTCCACAGTGTAATACTTGTTATACTAACCATAAAGTGCTAATGCATTCTCTCAGTTGCCTCTCTCTCCTGCTGTCTTCTCTCCTGTACTGTACTGTGCTTACAAACTTGCCAACTAATATCAACACTTATATTTTGTTTGGAGAAATATATATGTGCCTTGTTATTCTGTTACAAAAAACCCACATATCTTCACCTTCATGAGGAAGGAGGATAAGGAAAGTTCACAGAAGTAACATATAATATCAGTCCTACCAATTAGTTATAGTGTTTTTAATGATATCAATTTTGTTTAATTATTAAGTTAATCAGTAACAGAATTATGAAATCTGAACCAATCATGGACCACAATGTTTGGCCTAAATTAAGGCCAGTCCGGACAAGACCAATAAAACTACTTCTGTGGACGTTGAAATCAAGGCCAGGGCATACTGACCAAATGTCAACGTCCATGTACATCCGGTGTCGTCGGTGCTCAGTGGGTGAGGATGCTGGTTACAGTAAATGGAAAGAGAGGGGCCTCATGGGTATGTGTCAGTAAGAGCTGGGAGAGGTGACATTAACTAGAGAGAGAGAGAGAAGAGAGACAGGGAGAGATAGAGACAGAGGGAGAGTGAGAGGGAGGGGTTGTTCAGACTGGTTTCACCCTTCCTTGGACCAACAAACTACAGAAAGAGAAATAAAAGTGTTATGAGCTGAACATAACAGTATGTAAGTGGAAGGGAGGACAGCAGCAGTAGCAATTGTGGTTTGTCACTACTATGAATTCCCATTGTATCCAGTCCAATTGCAGTAATTCTGTTACAGATTTTTTGGTAATTCTGTTACCGATTAACTTAATACTTAATAAAAAAAATAATATCAGTAAAAACACTATAGCTAATTGGTAGGTCTACCTTTACTTGTTATTTCTGTGAACTTTCATTATCCTCCGTCATGAGGTTGTGAAATTAGAAAATATCTTGAAAAGTTATGTGGGTTTTTAGTAACGGAATTACAAAGCAGATGGCAAATAATTTATCCAAAACTAAATATAAGTGTTGGTATTATTGCGAACAAAAATATAAACACAACATGTAAAGTGTTTGCTTCCATGTTTCATGAGCTGAAATAAAAGACACCAGAAATTTTCCATACGCACAAAAAGCTTATTAATCTCAAATTTTGTGCACAAATTTGTTTACATCCCTGTTAGTAAGCGTTTCTCCTTTGCCAAGATAATCCACCCACCTGACTAGTGTGGAATATCAAGAAGCTGATTAAACAGCATGATCATTACACAGGTGCACCTTGTGCTGGGGGCAATAAAAAGCCAATCTAAAATGTGCAGTTTTGTCACACAACACAATGCCACAGATGTCTCAAGTTTTGAGGGAGTGTGCAATTGGCATGCTGACTGCAGGAATGTCCACCAGAGCTGTTGCCAGAGAATTGAATGTTAATTTCTCTACCATAAGCCGCCTCCAATTTTGTTTTAAAGAATTTGGCAGTACATAAAACCGGCCTCACAACCACAGACCATGTGTACCACGCCAGTCCAGGACCTCCACATTAAGCTTCTTCACCTGCGGGATTGTCTGAGACCAGCCACCTGGACAGCTGATGAAACTGAGAAGTATTTCAGTCTGTAGTAAAGCTCTTTTGTGGTGAAATGCTCATTCTGATTGGCTGGGCCTGGCTCCCCAGTGGGTGGGCCTGGCTCCCAAGTGGGTAGCACTCTTCCACCCACTTGGGAGCTGGGCCGACATGGCTGCACCCCTGCCCAGTCATGTGAAATCCATAGATTAAGGCTTAGTGAATTTATTTAAATTGACTGATTTCCTTAAATGAACTGTAGCTCAGTAAAATAGTTGAAATTGTTGCACCCCCGAGGTGCCTTACTGCTATTATAAACTGGTTACCAACATAATTAGAGTATGGAAAATAAATGTTTTGTCATACCCATGGTAATCGGTCTGCTGTACCACGGCTTTCAGCCAATTTCAGCCAATCTACCACGGCTTTCAGCCAATTCAGAGCTCGAACCACACAGTTTAAAATGTCTCTTAAGCCTTCATTTGACACCCAATTTGACATGTTCCTATGAACTTCACTTTGATGCTCATTGGTCCTTTTACAGTACATGGAAATGCCCTACTATGTATGCCCTACTACAACATATATACCATGTTGATGTTGATAGGGCTCCTCAAATGACTACACTATGTAGCAGTTTCCCTGAAACAGAGAGAATATGGGGGAAGGAGAAGGTCCAGAAACATATCTTATGTAGGGGGATACAGAGAGAGAGAGAATATGGGGGAAGGAGAAGGTCCAGAAACAGATCTTATGCAGGGGGATACAGAGAGAGAGAGAATATGGGGGAAGGAGAAGGTCCAGAAACAGATCTTATGCAGGGGGATACAGAGAGAGAGAGGATATAGGTCATTGATCGATCAAAGAGATATGAGGTATGGGTTAATGTGCCCTCTTGGAAACTGTGTGTTCTAACGTGGTTGTTTCTGGTTAGTTTATAGCCAGAAACAGCACATAGACAACCACTTGTCTCAGAAACAGACCATGGCCTCATTGTGGGAAAGCACTAAAAGTCTGTTTTCACTGATGGCTGGGCTGCTTACAGACAGCCAGATGCACTGATACATTGAGTGGATGGACAGACAGACATGGTGCTTCACTCTCCCAGCCTCTCCACAGTGTAATACTTGTTATACTAACCATAAAGTGCTAATGCATTCTCTCAGTTGCCTCTCTCTCCTGCTGTCTTCTCTCCTGTACTGTACTGTGCTTACAAACTTGCCAACTAATATCAACACTTATATTTTGTTTGGAGAAATATATATGTGCCTTGTTATTCTGTTACAAAAAACCCACATATCTTCACCTTCATGAGGAAGGAGGATAAGGAAAGTTCACAGAAGTAACATATAATATCAGTCCTACCAATTAGTTATAGTGTTTTTAATGATATCAATTTTGTTTAATTATTAAGTTAATCAGTAACAGAATTATGAAATCTGAACCAATCATGGACCACAATGTTTGGCCTAAATTAAGGCCAGTCCGGACAAGACCAATAAAACTACTTCTGTGGACGTTGAAATCAAGGCCAGGGCATACTGACCAAATGTCAACGTCCATGTACATCCGGTGTCGTCGGTGCTCAGTGGGTGAGGATGCTGGTTACAGTAAATGGAAAGAGAGGGGCCTCATGGGTATGTGTCAGTAAGAGCTGGGAGAGGTGACATTAACTAGAGAGAGAGAGAGAAGAGAGACAGGGAGAGATAGAGACAGAGGGAGAGTGAGAGGGAGGGGTTGTTCAGACTGGTTTCACCCTTCCTTGGACCAACAAACTACAGAAAGAGAAATAAAAGTGTTATGAGCTGAACATAACAGTATGTAAGTGGAAGGGAGGACAGCAGCAGTAGCAATTGTGGTTTGTCACTACTATGAATTCCCATTGTATCCAGTCCAATTGCAGTAATTCTGTTACAGATTTTTTGGTAATTCTGTTACCGATTAACTTAATACTTAATAAAAAAAATAATATCAGTAAAAACACTATAGCTAATTGGTAGGTCTACCTTTACTTGTTATTTCTGTGAACTTTCATTATCCTCCGTCATGAGGTTGTGAAATTAGAAAATATCTTGAAAAGTTATGTGGGTTTTTAGTAACGGAATTACAAAGCAGATGGCAAATAATTTATCCAAAACTAAATATAAGTGTTGGTATTATTGCGAACAAAAATATAAACACAACATGTAAAGTGTTTGCTTCCATGTTTCATGAGCTGAAATAAAAGACACCAGAAATTTTCCATACGCACAAAAAGCTTATTAATCTCAAATTTTGTGCACAAATTTGTTTACATCCCTGTTAGTAAGCGTTTCTCCTTTGCCAAGATAATCCACCCACCTGACTAGTGTGGAATATCAAGAAGCTGATTAAACAGCATGATCATTACACAGGTGCACCTTGTGCTGGGGGCAATAAAAAGCCAATCTAAAATGTGCAGTTTTGTCACACAACACAATGCCACAGATGTCTCAAGTTTTGAGGGAGTGTGCAATTGGCATGCTGACTGCAGGAATGTCCACCAGAGCTGTTGCCAGAGAATTGAATGTTAATTTCTCTACCATAAGCCGCCTCCAATTTTGTTTTAAAGAATTTGGCAGTACATAAAACCGGCCTCACAACCACAGACCATGTGTACCACGCCAGTCCAGGACCTCCACATTAAGCTTCTTCACCTGCGGGATTGTCTGAGACCAGCCACCTGGACAGCTGATGAAACTGAGAAGTATTTCAGTCTGTAGTAAAGCTCTTTTGTGGTGAAATGCTCATTCTGATTGGCTGGGCCTGGCTCCCCAGTGGGTGGGCCTGGCTCCCAAGTGGGTAGCACTCTTCCACCCACTTGGGAGCTGGGCCGACATGGCTGCACCCCTGCCCAGTCATGTGAAATCCATAGATTAAGGCTTAGTGAATTTATTTAAATTGACTGATTTCCTTAAATGAACTGTAGCTCAGTAAAATAGTTGAAATTGTTGCACCCCCGAGGTGCCTTACTGCTATTATAAACTGGTTACCAACATAATTAGAGTATGGAAAATAAATGTTTTGTCATACCCATGGTAATCGGTCTGCTGTACCACGGCTTTCAGCCAATTTCAGCCAATCTACCACGGCTTTCAGCCAATTCAGAGCTCGAACCACACAGTTTAAAATGTCTCTTAAGCCTTCATTTGACACCCAATTTGACATGTTCCTATGAACTTCACTTTGATGCTCATTGGTCCTTTTACAGTACATGGAAATGCCCTACTATGTATGCCCTACTACAACATATATACCATGTTGATGTTGATAGGGCTCCTCAAATGACTACACTATGTAGCAGTTTCCCTGAAACAGAGAGAATATGGGGGAAGGAGAAGGTCCAGAAACATATCTTATGTAGGGGGATACAGAGAGAGAGAGAATATGGGGGAAGGAGAAGGTCCAGAAACAGATCTTATGCAGGGGGATACAGAGAGAGAGAGAATATGGGGGAAGGAGAAGGTCCAGAAACAGATCTTATGCAGGGGGATACAGAGAGAGAGAGGATATAGGTCATTGATCGATCAAAGAGATATGAGGTATGGGTTAATGTGCCCTCTTGGAAACTGTGTGTTCTAACGTGGTTGTTTCTGGTTAGTTTATAGCCAGAAACAGCACATAGACAACCACTTGTCTCAGAAACAGACCATGGCCTCATTGTGGGAAAGCACTAAAAGTCTGTTTTCACTGATGGCTGGGCTGCTTACAGACAGCCAGATGCACTGATACATTGAGTGGATGGACAGACAGACATGGTGCTTCACTCTCCCAGCCTCTCCACAGTGTAATACTTGTTATACTAACCATAAAGTGCTAATGCATTCTCTCAGTTGCCTCTCTCTCCTGCTGTCTTCTCTCCTGTGCTATCACACACATACAGATGACTATTTCTCTCCCTTTTCAACTCTCTCTCCACACACACACACACACACACACAGGAGGGTCAGGAGGCGATAGAAAACAGAGCAAACAGATGGAGGGAGAACAATACAGAGAGGGCTTGAGAGAAAGCAAAATGTTTTGAATGCCACAGTGTGGCTTACAGGAATGCATTTGTTCAAACAGATTATTTCACCACAGCATAATCACATACAAACACACATACTGTAGATTCTTTCAATCCCGTTCATACGGTACTTCCCAGTGTGGCACTTTTTCTGTCCATTACTGTAAACAGGCACAGTAAGTGTGTGCATGCGCTTGTTTTGTGTGTTGTTCTCACCATTTCACAGTAATCGTTATGCGTACAGTGTGTGCTTAAGAGAATTCATGAGACCAATGGCAGATCAATTCATGAGATCAACTACAACATGGAAATTAGACTGGAGACAAAATGTAAGATGTGACAATGGATTGTTTTCAAGGCCATTTGTTTCAGTATTTGTAAACATTGAGTTTGAGTCTGAGGCTGTAGGCTACAACTGAGACTTGGTATCTGAGGAGTGAGTATAGTGTGTAGTGTAACTAACTGCAGAGTTATGCTGAGATCACAGAGGTACTGAGTGTAAAAACGTGCATTCCTGTAAATATCTGATATCTAGCCTTGAGCTACGAATCAGGGTTTGATGGGACAAACAGTAAAGACACTATGTGTGTGTGCACACGTTCTTGTGTGTGGTCCCAGACATGACCAGACCTCACTACCCAGCAAGCACATAAAATGTGGTTCCTTGGAAGTTGTGGGAACGTACGTTTGTGGTTTCCCATTGGTTCTGGGAACGAAGCCATATGTTTCCTGACCGGTAAAACGGAACATTTTTAAACGTTTTGAGAACGGAGTGAAAATGTAGCCTCTTCGGAGAACATACTATGGTTCCCTGAAAGTTTTATTAAATTATAGGTTATTTCTTTTTTATTGTGGCACAGCACCAGTGAGATTTTAAGCTATGATCTTCTGACCTTCATACATGGATTTAGTCCACTGCGCCACCAGGAAGGGGCTAGCGTTTTATTTATTTATAGAAAGCTAATAATTTTAGGATTTTAAAACAGACCCCATTTCAGAAAACAAACACATTAAGATCAGGTGTGGCCAATTAGTGGTCTGAACACACGTAACTAGATAGAGTATAGAGAGAGTTTTGTTGATGCTGAGAACGGAATGTATATGTTTTAAATAACATTCTTATAACATTCTTCGAATGTGAATGTTGACTTTAAATAGAACAACGAGGAAACATTCAGAAAACGTTATGCTGAAATACTGAAATTCCCAAAGAAGAACTGTCAACGGTGAGTGAATGAGGACCCAAAAGCGAATTAACTTAACAGAGCTTCTTTAATAACCAAACATAGGTAGGTTCAGACAGACCGGCAGATTCCGACAGGACAGGACAAGGTTACAGCAAACATGACGATAGTTTGGTTCAGGCATGAAACACAACAAACAAGAATCCGACAAAGACAGGAGCAGAAACAGAGAGAGATATAGGGACCTAATCAGAGGGAAAAAGGGAACAGGTGGGAAACGGGGTGAATGGGTAGTTAGGAGGAGACAAGGAACAGCTGGGGGAAAGCGGGGGAGAAAAGGTAACCTAATACGACCAGCAGAGGGAGACAGGGTGAAAGGAAAGGACAGAAAGACACAACATGACAATACATGACAGTACCCCCCCACTCACCGAGCGCCTCCTGGCGCACTCGAGGAGGAAACCTGGCGGCAACGGAGGAAATCCTCGATCAGCGCACGGTCCAGCACGTCCCGAGAGGGAACCCAACTCCTCTCCTCAGGACCGTACCCCTCCCAATCTACGAGGTACTGGTGACCACGGCCCCGAGGACGCATGTCCAAAATCCTGCGGACCCTGTAGATGGGTGCGCCCTCGACAAGGATGGGGGGGGGGGGGAGACGAGCGGGGGCGCGAAGAACGGGCTTGATACAGGAGACATGGAAGACCGGGTGGACGCGACGAAGGTATCGCGGAAGAAGAAGTCGAACTGCGACAGGATTAATGACCCGAGAAATACGGAACGGACCAATGAACCGCGGGGTCAACTTGCGAGAAGCCGTCTTAAGGGGAAGGTTCTGAGTGGAGAGCCAAACTCTCTGACCGCGACAATATCTAGGACTCTTAGTTCTACGCTTATTAGCAGCCCTCACAGTCTGCGTCCTATAACGGCAAAGTGCAGACCTGACCCTCTTCCAGGTGCGCTCGCAACGTTGGACAAAAGCCTGAGCGGAGGGGACGCTGGACTCGGCGAACTGAGATGAGAACAGCGGAGGCTGGTACCCGAGGCTACTCTGAAAAGGAGATAGCCCGGTCGCAGACGAAGGAAGCGAGTTGTGGGCGTATTCTGCCCAGGGGAGCTGTTCTGACCAAGACGCAGGGTTGCGAAAAGAAAGACTGCGTAAGATGCGACCAATAGTCTGATTGGCCCGTTCTGCTTGACCGTTAGACTGGGGGTGAAAGCCAGAAGAGAGACTGACGGAAGCCCCAATCAAACGGCAAAACTCCCTCCAAAATTGAGACGTGAATTGCGGACCTCTGTCCGAAACGACGTCTGACGGAAGGCCATGAATTCTGAAAACATTCTCGATGATGATTTGTGCCGTCTCTTTAGCAGAAGGAAGCTTAGCAAGGGGAATGAAATGAGCCGCCTTAGAGAACCTATCGACAACCGTAAGAATAACAGTCTTCCCCGCTGACGAAGGCAGTCCGGTGACAAAATCTAAGGCGATGTGAGACCACGGTCGAGAGGGAATGGGAAGCGGCCTGAGACGGCCGGCAGGAGGAGAGTTACCGGACTTAGTCTGCGCGCAGACCGAACAAGCAGCCACGAAACGACGCGTGTCATGCTCCCGGGTGGGCCACCAAAAACGCTGGCGAATGGAAGCAAGCGTACCCCGAACGCCAGGGTGGCCGGCTAACTTGGCAGAGTGAGCCCACTGAAGAACGGCCAGACGAGTAGGAACGGGAACGAAAAGAAGGTTCCTAGGACAAGCGCGCGGCGACGGAGTGTGAGTGAGCGCTTGCTTTACCTGCCTCTCAATTCCCCAGACAGTCAACCCGACAACACGCCCCTCAGGGAGAATCCCCTCGGGGTCAGTGGAGGCTACTGAAGAACTGAAGAGACGAGATAAAGCATCAGGCTTGGTGTTCTTAGAGCCCGGACGATAAGAAATCACGAACTCGAAACGAGCGAAAAACAGCGCCCAACGCGCCTGACGCGCATTAAGTCGTTTGGCAGAACGGATGTACTCAAGGTTCCTATGGTCAGTCCAAACGACAAAAGGAACGGTCGCGCCCTCCAACCACTGTCGCCATTCGCCTAGGGCTAACCGGATGGCGAGCAGTTCGCGGTTTCCCACATCATAGTTACGTTCCGACGGCGACAGGCGATGAGAAAAATACGCGCATGGGTGGACCTTGTCGTCAGAGAGGGAGCGCTGAGAAAGAATGGCTCCCACGCCCACCTCTGACGCGTCAACCTCGACAACGAACTGTCTAGAGACGTCAGGTGTAACAAGGATAGGAGCGGATGTAAAACGATTCTTGAGGAGATCAAAAGCTCCCTGGGCGGAAACGGACCACTTAAAGCACGTCTTGACAGAAGTAAGGGCTGTGAGAGGAGCTGCCACCTGACCGAAATTACGGATGAAACGACGATAGAAGTTCGCGAAGCCGAGAAAGCGCTGCAGCTCGATGCGTGACTTAGGGGCGGGCCAATCAATGACAGCTTGGACCTTAGCGGGATCCATCTTAATGCCTTCAGCGGAAATAACAGAACCGAGAAATGTGACGGAGGAGGCATGAAAAGTGCACTTCTCAGCCTTCACAAAAAGACAATTCTCTAAAAGGCGCTGGAGGACACGTCGAACGTGCTGAACATGAATCTGGAGTGACGGTGAAAAAATCAGGATATCGTCAAGGTAAACGAAAACAAAGATGTTCAGCATGTCTCTCAGGACATCATTGACTAATGCCTGAAAGACAGCTGGAGCGTTAGCGAGGCCGAAAGGAAGAACCCGGTATTCAAAGTGCCCTAACGGAGTGTTAAACGCCGTCTTCCACTCGTCCCCCTCCCTGATGCGCACGAGATGGTAAGCGTTACGAAGGTCCAACTTAGTGAAAAACCTGGCTCCCTGCAGGATCTCGAAGGCTGAAGACATAAGAGGAAGCGGATAACGATTCTTCACTGTTATGTAATTCAGCCCTCGATAATCTATGCAGGGGCGCAGAGACCCGTCCTTCTTCTTGACAAAAAAAACCCCCGCTCCGGCGGGAGAGGAGGAGGGGACTATGGTACCGGCGTCAAGAGCTACAGACAAATAATCCTCGAGAGCCTTACGTTCGGGAGCCGACAGAGAGTATAGTCTACCCCGGGGGGGAGTGGTTCCCGGAAGGAGATCAATACTACAATCATACGACCGGTGTGGAGGAAGAGAGGTGGCCCTGGACCGACTGAACACCGTGCGCAGATCGTGATATTCCTCCGGCACCCCTGTCAAATCACCAGGCTCCTCCTGTGAAGAAGAGACAGAGGAAACAGGAGGGATAGCAGACATTAAACATTTCACATGACAAGAGACGTTCCAGGAGAGGATAGAATTACTAGACCAATTAATGGAAGGATTATGACAAACTAGCCAGGGATGGCCCAAAACAACAGGTGTAAAAGGTGAACGAAAAATTAAAAAAGAAATG
The DNA here is from genome assembly GCF_057628025.1 of Oncorhynchus mykiss. Taxonomy (NCBI): domain Eukaryota; kingdom Metazoa; phylum Chordata; class Actinopteri; order Salmoniformes; family Salmonidae; genus Oncorhynchus; species Oncorhynchus mykiss. The sequence goes on along the minus strand of NC_143027.1, from coordinate 32,797,318 downwards.
GTTTCGCTATGATTACCAGAAACAGTGAGGGTTAAAGGTAGCGTCTCACGCTGAATCCTGGGGAGAGGACTACCATCCAGGGCGAACAAGGCCGTGGACTCCCTTAACTGTCTGAGAGGAATGTCATGTTCCCGAGCCCAGGTCTCGTCCATAAAACAGCCCTCCGCCCCAGAGTCTATTAAGGCACTGCAGGAAGCTGACGAACCGGTCCAGCGTAGATGGACCGACAAGGTAGTGCAGGATCTTGAAGGAGAGACAGGAGTAGTAGCGCTCACCAGTAGCCCTCCGCTTACTGATGAGCTCTGGCTTTTACTGGACATGAAGTGACAAAATGACCAGCAGAACCGCAATAGAGACAGAGGCGGTTGGTGATTCTCCGTTCCCTCTCCTTAGTCGAGATGCGGATACCTCCCAGCTGCATAGGCTCAGCTCCCGAGCCGGCAGAGGAAGATGGTAGTGATGCGGAGAGGGGGGCAACGGAGAGCGTGAGCTCCTTTCCACGAGCTCGGTGACGAAGATCAACCCGTCGCTCAATGCGAATAGCGAGTTCAATCAAGGAATCCACGCTGGAAGGAACCTCCCGGGAGAGAATCTCATCCTTTACCTCTGCGCGGAGACCCTCCAGAAGACGAGCGAGCAAGGCCGGCTCGTTCCAGCCACTGGAGGCAGCAAGAGTGCGAAACTCAATAGAGTAGTCAGTTATGGATCGATTGCCTTGACATAGGGAAGACAGGGCCCTGGAAGCCTCCTCCCCAAAAACAGATCGATCAAAAACCCGTATCATCTCCTCCTTAAAGTCCTGATACTGGTTAGTACACTCAGCCCTTGCCTCCCAGATTGCCGTGCCCCACTCACGAGCCCGTCCAGTAAGGAGAGATATGACGTAGGCGACACGAGCAGTGCTCCTGGCGTAAGTGTTGGGCTGGAGAGAAAACACAATATCACACTGGGTGAGGAACGAGCGGCATTCAGTGGGCTCCCCAGAGTAACACGGCGGGTTATTGATTCTGGGCTCCGGAGATTCGAAAGCCCTGGAAGTGGCCGGTGGATCGAGGCGGAGATGGTGAACCTGTTCTGTGAGGTTGGAGACTTGGGTGGCCAGGGTCTCAACGGCATGTCGAGCAGCAGACAATTCCTGCTCGTGTCTGCCTAGCATCGCTCCCTGGATCTCGACGGCTGAGTGGAGAGGATCCGAAGTCGCTGGGTCCATTCTTGGTCGGATTCTTCTGTCAACGGTGAGTGAATGAGGACCCAAAAGCGAATTAACTTAACAGAGCTTCTTTAATAACCAAACATAGGTAGGTTCAGACAGACCGGCAGATTCCGACAGGACAGGACAAGGTTACAGCAAACATGACGATAGTCTGGTTCAGGCATGAAACACAACAAACAAGAATCCGACAAAGACAGGAGCAGAAACAGAGAGAGATATAGGGACCTAATCAGAGGGAAAAAGGGAACAGGTGGGAAACGGGGTGAATGGGTAGTTAGGAGGAGACAAGGAACAGCTGGGGGAAAGCGGGGGAGAAAAGGTAACCTAATACGACCAGCAGAGGGAGACAGGGTGAAAGGAAAGGACAGAAAGACACAACATGACAATACATGACAAGAACATTGTTTTTTAACATTCTCTGAATGTTCTGAGAACATTACTTTAAATGGAACCATGAGGAAACCTGCTGAAAATGTTATGCTGAAGCACTGAGATTCCCACACGAGAACGTTGTTTCTGAACGTTCTCCGAACTATTTGAGAAAATTCCCAATGTCAAACCAGTTGGAGAACGTTCCTTGAACACCACCAAAAATGTTATTAACTGTTACCACGTTGGAACTTTGAGGAAATGTTTAGTTGAAGTAATGAAATACCAAGGAAATAACGTTATTTTGTCAAGTTTCTTAAATATACTGATAATGTTCCAAAGCCAAGTAACTATCATGCGTCAGTCCCAGAGAGTTGTGGGAAGGTTGATTGCAAAATAACCATAGGAAAATCATATAAACATAAAAACATAAAACCATATCAACATAAAACACCAACTCCATATTAATGTCCATGATTTTGGAATGAGATGTTCGACGAGCAGGTGTCCACATACTTTTGGTCACGTAGTATACAGTTGTGGCCAAATGTTTTGAGAATGACACAAATATTAATTTTCACAAAGTCTGCTGCCTCAGTTTGTATGATGGCAATTTGCATATACTCCAGAATGTTATGAAGAGTGATCAGATGAATGGCAATTAATTGCAAAGTCCCTCTTTGCCATGCAAAATAACTGAATCCCAAAAAACATTTCCACTGCATTTCAGCCCTGCCAAAAAAGGACCAGTTGACATCATGTCAGTGATTCTCTCGTTAACACAGGTGTGAGTGTTGACGAGGACAAGGCTGGAGATCACTCTGTCATGCTGATTGAGTTCGAATAACAGACTGGAAGCTTCAAAAGGAGGGAGGTGCTTGGAATCATTGTTCTTCCTCTGTCAACCAAGGTTACCTGCAAGGAAACATGTGCCGTCATCATTGCTTTGCACAAAAAGGGCTTCACAGGCAAGGATATTGCTGCCAGTAAGATTACACCTAAATCAACCATTTATTGGATCATCAAAAACTTCTAGGAGAGCGGTTCAATTGTTGTGAAGAAGGCTTCAGGGCGCCCAAGAAAGTCCAGCAAGCGCCAGAACCGTCTCCTAAAGTTGATTCAGCTGCAGGATCGGGGCACCACCAGTACAGAGCTTGCTCGGGAATGGCAACAGGCAAGTGTGAGTGCATCTGCACGCACAGTGAGGCAAATACTTTTGAAGGAAAGCCTGGTGTCAAGAAGGGCAGCAAAGAAGCCACTTCTCTCCAGGAAAAAAATCAGGGACAGACTCATATGCTGCAAAAGGTACAGGGATTGGACTGCTGAGGACTGGGGTAAAGTCATTTTCTCTGATGAATCCCCTTTCCTATTGTTTGGGGCATCCGGAAAAAAAGCTTGTCCGGAGAGGACAAGGTGAGCGCTACCATCAGTCCTGTGTCATGCCAACAGTAAAGCATCCTGAGACCATTCATGTGTGGGTTTGCTTCTCAGTCAAGGGAGTGGACTCACTTACAATTTTGCCTAAGAACACAGCCATGAATAAAGAATGGTACCAACACATCCTCCAAGAGCAACTTCTCCCAACCATCCAGGAACAGTTTGGTGACAAACAATGCCTTTTCCAATATGATGAAGCACCTTGCCATAAGGGAAAAGTGATAACTAAGTGGCTCGGGGAACAAAACATCTATATTTTGGGTCCATGGCCAGGAAACTCCCCAGACCTTAATCCCATTGAGAACTTGTGGTCAATCTTCAAGAGGCGGGTGGACAAACATAAACCCACAAATTCTGACAAACTCCAAGCATTGATTATGCAAGAATGGGCTGCCATCAGTCAGGATATGGCCCGGAAGTTAATTGACAGCATGCCAGGGCGAATTGCAGAGGTCTTGAAAAAGAAGGGTCAACACTGCAAATATTGACTCTTTGCATCAACTTCATGTAATTGTCAATAAAAGCCTTTGACACTTATGAAGTGCTTATAATTATACTTCAGTATTCCATAGCAACATCTGACAAATATATCTAAAGACACTGAAGCAGCAAACTTTGTGGAAATTAATATTTGTGTCATTCTCAAAACTTTTGGCCATGCTGTATATCTTGATTAGATAAGTATTCACACCCCTGAGGCAATACATGTTATGATCACATTTGGCAGCAATTACAGCTGTGAGCCTTTCTGGGTAAGTCTCTAAGAGCTTTCCACACCTGGGTTGTTCAACATTTGCACATTGTTCTTTTCAAAATTATTCAAGCTCTGTTAAATTGGTTGTTGATCATTGCTTGACAACCATTTTCAGGTCTTGCCATATATTTTTAGGCAGATTAAAGTCAAAACTGTATCTCGGCCACTCAGGAACATTCATTGTCTTCTTGGTAAGCAACTTCAGTGTAGATTTGGCCTTGGGTTTTAGGTTATTGTCTTGCTGAATGGTAAATTCATCTCCCAGATTTTGCCTGTGTTATTAAGCTCCATTCCTTTTCTTTTCTATTCTGAAAAACTCCCCAGTCCTTAACAATTACAAGCATACACATAACAGGATGCAGCCACCACTATGATTGAAAATATGGAGAGTGGTACTCAGTAATGTGTTGTATTGGATTCGCCCCAAACACTTTGTTTTCAGGACAAAAAGTGAATTGCTTTAGCCACATTTTTGCAGTATTACTTTAGTTCCTTGTTGCAAAAACAGGATGCATGTTTTGTATATTTATTTTTATGTACAGGATTCCTTATTTTTACTCTACTCTAGGTTAGTATTGTGGAGTAACTACAATGTTGCTGATCCATCTTCAGTTTTCTCCTATCCCAGCCATTAAAATCTGAAGACCTAAAAATTGTTGTCTAGCAATGATCAACAACCAATTTGACAGAGCTGTAAGAATTTATAAAAGAATAATGACCAAATGTTGCACAATCCAGGTGTGTAAAAGCTCTAAGAGACGTACCCAGAAAGACTCAGACGTAATCGCTGCCAAAGGTGCTTCTACAAAGTATTGACCTAGGGATGTGAATACTTATGTAAATGAGATATTTCTGTATTTTATTTTCAATAAATGTGGAAAAATGTCTAAAAACAAGATTGTGATTATGGGGTATTTGTGTGCAGATGGGGGAAAAAAATCAAATGAATCCATGTTTAATTCAGGCTGTAACATAACAAAATGTGGAATAAGTCACGGGGTATGAATACTTTCTAAAGGCACTGTAGGTTGTAAAATGGCTATTTTCCCCTGACTTGGCTTCCCCAGTGATTTTACCCACGCACCGCTACTGTTTACCTAGCTCTTATCTATAGCTCTTATCATGTTGTAAATTACAGTGCAGGGAAAAATAAAGTAGATGCTTATTCTACTTGGAACCAGTACGTTCACTAAACCTTAATCATGTTATTTGTAGTGCTTGTTATTGTTAATATTCAATATTACATTTCAGTATTATTATTCACTGCACCCAGTTAGCAAGTCTGAAATGTCAATGCTTACTAGTCCCGAATGGCATGTGAATGCAGCATTAGTGTCTTTGTGATGTCACTGCTTTTGATGCTCATGCCCATCCAGACTGGGTCAAGGGGGTGATGAAACTCAACTCTCTCTGAGGTCAGTGACACTGAAGATAACCATAGTTTGTCATCCTACATTAAAATAAGCAGTAACAAAGACAACTATTTACTTTTTTCAGAACTGCCACTAGTTTGGCACTAAAACATTTGTAAAAAAGCTATATTAACAATAGTCAAATACATATATTTCATGCTGAAACCCTCATATTAATGTTTCAGAACTTTATCATTCAGTTTTTTATATTTTAAAATCAGCTTATTTGATTATTTAAAATTTGTTGAGGACACACAGAGGGCCGGAGATGAATGAATGAGTTAAATATTTTTGAATGAATGGGAATTGTATTTTCGTGTCAAATCTCCAATTGGCAACCCATCCCTTATGGGATTAATTGACACATAAATTGAAGTCGGAAGTTTACATACATTTAGGTTGGAGTCATTAAAACTAGTTTTTCAACCACTCCACAAATGTCTTGTTAATAAACTATAGTTTTGGCAAGTCAGTTAGGACATCTACTTTGTGCATGACACAAGTCATTTTTCCAACAATTGTTTATAGACAGATATTTTCACTTATCATCAAATCAAATCAAATCAAATTTATTTATATAGCCCTTCGTACATCAGCTGATATCTCAAAGTGCTGTACAGAAACCCAGCCTAAAACCCCAAACAGCAAGCAATGCAGGTGTAGAAGCACGGTGGCTAGGAAAAACTCCCTAGAAAGGCCAAAACCTAGGAAGAAACCTAGAGAGGAACCAGGCTATGTGGGGTGGCCAGTCCTCTTCTGGCTGTGCCGGGTGGAGATTATAACAAAACATGGTCAAGATGTTCAAATGTTCATAAATGACCAGCATGGTCCAATAATAATAAGGCAGAATAGTTTAAACTTGAGCAGCAGCACAGTCAGGTGGACTGGGGACAGCAAGGAGTCATCATGTCAGGTATTCCTGGGGCATGGTCCTAGGGCTCAGGTCCTCCGAGAGAGAGAAAGAAAGAGAGAATTAGAGAGAGCATAAGTGGGATGGCCAGTCCTCTTCCGGCTGTGCCGGGTGGAGATTACTTATAATTCACTGTATCACAATTCCAGTGGGTCAGACACACACACACTGCTGAGGAGAGGACGGCTCATAATAATGTCTGGAAAGGAGCGTATGGAATAGAAACCATGCGTTTGATGTATTTGATACGATTCCACACATTCCGCTCCAGCCGTTACCATGAGCCTGTCCAGCCCAATTAAGGTGCCACCAACCTCCTGTGACACACTGCTGTGTTTGTGTTCTCTATAGCCCCTTTCTATTATTCTACCGTGTGCCACGGTGTTTGTGTTCTCTATAGCCCCTTTCTATTATTCTACCGTGTGCCACGGTGTTTGTGTTCTCTATAGCCCCTTTCTATTATTCTACCGTGTGCCACGGTGTTTGTGTTCTCTATAGCCCCTTTCTATTATTCTACCGTGTGCCACGGTGTTTGTGTTCTCTATAGCCCCTTTCTATTATTCTACCGTGTGCCACGGTGTTTGTGTTCTCTATAGCCCCTTTCTATTATTCTACCGTGTGCCACGGTGTTTGAGCTATTGAGTGCTGATAGCCCATAAGTATCGGAAGCACTCTCAGCAAGGTCCTTGCGTCATCACTGACTCTGATTTCCTGCCCCATCCCCTGCCCCACACACATGCTCACCCCCCCCCCCTCCCTGACCTTCACACATTAAGAGGTGACTCATTCTCCAGACCCAGCTCACAGCAGCAGCTAATTGAACAATGCAGTGAATACAAAATATAATGGAGTTCTCTACTGCTGTGGGTTCACACATTGCCAGCTAGCAGGCAGCTAAATAACGTATACGGCTGAGCCATGTATTTAGAATTCAAAATATTGTATATGGCATGGCTCTGGTATGCAGTACAGTATATAATTTTGTCTAGCTCTGAAACCTGCAGTGCCTTAACATTGTTGGCCTGGGTCAATGTTGTAGGTGGGATGTGAGCAATACCAGAAATACCTACTCTGAGTTTTTAGACACTATTCCTTTGCAAAAAAGATTGGGCTTCTGTCTGTGTAGAGCTCATGCCCAGGTTTATTAAGTGGTCTATGAAAGGAGACTGTCACATCATCAATCATGTTGGCTACTGTAATTACTCCACGGTGATGTAACTACTTGTTTCTGGCAGAGCAGACCAAAACCGGCATAGTATTACTGCCTGTGAGGCATAGACATATACAGTAGGACGAACATGCAGAGCACGACTAGCTATTACATAAACCGATATAGAGGGGTATGTGTATAATGCCTTTCTAAAGACACCTGCCTCTGGGCCTGTGGCAGTAAGTGTGTCTGACAGCGGGCGTGACACACACATCATCTCCCAGACTAATGGTTGGTCTTCCAGTCTCTTCTGGGGTGTGTGTTGATGTCACTGTGGTCTTCTTATGACTCCCACTATCTGCCTCCGGGGGATGTGGGGAGAAATGAAATGAGAGCCTTTATTTTATGTTGAAGGTCGGGCGTTAAGTCCCAGCCAATGTCATGTCGCGTTCAGTCGATCCATGTCTGTGAATTGTTTTAGTTGTCTATTGCCTTTGTCTATTTTCTAAAGAAACACACAGCTCCAACAAACCATTCTATTACACACACTTCTGGAGCTTGGTGTGTTCCTACAGTCATGGAAAAGCTAATGCAAGGATATAGATTGGAGACTTTATTTGGTATGTTTTGGCTGTAATGCCTTTTTTTGTAAGACAATGTTAGATTAATACTCCAACATCTGTAGCCCCAGAGTTTTCAGAGCTCAGGTTCCAGTTGTGGTGATTCCATTCAGATTCAATGACCTCATGTCTTTGCCTGGCAGGAGAGAGAGAGAGACATCATTGTGTCCGTCACCTTTATCTCACAATCAAACTTCCCAAAAATGTCTGCAAGAGGGAAATTCATAAGCCAGGCAAGGATGATAAAAATACATGATAGCGCTAAAAGAATCCTTCAGTGGAACAGAACACAAGTCAGCACTGTGACAGCCTTCAATGCCTGGGCTTTGAATAAGAGATAACATCACTGAATGCTGACTGCCTGAATTAGCCTCTATTCCTGGTAAGATGATAAAGAAATGAGGAGGAGCGTTCATTTGCGGCGGTTAGAAGTACAAAAATACCTTCTGGAGCCTCTAAAAATACCTCCATGGACTTCCAAAAAAAAAGTGTGTCTGTTTGCACGTGTTCCTTCTAGAGATAACTATACCTCGAGACAGGTAGGCTACATTAAGCTGATATACATCTTATCCTGTATCTCTAGGACAAGATACAGTACATGGCGCCCACCACCCTCCAACTTCAGACAGAGAGAGAGCCTCTATCTCTAAGTTGTTGTCCTCCGTTGGACAATGGATGTACACACTTGTATGCACAAAAGACAATGAACTAATCTTATGTATCATCAATGTGAGTGGTGAGCACATCGTCAAGAATGTGCGGCACTAGCATATCATGATAGGGAATGGTGGTGTACAGTATGTGAGATTCAGGGTGTTGAAGGGATTCATGTCTGAACATGTTCAAGGCCAGGGGCTGAATGTTGAACTCCCAAGTCATGTTCACTCTTTGCCTTTGTCTTTCACTGTAGAGTAAGATCCCCTCTATTAGTTTGTAAGGAGTGGATGATGTTGGACTATGGTTGATTGGGAATATGGCGGCATGACAACATACAGTGCATTCGGAAAGTAGTCAGACCCCTTCCCTTTTTCCACATTTTGTTACATTACACCCTTATTACACCCTTATTCTAAAATATATATTTTTTAAATCCCCATCAATCTATACACAATACCCCATAATGACAAAGAGAAAACAGGTTTTTAGACATTTGTGGAAATAGATATATATATAAATAGATAAATATTTGATTTACTTGAGTATTTAGACTTTTTGCTGTGAGACTGGAAATTGAGCTCAGGTTCACCTTCCAACAGGACAACAACCCTAAGCACAAGACAACGCAGGAGTGGCTTCGGGACAAGTGGCCGAGCCAGAACCCGGACTTGAACCTGATCGAGCATCTCTGGAGAGACCTGAAAATCCAACCTGACAGAGCTTGAGAGGAACTGCAGAGAAGAATGGGAGAAACTCCCCAAATACAGATGTGCCAAGCTTGTAAGGTCATACCCAAGACTCGAGGTTGTAATCGCTGCCAAAGGTGTTCAATAAAGTACTGAGTAAAGGGTCGAATACTTATGTAAAGTTTTTTATTTTTTATATATTTGCAAAAATAAAAACCTGTTTTTTGCTTTGTTATTGTAGAGTATTGTGACAGATTGATGAAGATTTTGTGTCACTGTTCTACACACAATACACCATAATGTCAGTCGAGCAGTCTGCTGTCCCCATTGTTCCTGTACCCAAGAAAAAAAGGTAACTGAACTAAATGACTAACTTCTGTCATCATCATGTTTTGAGAGGCTAGTTAAGGATCATATCAGCTTCAGCTTCACCTTACCCAAAACCCTAGACCTACTACAATTCACATACCAACCCAATAGATCCACGGATGAAGCAATCACACTGTGGTCTGCCCTATCCCACCTGGACAGGAGGAATACCTACAATATATATACAAAAGTATATGGACACCCCTTCAAATTAGTGGATTCAGCCACACCTGATGCTGACAGGTCTATAAAATCGACCAGCCATGCAATCTCCATAGACAAACATTGGCAATAGAATGGCCTTACTGAAGAGCTTAGTGACTTTCAATGTGGCGTCGTCATAGTATTCCACCTTTCCAACAAGTTAGTTTGTCAAATTTCTTCCCTGCTACTCACGCCCGGATCATCTGTAAGGGCTGTTATTGTGAAGTGGAAACGTTTAGGAGCAACAACGGAGTGGTAGGCCACACAAGAACGGATTGCTGTGTGCTAAAGCGCATAAACATCTGTCTTCGGTTTCAACACTCACTACCGAGTTCCAAACTGCCTCTGGAAGCAATGCAGCACAAGAACTGTTCGTCAGGAGCTTCATGAAATGGGTTTCCAGCAGCCGATCACAAGCCTAAGATCACCAAATTGCAACGCCAAATAACGGCTAGAGTGGATGTAAAGCTCGCCGCCATTGACTCTGGAGCAGTGTAAAAGCGTTCTCTGGAGTGATGAATCACCTTTCCCCATCGGCAGTCCAACGGACAAATTTGGGTTTGGCAGGTGCCAGGAGAACGCTACCTGCCCGAATACATAGTGCCCACTGTAAAGTTTAGTGGAGAAGGAATAATGGTCTGGGGCTGTTTTTCATGGTTCGGGCTAGGCCCCTTAGTTCCAGTGAAGGGACATCTTAATGCTACAGCATACAATACATTGACATTCTAGACAATTCTGCTCTTCCAAATTTGTGGCAACAGTTTGGGAAGGCCCTTTCCTGTTTCAGCATGACAATGCCCCCGTGCACAAAGTGAGGTCCATATAGAAATGGTTTGTCGAGATCGGAGGGGAAGAACTTGACTGGCCTGCACAGAGCCCTAACCTCAACCCCATCAAACACCTTTGGGGGGAAATGGAACGCTGACTGTGATTCATGCCTAATCACTCAACATCAGGGCCTGACCTAACTAATACTTAATGGAAAAAAGTCCCCACAACGATGTTCCAACATCTAGTGGAAAGCCTTGACAAAAGAGTGGAGGAGTTATAGCCGCAAAGGGGGGGACCAACTCCATATTAATGCCAATGGTTTTGGAATGAGATGTTCGACGAGCAGGTGTTCACATACTTGTGGTCATGTAGTGTATATTAGAATGCTGTTCATTGACTACAACTCAGCCTTCAACACCATAGTACCCTCCAAGCTCATCATTAAGCTTGGTGCCCTGGGTCTGAACCCCGCCCTGTGCAACTGGGTCCTGGAATTCCTGACAGGTCATCCGCAGGTGGTGAAGATAGGCAACAACACCTCTACTACGCTGCTCCTTAACACAGGGCCCCCACAAGGGTGCGTGCTCAGCCCCCTCCTGTACTCCATGTCTACCCATAACTGCGTGGCCACACATGCCTCCAACTCAATCATCAAGTTTGCAGCGCAACAGCCCCTTTTCAACCTCAGGAGGCTGAAGAAATTTGTCTTGGCCCCTAAGACCCTCACAAACTTTTACAGATGCACCATTGAGAACATCCTGTCAGGCAGTATCACCGCCTGCTACGACAACTGCACAGTCTGCAACCACAGGACTCTCCAGAGGGTGGTGCGGTCAGCCCAAAGCATCACCAGGAGCACACTGCCTGCCCTTCGAGACATCTACAGCACCCAGTGTCACAGGAAGACCAAGAAGATCATCAAGGACCTCAGACACCCAAGCCACAGTCTGTTCACCCCGCTATCATCCAGAAGGCGAGGTCACTTCAGGTGCATCAAAGCTAGGACCAAGAGACTGAAAAACAGCTTCTATTTCAAGGCCATCAGACTGTTAAATAGCCATCACTAGACAGTCTCCAGCCAGTACCCTGCCCTGAACCTAGTCACTGTCACTAGCAGGCTACCATCCGGTTACTCATCCCTGCTGCCCTGTGTACATAAACATGTAACACTGGTCACTTTAATAATGGAACACTAGTGACTTTAAGAATGTTTGCATACTGTTTTTTACCATTTCATATGTATATACTGTATTCTAGTATTCTAGAATCTTATTAAACTTTTACTATACATATACTATTCTATCCATGTATTCTTCAGATATACTATATATTCTATCCACATAATGTCCATAATATCTATCACATACAGTATATATTTACAATATGCATATTATATACACTCCGGACTCCGACATTGCTCGTTGTAATATTTATATTTCTTAGTTACATTATTTTACATTTAGATTTGTGTGTATTTTTGTGTATTGTTAGATATTAATGCAATTTTGGAGCTAGGAACACAAGCATTTCGCTACACCCGCAAAAACATCTGCTAAATATGCAACAAATACAATTGTATTTGATTTGAATTTCAAGCAGAAATTCAACCACGAAAGCCAGGGAGGTTTTCCAAGGGTTCGCAAACAAGGGCACCTATTGGTATATGGGTAAAAATAAAAATACAGACTTTGAATATCCCTTAGAGCATCGTGAAGTTATTAATTACACTATGGATGTTGCACAAAAACACCCAGTCACTACAAAGATACAGTTGTCCTTCCTAACTCAGTTGCCGAAGATGGATTTCACCTTGAGGCCAATGATAACTTTTAAAACGGTTACAGAGTTTAATGGCTGTGATAGGAGAATAGATCAACAATGGTGCAGCTACTCCACAATACTAACCTAATTGACAGAGTGAAAAGAAGAAGGCACATTTTCAAACATGGTGGTGGTTGCATCATGCTATGGGTATGCTTGTCATCAGCAAGGACTAGGGAGTTTTTTAGGATAAAAAGAAACGGAATAGAGTTAAGCACAGGAAAAATCCCAGAGGAAAACCTGCTTCATTTTGACTTAGATTGGCTTGAAAATCTATGTTTTCTAGCAATGATCAACAACCAACTTGACAGCGCTTTAAGAACTATTTAAATAATAATGTGCAAATATCTTACAATCCAGGTGTGCAGACTCAGCTGTAATTGCTGCCAAAGGTTACTCTAATTAATTGATAATGCCCGAGAAGCCGGTGTTTGGAGGATATATTGGCATGGGTGTTGTTAGGCCCGGGACGAGTTACCAACATATTCAAATAATGATTGACATATTTTCATTAAAAAAAGTTATTTGGATTCATTTATTCATACTATTTTGTTCATTCATTTAGTTCTGTATCTATGGATGTGACCCAGTCGTTTGTTCTAAATGTTCCATTGCCATACAGGCAGGCAACGTTCTTATCCCTTGCTTGCTAGCTAGCCAACTACGGCTAACTTACAGTCAGCCAGAATAACAGCAAAGTAGCTGCATTTCCATTTCCAAGCTGTTTTCTAGTGACATTTATTTGGATACATACATAACATGAGCCAATGAGGAGCGATTTCGCCTGGCATAGAACATGTGCTCACTCGTCAGGACACTGTTGTTCTAGCCAACAACACAGCTACAGTAACACAATCACTTCAAACTGAAGCTGGAAAGATTGCAAATTAGCTGCGTTTCATTTTACGTTCATTCAATTGACATTTGTTTGTACATATCCATAAAATGATGCCAGCTGATTCATGATTTCGGCTGGCTGAGAAACGCTGTCTGTCTCGACTCCCGACACGTTCATTACTATGGGACAGCAGGAGTTCGAATTTGATAATTGAAATAATGTTGCAAATGTCAGAGACACAGACAACAGGGTTTATAGAAATCTCCGCTGTTGAAAATAAAATGTTAGTCTAAAAGAAATGTCTAAATGCTTTTTATAGTGGAGATCAAGTTTATAACTTGCCTGGCTGGGCTGATGAGACAGTGGATTGCACAGTCAGATGGAACAGAGTAAATAGGTGGCAACTTGTGGAATAGACACCAGCTGGAATGCGGTTTTAACCAATCAGCATTCAAGATTAGACCCACCCATTGTATAATTAAGTGATAATGCCCGAGACACCGGTGTTTGGAGGATATATTGACACGGTTGTTGTTAGGCCCGAGACGAAGTCAAATTACTTTTCTGTATTCATTTTTAATAAATTAGCAAAAGTTCTAAAAACAGGTTTTCACTTCATAATTATGGATATTGTGTGTCGGTGGGTGAGAAAAGAAATTGATTTAATCCTTTTTGAATTCCGGCTGTAACACAACAAAATGTGGGATAAATCAAGGGGTATGAATACTTTCTAAAGGCACTGTATATCTCGTCATTACAGTGTTCACAGGCATATATCTACTCCAGAGATGAATGCACATGCTGAACACATGCACTCACACGCAAATACGCCACTGATTTATCCAAACCGTGAGTTAAACAACAAGGTAATTCTATACACAGACATGCGTACAGATAGGGAGTCATCCTGACAAACCGCTGTCTGTTTGAGTAACCCTGTTTGTCTCAGAGTTACCTTCCTCTGAGCATCAATCTGTCAGCATGGATTAGGGGTTCAGACTGTGGAGTAACAGCCAAATACATACACAAGTGAGCAATGAGAACGTCAGTGTGTGACAACAACAAGGTAGACTCATCCAAGAGGAGAAGAGTCATTATAAAGGCGCCTGCGTACTAGGTTTGGTATACTCCTGGCAGAACTCGGCTAGGCGAAGTGAACATCTGTGCAACGCATACTCCCCTAAAAGACCTGTGCCTCGCATACTCCCCTAAAAGACCTGTGCCTCGCATACTCCCCTAAAAGACCTGTGCCTCGCATACTCCCCTAAAAGACCTGTGCCTCGCATACTCCCCTAAAAGACCTGTGCCTCGCATACTCCCCTAAAAGACCTGTGCCTCGCATACTCCCCTAAAAGACCTGTGCCTCGCATACTTCCCTAAAAGACCTGTGCCTCACATACTCCCCTAAAAGACCTGTGCCTCGCATACTCCCCTAAAAGACCTGTGCCTCGCATACTCCCCTAAAAGACCTGTGCCTCGCATACTCCCCTAAAAGACCTGTGCCTCGCATACTCCCTTAATGGTAATGCTTGTCTCTCTTTAGACGACGCAACAATATAGCCAGTATACTTCCTCAAAATAGTCTGAATTCATCTAAAATGAATCAAGAAATCTGTAATTCCTTTTGATGTTTTTGCCAACGAGGTCGTAGTTGCGCAATTTGACATCTAACTAAGATGTTTGGTGCGGTATTTCTCAAGTGGAAAAATCTGCATGAAAACTAGTTATCTCTCGTTGAATGACAACAAACACTTAATTGAAGAATCCTGTTAATAATTCACACTCCTATTAATAGCAGAACTGTTGACCAATCACCAACTAACTCTTCCTGTCCCTCTGGATAATAACCCCCACCCCCACCCCCTTGTGCCTAAACCCTCTTTGGGAGCATTGTTCCCATGTCATCCGCCTGGTTGGCCAAACAGCGGATATCCACCGGGATGGGTAGCTTGGCCTAAACGTTTAACACAGACAAACATTTAAACCAAGCATTGTCTGCTCACATGGTCAACAGCAAAGGTCCAGTCCTTATCTTATTCAGGGTGGAACATATTTGGCAAGAGAAATATGTGTGTAGATTTGTCAATAACAGGTGTCAATCCTATTTCAATTCAGTCTGTTCTGGTAAACACATACTGAAAGGAAAGGGGAATAATCTATCTGTGTTCATCAATTGATTTGGCCATGTTTGATGAGCCAGTAAAGTAGAGTGACTAACAGAACCTCCGGATGTATCCTTGTGCTTTGCTGGGGCTGGGTGGGAGAGTTGCCATGGAAACAGCTGTGCTTCCTCCTCTCAGCTCAATTGCAGGGTAAGTGGAGTCAGCCGGTCTATTATCGGAAACTATTTATTGATTGATTTGCATCAACTAAGTTGTAAGATTGACTGTAAAGCAGTGCCCTTGACAGTTCTAACCAGATTTCCCTCCCGGCTACCCTTCACATGTCTCACTCATTTCCATGGCCCTCTGCTCTAGCCTTATGGCAGTCCACTCCACACAGGGAGCAACCAAAGCTTTTCAGGCCAGCACTGAGAGTGGCCAAATGCACAATTAGATGTCATGAAGTTCTAGGAGGAGAAACTCAGCACTGTAACTGACCGCCCGGTCTAGATGCAATCCATTCAGAGCAATATGTTATAATTAGGATTATGTAAGAGTTGTCTGTTTTTGTATAGCAATGACATCAGCAGGCCGAACAGTATTTTTAAAGAAAGGATGGTTAGATGACAGTTCTTGAGTATCCCAGTAAAGCTGTGTTTTCTCTTCAAATATCTTCTTTACCCAAAACCCAGTCTACAGAAGACTACATGCTCGAGAATTGAAATTCTCTTGTTGAATGTCCTTCCTGTTCTAAAGGCTTCTCTGCTTCTGTTTGTGCGTGTGCCTGTCTGTGTGTGTCTAGCTCTGAAATATCATGTCTGTCAGTCCTCACCAGGGTTTTGGAGAAAGCCTGAGGGGACCTCTCTCTCCCCAGATAGACGTCACCATGTGGGGCAGAGCTCTGGCCGTGCGTCTGTGTCGACCCTGGAGGGAGAAACACTGATAACATATCACATGGCATTTCCCTTTACTAGGGCTGTACCACGGGTCTGCAGAAATACCAGGGGAGCGTTGGTTGTGCCAGAGCCATTTCACTAAACTATCAGTTTGTTTGATATGCCTTGCTTTTGGATTGTTTAATTATGTAGAACCATCTAGCTGCTTTGAGTTGGCCCAGGAATTTCTCATGACCATGTAACTTGACCAGGAAAAACCTAGGAAAAACTCTGTTCAGGAAAAACTCTGTTGACATGATTTTAATGGCTTGACGAAAACCACAGGGCTGTGTTAGCGACTTGTGGCGTTGTGGAAAATATGTCTGAAGCTCCAAGGAGAGGGAGGGAGTGACTGAGGGAGAGAGAGGGGGAGAAAGAGAGAAATAGAAATGGATGGAGACTGGGCCATTTATCATCTAATGTAACAATATCACCACATTATTTCATGTACCCTAACCTTGTACACACAGTGAAAAGAGATTTGTTGCCTTGCAGTCATATTTGTAAACATCATCATTGCAGCTAAAATAGACAGATATATCATCTTGTTAGCTGTTGCAACATCTGCAGAGTGAATGTACTATGGACATATCTAGAGCATGAAATAGACGCTGTCATCATAACTATTATACATCGAAACATGTACTGTTACCATGGCATTTGAGTCACACTGACATCCAACATCAATACACTGGAGGACAGTTGGATTTACTGAACACTGAATGGTACATTATGCTTGTTTTCAAAAGTTGTCTGAAGTTACTGTGGAGTTACTCTGGACATTGACTGTGAGCAGAGCAGAGCCCAACATACCTCAAGGGGAGGTGCAGTGTGTGTGTGGGTCATCCCACACCTTGAAAGCTCCAGTGAGTCATGATATAGAGATCTCTGGTCCCCCTGGTCCCCCGCCTCCGGAGTTCCCTCCACATGTGTTGTGAAGCACACCTCACCTCTAAGCCTTGTATTTAAACCCTTCTTTGACTAGGAACTTCAGTGTTAAATGCTCCACTAGTCTGTTTTTAGCCACACTCACAGCTAGCTGTGTTTCTCTGGAATGCCCCCGATCCCCGAGCGTACCGCCCATCTAGCTGCTCTGCTCCGTCCCAGTTGTTTCTCTCTATTGATCCCTCAGGCAGATGGAGGCTATTGGACGTGTGTTGGAGGAATTAGCGTTAGCTGTAAACACTGATACCTGCCACTGATAATTATGTTTGCTGTGTAATTGTCTGGCCAGATATCAAGCTAAATTGTATCCGTTTCTACCAGACAAACAATAATTGCCAAAGCCCAAATAGCCTTGAGCTGTGTGTGCTTTACTGCAAAAATATTGTGGTATCCAATTGATAGTTACAGTCTTGTCTCTTCGCTGCAACTCCCGTATGGACTCGGGAGAGGTGAAGGTCGAGAGTCGTGCATCCTCCGAAACATAACCCAACCAAGTTGCACTGCTTCTTGACACAATGCCCACTTAACCTGGAAGTCAGCCGCACTAATGTGTCAGAGGAAACACTGTACACCTGGCAACTGTGTCAGTGTGCACTGCGCCCGGCTGGCCATAGGAGTTGCTAGTGCGCAATGGAACAAGGACATCCCTGCCGGCCAAACCCTCCCCTATTCCGGACAATGATAGGCCAATTGTGCGCCATGGGTCTCCCCATGGGACGGACAGAGCCTGGACTCAAACCTAGAATCTCTAGTGGCACAGCTAGCACTGCGATGCAGTGGCTTAGACTACTGCGCCACTCAGGAGGTCTAGGAGGGTGACTTGAGGTTAGCTTGACAGAATATGATTAAAACACAACATATGGCATGATGGCAAGAAATGGTGGAATGCCACTTCCACATTAATGAATTAACGCATTAGAAGGTTGGTCTATCCACGCCCAACCACATGAGAAAAGTCTACTATGGTCTAAATCAGGGATCATCAACTAGATTCAGTTGAAGGATGATTTTTTCTTGAGCGGATGGTCAGGGGGCCGGAACATTATTACAAGTAATTTGTAGACTGTAAATTGACTTAGACTAAAACATAATCATTTCAAACCTTGCTTACATTTGTATATGATCACATACAGTATATCTCTTATGTGTGGAAATACTTTGGAAACGATTGCAAAAATGTTAATCAGTTGTTGCTGATTTGCTGGTGTTCTTACAGTCAAATTCGGGAATCCTGGTCCAAATACTGTAGTATTACTACACTGAACAAAAATCGAAACGCAAAATGTAAAGTGTTGGTCCCATGTTTCATGAGCTGAAATAAAAGATAACAAAAATGTTCCATATGCACAAAAAGCTTATTTCTTTCAAATGATGTGCACAACTGTGTTTACTCCTCTGTTAGTGAGCATTTCCCTCTCTGCCAAGATAATCCATTCACCTGACAGGTGTGCCATATCAAGAAGCTGATTAAACAGCATGATCATTACACAGGTGCACCTTGTGCTGGGTACAATAAAAGGCCAAATGTGCAGTTTTGTCACATAACACAATGCCACCGATGTCTCAAGTTTTGAGGGAGTGTACAATTGGCATGGTGACTGCAGGAATGTCCACCAGAGCTGTTGCCAGAGACTTGAATGTTAATTTCTCTACGTCATTTTAGATAATTTGGCGGTATGTTTAACCAGCCTCACAACCGCAGACCACGTGTTTGGCGTTGTGTGGGTGAGCGGTTTGCTGATATTAACATTGTGAACAGAGTGCCCCATGGTAGCGGGTGAGTTATTGAATGGGCAGGCACACGCTTTGGACAACAAATACAATTGCATTTTATTGATTGGCAATTTGAATGCACAGAGATACTGTGACAACATCCTGAGGGCCATCGTCGTGCCATTCATCCTCCTCCATCACCTCATGTTTCAGCATGATAATGCACGGCCCCATGTCGCATTGATCTGTACACAATTCCTCGAAGCTGAAAATGTCTAGTTCTTCCATGGCCTGCAAACTCACCAGACATGACACCCATTGAGCATGTTTGGGATGCTCTGGGTCAACGTGTACGACAGCTTGTTCCAGTTCCCGCCAATATCCCTCAACTTCGCACAGCCAATGAGTGGGACAACCTTCCACAATCAACAGCCTGATCAACTCTATGTGAAGGAGATATGTCATGCTGCATGAGGCAAATGGTGGCCATACCAGATACTGACTGGTTTTCTGATCCACTCCCCTACCTTCTTTTTTAAGGTATCTGTAACCAACAGATGCATATCTGTATTCCCAGTCATTCTTCAAAGTAGCCACCCTTTGCCTTGATGACAGCTTTGAACACTCTTGGCATTCTCTCAACCAGCTTCACCTGGAATCCTTTTCCAACAGTCTTGAATGAGTTTCCACATATGTTGAGCACTTGTTGGCTGCTTTTCAATCACTCTGCGGTCCAACTCATCTCAAACCATCTCAATTGGATGGAGGTCGGGTGATTGTGGAGGCCAGGTCATCTGATGCAGCACTCTATCGCTCTCTTTCTTGGTCAATAGCCCTTACACAGCCTGGAGGTGTGTTGGTTCATTGTCCTGTTGAAAAGCAAATGATGGTCCCAGTAAACGCAAACCAGATGGAATGGCGTATCGTTAGCCATGTTTGTTAAGTGTGCCATGAATTCTAAATAAATCACAGAGAGTGTTACCATTAAATCACCCCCAAACCATCACACCTCCTCCTCCATGCTTCATGGTGGGAACCACACATACAGAGATTATCCGTTCACCTACTCTGCGTCTCACAAACACACGGCGGTTGGAACCAAAAATCTCAAATTTGGACTCATCAGACCAAAGGACAGATGTCCACCAGTCGGATGTCCATTGCTCATGTTTCTTGGACCAAGCAAGTCTCTTATTATTATTGATGTGTCCTTTAGTAGTGGTTTCTTTACAGCTATTCGACCATGAAGGCCTGATTCACACAGTCTCCTCTGAACAGTTGATGTTGAGATGTGTCTGTTACTTGAGCTCTGTGATTTATGAACTCAAATCAAATCTATTTTATTTGTCACATACACGTGGTTAGCAGATGTTAATGCGAGTGTAGCGAAATGCTTGTGCTTCTAGTTCCGACAATGCAGTAATCACCAACGAGTAATCTAACCTAACAATTCCAAAACTACTACCTTAAACACACAAGTGTAAAGGGATAAAGAATATGTACATAAAGATATATGAATGAGTGATGGTACAGAACGACATAGGCAAGATGCAGTAGATGGTATCGAGTACAGTATATACATATGAGATGAGTAATGTAAGGTATGTAAACAAAGTGGCATAGTTTGAAGTGGCTAGTGATACATGTATTACATAAAGATGCAGTAGATGATATAGAGTACAGTATATACATATACATATGAGATGAGTAATGTAGGGTATGTAAACATTACATTAAGTAGCATTGTTTAAAGTGGCTAGTGATATATTTTACATCAATTTCCATCAATTCCCATTATTAAAGTGGCTGGAGTTGAGTCAGTGTGTTGGCAGCAGCCACTCAATGTTAGTGGTGGCTGTTTAACAGTCTGATGGCCTTGAGATAGAAGCTGTTTTTCAGTCTCTCTGTCTCTGCTTTGATGCACCTGTACTGACCTCGCCTTCTGGATGATAGCGGGGTGAACAGGCAGTGGCTCGGGTGGTTGTTGTCCTTGATGATCTTTATGGCCTTCCTGTGACATCGGGTGGTGTGGGTGTCCTGGAGGGCAGTTAGTTTGCCCCCGGTGATGCGTTGTGCAGACCTCACTATCCTCTGGAGAGCCTTACAGTTGTGGGCGGAGCAGTTGCCGTACCAGGCAGTAATACAGCCCGACAGGATTGTGCATCTCTCGATTGTGCATCTGTAGAAGTTTGTGAGTGCTTTTGGTGACAAGCCAAATTTCTTCAGCCTCCTGAGGTTGAAGAGGCGCCTTCTTCACGACGCTGTCTGTGTGGGTGGACCAATTCAGTTTGTCCGTGATGTGTACGCCGAGGAACTTACAACTTACTACCCTCTCCACCACTGTCCCATCGATGTGGATGGGGGGGTGCTCCCTCTGCTGTTTCCTGAAGTCCACAATCATCTCCTTTGTTTTGTTGACATTGAGTGTGAGGTTATTCTCCTGACACCACACTCCGAGGGCCCTCACCTCCTCCCTATAGGCCATCTCGATGTTGTTGGTAATCAAGCCTACCACTGTTGTGTCGTCCGCAAACTTGATGATTGAGTTGGAGGCGTGCATGGCCACGCAGTCGTGGGTGAACAGGGAGTACAAGAGAGGGCTCAGAACGCATGGTGTTAATTGCTGAGCTGTAGTGAATGAACAGCATTCTCACATAGGTATTCCTCTTGTCCAGATGGGTTAGGGCAGTGTGCAGTGTGGTTGCGATTGCGTCGTCTGTGGACCTATTTGGGCGGTAAGCAAATTGGAGTGGGTCTAGGGTGTCAGGTAGGGTGGAGGGGATATGGTCCTTGACTAGTCTCTCAAAGCACTTCATGATGACGGAAGTGAGTGCTATGGGACGGTAGTCGTTTAGCTCAGTTACCTTAGCTTTCTTGGGAACAGGGACAATGGTGGCCCTCTTGAAGCATGTGGGAACAGCAGACTGGGATAAGGATTGATTGAATATGTCCGTAAACACAACAGCCAGCTGGTCTGTGCATGCTCTGAGGACGCGGCTGGGGATGCCGTCTGGGCCTGCAGCCTTGCGAGGGTTAACACGTTTAAATGTTTTACTCACGACGGCTGCAGTGAAGGAGAGACCACAGGTGTTATTTGCAGGCCGTGTCAGTGGCACTGTATTGTCCTCAAAGCGGGCAAAAAAGTTATTTAGTCTGTCTGGGAGTAAGACATCCTGGTCCGTGACGGGGCTGGTTTTTTTTTTGTAATCCGTGATTGACTGTAGACCCTGCCACATACGTCTTGTGTCTGAGCCGTTGAACTGCGACACTTAGCTTGTTTGATTGCCTTGCGGAGGGAATAGCTACACTGTTTGTATTCGGTCATATTTCCAGTCACCTTGCCCTGGTTAAAAGCAGTGGTTCGAGCTTTCAGTTCCACGTGAATACTGCCATCAATCCCCGGTTTCTGGTTTGGGAATGTTTTAATCGTTGCTATGGGAACGACATCGTCAATGCACTTTCTAATGAACTCGCTCACCGAATCAGCGTATTCGTCAATGTTGTTGTTGGAAGCAATGTGGAACACATCCCAATCCATGTGATCGAAGCAGTCTTGAAGCGTGGAATCAGATTGGTCGGACCAGCATTGAACAGACCTGAGCGCGGGAGCTTCTTGTTTTAGTTTCTGTCTGTAGGCAGGGAGCAACAAAATGTCGTGGTCAGCTTTTCCGAAAGGAGGGCGGGGGAGGGCCTTATATGCGTCGCGGAAGTTAGAATAGCAATGATCCAGGGTTTTAACAGCCCTGGTTGCGCAATCGATATGCTGATACAATTTAGGGAGTCTTGTTTTCAGATTAGCCTTGTTTAAATCCCCAGCTACAATGAATGCAGCCTCAGGATATGTGGTTTCCAGTTTGCAAAGAGTCAAATAAAGTTCGTTCAGGGCCATCGATGTGTCTGCTTGGGGGGGAATATATGCGGCTGTGATTGTAATCGAAGAGAATTCCATTGGTAGATAATGCGGTTGACATTTGATTGTGAGGAATTCTAAGTCAGGTGAACAGAAGGACTTGAGTTCCTGTATGTTGTTATGATCACACCACGTCTCGTTAATCATAAGGCATACCCCCCCGCCCCTCTTCTTACCAGAAAGATGGTTGTTTCTGCTGGCGCGATGCGTGAAGAAACCAGCTGGCTGCACCGACTCCGATAGAGTCTCTCGTGTGAGCCATGTTTCCGTGAAGCAAAGAACGTTACAGTCTCTGATGTCTCTCTGGAATGCTACCCTTGCTCGGATTTCATCAACCTTATTGTCAAGAGACTGGACATTGGCGAGTAGTATGCTAGGGAGTGGTGGGCGATGTGCCCGTCTCCGGAGCCTGACCAGAAGACCGCTTCGTTTGCCTCTTTTACGACGTTGTTGTTTTGGGTCGCCGGCTGGGATCCGTTCCGTTGTCCTGGGTGGAAGGCAGAACACAGGATCTGCTTCGCGAAAGTCATGTTCCTGGTCGTAATGATGGTGAGTTGACGTTGCTCTTATATTCAGTAGTTCTTCCCGACTGTATGTAATGAAACCTAAGATTACCTGGGGTACCAATGTAAGAAATAACACGTAAAAAAACCCAAAATACTGCATAGTTTCCTAGGAACGTGAAGCGAGGCGGCCATCTCTGTCGGCGCCGGTAACTCCTCTGCAGCAGAGGTAACTCTGGGTCTTCCTTTCCTCTGGTGGTCCTCATGAGAGACAGTTTCATCATAGCGCTTGATGGTTTTTGCGACTGCACTTGAACAAACTTTAAAAGTTCTTGACATTTTCAGCATTGACTGACCTTCATGTCTTAAAGTAATGATGGACTGTTGTTTTTCTTTGCTTATTTGAGCTGTTCTTAATATGGACTTTTATCAAATAGGGCTATCTTCTGTATACCACCCCTACCTGGTCACAACACAAGTGATTAGCTCAAACGCATCAAACAAATTAACTTTTAAGAAGGCACACCTGTTAATTGAAATGCATTCCAGGTGACTACCTCATGAAGCTGGTTGAGAGAATGCCAATAGTGTGCAAAGCTGTCATCAAGGCAAAGGGTGGCTGCGTTGAAAACTCTCAAATATAAAATATATTTGATTTGTTAACCCTCCTGTTGTGTTCCGGTTGAATTGGACCGATTTACAAGTTTTCTCTCTGAAAAATGTAGTTGATTTAATCTGATTGTCATAAGGTTCCATGACTTTGTCCACACAGGGCATCTGAACACACAAAATACATTTTGATGATTTTCATTAAATGTTGGGTGTTTTATTTATCTTCTGTACACCTGTGGTGTTCCCAGTCATTAGAAATGAATGGGTGAGACTACAATTAGTGTATAAAATTGAGTTCAGGCACATGCCCATTCATCAGATGGACACACTTCCTATTCCAGACCCCCACATGCATGTGTGTTTGAGCACACACACACATACACACACACACACACACACACACACACACACACACACACACACACACACACACACACACACACACACACACACACACACACACACACACACACACACACACACACACACACACACACCTCACTCCCCTTCTTGGCTTCCATGGCAACCCACACAGGAACCTTTCCCCAATAGAATCTTTCCCCAACGGGAACCACACCTGTTGGCATTCTCCCAAACAATCACAACATTGTGTAGAACTTGTAGAACTTTTCTCGCAGCTCTGGTATTTAAAGCTTTTTTGAGGCCTTGCTCACAATTCATTCTGTGGTAGCACAATGACCAAACGATATGCTGTATGTGAGGCTCTTGATCATATCTTTGATCATGACACTGGTGAGGAGGAGAGAGGCCAGGAAACTGACGGTGAAGATGCATTAGAGGAGGAAGTGTCAGAAGTTGAAGACAACACAGAATATGATCCAGACCAAGAAACAACCGATGTGGAACAATCCAGTGATGAGGAAGAGGGACCTGCTGAGGTTGTTGTTAAATTCCAGTCAAAGAATGGGAATTTGTCCTGGTCTTCATACCCACCTGAGAGGAGAGGTCAGCTGTCGGCTGAAAATGTTATCAGGATGACACCAGGGCCAACGAGATACGCCATATCCCGAGTTGATGACATAAAATCCTGCTTCGAACTGTTCCTGACAGAATCAATCGA
This sequence comes from Oncorhynchus mykiss, assembly GCF_057628025.1. NCBI lineage: Eukaryota > Metazoa > Chordata > Actinopteri > Salmoniformes > Salmonidae > Oncorhynchus > Oncorhynchus mykiss. The sequence goes on along the minus strand of NC_143027.1, from coordinate 32,772,306 downwards.
AACTATGGTGATAAACATGACCAATTTGGAGGGGAGTTGCGTTTACAAAGACAACTGGAAGGAGGTAGACTGGACTGACGTCCAAGCAAATGTGGGTCTATTTATTTTGGCTGGTGGGATGCAGAGTCCGGTCGGGCAATTTTTAGTGCCACTATATCAATTCAGACATTTCACGTGTTGTCACGAGTGATTCGCTTTGACAACTGTAATACAAGACCAGGCCGCCGTCAACAAGACAAGGTGGCAGCGATCAGAGAGGTTTGGCACAAGTGGGTGGAGCGCCTGCCACTCATGTATAACCCAAGTCCAGACGTCACAGTGGATGAGCGTCTGGTCGCTTTTAGGGGACGCTGCCCATTCAAACAGTACATGCCAAGCAAACCGTCTACATATGGAATAAAGATATGGACAGCATGTGATGCCAGGACAAGTTATGCCTGGAACCTGCTGACAGTGTTCCCGAAAGGAACCAGGGAGAGCGGGTGGTCCTGGAAATGACTGCAGGTCTCCAGAGGCACAACATAACATGTGACAATTTCTTCTCCTCGTATGCTCTTGGTCAGGAGCTGCTCTAAAAAAAAAGGACCATGGTGTGGACGGTCAGAAGGAACAAGCCTGAGTTTCCTCTGGCCTTACTCACTACCAAGGACCAAGGACCAAGGATCGCTTTTCCTCTAAATTTGCTTTCACCGATACACACACTCTTGTGTCCTACTTCCCGAAGAAAAAGAAGAATGTGCTCCTGATAACAACTCTGCACAGGGATGCCGCGGTGAGTACCAGGGAGGACAAGAAGCCCAACGCTGTCCTGGATTACAACAGGAACAAAGGGGGAGTTGATACCTTGATAAGGTATGCTACTTTTAATCTTTCAAGTCTCATATACTTTCTTTTCTATTACTAGATTGTTTTATCTGCACCATAAAAATAAGACATGTTGTTGTTAGGGGAAATGCTCATTGAATTATTGAACAATATGGAGTCAATTCTATTCATTTGAATATGTAAATATACGTTTTGATGCAATTTTTCACATTACTATGCAAGACATGAAGTATCACTTGTACTATGTACTCATTATTTTATTTACTGATTGTTGCACTTTTGCAGGTTACTGGCACATACTCTTGTAAGAGGTTGATGGCACGTTGGCCCATGGTGGTGTTCTTCAACATCCTAGATGTGTCGACCTACAACAGGTTTGTGGTGTGGATGGAGGTGAATCCAAATTGGATTCAGTCTATCACAGTGCCATCCGTTTTGTCACCAAAGCCCCATACACTACCACCACTGCGACCTGTACGCTCTCGTTGGCTGGCCCTCGTTTCATACTCGTCGCCAAACCCACCGTCACTAGCTTTAAGCACCAGCTGTCAGAGCAGCTCACAGATCACTGCACCTGTAAATAGCCCATCTGTAAATAGCCCATCCAATCTACCTTATCCCCATACTGTATTTATTTATTTATCTTTGCACCCCAGTATCTCTTCTTGCACATTCATCTTCTGCACATTCTACCATTACAGTGTTTAATTGCTATATTGTAATTACTTCGCCACCATGGCCTATTTATTGCCTTACCTCTCTTATCCTACCTCATTTGCACATGCTGTATATATACTTTTCTACTGTATTATTGATTGTAACTTTGTTTATTCCAAGTGTAACTCTGTGTTGTTGTATGTGTCGAACTGCTTTGCTTTATCTTGGCCAAGTCGCAGTTGCAAATGAGAACTCATTCTCAACTAGCCTACCTGGTTAAATAAAGGTGAAATAAGAAAATACATGTAAAAAAGCATGGGAAATTCTTCAAGAGGAGACTATTCCTAGAAGAATTGGGGAAAGCCATGGTGGCACCCCTCATTTAAAGGCGCCTACACCTTCCTCGAACACCATCCTCTGCTGGATTGGTGAGAGATATACAAGGACCAGAAGCGAGATCTATGGCCGCCAGAGACAGAAGAGACAAAAGGAAGAGGTGCAATCTGTGTGCACCAGGAGATGTCAAAATGAGCATTAAGTGCCATAAATGCAGTGCATATATTTGCAAGGCACATGCAACAACCACCACGTATTGTCCAACATGTGCATGAGAACACACAAATTGTAACCACCATTGATTGCCAGATTGTGAACATTTGAATGTTTTTGTTATTGTTAGTAATACTGTTATTGTTACTGTTGTTCTTTAATGTGTTCAGACATTAATTTTGTAATATGGTAAAGTTTTCATGTGTAGTTTTGGGCCTTTCTTTACTAATAAAATCATAACGACCGAGAACATAACACGTTATTTTGTGCCACTATTTAAACATTTGAAATGGTTTCAAAACAAACGTCCTTGTTAAATTTTGACACAAAGTAGTCTGTGATAAATAGCACAATATGTTTCATCTGAGTATTTGTTACAGTCAAAATAATCCATATATTATACTTTTTTTACTCAAAAAACGATTGTATGAGCTCAGGTCAATGAGGCCTACAGGCCATAAATAGCAAATGGAAGTTCAAAACTTGTAATGTTCACAAGAACTTAAGTTGATAAAAAGATCTAACACAACATTAGGTGATAATATATGTATTATTATGGATTTATAATCAGTTATAATGGGGCAGTCATTTTGGACCAGGAACACAGAATTAATTAACATGAAACGAACACAACAGGAGGTTTAAACACTTTTTTGGTTACTACATGATTCCATATGTGTTATCTCATAGTTTGATGTCTTCACTATTATTCTACAATGTAGAAAATAGTACAAACAAAGAAAAACCCTTGAATGAGAGTAGGTGTGTCCAGACTTTTGACTGGTACTGTATATATGCAGTGCATTCGGAAAGTTTCAGACCGCTTGACTTTTTCCACATTTTGTTACATTACAGCCTTATTCTAAAATGGATTTAATACTTTGTCCCCCTCATCAACCTACACACCCTACCCCATAATGACAAAGTGAAGACAGGTTTATTTATTTGGTTGCAAATGGAAAGAATGAAGAAAAATAAATACATTATTTACATAAGTAAACTCCCCAAATACAGGTGTGCCAAGCGTATTGCATCATATAACGAAGAAGACTTGAGGCTGTAATCGCTGCCAAAGGTGATTCAACAAAGTACTGAGTAAAGGGTCAACTGTCAATTGTGGGACCTTATATAGACAGGTGTGTGACTTTCCAAATCATGTCCAATAATTTGAATTTACCACAGGTGGACTCCAATCAAGTTGTAGAAACATCTCAAGGATGATCAACAGGATGCACCTGAACTCAATTTCAAGTATCATAGCAAAGCGTCTGAGGTATTAATATTAATAAGGTATTTATGTTTTATAAATGTATACATTTGCAAATATATAACATTTAAAATAAGCTTTCACTTTGTCATCATGGGGTATTGTGTGTAGATTGATGAGGAAAATGTTGTATTTAACAGGGTCTGAATACTTTCCAAGTGCACTGTAATGGTCATGACAGTGTTATGACCATGTTATGACAAGTTATGTCAGCTGTTATGACATATTAAGACATGCCGGCAGGTAACCTCGAGGTTTAGAGCATTTGACCAGTAACCAAAAGGTTGCTGGTTCAAATCCAAGAGACCATTAGGCGAACTATCTGTCGATGTCCCCTTTTTTTTAAACATAGTTTTTTTTAACCTTTATTTAACCAGGCAAGTCCATTAAGAACAAATTCTTATTTTCAATGACGGCCTAGGAACAGTGGGTTAACTGCCTGTTCAGGGGCAGAACAACAGATTTGTACCTTGTCAGCTCGGGGATTTGAACTTGCAACCTTCCGGTTACTAGTCCAACGATCAATGTACATGTAAATAACGTGTTATGACGCTAGGTGTCAAGTAAAGTTTCACCAAGAATGATATAGTAAGCACTACACAATCGGGAGGACACTACAGTCTATATCGTTCTACAGTATACTACCACATTCTAAAGTAAGCACTACATGATCGAGGGGTACTACAGTGTGGAGTATAGGATTCTGCAGTATACTACAGATTACTACAGTTTGCACTTTTGTAAAGGGTCCTTATTACAGTGTAATTACATGTGCAATTACACTGTAACAAGTATTATATTTAACTGTAACAATCAGTAGTTACATAGTGATAACAACATGTAACTGGTAGTAATTACAGTCTTTAATTACAGAGGTGTAACAATTAATACTTGATACCATGCTTCTTACAAATGGGCAAGTTTCCATTAAATTCACAAATGTAGTGTTTTGTTTCTTCTCAGCTGCTTTCGACTCAGTAACAACTGTCACAAAGGTTGTGACCCCTCGTGGATGTGCTGTGTGTCCGAGAGATTATGCTCAATGGGCTTTAATTACTTACTCATGAATGTGCACTTTTGAAAATATATCTCCACTCGATGTTATTGCTCGCACTTGCCACCAAAATGAAGTGTACTATCTGGGAGAAACACTATTTCAAAGGTTATTACATGTATTGTTTGCCTAAGTACAACGTAATTACTAGTTGTTACACAGGATTTAGCTAGTTAAAATGAAGTGTTTCTTGAGGGGTATTTACTTAGAATTAATGTGTACTTATACAGTACACTACTCATCCTGACAACCTGGCCCTCATTTAAAAGCTTCTGGAAGCGTGACACAAGATAAATAGATGCTGGTTTTTAGATAAATACTGCTTTTAGGCACGATTTTGTCTCCCTGGGAATCTGACCTCAAACTGTTTCCCTGCTATTGCTGCTGTGGCGTGTGTCCGTATGTGTGTGTGTGTGTGTGTTCTAATGCTATTGTAGAGACAGCCTAAGTTTGCCCAGACCTATTGGCAGAGGCTGTATTATGTTCAAATGCAGTGAAGCTACTACATGATTATGTTGGAAGAACAGGCCAGGCTTGTAACACATCGCTGTGTAACAACAGTAATGGGCTTTAGGCCAGGCTTTTAACACACCGCTGTGTAACAACAGTAATGGTCTTTAGGCCAGGCTTGTAACACACCGCTGTGTAACAACAGTAATGGTCTTTCTACCGGTTTGATTTATTCCTTTCTGTTTGTGTCTCTCTCAGCCCAGTACACAGTGTAACCGCAGGTCTCTCCTGAGGGATAGAAGATGGCTTCATTCACCGCTGTGATCAGTGACTTCTCTGGCAGTCAGTAGCACGTGCCAGGCTGTTTTTTTGTTTGTTTGTTACCACATCTAATGAAGGTCATTGATTGTTGAGATCCTGGGACGGCAACAGAATCATTACTTGGGAGGACTGAGAGGAGAGGACATTTCAGGCAAGTTGCAAATCAATGTGCTGCTGAAACACAACTACAGTACAGTGTTCACAAATCACCTCCACAATGTATACAACAAGCTTGTTCAACACCAGTAAATGAATCCACCATTAACATTAATCACCCACCTCTGGAGAGTGATGGTCAGATGTAGCCAAGGTTAGCCTTCACACTATACAGTAGTTCTCACTATACTACATTATGCATATTCAGTCATGTCCACAGTGTTGTTCACTGAACTTATACCACAACATGTTAGATATCAGTAACACCCATCATCAGTCAGACAGCCTTCAAAGACATTGATCTTCTTGCCGTAAATACCCATGAACCATGATAGCTGTTATGACACTCCTATGGCAGGTTGTGTACTAAATCTCTTCAATTCATTCAACTGTAATAGATTTTTCATCTACAGCAGATGAGCTGTCAATCATCATATTTATCTGTCTGAAGTGTCAGTCAGTGGAGCTCAGAGGACACGTCTGTTGGGCTGAAGTTGGCATAGGTACAGTTCTCGGATCATCTTACCCTACTCGATTCTAAAACTGACCTTAAATTAGTGTCCAACTCAGTTTGGCTTTAGGGATGATACCATCTTGCTGGCTGGATTAAGCAGGAATTGACCAATGGTTCCTCAAACAGATGAGTATTGGCAGACTGTCATGGCAGTGTGCGTCCTGCATACTTGTACCCATTTTACCAGCCCTGGTTCTCTTGCCCAAACAGGCCCACAGGGTAGAGCCAGGCCGAACAGTCCTCCATGCTGCTGTTCCAAGCTGCATGAATGGGCAAGACTAGCTACATCAATTAGTCCTGTGTACCCTGTCAAATACCAGGAGATGGCACAGCTGAATTCTCACATCTGCTCTCTGACATGCAGAAGCTTGCTTGAATAGTTTACAATATGCATAATCTAGATTAAAGCCTATTCACTCTTTCACTCTTATTATGAGTGGAATGTGAATGGCTTGCATTGTATGTCATCCTGGAGTAGTTACCTTCGAGGTTCATCCAATATGATCAGAATGTGATTTTGAGAATCATTTGTCTCGTCTTTATTCCACACACAATGGATTAGGTCAAAACGAACCATTTTAAATGCAGTGTATTCAAGGTTTAAAAAGGCTTCTGAAGTTTGTAATTTCCACCTTCTGAATTTTCAGACTTGAAAAGTGTATTAACCCCGTCAAAAATGCCCATACAAATCCACATACAATTCACATTTCCTGTTTCTGCAGGATCATTTTCCTGTTGTAAGCAAACTGACACACTATTAAGATCCTACATAGGTATACGGCTCTGGTTCAAAGAATACCCAATTACATACAGCAGAGAGGAACTTAGTAATTGTTTCCTTCCCTCAGTGTGCACCAGTTTACAAAAGGGAGTGTACTGCGGTGGGGGAAGAAAGGTTCCCTATTTCCCTACTTACTGTTTGGTTTGGAACAATAATACTACCGTATGATATCTAATACTCAGAACTTGAATGAATTAAACATTGTCAAAGGCAGCTTTCTTCCTGGAGTCAGGGTATCAGCCTGTGGATATGCAGCACAGGTTGATTTAAACCTTTAAAGACTATTGTTGGGCATAGCAGCAATCAGTGGATTGTTAACGTCACAACGTTGGCCATAAACGGCAGTTAATGCACCTATTACCATGACTCACCTTCAAAATTATAGAGATGCTGGAACACACGGGAGAGTAGAAGAGAACATTTAAGACAATGGGAGAAAAAACACTCACAGCTGGGCTCATATACACTCATGCACTCACACAGAGCAACACACGCTAACACCCACACGGAGAAGCTAGCGGGCCAGTTTCATGGCCCTTCAAGTTTCACAGAGTTTGTCCTGACAAGTTTTGCTTTGACTACTGTGTTTTCTTCATCTGGCGGTCGATGAATGTGCATAACAGCTCAGCAACGTGAGTAATACTCATCATAGCTTTCTCAGTATGTTTGTGCCAATGTGGTGGGAGGCACAAACTACAAGGTTCCCTGACATTTGATTTGAAAGGGCCTTTTAATCCCCTGATATCCACCATGTATTGCTGTGAGAGAACATAGAGCAATATTTTTTTTAGAGCTGAAAACAGTTGACTTTTAAAGAAGCCGTGAGTCACACTTTCGCCCATAGAGAACTTGTGACGATTGTTGAGGGAAAAGGATCCCTTTTGACACCCCCAGCTTAGGTCTCGCTCATGCTAAGCTTGTCTGCACTGGTTAGGAGTTCTCTGCTGACAACATGACAGGAAGCAGCAGAAAACAGCTTGGGTCTAGAAGCTAAAAATGTTGCAGAATCTGAAGTAAAACACTTTTTTTTTGTCAAACACTGCGACTCCCCAGAACATCTTCTGAACTCGCTCTTTATGCGATGACTGAACACCATTGTCTAAATTGTTTTTTTAAATTAGCTCTGCTCTGATGTAAATGATAAAAGTTAGTTAAGAAATCCTCTAAGATCGTGACACTGGACCTGTCTCTTATGCTGACTCAATGGGAGTTGGATGAAGTTGCCCCTGGAAGCTGATCTAAGGTCAGTTTGGTATTTGACCCTCTAATGGTTGAGGTTAGGATCAAATCAAATCAAATGTATTTATATAGCCCTTCTTACATCAGCTGATATATCAAAGTGCTGCACAGAAACCCAGCCTAAAAGGATGAAGGGGAGGGGGCATCTGATCTTAGATCTGTGCCAAACAATGAGGTTTCAACATGCAACTTCAACGTACTTTTCCTTCTAAGAAGGATGAGGTTTGCCTGAAATGTGTTTGGACGTGGAGAAGAGGGGGTATATTGGTCTTGGCATGCATGGCATGCATCTCTCATTTGACAGGGTTTATTTCTGTGACTCTGACCGAAGGATCCACTGACTCCAGAGGCTGTCGATGTCAAACTACATGATCTGAGACCTGGAAATGTCATAAATAATTGCTGTACTTGCACTTCCTGCCTTGTCTCGTTGTGTGTTCCTGTTTATGCATGAGGAGCATGTATAATTTACCTTCAGGACAGTCATTAAAGATGGATATCCAGGATGACAGGACAACCATTTTAAAGACATCCCCTTTCAGCTGTAAATATCTCACGGTTCACTGACGATCTCGGGCTCTTAATTAAGTGCTCTCTGCACTTAATAATAGATCCTGTCAACAAAAGAAAAGTCACGTTTCAGAAAGGGAATTAGTGGTGGTAAATGTCAATGTTAAAACGCAATGACAGTGAAAGCTATTATTTTGGTTATCATTATCATTAATGCTAAGCTATGCCGGACATCTGTGAATGATCTTGTAAATGGACGGTGAGCTCCGTTATAAACAGAATGAGCCACGTTATGAAGAGGCAGACAGAGCTGAGGTCAGGAGAAGACGAGAAGAACCAAGACAAGGACCATGCTGCCACAAACACTGTATGTCTCTCGCTCTTACGTAACCAAAGTGCTTCCCGTAGAAATAGAATTCTAGTTTTACGGTGCTTCCATTACTCGAGCTACACCCATTTCTATGGACACAGAGTTAAGCCAGGTTAAATGAATTTGGTAGGATCTCTACGGGAAAGAGGAGTCAAACAGGAACATCACACGTTGATGTAATCATAACCTGGTCAACCACGGGGGGGTTGTCCTTACAAAACAACTTTTCGTTTAAATGGCTGTCAATTGAGAGAGTAAAAGATTAAACAATCTGACTATATAAATTCTGTATAAAAATTCAAGCATTACTTCTGTCCACCATCTCAACAACCGATTCAAGCAGCCGTTTCATGCGAGGAAATAGAAGTAGTGTGTTATTTTCCACTTGCAATGCCAATGTGACAAATGTTGCAGTCTGAATCTTCTTCAAGCTTCCTCAGTGCAACAAAACGCTTTACCAGACCCGACTCAATTCTCTGTTCCCTGACAGGGGGGAGCTGGAAACCGCTGACATGATGGGACATTTGTGAAATGAAGGAATGTAAATGTGAGTGGAGAAAATAAATGTATCGCCTGAAGCTTTGTGGAATTGGTTCTGTCAGTATTTAAAAAGGACTTCATCAAAACACCAGGAAAACATTTCACCTGGGGAGAGTTTTACTCAGACAGGTGGTTTGTCTCTCTATGAATAGCAATCTTTGACAGTAAATGCTTGAAATTAAGCACTTAAAACCGATGAGGTGTGTGAGAACCTCAATAAGCCAGTCATATCATAGTACGTATTTATTTGTAAAAGTTTATTTATTTATTAAATAAATAATGCACTTTTGTACACAATAAGTTAATTATCAGAGTAATGGTTCTTCTTGTATGATCAACGTCATCCTTCCCAGCCTAACACAGCCATGTCCATCTATCCTCAGAGAATGAATCACAGTCTAAGTTAATGTATCTTCACAAACACAGGCACCCCTGCCTCTGCTATGCAGAAGTGCTGTGTACATTAGTCGTCTAGTCCAGCTCCACTTACACTTGGAGCATCCATCAGCCCTTAGGGTTCTACTTTGATTAGAAAAACATCAACTTTATCTGGTCCCAGCCCAGTTCCCTTTCCACTTCCACACTTCCATCTTCCTCAAAATCGGATGGGTTTCACATTCGTACCTCCATCCCCTCATCATAACATCCAGTCTTCTTATCTTCCAATTATCAACATACAGATCAGCCCTTTCCAGAGTCTGTCCATCAAGATTCAGCTGCACCTCTGCTGATAGATTTGCAAAAGGTTACCAATCAGTAGTCCATCGCTTTACACAGGTCTGACCCCATACACTGTCCTTTCGCCTTGCACTTCTTTCTGGTTCAGTTGAAGCGCTGCAGCAGCATGTTGAGTGAGTACTCCATGCGTTGGCGCAGGTCTGCGGGGCAGCCGGAGGTGAGCAGGGAGCTCAGTCTGAAGGTGGAGGACACACGCTCCTCGTTGATGTATGTCAGCAAGTACTCCTCCCTCTGGGTGCACAGGATGATCTTAGTGTGGTCATGGTAGAAGTTGACCTGTTAGAGAAATATATGGATATGAATGGTTTAACAACGTCTTGACAGGATAGGACATGGAACAAATAGCATAGTACCAACATGTCTGGAGACATTAGACCCCTTTCGGGATACTAATGACAAGTGTGCCTGAAATGTGCCATGTGTTAGGATAAGCTCATTTTAGTTGTTCTGCTGGTTTACCGTAGCTGCACGGTGTCATGCATTTTCTTGGCTGAGTAATGTCTATTTTGGCTGTGATGATGATGATGATGATGATGAGTGTGTTTACCTGAAATGTGCCGTCGTTGAAGAGCATCATGAGGGCACGGTCAGACTTGAGCCACTGCAGCAGGTAGAGTCTGGGCATGTGTGTGTCTGCCTGGCTCACCAGGTCCCCACCCTACACAGCAAACACAGGAACAGGTTCATCATTAGACTGAGAGAAGACTAGGAAAGAAAAGAGGTGGACGGAGGACAGGAAAGTATAGGAGGGTGGAGCAGAGCAGAGCAGTGAAAAAATGAGGAGATGGTAACAGTAGGAAGAAATTGAGAGGAAAGATAGAATAGAGAGGTTGCTGAATATAGGAACAGGAAAGGAAAAGAGAGGAGTAGAGGATGAGAGGAGAGGCTATAGAAGCTATATGGTGAAGACTTACATCCATCAGGTTCTCTTCCATGTAGTGGGCGAAGTACTTGAGGACGGTCACCTGACCTACAAAGCGCTCAGGGATGTCCGAGGTGGAGAACACAGAGCACTGACCCAACTCAGCATAGTAGTGGACAGTCCTACAGACAGAGAGAGAAGAGAGAGTTAACAACCGAAAACACCTGTTGGGCTTCTGAAGGACAAGACGCATGCGAAACAGATTGATTTTATTTATTTATCAGAGTATGAAAGCCTAAAGGACAAAAATACCTTCTCTGACTTTGTTTACTTTTACATCTGAAGCCGGGACTACTTTCCAGTACAGCCCAAACTATCTCCAACTAAGGTATGAGTGATATATTGTGTGATAAAGAGAACAGAGTACGTACTTCTTGTCTGCGAGGAGGCTCATGTGTGTCCCGTTGTTGAACAAAACTCCCACTATGTGGTCGGAGAGCTGGTAGCCAAAGCCATACTTGTTGGAGTAGTCCACCCACTTAGTGACCCACTGCAGGTTACTGCCCTCTATCCCTTTAGGGAGGTCACCCGCTAGAGAGAGAGGGAGAGGAAAGGTAGTTGTGATTAAAACACAATTCAACCATATGCAATAACAAAGGGAGTCCCAATTATCATATAAGTTCCATTGGTGTTGGAATCATGTCTCTACATGGTAGTAAGTACTACAGTGTAATTACACTGTACCTGCCTAATGTCAACAAACGCAACTCTCATCCTCAGGATTATAAATGCATTAGGCTCACCTTTGGGCATGTTTTCCAGGCATCCTCTGAGAACGCTGGCAACTGTCTCAGCCACACTACCGGTGGTGCTGTCCTCAAGACATTCACTACTGCTGCTGCAGCTACCCAGACTGCCCCTGACAATAAGCCGTATGGGGTCTCGTGTCGTCGGGGGCAGGACCTCGGTTGACGGGGCGACCGGCCTCCCAGCAGATGGTGACAGTGGCCTTCCGTCCTGAGAGGAGGCGAAAGAGAGAGGGGTTAAATAACATAGCCTCACACTTTCCTTTCTCATGACTCAGCATTTCCTCATAAAATGACTTTCTATTTTCTTTTGATCATGATGATCACCTCACCTCAGTAATCTGTTTGGTCTGCTGGCTGATGACGGTCTTCTTCAGGTCATGTCGAAGCTTGTAGATCTCTTCTTCCTCTTTGGTGAGTTTATCTACCAGAGACAACACACAGTCAGCATTCATTCTGGATGGCCTCACCCTGCAGCCTCTCATTCAAACCGGATGTGTGATTAGCTAGGAAATTTGCCAAAAACTATCATGGTTAAATCTGTGGATTTATGACACCACAGCTTTTACCACCACTTGTTAATTAGCAAAAATGTTGGATTTCCTTTCATGCAGTAAACAAATACTGATTTATGAATTGGCGACATTGGCTAAAGCTGTCTGGCGAAGTGAATGATTGATATACTCACTCAGAGTCTCGTAGTATTTGACCTTGTCTCTTTTCCCGCCGAAGAGGGCGGCCGCTGCCTTCTTGAAGAAGCTCTTGGCAGGGCTGGAGACGTGGAAGTCTGGAGCAGAGTGGCAACAACTAGCAGGGAGACGCTCTGGCACAAAACCCTGAAAGGAGGGAGAGCGAGAGATGTTAAGAGAATAATGGACAACATATACTTGAATAAAAACATTTCACAATATATAAGCAGGGTGTTAAAAAGGATGTTAAAAATAAACTAGGTTTGCAGTCTCATGCTCCATATGGTACAGAGAGAGTTAGAAAAAGGGGCTAAGCTAACTCACCTGTGTGAAGAATTCATGGCGCAGTATGTGGTCCAGGTGAGGTCTGTCCTCTGGGGTCTTGGCCAGGAGGCTGGAGATGAGCTGTTTGGCCTGGGGCGACAGGGAGGAGGGCAGGGAGTAACGCGCCTCCCGAATACATCTGTACGTCTCCTTCAGATTGGTGGTCTCAAACGGGGGTCTGCCCAGGAGCATGGTATACCTGCAGAACAGAGGAGCGGGAGAGACTTAGTTAGAGACTGGTTGTCATTACAGTGCATTTACATAGAGAATGTCATTTTCCAGAGCCTTCTATTGACAAGAAATGTATAAATATAGTAGTGCACTCACATGACACAGCCCAGGGCCCAGACGTCCGACTCACAGCCATGGCCCTGCTTGTTGAGAACCTCAGGGGACAGGTAGTTGGGCGTCCCACAGATGGTCTTCTTCCTGTTCCCAGCAGACTCCAACTTGGCAGCCAGCCCAAAGTCTCCCACCTTCAGCTCCATCGACTCACTCACAAAGAAGTTACCTAGGAGTGGAGAATATTACAAATATTAAACCATTTACTGTATGTGAGTGATCAATAACACAAGGTGGTTGGTTTGCTGGTCATGACAAGTAAAGGTTGCAGGTTTGGATATCTATGCATATGGTGGTTGGCCGATTTAACGATAAAGACTCTGGCTTCTATTGTGTGTCTTGCTAGATGCTTACCCAGTTTGAGGTCTCTGTGCAGGATCTCTTGCTCATGTAGGTACTTCAGCCCTGAGACGATCTGACGGAGGTAGTATCGCACTTCAGGCTCAGTGAGCACTTTGCGTGCCTTCAGGATGTGTGCCAAAGACTGCGCAAAGAGAACATGGGGGAGAATACATATTAGATCAGTCAAGGCAGTCAGCCAACTATGGAAAGTAAGAACATAGCTTTCACATTAGCCAGAGACATGGCCGCCCGTTGAGGGCTGTGGTTTAGAAATAAAGGCTCACTATTTAAGTAGAACATTAACACTCACTCTTCTACTGCAGTATTCCAGGAGAATGTAGATGTTATCTTTGTCCTCGAAATGATGGTAAAAGTGCACGATGTGTTTATGGTGGAGAACTCTATGTAGCTCGATTTCCCTGTCAATCTATGGAGAAGAGATATAGTGATGATTAAAAGGAATTAATTAGATGTAGTATCAGTCTATATCGCTTTATAACAACACGAGATGAAGCGTGGCGAGCGCTCTTACCTTTTCCCGTTGGTGCGGTTTGGATACGCGCGTGTGGGGAATAATTTTCGCTGCGTAAACTTTACTCGTGGACAGGTCGGTCATCTCATAGCACTTGGCGAAACCTCCCTGAAAAGAAAATATCACAATCATATTGATAAGCTTATTTACCAACCTAATTCAAATTGTGCATGCTTTGGAATAACAATTCCCGAAGTGGACACCTAAAAATAATCATATTGTCTTGGCGTAATTTGCGTTGTGCTATAATTCACTGATGGCTACCTTTCCCAGAACTTTCCCACGGCAGTAACATTTCCCGCTGGCGTGATCCGTGACAATCCTCGCCATCTCCGCAGGTGCCAGACCGTGATCCTCCGTCCTCTTTCTCCGCAGTTCACAGGACCCCTGCAGTTTGGGCTCGCACATCCTGTTGATATTCGTCGGCTGTTCAGCGATATTCCTAAGTAATTCCATTGCGAGGCTGTCTTCACTTCGCGTACTCTGAATGCAGTCTGGAGAGGCTGGGTGTTTGGGTTTATATGGAAGCACATGCCCTAGCTCTCTGACGTCACGCGTGAAAATCTTCTATATCAGGGGTTCCCAAACTCGGTCCTGCCCCCCCCACACAGCTGCTTATTGCCCTAGCAATACATGGTTGGGGGTGGGGGGGCTAACCTAGTATATGGTGAATTAGTCATAAAAACGAATGATTAAATCATGTGCTTTGTAAAGTATGTGCAGTAATACATGTGTTGTGAAAACAGATGCATTGCTACATCTTATAGAAATGCTACAAAGCTGTGAGTGTAAATGAAAACAACTATGGATCAAAAACTGTAAAATAAAAATGTATTTAAAAAAATGAAGACATCTATGGCTCTCTGCCACTCTAATCTTAATTAGAATCTCTAGCACCATCTGGTGGTTTTACAGTCCTCTGGGTTGAAATACAGTATTAGGATCTGACAGAATTTCAGAGCAGATTACCATAGTCCTTGCTTGGATGCTTTAGCCATCTCCTGGTCTTTGGATGGGGAGGAGATGGGGGCTTTGCACGTCCTACGTGCTTGTCTACCCCCTGTTAGTCAGGAGACAGAAGCAGTCACAGGGGGTGGAAAGGTTAGTGCGTCCCAAATGACCCCCTATGTTCTATATAATGCATTACAGGCCAAAAGTAGTGCACTATGGAGGAAATTCCATTTGGAAACCAGAAGGTGACTTTTCTGAGAAGACACACAACCCACTACAGGGAGCCTGGGTCAATGTGATCATATAACCCACAGATCTAAAGCCAGCAGGGGGCTCAGCTACACACCATGTATCCATGCTTCCCTCACTGGCCTACTACTGTTCCTCTGCTCTCTCCTGCCTGTGTGACACGTGGAAACACAATTCAATTAACGTGCCTTTTTAGTTCGAGTAGGGATGGTATGTACATCTTGGTGAGGCAAAACATTTTTTTAGATGCATGCCAGCAAAGCTACTACACAACACAATACTAACCAATACATGAATTGCACTATAATGGTGACAAACAGTGCCCACAAACTGTTAGGGCCTACATAAAGCTGCCCAACAGCAGAGTCCCAACAGCAGTCCCAACACCTTACCACTGCTACACCTGGATATCAGCGGAGCCTTCTCTGGCGGCGAAACAGTTCATTCAGCCACATTTACTGCCTTTAAAAAAAACAGCTGATAAGGCTGACTTGCTTATACAAATGTGGTTTCTACTGACAATTGAAATGTACAAACTATGGCATAAGAGGACGACATGTGGATAAGATGTAATCCGTAATTTCGATGAAGACATTAATGAGCGAGCTAGGATGGACGTAGTCCATATAACTATTTGTTCAGCACTTTTGAAATGTACAGCAACAGAATTCAAAACATGGGCCGTTTTTACAGTATTCGCCCGGTACACCAAGTCAGAACCGTAGGATAAATAAAGGGGGCATATAAGCAGACAATGAAAGCTATTACAATATTCAATATTCAACATGTGCACAACCAAGTCAGAACAGTAGGTTAAATGATGAGGGGATAAGAACCCAAATGATTAGGGTGAGGGACATGGGCTACTAACATCTTACTACACAACATACACTTAGTATTACTTTCTTAGCTACAGTATACATATCTACCTGGCATATCACATAATTTATGCCGTAGCACATTTTTGGACTCACCTTGTTGTGCTGTGCTCACTTGAACAGGATGGTGGCGTGGCGGTCCTTCGTGGGACAATCTTGTCATCAAAGTCTGGAATTCTCTGGATTTATGGTGCATTCAAGACAACTGGGAACTCTAAAAAAACAAGGTTGAATCATCAATGATCTTCACGTCGGAGCTTTAGAAAGAGGCCCGAGTTCCCGACTTGCGGTTCCGAGTTGGATGACTGTTCAAAATGTATTTTCCTGTCGGAGCTAGTTTTTTCAGAGTTCCCAGTTGTCTTGAACTCACTGAAGTCTGAGATTTGTCAGTTCCGAATTTCCAGTTGTTTGAGCGAAACAGAAGTCATGGATTGACAGCATGGCCAATGTTGAATGTTTATCCTTTTAAGCTTGGAAAAGAGACCCTTAAACCCAGACTTGGACCACACACCCACACCACTGAATAGCAGGCTTCCAAACCACTTAGTGTTGTGTAATGTTTATGTCCAATGGCCAATGAGCACAGATACATTTTTATTTTCATTCTCTTCATTATTTATCTTCATATGACAATGATTGAAAAGGATTTCTCAGTAGATTGTTGAGTCGATTCATGATGATAGCTTGCTCGCTAAGATTTTGAAAGTATGATGTTGACATGAACAGTCCAATCAAAGCTATGATAGATATAACGTGATTTGACGTCATTTTATCTGTGGCCAATGACCTTGAGCATTCTTGGATGGGTACTTCTAATGTAACTCTATGGTAGCACCCAAGGGGCTGGACTTTTCGAGCTCTATCCGTAGATTTTGCGGTGACAGAACACTGAGCCAATCACGGTGCAACTAGAGAACATTACCAAACACTTAAGCTCCGTATTTTCCGCTGGCTGCTCCACCATCACAGAAAGCACTGAGCTAGGCTGAAACACCTGCATTTTGGAGCTGCCTTACTCAAGAAAGCAAAACAAAAAAGAGACCAAGTATGCGCCTTTATTAACTCAAAGATTTAATTTTAAAAATGTTTTTTTTACATTGTTTGCAAACTGATATGTGACACGTATTAATGCCGAAATAACATGCAAAACAGGCACCCCCCAAAAAGAGAAGCTAAACAGGTGGGGGGCTCTGCCCCACCTGCCCTGAATGATGGGTCGCTACTGATTGTTCAATAGATCAACAAATGAAATGTATACAAGAGGCAGAGATGGGTAGCCTGGTCCTAGATCTGTTTCTGCTCTTGCCAACTCCATTGCTGTCAAACAGGACAATGATTGACAAGGAGTTGGCAGGATAGCACAAACAGACTGGCCCTCAGTCTAGGAAACGGGGTTATTGGCATTATTGGCATTGCTGAATTCGATTTTCATAATTATAGGGTGACCAGACGTCCCCGTTTTCCGGGGACAGTCCCCGTTTTTGGTGGCTTGTCCCCGGCTGGAGCTGTCCCCGGAAATGTCCCCGTTTTTAACTATGCATTAAAAACAGACTGCAAAGTGAAATAATATTATACGTGTCAAGACCGGGCAGCAGAGCCTACCGGTTGACGTCTCAATCGCGTTGTGCTTGCGTTGTGCTTTCGTCCAGCAGAGGGGGCTGCTCGCTATAGTGGCTTCACTCCCTCTTCTTCTACTAACTACTTGCTCACGCTAGTTTTACAGAAAACTGCTGTGGAAAACTCGGCCAGAAGCTAGCAAGTGTCAAGTGAATCCACAACATCACCACAAACAAACAAAGTTACACTTGTTTGAGATACTAGCTAATGATGTTATAATGTCACAATTTATTATATAGATAGATGCTCTGCTTTATACGGTTTTAAATAGGTTATGCTAGCTAACATTAGCTATGTCGACTAAGTTATCTAGCTAGGTTAGCCAGCTACTGTCATGGTAACTAGGTAAAAAAAAACGTTCACATGTAAACATGCAGTGGACGGGCGATTATGAAAATATGATTATATTCAATTCATGCACAATTAATTATGATAATATTTATTTGTAGATTACAATTTTAATGGTTTGGCATTATAAGTAGTGTGAAAATATATTTATACATTTTAATGGATAACATTAGCATAATGTGTTCTGTGAGAGAGTGGAGAGGAAGGAGAGGAAGAAGAGTGAAAGAGATAGAGGAGGAAAGGTAAAGATATGATTATAGAGCCTGCCAATTTATTATTGCAAACCATTTTTTTTTAGATAAAATACAAAAATGAGGCAAGCAATGGGAATCTGTTAACCAAAGTATTTTATCTAATAGTGTACTATTTATTATTAAATATTGGAGAAGGAAAAGTGAAGGGAGTAAAAAGAGTGAAGCGAGGAGAGTGTGGAAGAGTGAGGTGGAAAGGTGAAGAGAAGGAAAGGAAGAAAGATCAGGAAGACGAGTGGAGAAAGATTGGAGGAGAAGAAAAGGTTAAGAGAGTAAGAAGAGTGAAACAAGGAGAGTGAAGAAGAGCAGACAGGAGGTTTCCCAGAAACGGAAATGCCATTTTAATGACAACATGATGAGAGAATTTCCATTTATACGTTCAGGTCAAGACGATAGAATGGTTAACTGCACCCTTTGTAATTCCTCGTTTTCAATTGGCAGCGGGGGAAGAACGGCAGTGGTAGAACATCAACAGACGAAAAAGCATAAAGCCTCTCTGATTGGCCGTGTTGGTATGCCCTCTGTCACCACATTCTTCAAGAAGGTAGAGCCTTCCCAAGAAGAATATGGTTTAGCTGTGCAGGAGGGTGTCTTTGCATACCACACTATGCGACACAATCATAGTTACAGATCTATGGACTGCACAGCACAACTGACACGAAAGCTTTATGAGCCCAAAGTTTACATGTGCTAGGACAAAATGTGAAGCCATAGTGAGTAACGTGTTAGCACCATGGGCAACTATTTTGGTAACACAGGACCTAGATCTGGTTGAATTTGTGTCCCTGTCCATTGATGTGTCCAATCATGGACATGTAAAGCTGCTGCCAGTAGTAGTCAGATATTGTAAGATATATGGCGGCAACACATCTGTGGAAACAAAACTGCATGATTTTATTGAATTGAAAGGAGAAACAGCAGAGGAGATTGCTGCTGAGGTCCTGGTGGTCATCCAAAAATGTAACCTGCAAAACAAAGTCGTGGCATTGTCTGCCGACAACACAAAAACCAACTTTGGAGGACTGAATAGGCTGGGGAGGGTTAATGTCCATACCAAAGTTAAAAATGCCCTGCAGCGGGAGGTGATTGGCTTCGGTTGTCCTGCTCACATCATTCATAACACAGCCAGAACAGCCTTGGATATGATTCCCCTTGATGTTGAGTACCTGCTCACAAAGATATTTGGATATTTTCACCGTCAGAGTAGAAAGACTGAAGAGCTTTTGTGAGTTTGTTGGCCAGGAGTACCATAACATTTTAGGACACAGAAATGTTCGCTGGCTGTCCATGCTCCCTGCTCTAGAAAGAGTGCTGAAAAGGTATGTGCCATTGAAATCCTTTTTTCTTTCTGAAGACAAATGCCCTGTTGTCCTGCGAGCAATGTTCGAAGATCCACTGACTGAACTTTGGCTGGCCTTTGTCCATGGAAACTTGACCAGGACTGCTGTGCTGTGGAGTCAACTGCAATTCTGAGAAACATTGAGGCAAAATTGACTGCAAGATGTGATGACAACTTCATTCCAGTTTTGGTCAGAGGACTTCTGAGAGAGCTAGAGGGAAATGGAGCAATGTCTAAAAAGAGCTTTCTCAAAACATCCCAATCATTCTTCACTACAGCTGTGAACTACTTGCAAGCATGGGGAAAGCACACAGATAATCTAAAATATTTACATGGTCTCCTTTTAAAAAGGCAACTTCAGCGTGAAGAGATCCAGAAGGCAGCAGGCACACTGCAGGAAAAATGCCCCAATGTGACCATCAATGAGGATGCATTGTTTGACGAGGTTACTGGCCTGCAAGAGTTCCTAAAGGGGGATCGCTTGAAGAATGGAAAACATCTGAGACACTGCTCAGTCAGAGATGGAGCACGGTGGTTACCCACTTCAAAGAGAACGACATCCCACACACTAAGGTGGCTAGATTAGCGTCTGTTGTCATGTGCTTACCTGGAAGTAATGCACCAGTCGAGAGAGTGTTCTCCCAAATGAATGATATATGGACAGCAGCAAGAAATAGGTTCACTGTTCCTAACATCAAGGCCATGCTTATTGTGAAGACAAACTTCATCCTCCCCTGCCAGGAGTTAATGGAGAAGCTGGCAAAAGACAGAGCAATCCTGAGAAATATACAGATTAGGTTGGTATAAGTATATTATGTAGTTACCAATCTCATCATCGTCTTATTTCTTTATTAAGTTGTTAATTATTTCACATATACAATTGTCTGTTTTTTTCCCATTTTGCTCATGTTCTATTCTGCTCCTATTCTACCCAGACTGCCAGGACCACTGTTCAGATTGGACAGTTCTGTCTCGTCTGTAGTGTTTCTGTAACAGTTGTTTTCTCTATCACAATGTGCCTGTTAGACTAAATACAAGAAACCGGAATTGTCCCCCTTTTTTGTTTCATAGATAATAACATGGGATATATATATTGACCGCCGAACTGGAAATGTCCCCGGTTTTCATTTCAGAAACCTGGTCACCTTAGCAAGCTAAGACTGATGGCTTGGTTAGCTAAACTAGCAAGTTTTTTTGGTAACCAAGGCAACTACTGTAGCTTCTGTGGATGTGCAAGTGAACACATTTCTAGGGGAAAATGTGTTGAATTATAGCGATGGTATAAAAGGGATATTCAATTCGGGGCTCTATGCTTTCTCTGAAAAAGAATGCAACTCCGTGGAAGGTTTGTTCCACTCGGCAAGCGCGTCATTATTTTCCATAGAACGCATAGCCCCTCGTTGATTATTTATATACACTGAATGAACAAAGCATTAGGAACACCTGCTCTTTCTATGACAGACTGACCAGGGGAATCCAGGTGAAAGCTATGATCCCTTATTGATGTCACCTGTTACATCCACTTCAATCAGTGTAGATGAAGGGAAGGAGACAGGTGAAATAAGGATTTTTAAGCCTTGAGACAATTGAGACGGATTGTGTATGTGTGCGATTCAGAGCGTGAATGGGCAAGACAAAATATTTAAGCCTTTGAACGGGTATAGTAGTAGGTGCCAGGCGCACTGGTTTGAGTGAGTCAAGAACTGCAACGCTTCTGGGTTTTTCACGCTCAACAGTTTCCTGTGCATATCAAGAATGGTCCACCACCCAAAGGACATTAAACAATCTTGACACAACTGTGGAAAGCATTGAAGTCAACATGGGCCAGCATCTCTGTGGAACGATTTCGACACCTTACAGAGTCCATGCCCCGACGAATTGAAGCTGTTCTGAGGGCAACAGGGGGTGCAACTCATTATTAGGAAGGTGTTCCTAATGTTTTGTACACTCAGTGTATTTGACTTACCAATTGTGTGTTCTACAAATATTTGACTTACCACATAAGCCCCATTTTCCTTTTGAAGGCATCGTGGAACACAGATAAAGCACTCCCAAGACAAGCAGCAAAGCATTGTTTATTGATTTCACTGTACAGTTATAGGGGCCTGAGCACATTCGTGTGAATGAGACATACCTTGAGTCTTCTTGGTACTTTGCAGAAGTCAGGAAGGGAAAACATAGTCCATATCCCGTAGAGGCCAGCGAGCAAAGCCCCAGTGGAGGCTGTCAGGATGGGGTTGTCCTTACTGCCGTGGACCGTTCTGGAGCCTTGGTCCTGGAGGATGAATTCTGTGGAGTCCTCCATGATAAACTCTCTATTAGGCTACATAAAACAGTGGTTAGCATCCATATTAGTACTTTAGGCCAACCAAAACAGCAGAGGCAACAGTAAGGTAGACAGGGATAGGCTTAATGTCTTGCTATTTTTTTATTTTGACACAATCATGAAAAAATACCTGAACATTTTTTTTTACAGGTATTCCAAATATTTGTGAAGCATTGCAAATGGAGCTCCTCTAATAATGACATTTTTGTCATAGGCATCGAAATGTAATACTGTAATTCAATATCTAGACATGCAAGAACTCAAGCACCCAGCAGAGGGTGCCATGGCACTATTATCGTGCAGCGTACTAAATAAAAAAGTTATATTTATGAAACTTCCGTCATCAAAACCTTTTCAAAGAATTGTGCAAAGAGAACGTGCTACTATATCAATGCCTCTATTCATTTTGGTGAGTGGATATTACGCAAGATATTTCCCACATCGTTTTATGCACTTTGATTCTGTAAGCCGTATGTTCTATAGAACATACACATTTGCAGAAATATTTGGAGACGAGAAAACATGTGCTGTAATATTAAACAACATGCAAGTTGATCCGATCGGTTACTTTATAAGATATTTGCATAAATGTTGCACAGTAAGTACAAATATCCTAGAATTTAGTAAAACGAGCACATGAGGCTTTGCAACTGTGACCTACTTCAGTCGCCCCCTTTCAAGCAGCAATCCAAACGGTCAGTGGACACCAATCAAACAACCCAGTCTCTCATTAATTATGCACTATAAACAAAACGGCCAAAGGCTTAATTCCTGCCAGGAGATGAATCATTAACATACCCAATCAAATCCGTTTCCCGGTACATGGATAGGTAATGTACTTTCCATAACTGAGGTGGACAACAACTGTCTGTCCGATTATATAACTTTTTGGTGTGTCTGGAAGTCGTTGAAGGGATAGTTGACCCAAATTTCAAAATTACACATTGGTTTCCTTACCCTGTAAGCAGTCTATTCACAAGGCCTGATACAGTGCCTTGCGAAAGTATTCGGCCCCCTTGAACTTTGCGACCTTTTGCCACATTTCAGGCTTCAAACATAAAGATATAAAACTGTATTTTTTTGTGAAGAATCAACAACAAGTGGGACACAATCATGAAGTGGAATGACATTTATTGGATATTTCAAACTTTTTTAACAAATCAAAAACTGAAAAATTGGGCGTGCAAAATTATTCAGCCCCCTTAAATTGATACTTTGTAGCGACACCTTTTGCTGCGATTACAGCTGTAAGTCGCTTGGGGTATGTCTCTATCAGTTTTGCACATCGAGAGACTGACATTTTTTCCCATTCCTCCTTGCAAAACAGCTCGAGCTCAGTGAGGTTGGATGGAGAGCATTTGTGAACAGCAGTTTTCAGTTCTTTCCACAGATTCTCGATTGGATTCAGGTCTGGACTTTGACTTGGCCATTCTAACACCTGGATATGTTTATTTTTGAACCATTCCATTGTAGATTTTGCTTTATGTTTTGGATCATTGTCTTGTTGGAAGACAAATCTCCTTCCCAGTCTCAGGTCTTTTGCAGACTCCATCAGGTTTTCTTCCAGAATGGTCCTGTATTTGGCTCCATCCATCTTCCCATCAATTTTAACCATCTTCCCTGTCCCTGCTGAAGAAAAGCAGGCCCAAACCATGATGCTGCCACCACCATGTTTGACAGTGGGGATGGTGTGTTCAGTGTGATGAGCTGTGTTGCTTTTACGCCAAACATAACGTTTTGCATTGTTGCCAAAAAGTTCAATTTTGGTTTCATCTGACCAGAGCACCTTCTTCCACATGTTTGGTGTGTCTCCCAGGTGGCTTGTGGCAAACTTTAAACAACACTTTTTATGGATATCTTTAAGAAATGGCTTTCTTCTTGCCACTCTTCCATAAAGGCCAGATTTGTGCAATATACGACTGATTGTTGTCCTATGGACAGAGTCTCCCACCTCAGCTGTAGATCTCTGCAGTTCATCCAGAGTGATCATGGGCCTCTTGGCTGCATCTCTGATCAGTCTTCTCCTTGTATGAGCTGAAAGTTTAGAGGGACGGCCAGGTCTTGGTAGATTTGCAGTGGTCTGATACTCCTTCCATTTCAATATTATCGCTTGCACAGTGCTCCTTGGGATGTTTAAAGCTTGGGAAATATTTTTGTATCCAAATCCGGCTTTAAACTTCTTCACAACAGTATTTCGGACCTGCCTGGTGTGTTCCTTGTTCTTCATGATGCTCTCTGCGCTTTTAACGGACCTCTGAGACTATCACAGTGCAGGTGCATTTATACGGAGACTTGATTACACACAGGTGGATTGTATTTATCATCATTAGTCATTTAGGTCAACATTGGATCATTCAGAGATCCTCACTGAACTTCTGGAGAGAGTTTGCTGCACTGAAAGTAAAGGGGCTGAATAATTTTGCACGCCCAATTTTTCAGTTTTTGATATGTTAAAAAAGTTTGAAATATCCAATAAATGTCGTTCCACTTCATGATTGTGTCCCACTTGTTGTTGATTCTTCACAAAAAAATACAGTTTTATATCTTTATGTTTGAAGCCTGAAATGTGGCAAAAGGTCGCAAAGTTCAAGGGGGCCGAATACTTTCGCAAGGCACTGTATGTTTTAGCATTCGTGGCACAAATCCCATTCAAGTCATGGTACCGATATTATAATTTTTTGTGCATCATGTCCACATCACCCGCAAGTATCGCAAATTGATGGTGAAGCTCAACAAAGTAATTTACAAATTATTTGAGCATGACGCGTGCAAAATGCTAATATCGGTCCCATGACTTGACTGGGATTTGTGCCACGAATGCTAAAACGTTAGCATTTGGAAACAGTGCCAGAGAAACTAAACCAAATAATGGATTGCTGTCACACCTTGTCCATAGACTGCTTACAGGGTAAGGTAACCATCATGTCATTTTGTAATTTGCGTGAACTATTCCAACATTTTAATCAGATATATTGATTTAAACAATTCTATTTTACATAACACAATTTGTTCAGATGTAGACCAAAGGGAACATGCGAGACTTAACGGTCATATTTATATTCACAATGGCATGTGTAAAATACAGAAAGTTATTGTGACTTTAATTTAAAGACTAATCTGACAATCTGATTCCTCCCAGCATGTTTTTTCCCCTCAGGACTGTAAGAAATGTCAACACAGATGACATGTGGTGTCTAGTTGATCACAACAGTAATAATGTGATAGACTGGTCCTCGAACATTGCTGACATTGTTTGGCATGGCAATGAGTGCCAAGTAGTTGGCATGAAAGCACAAACAGACTGACACTCAGGCTAGTCAGATCAGAAATAGCAACAGAGAACAGGTGTGGTCCAGTAGTCCAGAACAGCAGCCATGGGAGCCTGTCACAGATGATAATGGGCTGAGTGAAATGTTGACTAGGATGATCTATTATTAAATATTGCATAGTGTGTGTGTGTTTAGATTTCCAGGTCCCAATACCATGTCTCAGTAACTTTGAATTTCAATGTAGGCTTATTTTAAAACGGAACGGTCTTCATTCCTATTCGTAACACTAGGTGGAGTGACAGAAATAGCTACAAATGTGAAATCTTACCAATAACTGAAAAAAAAGTCTCACAAAACAGCAATCCATGCTTTGGTTTTGTTTATCTGGCCACTGTCTCCAAATGCTATCTTTTAAGCATTTGTGGTGCGATCCAACAGGTTAATAACCCCTATGTTTGCATTTGTCACAATTAATGTCTGAATAAAATGTTGTATTTTAGACCTATACAAAGAATATCATCTACTTTTCTAGGGCCTGTTTAATAAGGGCTGGTTTCCCAGCCTGGGCCTGGACTGTCTTAATGGAGAATTCCCATTGGAAGTACATTTTGGTCCAGGTCAGGACCGGGTTTAATCTACACCAGTGTTTGGCATCTATTACTGTAGCTTCAGTCTCAGCATCCTGTGTGTGTGGCGCTGAGATGAGAGGTGCAGAATCCAAGCTTGTATGACAATAGCAAAATATTTCCCACATTTTCTCATATCCCCCCTCCAAGTATTGCAGTTCCCATAGTCATATGGTACCTAGATGAAACCCGATGACTTCAGAATGACTCAACACACATCATCTTTAGGCTACATTGAACAAATTCATTTAGGCTAAATGCACATTGTAATTGTGCTTTACATTTCTGAAATGTTATATTGTCTTTTCTAAGAGCAAGCATATTTTTTGGTAATGCCACGGAGGAAATTGTATAACTGTCAAAATACATTATTAGATGAATGAAAATGTTCACAAAAATATCAATTTTTGAAAAATATTATAGTCTGGAGTTGTCAAAATGAATGTTGTCAAAGTGACTGTGTTGCATGCTGAATAATGCAGTCACCCTTTTGGAATTATAAAGACTACAAGCTCCATATTGTGAACTTTGACGTCGAATGCGCTTACTACGCTCTACAACGAACGAACACTGGCGCGCGTTTGGGCCGGACAGTTCAGCTTCGGAACACAGGGACAGCTCCCAGGTGCTGAAATTGTCGAGCATCAAACCGAACCGTCTTCTACAGTAAAACATTTATATAAAAACAGAAAAAGCCACTGACTGACACGAAGCCTTCGACGCAGGTTGGTTTGCTATGATTTAAAATATTTTTTCTGCATCATGTCATTTTTTGCTAGACTGTTATAGAATTCCGCAAAGAACTTGATTCTAAGCTGTATTTCCGATGTTCCAAAATTCTGCAAGGTTTTATCCAATTTACGAGAACTAGCCTACATTTGTGTAGCAAAATGGAATAGTGTATTTTCGTCGTTCTCATAACATTTCTAAATGGAATTAGCACATAAAACACCTAAAATGCAGTGCCCATGTATTTCTAGATGATTGTTATCGGTAATAGGACATTTTGTTTGTGAAACATTGTACATAGACAGTACGGGGTTGTTAATAGTGCAGTTTAGGCTTGCTTGATGTAAAACCGAAATAATCCTTCTCCGTTTAACAGAACAGGCACATGCTTGACATGGCAAATTGCTGATGCACAGTGAAAACATTTAGGCTACTAGGAACAAAGATGTCTGCTGTAGCCCAGTTCTATTTATATAGAATGCTGACAAATGCAGACGAATTTCGCAAGAAAGATGAAACATTCCACATTTGTTTTTTTGTCAATAATTGTTGGATTGTTGAATGGATTGGCATAACCATTGATAAATCCAAGCCTAATTGATCATACACCTTCCACACCCTGCTGGGTATGGTATAGATTGCTTGGGAAGGATCTGACTAATGTTCATTGGCAGGCACACATATGTGAAGATGTAGAACACAGGTGGACTCTTCACCAACCCTAGGGTGTGTAGTGCTCTTTTTGTTTATCCAACACAGCCATCTGCCATCAGACACAGTCTGTATGCTTTTAACACCAATCTCAGAGGCTGGTGTGTTTGCGTGTGATCATTTGAATAATATATTCTTCTTTTACACGTCTGTGACATCCGCCTTCCATGCAACATATCTAAACCTTAGAGTGACATTTCTAATGCCAATGAGTTGATTTCATGTTTGTCATAACCTTTGGCACTGTGACTCCTGGTCTTTCCAGATGGCTGCCACTCAGGGGACCACTCAAGGGAAGGAGGGCGGGGACCAGAACTTTGACTACATGTTCAAGCTGCTGATCATTGGCAACAGCAGCGTGGGTAAAACCTCCTTCTTGTTCCGCTACGCTGACGACGCCTTCACCTCAGCCTTCGTCAGCACCGTGGGCATTGACTTCAAAGTCAAGACCGTCTACAAGAACGACAAGAGGATCAAACTGCAGATCTGGGTAGGTCTGTCTCTAGAGTCCGGGGTACTCACTATTGTGATAGATAATGTCTAGTGTACTGTAAGTGAAGCTATTCAACTACAGTGTGCACAAATATGAGCTATTCATTCAATTGCAGTATTTGCCTTATATATCCCCCCAAAAGTATGTTTGTTAAGTTTAACTACAAGTGTGCATCTAGTCACAACCTGTCACAGGTTAGTCTGCACGTTGGCTGTTAGAAGTCTATAACAATGTAGAAGGCAGTATCGTTTCAAGCTTTAAGGGATTGGGGCTTATAAATCACTTTCAACCCCAGTCCCTTAAAGCTTGTAATGATACTGCCTTTCTACGTTGTTATAGATTTCTAAAAGCCAACATGCAGACTAGGATCCAGTCACAATAACATTAAATGTGGCATTTGACATGAAACATTTGAGTTGGATTGTGCTGCTAAGATGTAGGAGCAAGGCCTACCGTGATGGAACGCGAGGCAGGGCAGTGTAGAGAATAGAGGCAGATGGATGTGTATGGATCACTGAACAACACTCCTCTCAGACTGTGTTCTCCTCCTGTGTGTGTCTGACCTCGCCTACAGCTTTTTTTTATTAGGAGATTTGGAGTTGAAGGAGTTTGTTTCTGAGCACCTCTGAGATTGCTAAGGTGACAATTCAAAGCATGCTTCCTCCAAACACCCGCTCTCTCTCTTTCCGGGAGAGGCAATGCTGTTCGCTGTCATATTTACTGTCTGTTCCACCAATTCATTGGTCCCAGACAGGACTGTAGCAGTTAATCAGCTGAGGGTTGAATGTAAACAGTTTAATTAGTGAGTAATAAGGGTAGTGGGTTTTTGTCAGTTAAGCAAAAACAAGCGGGTTCTAACAGACGCAGGATTGCCAGAGAGAGCATTCAATTGAATAGCTCTAGGTTGTCTAATTGGGCTGTTTGGGTACTATACTATTCCCGACGAGCCACAGTACCAGTAAGATTCAAATTTACCAGTAAGATTCAAATAAGATGGCCTATTGTCACTCTTCACGGACTGTACTAAAGATTCTGTCCATTTGTTGGGCTTATTCACAGTGTAAGCTGCTCTGTGGTGCCATGGCGATGATGAAATAAAACTCAGTCAATTCGTTTCAAATGGAGCTCCTGTTCATTGGACTCAGCAGGATTTTTCTGTCTCGCTGTGTCTTTTAGCTAAGAACAAGCAAAGCTGCCCACTCAAATAGCCCCAAGATGAAATGAGTCATTGGCAAGCACTTGGCCCTGAATCGATAGGGTAGTGAAATGTGTGGATGCATACAGTATGTCTTCAGTATTCAGCCAAGAGGAAAGTCAACAGTCAAAGCATTCTCTAGAAGATGAATGTTTAATGTAAAGCAATGTCACAGTCTGCAAAAAAAAAGAGAACCATTTTCATAATAATTTAAAAAAAAAACGATAAAGAAATGTACTTAAGAAACATTATGTAGAAGTAGGTAATGCTATGGCCTACTGAATTGTATTGTACAAAAACATTCTACAGTTCATTGTTCGCACTAATGTATAGACACACACACCTGAACATCTGCATGCAGGTGCACGTACGTCCATGCTTTACTGTGTATATTTGTGGGTTTCCATTGCTCAGCCCAGCTGCTGTATGAGGGAGATTGAGGTAGACAGCCTCTGAGCTGTGTGTGCTTTTGAAGGTCAGAGATGTCCGTTGGCTACCACACAGACACAATTATAGCCATATTCACAGAGAGAGCAGAGCAGGCCTCTCTCTGTAGCTAATGTAACCCAGCACTGTTTGGCGTCGCTGTGGAAATAGCACACTGCTGAGTGCCCCTATACAAGAGGTTTATTGTAAAAACCCATAGACATGACATAATCAGTATAATATGGCTAGTAGGTCTCAGCCACCACAGTGACTAATCAGCATGGCGTTTGAAATGTCTCTCTATTTCAATGGTTAGCTACGGTATATGGGATCAATGGTCTGCTTCCCATGGGGTGTGGAGACATCACCAGACACCCTGTTGTGCTTGTATCAATTGCTCTGTTTGGGATGGGCCCTGCAGGCATGGAGAGGGATTTGGATTATTTGATTTATTTATCATAGTGCATTATTCATTTACTGGGGAGACTTGGACCTCTAGAATTTGTGAATAGATAATGACCGTCATGATAATCACAGCTAGCCAAACCAGCCGGCGATGCAGGATACATGATCATCGCAGCTAGCCAAACCAGCCGGCGATGCAGGATACATGATCATCACAGCTAGCCAAACCAGCCGGCGATGCAGGATACATGATCATCACAGCTAGCCAAACCAGCCGGCGATGCAGGATACATGATCATCACAGCTAGCCAAACCAGCCGGCGATGCAGGATACATGATCATCACAGCTAGCCAAACCAGCCGGCGATGCAGGATACGTGATCATCACAGCTAGCCAAACCAGCCGGCGATGCAGGAGACGTGATCATCACAGCTAGCCAAACCAGCCGGCGATGCAGGATACGTGATCATCACAGCTAGCCAAACCAGCCGGCGATGCAGGAGACGTGATCATCACAGCTAGCCAAACCAGCCGGCGATGCAGGATACATGATCATCACAGCTAGCCAAACCAGCCGGCGATGCAGGATACATGATCATCACAGCTAGCCAAACCAGCCGACGATGCAGGATACATGATCATCACAGCTAGCCAAACCAGCCGGCGATGCAGGATACATGATCATCACAGCTAGCCAAACCAGCCGGCGATGCAGGATACGTGATCATCACAGCTAGCCAAACCAGCCGGCGATGCAGGATACATGATCATCACAGCTAGCCAAACCAGTCCAGAATAAATACACACATGGATTGGAGATTTTCTGTGTGACTTACTGTGAGTGACTGTGTGTGTGTGTGTGTGTGTGTGTGTGCGTGTGTTTGTGTGTGTGTGTTTGTGACCAGCAACAACAATGTTCTGTATCTCTCTCCAGGACACAGCGGGACAGGAGCGGTACCGGACAATCACCACTGCATACTACCGGGGAGCCATGGGCTTCATCCTTATGTATGACATCACCAACGAGGAGTCCTTCCATTGTGTGCAGGACTGGTGAGTTCTACTGGGGTACAACACATTTTCATCCTCTCTAGGAGGAACATTTGTGTTAAACAGCACAGTTGATTATATCATTGAAAACCAGTACGTGTCAGCATTAACAGCTGTCATCAGCACGTTGGAAGGACTGCAATTCTGTCAGTATATCCTGTGTCATGAAATACAGGAGGGAAGGAAGCAACTTCAGATGACATGTTTTGTTTTAAGTATTGTTTACATACTATATATCTTAACACAAGATTCTCAGAAAGACTACATATCTTTATGGACAACAGTGTGTTGTTGGGTTGTATTGAGACAGGATGAGTAGAGGAGTTCTCCCTGTGAAGAAACAGACCCAGATAGCTGACCTTCATCTCTGTCAGTATCTCCTTATCTAAGCGTATTGATTAGAGCGCTTGTTCTCAGAGAGCCACTGGCCCATCTGTGTGTGTGTGTGGGGGGGGGGGGGGGGGGGGGGGGTCCCTGGGTAGGCCAGGCAAAGTCACGAATCACTGTCTTTGTGAGCCACAAAATCTATTTCCATCCGAATACTGAATACCTACACTACTGGAACCTTGTTCTGTATCTTTCCTGTATCCTGGATTCAACATGATTTATTCCTAGAAATAAGAACAAGAAGTCTATTTCATCAGTCACAATTACCAGGTTTCTGGGATAAACTCTACCAGAATAGTTTAAGAAAAATAATGTTTTGATGGATGCACTTGACAAAACGATTAAATGTCTCACGGTGAAACAAAAATAAAAATGTTTTCTCAATTGTGTAGAGAGAAAGTGATTTTGACTACCATGTCCTCTTTTGTGTACAGAATGAGCGTGTCACATCAACCCTAGTGTTGGTATGTTGAGTAGGGCATCTTTGTAGAAAGTAGACGGGTTAATCATCTCTGTCCCCTTTGGTTGTGTAGATCCAGGTGTTGTGGCCAGACAGTGTGACCCCTCCCTCTCTGTAGCATGATTACAGCTCACTGCTATAGCCTTATCTCACCCTCACAGCCCAACAGGATTATGGGAGCACAGAGAGGAAAGGGGCGCTCGCGATCACTACGGCAACGCGCTGATGTACTGTCGGATGACTAACTGCTAAGAAAGGAAGAAAACACATTTATTTAACAGGCTCTCTGTATGAGACATTGCAATGCAATCAAATTGAACAGCAGCTACTGTAGAGTCATAAACTGCTCTATTCTGAAGTCTTGATACCAGTCAGCTAATGACTGTTATTATCTTGGAGCTGTTCAAATCAGTGAGCTTGTTCACTAAAGCCATAGCAGTGACAGAGCACAAAAATACTTGATTAGTTAACACTTTCTATGAAGTACATACATATAATGCTTTATAGCATCCTTTATAACGTGTTATAACTGACTATAAGCATCCATAATAACTGATAAGTGGTAATGAAACCATCTATGATGTTTTAAATATCATTAGCTATAATTACTTATGAGACTATATATTTGGTATTTGATTAGGATCCCCATTAGCTGTTGTAATATCAGCAGCTGCTCTTCCTGGGGTCCACACAGAACATGAAACTTGACATAATACAGAACATGAATAGACAACAACAGCTCAAGGACAGAACGACA
Source organism: Oncorhynchus mykiss (assembly GCF_057628025.1). Lineage (NCBI taxonomy): Eukaryota > Metazoa > Chordata > Actinopteri > Salmoniformes > Salmonidae > Oncorhynchus > Oncorhynchus mykiss. The sequence goes on along the minus strand of NC_143027.1, from coordinate 32,739,970 downwards.
TACATTGTTTTTTTTTAAAGGCACAGGTATCTTACGCATCAATGCCTACACTCAAACTATCTAGGTCAAATAGGAGAGAGGCGTTGTGCCGTGAGGTGTTGCTTTATTTCTATTTTGAAACCAGGTTTGCTTTTTATTTGAGCAATATTGCATGGAAGGAAGTGTGTTGAGTTAATTTGAAGGGACAGCAAATGTACACTGTTATACAAGCTGTACACTCACTACTTTACATTGTAGCAAAGTGTCATTTCTTCAAAAAAGATATACTCAAATATTTACAAAAATGTGAGGGGTGTACTCACTTTTGTGATATACTGTATATATATATTTTTTTTTTTTGCATCATCCACGTAAGGGTCGTGGGATGTTACAAAGCATGAAACATATGTACATTTATTATTCTGAATTAAGGACCTGAACAGACTTCTTATGGTAGGCTTTTATTCCATTATTCGTCCTGGTTAGAAGGTTGAGGGTAAAGATGCATGTTTTCCATCCCTGCCAGGATGTGTGTGAATGAGCTCCTGTCCTAACTCACACCCATTTCCTGTGTGTGACGCAGTTGTCTCCTGACAGTGACAGAGTCACGCTGGGCACTAGACACTGCTGCTTCTCTCCTCTCTTGGTTATTGGCCATTGAAACACAAAACGAATAATTGTGAGAGATAAACATAGATATCGGTAATCATTTCACCATTAAATATAGGCTAGACTAGAGATAGATTATAAACATTCAGCACAAAAAGCATATTTCAGAGCAGCTGTTTTTGACCAGGATGGGACTGTGAATAATACCAATAGTCAGATGTGAATTGACCTACATCTGAACTCATATCACCAGTCTGACCTCACTGTACACTCCAACAGTGCAGTAATACTTAGAAATACAATAACACTAAATACATAATACAAAAAGTTAAAAACAATCAACTAAATTAAGAAACATTAGAACGAGCAACGGCAGAGTCTGGAATATAATTACACAGTGCATTCGTAAAGTATTCAGACCCCTTCCCTTTTTCCACAGGTTTCGAGACATTTTTGCCAATGTATAACAAAAAAAACTGAAATACTTTATTTACATAAGTATTCAGATGCTTTGCTATGAGACTTGAAATTGAGCTCAGGTGCATCCTTTTCCCATTGATCACCCTTGAGATATTTCTACAACTTGATTGGAGTCCACCAGTGGTAAATTCAATTGATTGGACATGATTTGGAAAGGCACACACCTGTCTATATAAGGTCCCACAGTTGACAGTGCATGTCAGAGCAAAAGCCAAGCCATAAGGTCGAAGGAATTGTCCGTAGAGCTCCGAGACAGGATTGTGTTGAGGCACAGATCTGGGGAAGGGTACCAAAAAAACTCTGCAGCATTGAAGGTCCCCAAGAACACAGTGGCCTCCATCATTCTTAAATGGAAGAAGTTTGGAACCACCAAGACTCTTTCTAGAGCTGCCCACCAGGCAGCTCTAGAAAGGGGCATTGGTCAGGGAGAAAGGCATTGGTCAGGGAGGTTACCAAGAACCCGATGGTCACTCTGACAGAGCTCTAGAGTTCCTCTGTGGAGATGGGATAACATTACAGACAACAATCTCTGCAGCACTCCACCAATCAGGCATTAATGGTAGAGTGGCTAGACAGAAGCCACTCGTCAGTAAAAGGCACATGACAGCCCTCTTGGAGTTTTCTAAAAGGCACCTAAAGACTCTCTGACCATGAGAAACAAGATTATCTGGTCTGATGAAACCAAGAGAGACGAGTCAGGATCGAGGGAAAGATGAACGAAACAAAGTACAGAGAGATCCTTGATGAAAACCTGCTCCAGAGCGCTCAGGACCTCAGACTGTGGCAAAGAGGACAGGACAACAACCCTAAGCACACAGCCAAGACAACGTAGGAGTGGCTTTGGGACAAGTCTTTGAATGTCCTTAAGTGGCCTAGCCAGAGCCTGGACTTGAACCCAATCTAACATCGCTGGAGAGACCTGAAAATAGCTGTGCAGCGGCACTCCCCATCCAACCTGACAGAGCTTGAGAGGATGGGAGAAACTCCCCAAATACAGGTGTGCCAAGCTTGTAGCGTCATACACAAGAAGACTCAAGGCTGTAATCACTGCCAAAGGTGCTTCAACAAAGTACTGAGTAAAGGGTCTGAATACTTATTTAAATGTGATATTTACGTAAAAGGAAATACTCAAATTTGCAAAAATGTATTAAAAACTGTTTTTGCTTTGTCATTATGGGGCATTGTGATGTCATTATGGGGCATTGTGATGTCATTATGGGGTATTGTGATGTCATTATGGGGCATTGTGATGTCATTATGGGGTATTGTGTGTAGATTGATGAAGGAAAAAAACTATTTAATCCATATTAGAATAAGGCTGTAATGTAACAAAATGTGGAAAAAGTGAAGGGGTCTGAATAATATCTGAATGCACTGTACATATAAATAAATGGTGTGTATAGACAGTATGGACAGAACACAAAACAAATCTAGCTAGGAGCTAGAAGCAAGCGGACGGTGTCTGTCAGTGCCGTTCTGTAGTAAACCTGGGTTTGATGGAGGAGAAATGTTGTTTACTGTATCAGCTTGTCGCCTATAGCTTCTAGTAGATAGATGCAGTGCTCTGTTTTCTTCTCTGTGTATGTATGTGTGCGTGTGTGTGCAGGTCGACCCAGATTAAGACCTATTCTTGGGACAACGCCCAGGTGGTGCTGGCTGGGAACAAGTGTGACATGGAGGAGGAGAGGGTGGTGGCTGCAGACAGCGGGAGACAGCTGGCAGAACAACTCGGTGAGCTGCTATCATTTGATTGATCAGGGACACTTTATAGTGGCAGAGATAAAATAATGAACACATCGAATGGTCAACAGTCAGATACGAAGCATTATAATGCGTTAGCTCATACTGGGCTTTTGTAAGTTCATTGACTTATTGTATACATAACGTACAGTATTTGACAGGCTTTCATTTTCACTTAGTCATTGTCAAGAGATTTCTGAATGTAGACAATTAACTTCTTGTCAACAACATCTACGATGTTCATATACTATTTCTCTCTTCTCCCTCGCTATCCCTCCGCAGGTTTTGAGTTCTTTGAAACGAGTGCCAAGGACAACATCAATGTCAAGCAGACCTTTGAACGCCTCGTTGACATCATCTGTGACAGGATGTCCGAGAGCCTGGACACTGATCCTGCCGTTACCACGGGAACACCTAGCGCCAAACTGACAGACAGCGCCCCGCCGCTCCAGCAGTCCGCTTGTAACTGTTAGTGGCTCCTCCCGCTTCCTGTGTTTCGAAGATACCCAGTCCCTTAGATATAGGTTGCATCCTAAATGGCACCCTTTTCCGTACATAATGCACTACTTTTGACGAGGGCCCATAGGGCTCTGGTCAAAGGTTGTGTACTTTATAGGAAAAAGGGTGCCATTTGTGACTCAACGGTAGTCTTAAAGTAGGGGTGCACAACTAAGGTCCTGGATGGCTGCAGCAAAGGCCGATTTTCCTCCTTGCCTTTTAATCAGAGATTGACTTGTATAAATACTGTAGGTGCACTCTCTGGCCAATCAGTGACAGTAGTGCATCAGTTAAGTGCCAGGATGGAAGGAAACTCAGCAGGATTGCGGACTGGAGTTGTGCACCCCTGTCTTGTAGTATTCTGATGTGTCATCTGACCACTTTTATCATCGTACATCAGCCAGGGCTGCAGACTGTTTCTGTTCTCTTGACAACTCCTTATGGAATTGTCAAACATGGAGTTGGCAAGAGCACTGATCTGTGACCAGGCACGCAATCTGTCCCTCTATAGCTGTGTTGAGGTACAGATCTTTACACCTTTACCTAGAAACACAGAGGGTCTGAATATGTCTGATGAGTATGTCTGTGTCGGCCTTACAGGATGGCTAATGATATGACACTACAAACATCCATTATCCTCTTTAGCTTACCTTACAACATTAAAAATGATGCTTGTAAAGGCTGTTAGAATTCAACGTGTTGTCCATGCACTGCACAGTAGCCTTCCAACTGGCTTCAAAGACTTGTAATCGATTCAAATTCTATTAGGAGAACCCAGAGCTTTGTCACTGTTTTTATTGTCCATCCTAAAACTTGCAGGGGATAAAGTTATAATCAGTGCATTCATTTATTTAGCCATCTATTTATGCATTTATTATGTTTGTGTTGCATATTGTCTTCTGCCGAAGCCAAAAGCTATTCCGTGTACTGTAGACAAACTGGTAGATGGTAGCTGATTTCTGTTTGCAGTGTGTGTGTGTGTGTGTGTGTGTGTGTGTGTGTGTGTGTGTGTGTGTGTGTGTGTGTGTTTTAGGAAAAGTGAATTGAGTGTGGCAGTGTGATAGATTTCAATCATCTACCTTGGGATTAAAAAACAAATGTGGCCTTTTAGTATTTCCAACATGGCCTCTTCTCCTTTATGGTCACCTGCCACATTGATTTCATACTTGATAAATATCCTACATTGTGTCTGTGAGTACTGTATACTGTACACGTGCATTTGTATTAGTAGTCCTGATATACCATCTGATGAGTGTGTCCACATTTCTGCAAAACTGAATAGATCCTCTTTTTCTAGTCTTATTAAGAAATTTGACAAGTGTGCTGTCAAATAACCAATAACCGAAGTTATGTTGTTCTACGCAGACCATTACAGTTATCTTTACCCAAACTACAAACCGACCCTTCCCTCATATCCACTTCCCGAAGAGAAAGAAAATAAAAAATGACCACAGCCAAGATATGATATGTTATGACAGGTGGATACTGAAGCCATGATAGAGTCTGTCTGACTGGATAAACATCAATATCCTCCGAAACAGTATTTTTAGGGAGAATGGTGTCCAAATTTCATATACCTAAGAAAGTGCACCTTTTCCACATCCTTGAACCACGTTGTTATTGTCTCCATCCTTGGCTGAAGCAAATTGTCCTTTACATATAGGATGTCGTGACAGTCCTGTACCTCCCAGTGAAGATAATCTACCATATAATAGGGGAATAAGGACATAAAACATTTGATAACTAATTGTGCCAACAAAGAAAACTGTCTGTAGTTTGTTTTACATCGTGTCTTTGCATAGAAAATGGAAGGTTCAAAAAAGAAGAGTAGCATGAAGACATTGAATTATCTATATTTATATATCTAAGGGTGTATGTTATCTATGTTATAGATATAGAATTAAGTGCATCTTCATAGCTTTGGCTGTGTGATGCAATGGGCCAACAAGTGCAATATTTTAGGAATTTATTTCTGTACATAGTCCTTCTAGTACCGTATACCTGCAGTTGAGTGACTGGTCTGATGTTGGTGTTGTATTGTATGGCACTGCAAGCATCACACTAAGTGTGTGTGTGTGTGTGTGTGTGTGTGTGTGTGTGTGTGTGTGTGTGTGTGTGTGTGTGTGTGTGTGTGCGCTTTATCTGGGATTTGCAGTGCGGTGAAGTAGTGTAATGGGTGTTTATTACTTATTGTATGCGTGTACCTTTTCTACGGATGTATTCATGCACTATATACTGTTCCTGCTAGCTATCTGTTGGTGAACTCGTACTATACGTGAAAATGCAGTATTGTGGAAGATAGAGAAATTAGGGTATGCCATATGCTGTACTGATATTAAGTCTATGTTATAAAAAAGGGAAATACTACTCCAACAGGATGTTTGTTGTCTGTGTGAGATTATTATTTACCTGTACATGAATAGTAGCCATTACCCTGCTGAGATTGAAACCTCCAACATCTCTACATTCAAATTCCCTGTCATCTACTTCCTCATCTGTGATTATGCATATTCATGACCTCCACTATTCAGCCCACTGGGCACAGACGTCAATTCAACGTCTATTCCACGTTGTTTTGTACCTTCAAGTGCAAGCAATGTACAAACTATGTGTTTAAGATGATAGGAAATAAACTAATTGTATTCATGTCATGTGTGTATTGTGTTTTTGTGTGTGGAGATCCATTGGCTGCCACCTTGTGATTGAAGGTGTTCAGCTTGGTGTATTTTTGTGGTCTCCCACTATCTCTAGGGAAAGCATGCCTCCTAATGGAAAAACCAGGTAAGTTCATGTTTTACATGATGATTTTCTGTGCCCAGCATTAGGTTAAGGCTATGACCATAGGTTGAGGTCAAGGAAAGGGTTGAGGCTAGGGTATCCAGTAGTGGTGCGTGGGTAAAATCACTGAGGAAGCCAAGCCAGGAGGAAATAGCCATATCACAACCTATGTGTTGTGATAATTGCATTGTTTGCTCTGTACCCTCTTTGTTCATATGCCTTGACAAAGGGATATATAGGCCTAAGGCTGAGTCAATAAGACACAGTGGCAGATTAAATTCAACCACGGCTGAACCGGGAGGTAGACTTAAAGCTAGGGTTAAGGCCAGTTAGGGTTCTGGTTGAGCTTCATGTCTACTAAGTAGCAGGACAGAGACGCTTGTGGTTTTGGTAGATGGCCATTTTCACCACTAGAGGGCCTCCTTTCTGCACACACTTCTAGTCTGGAATGAAACATGTACAAATGGACAAATGCTTCAAAAGTCCTCTTACCACTGCTGATCTATTAATAACACACTGTCTAACACAAGCCTAAATCCTAACGTTATGGATGGACTGGGACATATTACATTGATGGACCCAAGGGCCCTACACAGGTGAAAGACTCTTCACTGCCCAGAGTAAACACACTGATGCCTCCTGATACCTTCTGGCTCGGATGAACAGACAGACACACACACACAGAGAACGTACTTTAGAAAAGGCAAGAATAGTGGAGTTCATTTTTTATTCTTCACATATCAACTTGAGCCTTTCTCAAGAATATCCAGATTTGATGGCTATAGTTGGCTAAAACAGACACAAAATGACACCCAGGCTACTGATAGTTTTATTGCTTGTTGGAAAAGTTAGAGAAAAGGTTTTAGATCCACTTTAGGCTGTAAGCATTGATACTTGGTATTTAACATCTTTAAATGTTCTAATAAACAACTATTAGCAGAGCTGGCCTGATCTAAAACCTAATCTCAGAACTATGCTGAGGCCTTCTCTTTTTCCAAAGGAAATATATTATCTCACTCCCAACATAATTACATGACTCTTTTCCAGGCTCCGCACCACCTCTGACTGTCCTTTGATACTTCCCTTCATAAAAGAAGGGAGAGAGGTAAGGAGAAATTAGAAATTTCATGGTGCATGTGCAGAAGTGAAACGTGTGGCTGGTCAGAAAACACTTAATGGCTTCCATGTGGAAGGCTAAAGCAGAAACACACAGACACCGGGCTAGAGCAGAAACACACAGGCACCGGGCTAGAGCAGAAACACACAGGCACCGGGCTAGAGCAGAAACACACAGGCACCGGGCTAGAGCAGAAACACACAGGCACCGGGCTAGAGCAGAAACACACAGGGACCGGGCTAGAGCAGAAACACACAGGCACCGGGCTAGAGCAGAAACACACAGGCACCGGGCTAGAGCAGAAACACACAGGCACCGGGCTAGAGCAGAAACACACGGGCACCGGGCTAGAGCAGAAACACACAGGGACCGGGCTAGAGCAGAAACACACAGGCACCGGGCTAGAGCAGAAACACACAGGCACCGGGCTAGAGCAGAAACACACAGGCACCGGCTAGAGCAGAAACACACAGGCACCGGCTTGAGCAGAAACACACAGGCACCGGGCTAGAGCAGAAACACACAGGCACCGGGCTAGAGCAGAAACACACAGGCACCGGGCTAGAGCAGAAACACACAGGGACCGGGCTAGAGCAGAAACACACAGGCACCGGGCTAGAGCAGAAACACACGGGCACCGGCTAGAGCAGATACACACGGGCACCGGCTAGAGCAGAAACACACAGGCACCGGGCTAGAGCAGAAACACACAGGCACCGGCTAGAGCAGAAACACACGGGCACCGGGCTAGAGCAGAAACACACAGGCACCGGGCTAGAGCAGAAACACACAGGCACCGGCTAGAGCAGAAACACACGGGCACCGGGCTAGAGCAGAAACACACGGGCACCGGGCTAAAGCAGAAACACACGGGCAGCAGGCTAGAGCAGAAACACACAGGCACCGGCTAGAGCAGAAACACACGGGCACCAGGCTAGAGCAGAAACACACAGGCACCGGCTAGAGCAGAAACACACGGGCACCGGGCTAAAGCAGAAACACACGGGCAGCAGGCTAGAGCAGAAACACACAGGCACCGGCTAGAGCAGAAACACACGGGCACCAGGCTAGAGCAGAAACACACAGGCACCAGGCTAGAGCAGAAACACACGGGCACCGGGCTAGAGCAGAAACACACAGGCAGCAGGCTAGAGCAGAAACACACAGGCAGCAGGCTAGAGCAGAAACACACAGGCACCAGGCTAGAGCAGAAACACACAGGCAGCAGGCTAGTAAAGTCTATCAGTTTTAATGACAGACAAATAGGGTTATTTCTGAGGTCAGGGCTTTGCATCATTTCCCATTGGTTTAATCACTTTTATTTTCCAGGCTGATTGCCAAAACAAAACAAAGAGGAGATTTACCTACCCAGCCACAACACAACCAGAGGAGAGAGAGAGTGAGAGTGAATGGGAGAGGCAGGGAAGAGAAGAGAAAATTGGCAATTTTGTAAATTAGGTTGTTCTTCATTTTACAATAGACTCAAATTAAATAGGTGGTTAGGTTATACTTTTATTAAATTGAAATGAAAGCATTCATTTGCAACCATGCACAAAGAATGAACCAGGAATATGATATTACAATGGCAATATCATGGTTAAAACTCTGTTTTTCATCCCATCACAAAACCTCAGGAGAATGAATTTACTAAAGTTGTTTGAACTTCAAGTATTGACCAGCTAAGGACAATGGGCCAAATCCTAACTGTGACTTTCTGAACTTGGATAAAAGTGACAATAGTGTTATTACAATTCCAAACATGAGTTTAATCTGAGAAAGTTGGTTACAGTAGTTTACAGCTATACAATCGCTTCTGCAGTCTTATCAAGACACACAGTACCAGTCCTTCCTAACACTGTCTCCCTTTCTCCTATACATGTATTTCAACCTTTCTTCTCTTTCTTACACAAACCAAAACAATGAATAAAGTTGTAACTAATTCCATAGCGCTTAAAGGGAATGTATCCATGAAGTGAATAATATTAATTGCTTAAAGGGAATATTCACTACATGGATACATTCCCTTTAAGCACTGAACAGTCCCTGTTAATCCTGTCAACAAAGGAAGTAAACAACATCAAAGGCAAAGCACAGGAAACAACATGGAACATTCAGGTGAATAGAGCCACTATTACAGTAGCTGATGCCTGGATGTCACCAGAGTCATACAAATATATGTCTCTGGATGTCAGTGGGAGACAAATGACATACTTCAAACATGCAGTAATGACATACTTCTGACATCTGCAGGCAGAGATGGCGTACAGTATGTTAGCAGAGTTCTCCATCATTGTCTAATGCAAGGCAGGTTCCCAAATAGATGGACCTGCTCATAACAGACAAGGCGATGGTGATGTAGGCACAGCATGACTAATATAGACAAAATCATGATCAACAAAACACATCTTTACAAAAACAACTCCACAACATGGGGCAAATTCGAGGTCAAAAGAGAAAATATGCAACATCTTTTGAGTCAGAATCCATTACACCTTTTTTGTTTGTGTTTGAGATCAGACTTGATGGATTTGATATCAGAAGTAAAATACCTCACAATATACTGCCTGGCCTACAAAGGCAAAACGCAATAACTACGAATTTGGTCAAAAATCTTTGATCTTTTGATCAGAATATATCAGAAATGGCTGTCTTTTACATAAAAAGACTTTGAAGTCAGATTTTGCAGTAAAAAACAAACAAACATAGGTACTGCGTTTTGTAGGGCAATATACAAACGTAGTGCTTTTTGATACTGCTGAACAATAATCTAAAACACGTATGCCTTATAAATGAAGCCCAACTGTAGAATCAATAACTCACTTCAGTCTTAGCTAAAGAAAGAAAACACACGAGGAGAGTTGAACCGCATTCATCTAAGCAGCACCGTTATAAAGACACAATACCGAATGAAATGCATTGGATTAGTATTTAAATGTATTTACAATGATACAGCGTTACGATCACAACGACTCGATCTGTTAATGAAGAGGCAGGACTATAGCTAATTAAACGAGCTAACTTCGACAGCGATATGATAGCATACATACTGTACATATATACTTAAAGTCTATTTACAGAGCTACCTTAAACAAGTTGTAAAGATGATCTATTTGTTAAAGGGAAAACTTTAGGCTTAGACATCTCCCTCGGTAAAATAAGTGACATTCTAACAAACAAAATAATCTACATTGCATTAAACATCCCCCCCATTCAATATGAACACAAATGAACTGAAACTAGACAGCTGTACAGCACATGCCCTCATAAAGTAATACTAACATTTAATGATTATGTACATAGATACATCAGGTCTGGATGGAACCACCACAGACAGCTAGAAATACAGCTTTGCACTGGCAAAATCCTAGAGGAAAACCTGTTTCAGGCACTGTAGTCCCTTTATCGTGCACTGCTTTTCACCAGGGCCCATAGCGCTCTGGTCAAAAGTAGCCCACCATATAGGGAATATGGTGCCATTTGGGGCGAGCGTCGAGTCTCAGCAGAGAAACGGTCGAGTCAGTCCTCAGGTGAGGAAAGAGCATAATTCTGATCATTTAGAACTGTGCAACAGCAACTACAGTAGCTATGACGTTTCAAAACACAAGTAGACCAGTGTCAGTGCCTGCCTGTCAGTAATGACCTCATTTACACCAGAATCTCTCAAAATGATGCATCAATTCAACCTGTACTGTTCATTACAAACATGTAGATTAAGTGACCCATACATTTTATTTCCCATTATACCACAGAGCTAAAGAATAACTGCCTTGTATATTTAGCATAGACTTAGCCCTTATCTATGAATAAATTCCAGCAAACCTGCCATATTAGTGTTTATGCAGTAACCTTGTTTACACGACCACTGCCCATGAACACAACTTATTTCTGAAACCTGAGAGCATCTACAGTACATGTACCTGTGGGAGGAGTTTTGCATTTGGATATTACCCGACCACAGGAAAGAAAACATGTTCACATGTTCCTGTGTTTATTACATACTACAATGCAGGGTGGAATGAATTGGGGCCTCAGTCATTTAAACCCTTTAGAATCTGTTAGAAAAGGTTTTCCCTATCTTACAGCAGGTCAGTAGAAAGGCAGTACCTCTCTCTCAGAGCGTTTTAACCCAACTGGCCTTCTCATTTCCTGCCTCTTGCCTTTCAATGTTTAAAGGCTTCTTATTTGGTAGCAGTCCTCAGCATTCCGCTCTGAACCACTAAAACCTTTCCATTTTGCCGTGCACTTCTCCCTCATTTCATGAAACCATATCTATTTTACAGACATCATCATCTCTAAATAGTCCACAATTCTGCCATTCTTTTTCTTCATTGATAGTTTCCATTCAGGGCAGTTTTCATTACACTTGCAAGGCATAAACTGTCTAAAACAATCAAATGCATAATTTAAAGGATAACCTAGGGTATTTGTAGCCTGATCCCAGATCTGTTTGTGCTCTTGCCAACTCCATTGCTTGTCAATGAGTAAGAAAGAGTTGGCATGCTAGTACAAACAGACTGGCACTCAGGCTAGGGCATTTACAGAACCAGGTTTAGTATAATACAGCACCCCTCCCATCCACCAGGCTGGTCGGGGGTGAGAGGTCGAGGGCTAGAGGTGAGGGGTTAGGCAGGGGTAGAGCTCTTGTCGTTGCCCAAGCTGGGTCTGGGGTCTGCTCTGAGGGGTTTGTGCTGAGGGCTGCTCCTCAGGTTGTCATCCATCTGCAGGAGAACACACACAGTCAGTAACCATACATTGAGATTGTGTGTCACTGACCTACACACAATAATACCCCATAATGTAAAAAAAATAATAAAAAATGAAAAGCTGAGATGTCTTGAGTCAATAAGTATTCAACCCCTTTGTTATGGGAAGCCTAAATATGTTCAGGAGTAAAACTGTGCTAACAAATCACATACATTTTTTGGAAAGACTACCCCAATTATCTGTAAGGTCCCTCAGTCGAGTACTGAATTTCAAGAACAGATTCAACTACACCAGGGTTTCTCAAGGCCTCGCAAAGAAGGGCACCAACTGGTAGATGTGTAAAAATACAAACGCAAACCCTAAATATCCCTTTGAGCATATTAACAACGCTTCGGATGGTGTATCAATACAGCCAAATACTACAAAGATGGCTCCTTCCTAACTCAGTTGTTGGAGAGGAAGGAAACTGCTCAGGGATTTCACCATGAGGACAATGAGGATTTTAAAACAGTTACCGAGTTTAATGGTTGTGATATGAGAACTGAGGATGGATCAACAACATTTTAGTTACTCACCAAATACTAACCTAAATGACAGAGTGGAAAGAAGGAAGCCTGCCTGCACAGAATAAAAATATTCCAAAACATACTTCCTGTTTGCAACAAGGCACTTAAAAAAAAAAAAAATCTTAAAATTGGATACCACGAACCAATTTCGTGGTATCCAATTGTTTAGTAGCTACTATCTTGTCTCATCGCTACAACTCCCGTACGGGCTCAGGAGAGACAAAGGTTGAAGGTCATGCATCCTCCGATACACAACCCAACCAAGCCGCACTGCTTCTTAACACAGCGCGCATCCAACCCGGAAGCTAGCCAGGGCGCGAACCCAGGGTCTCTGGTGGCAGAGCTGGCGCTGCAGTGCAGTGCCCTTAGCCACTGCGCCACCCGGGAGGCCCACTTTTTTAATAAATTGAACCTTTATTTAACTAGGCAAGTCAGTTAAGAACAAATTCTTATTTACAACGACGGCCTAGGAACAGTCTTGCTCAGGGGCAGAACGACGGTTACTGTCAGCTCAGGGATTCGATCTAGCAACCTTTCGGTTACTGGCCCAACGCTCTAACCACTAGGCTACCTGCCGCCCCTACTTAAGTAATACTCCCAAAAATATATTATATATAATGTCATGAATATGTTTGGGGCAAATCCAACACAACACATCACCAAGTACCACTCTTCATATTTTCAAGCATGGAGGTGGCTGCATCATGTAATGGGTATGCTTGTCATCGGCAAGGACTAGGGATAAAACATTTTAGGATAAAAAGAAACGGAATACAGCTAAGCACAGGCAAAATCCTAGAGGAAACCTGGTTTTCTGCTTTCCAACAGACACTGGGAGACAAATTCACCTTTCAGCAGGACAATAACCTAAAACGCAAGGCCACATCTACACTGGAGTTGCTTACAAAGACGACATTGAACGTTAGAATTTTGACTTAAATCGTCTTGAAATCTATGGCAAGACTTTAAAATGGCGCTCTACCAATGATCAACAACCTACTTGACAGAACTTGAAGAATTTGAAAAAGAGTAATGGGCAAATATTGTACAATCCAGATGTGCAAAGCTCTTAGAGACTTACCCAGAAAGACTCTTACAGACAGCTGTAATCGCTGCCAAAGGTGTATCTCACACGTATTGTCTCAGGGGGGTGAATACTTATCTAATCAAGATTAGTGTTTTATTTTTCATTAAATGTTACAATTTTTCCTCCACTTTGACATTAGAATATTTTGTGTAGATCGTTGACCAAAAATGACAATTCAACTCTTTTTCATCCAACTTTTCAACACAACAAAATGAGGAAAATAACAAGAGGTGTGAATACTTTCCGAAGGCACTGTATAACACAGTTACTAACCACAATATAAACACACACACGCACTCACGGACGCACATACATGCGAGCGTGCACACACAAACAGAAGAAGTGAACTAATCTTGGTATGCAGTGCCTTGCGAAAGCATTCGGCCCCCTTGAACTTTGCGACCTTTTGCCACATTTCAGGCTCGATGTGCAAAACTGATAGAGACATACCCCAAGCGACTTACAGCTGTAATCGCAGCAAAAGGTGGCGCTACAAAGTATTAACTTAAGGGGGCTGAATAATTCTGCACGCCCAATTTTTCAGTTTTTGATTTGATAAAAAAGTTTGAAATGATTGTGTCCCACTTGTTGTTGATTCTGCACCAAAAAATACAGTTGTATATCTTTATGTTTGAAGACTGAAATGTGGCAAAAGGTCGCAAAGTTCAAGGTGGCCGAATACTTTCGCAAGGCACTGTACGTACAACAACAAAAAAGTGTCTAACTAATGCTCACAATATACTCCAATGACTAACACAACACACGCAAATACACACGGAGACGAGAGCAGCAGGACCTTCTCTATGAGGTTGGACTCTTTGTTTACAAGCTGAGTGAGTTTCTGCAGGTTGGCATCCACCGTCTCCTGAACCGGCTGGGGAGACCCTGGAGAGAGAGAGAGAGAGTGGGTGGAGCAGGAACAGGAACAAGGGGAGAGAGAGAGCCCATTATACTAAGAAAGCCCAGATACAGAGAGCAGAGAGAGATATTGCCAGAACGCAGCAGAAGTTCTCCATCACAGCCCAGACAAAAGAAGCAATAAACCGTGTTCGCACCGACACAGGCACATACACAGACGGTTAGGTATTGCTCCTGCTGCAAATGACAACTTGGCAAAAGTTGTACGTCCTGTGTTTAGAAAAGGCTTTGCAGGACCTGAAGTTCACCAGATTTTCACTGACACGTTCTATTAAAAACACAGCAGGATCTTTGTAACCCTTACTCAATACCCTGGACCCTGAAGTAATCATCAATGTATAAACTGACACACACACACACACACACACACACACACACACAATAGAGCGCTGGTCTCACCGGGATGACTGCTGAAGTGAGCGTTGAGTATGTGGTCACAGAAGCGCTGGAGGTTGTCCAGCTGTCTGAGGTGGCTCTGCAGAGGGCTGCTGGGTAGGCTGGCCTTGTGGAGGGGAGCTACAAAGCCAAACACAAACGCATCCAGACTGCATGGCCTGGGCCACAGAGAAAGACAGCTACATTAATACACCACACATAATATAATCACACCCAGCCTAATCTAGCATCTGACCAAATTACACAAGAACTCACGTGTTCCCAAAGAAGTAGTAGGCCATCCCCAATCTGTGGGAAAGCAGATTCAGACACTCCTTAGCTTCACTGTAAATCTGACGAGAGAGGGGACAGGGAAAGGTGAATTTACTTAGAATGCAGGGTCGGGATATCATTTGGTATCAAGTAGTCCCCACAGTGTATGTTCCTGTCCTACCTTTCCCTCCATGGTGTGTAGAGGGGATCTGTCCTACCTTTCCCTCCATGGTGTGTAGAGGGGATCTGTCCTACCTTTCCCTCCATGGTGTGTAGAGGGATCTGTCCTACCTTTCCCTCCATGGTGTGTAGAGAGGATCTGTCCTACCTTTCCCTCCATGGTGTGTAGAGGGGATCTGTCCTACCTGTTCCTCCACCTCAGTGATGGTGTGTAGAGGGATCTGTCCTACCTTTCCCTCCATCTCAGTGATGGTGTGTAGAGGGATCTGTCCTACCTTTCCCTCCACCTCAGTGATGGTGTGTAGAGGGATCTGTCCTACCTTTCCCTCCACCTCAGTGATGGTGTGTAGAGGGATCTGTCCTACCTTTCCCTCCATGGTGTGTAGAGGGGATCTGTCCTACCTTTCCCTCCACCTCAGTGATGGTATGTAGAGGGATCTGTCCTACCTTTCCCTCCACCTCAGTGATGGTGTGTAGAGGGATCTGTCCTACCTTTCCCTCCACCTCAGTGATGGTGTGTAGAGGGATCTGTCCTACCTTTCCCTCCATCTCAGTGATGGTGTGTAGAGGGATCTGTCCTACCTTTCCCTCCACCTCAGTGATGGTGTGTAGAGGGATCTGTCCTTCCTTTCCCTCCACCTCAGTGATGGTGTGTAGAGGGATCTGTCCTACCTTTCCCTCCACCTCAGTGATGGTGTGTAGAGGGGATCTGTCCTACCTTTCCCTCCACCTCAGTGATGGTGTGTAGAGGGATCTGTCCTACCTTTCCCTCCACCTCAGTGATGGTGTGTAGAGGGATCTGTCCTTCCTTTCCCTCCACCTCAGTGATGGTGTGTAGAGGGATCTGTCCTACCTTTCCCTCCACCTCAGTGATGGTGTGTAGAGGGATCTGTCCTACCTTTCCCTCCACCTCAGTGATGGTGTGTAGAGGGATCTGTCCTACATTTCCCTCCATGGTGTGTAGAGGGGATCTGTCCTACCTTTCCCTCCACCTCAGTGATGGTGTGTAGAGGGATCTGTCCTACCTTTCCCTCCACCTCAGTGATGGTGTAGAGGGATCTGTCCTACCTTACCCTCCACCTCAGTGATGGTGTGTAGAGGGATCTGTCCTACCTTACCCTCCACCTCAGTGATGGTGTGTAGAGGGATCTGTCCTACCTTTCCCTCCACCTCAGTGATAGTGTGTAGAGGGATCTGTCCTACCTTTCCCTCCACCTCAGTGATGGTGTGTAGAGGGATCTGTCCTACCTTTCCCTCCATCTCAGTGATGGTGTGTAGAGGGATCTGTCCTACCTTTCCCTCTACCTCACTGATGGTGTGTAGAGGGATCTGTCCTACCTTTCCCTCCACCTCAGTGATGGTGTGTAGAGGGATCTGTCCTACATTTCCCTCTACCTCAGTGATGGTGTGAAGAGGGAATCTGTCCTACCTTTCCCTCCACCTCAGTGATGGTGTGTAGAGGGATCTGTCCTACATTTCCCTCTACCTCAGTGATGGTGTGTAGAGGGATCTGTCCTACCTTTCCCTCCATGGTGTGTAGAGGGGATCTGTCCTACCTTTCCCTCCACCTCAGTGATGGTGTGTAGAGGGATCTGTCCTACCTTTCCCTCCACCTCAGTGATGGTGTGTAGAGGGATCTGTCCTACCTTTCCCTCCATGGTGTGTAGAGGGGATCTGTCCTACCTTTCCCTCCACCTCAGTGATGGTGTGTAGAGGGATCTGTCCTACCTTTCCCTCTACCTCAGTGATGGTGTGAAGAGGGAATCTGTCCTACCTTTCCCTCCACCTCAGTGATGGTGTGTAGAGGGATCTGTCCTACATTTCCCTCTACCTCAGTGATGGTGTGTAGAGGGATCTGTCCTACCTTTCCCTCCATGGTGTGTAGAGGGGATCTGTCCTACCTTTCCCTCCACCTCAGTGATGGTGTGTAGAGGGATCTGTCCTACCTTTCCCTCCACCTCAGTGATGGTGTGTAGAGGGATCTGTCCTACCTTTCCCTCCACCTCAGTGATGGTGTGTAGAGGGATCTGTCCTACCTTTCCCTCCACCTCAGTGATGGTGTGTAGAGGGATCTGTCCTACCTTTCCCTCCACCTCAGAGATGGTGTGTAGAGGGATCTGTCCTACCTTTCCCTCCACCTCAGTGATGGTGTGTAGAGGGATCTGTCCTACCTTTCCCTCCATGGTGTGTAGAGGGGATCTGTCCTACCTTTCCCTCCATCTCAGTGATGGTGTGTAGAGGGATCTGTCCTACCTTTCCCTCCACCTCAGTGATGGTGTGTAGAGGGATCTGTCCTACCTTTCCCTCCACCTCAGTGATGGTGTGTAGAGGGATCTGTCCTACCTTTCCCTCCACCTCAGTGATGGTGTGTAGAGGGATCTGTCCTTCCTTTCCCTCCACCTCAGTGATGGTGTGTAGAGGGATCTGTCCTACCTTTCCCTCCACCTCAGTGATGGTGTGTAGAGGGATCTGTCCTACCTTTCCCTCCACCTCAGTGATGGTGTGTAGAGGGATCTGTCCTACCTTTCCCTCCACCTCAGTGATGGTGTGTAGAGGGATCTGTCCTACATTTCCCTCTACCTCAGTGATGGTGTGAAGAGGGAATCTGTCCCACCTTTCCCTCCACCTCAGTGATGGTGTGTAGAGGGATCTGTCCTACCTTTCCCTCCATGGTGTGTAGAGGGAATCTGTCCTACCTTTCCCTCCATCTCAGTGATGGTGTGTAGAGAGATCTGTCCTACCTTTCCCTCCATCTCAGTGATGGTGTGTAGAGAGATCTGTCCTACCTTTCCCTCCACCTCAGTGATAGTGTGTAGAGGAGACTCTCCCTTGGTCAGCAGGATCCGGGACAGGGCTGTGTTGGCATGGCGACCAGGGACCAGGAAGTTGAGGGGAAAGGGAGAGCGGGAAGCGAACCACGGCCGAGTCAGATTAGCATAGTTCTCAGCATCCACCCAGAATGTGTGTAGCTACAGGACAACACACACACACACACACACACACAGAATACATATTTAGAATACAGTACACAATACAGGGCACATAACACTCTCAGTACACAAACAAAAAACTGCTGGACTTTCAAAATGTGTCTAAGTGCAAAACAACATACACACCCACAACAATCAGCACACAACACAACTACACACACAGGTTGTTCCTACCAGGGCTGGTCGTAGTTTCTCCTCCAATAGAGCGATGTAGGCCATGGTGTCTGCTCCCTGCCTCGCCGACAACTCATAGTCTGCATTAAACCTCTGCTAGACAACACACAGGCTTTGTTGTTAGCACTGCACTGCAAATACAACTCATAGTCTGCATTAAACCTCTGCTAGACAACACACAGGCTTTGTTGTTAGCACTGCACTGCAAATACAACTCATAGTCTGCATTAAACCTCTGCTAGACAACACACAGGCTTTGTTGTTAGCACTGCACTGCAAATACAGTTCTTAAAAAGGTCATTTATGGTGAAGGCAGAAAGGAGACTTTACCTGTTTTCTCAGGAAGTTGAGAATCTGAGCAGGTTCGGTTATTGTGGATCCCTGGTAGACCAACTCTGGCACTGTGCCTGTAGTGTTGGATAGAGGGGAAACAGCGGGCCAGTAGTGTTGGTTATAGGGGAAACACTGTGCCTGTAGTGTTGGTTATAGGGGAAACACTGTGCCTGTAGTGTTGGTTATAGGGGAAACACTGTGCCTGTAGTGTTGGTTATAGGGGAAACACTGTGCCTGTAGTGTTGGTTATAGGGGAAACACTGTACCTGTAGTGTTGGTTATAGGGGAAACACTGTGCCTGTAGTGTTGGTTATAGGGGAAACACTGTGCCTGTAGTGTTGGTTATAGGGGAAACACTGTGCTTGTAGTGTTGGTTATAGGGGAAACACTGTGCCTGTAGAGTTGGATAGAGGGGAAACACTGAGCCTGTAGTGTTGGATAGAGGGGAAACAGTGTGCCTCTAGTGTTGGTTATAGGGGAAACACTGTGCCTGTAGTGTTGGTTATAGGGGAAACACTGTGCCTGTAGTGTTGGATAGAGGGGAAACAGTGTGCCTGTAGTGTTGGATAGAGGGGAAACACTGTGCCTGTAGTGTTGGATAGAGGGGAAACAGTGTGCATGTAGTGTTGGATAGAGGGGAAACACTGTGCCTGTAGTGTTGGATAGAGGGGAAACACTGTGCCTGTAGTGTTGGATAGAGGGGAAACACTGTGCCTGTAGTGTTGGATAGAGGGGAAACAGTGGGCCAGTAGTGTTGGTTATAGGGGAAACACTGTGCCTGTAGTGTTGGATAGAGGGGAAACACTGTGCCTGTAGTGTTGGATAGAGGGGAAACAGTGTGCCTGTAGTGTTGGATAGAGGGGAAACACTGTGCCTGTAGTGTTGGATAGAGGGGAAACACTGTGCCTGTAGTGTTGGATGGAGGGGAAACACTGTGCCTGTAGTGTTGGATAGAGGGGAAACACTGTGCCTGTAGTGTTGGATAGAGGGGAAACAGTGGGCCAGTAGTGTTGGATAGAGGGGAAACAGTGTGCCTGTAGTGTTGGATAGAGGAGAAACAGTGTGCCAGTAGTGTTGGATAGAGGGGAAACAGTGGGCCAGTAGTGTTGGATAGAGGGGAAACAGTGGGCCAGTAGTGTTGGATAGAGGGGAAACAGTGTGCCAGTAGTGTTGGATAGAGGGGAAACAGTGGGCCAGTAGTGTTGGATAGAGGGAAAACAGTGGGCCAGTAGTGTTGGATAGAGGGGAAACAGTGTGCCAGTAGTGTTGGATAGAGGGGAAACAGTGTGCCAGTAGTGTTGGATAGAGGGGAAACAGTGTGCCAGTAGTGTTGGATAGAGGGGAAACAGTGGGCCAGTAGTGTTGGATAGAGGGGAAACAGTGGGCCAGTAGTGTTGGATAGAGGGGAAACAGTGGGCCAGTAGTGTTGGATAGAGGGGAAACAGTGGACCAGTAGTGTTGGATAGAGGGGAAACAGTGGGCCAGTAGTGTTGGATAGAGGGGAAACAGTGGGCCAGTAGTGTTGGTTATAGGGGAGTTTGACAGTGTGTCTTTCATCCTGTGCTACTGCACAATCCATATGTCATGGACTACACAACTACAGTAGAGCAGGCATAGAGACAACACCTCAGACTGACAACAATATGTATAGTAAGCAGTCAATTTGATAGTCTTGCATCAGATAGTCATGTATCTATTCCTACCTACTGTAGTAGCCTAGTGATATTTTTTACATGGTGAAATGACATAATTATCATGTTATTACTTGTATAAGAACAACTGAATTCTGTTTCTTTGGACTTTAAACCAAGCAGCAGTACCTGTCAAAGTCTTCCACGTCCAGTCTATGGGAGTTACTGTGATCGTGGCTCCAGAGAACTTGGCATAGGCCTGAGAGAGAGCATAGATATGTTAGTTGTTCAGAGGAATGACAAGAAATAAGAGTATTTGACAACTTTACTGAACAACACTTTATTATAAAGCCAACATAACAATAATAACTATGAGTAATGGTAGAAGACATGAAGCAGACTATCAGTAATTTGTTATGAACTGTTCCTTGCTCTAGCCAGGTAAATTCATATCAATGTTGTCAGAGTACCATGTAGGCTTTCCAATTAATGTTGTCAGAGTACCATGTAGGCTTTCCAATCAATGTTGTCAGAGTACCATGTAGGCTTTCCAATCAATGTTGTCAGAGTACTATGAACTTTCATATCAATGTTGTCAGAGTACTATGTAGGCTTTCCAATCAATGTTGTCAGAGTACTATGAACTTTCATATCAATGTTGTCAGAGTACCATGTAGGCTTTCCAATCAATGTTGTCAGAGTACTATGAACTTTCATATCAATGTTGTCAGAGTACCATGTAGGCTTTCCAATCAATGTTGTCAGAGTACTATGAACTTTCATATCAATGTTGTCAGAGTATCATGTAGGCTTTCCAATAAATGTTGTCAGAGTACCATGTAGGCTTTACTATCAATGTTGTCAGAGTACCATGTAGGCTTTCCAATAAATGTTGTCAGAGTACCATGTAGGCTTTCCTATCAATGTTGTCAGAGTACCATGTAGGCTTTCCTATCAATGTTGTCAGAGTACCATGTAGGCTTTCCTATCAATGTTGTCAGAGTACCATGTAGGCTTTCCAATAAATGTTGTCAGAGTACCATGTAGGCTTTCCAATAAATGTTGTCAGAGTACTATGTAGGCTTTCCTATCAATGTTGTCAGAGTACCATGTAGGCTTTCCTATCAATGTTGTCAGAGTACCATGTAGGCTTTCCTATCAATGTTGTCAGAGTACCATGTAGGCTTTCCAATAAATGTTGTCAGAGTACCATGTAGGCTTTCCTATCAATGTTGTCAGAATACTATGAACTTTCATATCAATGTTGTCAGAGTACTATGTAGGCTTTCCTATCAATGTTGTCAGAATAATATGAACTTTCATATCAATGTTGTCAGAGTACTATGTAGGCTTTCCTATCAATGTTGTCAGAATACGATGAACTTTCATATCAATGTTGTCAGAGTACTATGAAGGCTTTCATATCAATGTTGTCAGAGTACTATGTAGGCTTTCATATCAATGTTGTCAGAGTACTATGTAGGCTTTCAAATCAATGTTGTCAGAGTACCATGTAGGCTTTCCTATCAATGTTGTCAGAATACTATGAACTTTCATATCAATGTTGTCAGAGTACTATGTAGGCTTTCCATCAATGTTGTCAGAATAATATGAACTTTCATATCAATGTTGTCAGAGTACTATGTAGGCTTTCCTATCAATGTTGTCAGAATACTATGTAGGCTTTCCTATCAATGTTGTCAGAGTACTATGAACTTTCATATCAATGCTGTCAGAGTACTATGAACTTTCATATCAATGTTATCAGAGTACTATGTAGGCTTTCATATCAATGTTGTCAGAGTACTATGTAGGCTTCCATATCAATGTTGTCAGAGTACTATGTAGGCTTTCAAATCAATGTTGTCAGAGTACTATGTAGGCTTTCCTATCAATGTTGTCAGAATACTATGTAGGCTTTCCTATCAATGTTGTCAGAGTACTATGAACTTTCCTATCAATGTTGTCAGAGTACTATGAACTTTCATATCAATGCTGTCAGAGTACTATGAACTTTCATATCAATGTTATCAGAGTACTATGTAGGCTTTCATATCAATGTTGTCACAGTACTATGTAGGCTTTCATATCAATGTTGTCAGAGTACTATGTAGGCTTTCATATCAATGTTGTCAGAGTACTATGTAGGCTTTCATATCAATGTTGTTAGAGTACTATGTAGGCTTTCATATCAATGCTGTCAGAGTACTATGTAGGCTTTCATATCAATGCTGTCAGAGTACTATGAACTTTCATAGCAATGTTGTCAGAGTACTATGTAGGCTTTCCTATCAATGTTGTCAGAGTACTATGTAGGCTTTCCTATCAATGTTGTCAGAGTACTATGAACTTTCATATCAATGTTGTCAGAGTACTATGTAGGCTTTCCTATCAATGTTGTAAGAGTACCATGTAGGCTTTCATATCAATGTTGTAAGAGTACCATGTAGGCTTTCATATCAATGTTGTCAGAGTACCATGTAGGCTTTCATATCAATGTTGTCAAAGCAGTACGCTTCCTGGGGTATGGCATGTTAAGCTCTGTAAGATATGAGTGCTGTGACGATACCAGAATCACAATATTTTTTTCCATGGCAAAAATTAAACCACGAAGCAGACCAAACTCGTTGGTCCTTTAAAAAACTGTATGTAAAATATTGTGTGCTATAGCTTAGAAAATAAATACATTTGACTCTGGGTGACAACTTAAACATGTTTGTTTGCAGAATTAGTGCAGTTTTCCCCCCAAAAGTTAAAGTAACACTTTATTTGGATAGTCTATAATAGAGCATCTACAGATGGACTATCAGTAACATTTCAACTAACTATCTACTAACCCTAGCATTAACCTTAACCCTTTCCCTAACTCTAACCTTAACCCTTATTATAAGCCTTACCCTAACCTTAACCCTTTCCCTAACTCTAACCCTTATTATAAGCCTTACCCTAACCTTAACCCGTACCCTTATTATAAACCTTACCCTAACCTCAGCAAGCAGTTTCTTATCAACAGATAGTCAGTTGCTTATCAACAGAATGTTTGTTGATAGTCCATCTGTAGATGCTCTATCCAAATAAAGTGCATCTGAAGCTTCGCGTTTTGTTTCCACCGCACTAACGAGTATGGCTATACTGGTATCGTCACGGCCCTACAAGATATCACTAGGTATCATTTGGCATTGGCTCCAGTTCTAAAAGCAGACTATCAGCAAGGTGGGTAAGCACCAATAACAACAATACAGATATGGCAGTCCTAGTGGACAAGTGACAGTGATAACACACATGGCAACGGGAGGCCATGTCTATTGACTTAAAAAGAGACGACATTTAACAATCTGAGTTCTTCGTATCTCATACAAAGAACTTAGATTGTTAAACGTCTTGTCTTTTTAGTCAATAGATATGGCTAGGCAAAGAGTAGCCCAGAAAGGTAGCTATGAGGAAAAGTGTAGTCCAGAGGAAGTGCAGGGAACATGTAGGCTTATAGTAATCCTGCCAAATTGTTTTGTTGACACTGTCAGCCAGCAAATTATCTGGCAGCTGTACACCTTTTTCAACAGGAACGGTGTCACCTTGTTATGAGAGCTTGTGCAAATTCGTTGCATTGTTCATACAGTCTCTGCAACTAGCCTATAGGGAACGGGATCATGCAAGTGTCCTAGCAAAATAGGGATATGTTCAAATTAACTACTGGGATACATAACTACACAGTTAAGCATAAGAAGACAGGAGAATGGTCGTACCGAGGACAGTAGTAGTAAATCAAGATAGAGCTGACCTTGAACTTGAAGAAATGTTAGCAATGAGAATGGCATCTGACAGCTATTAGCTACTGTAGCTAGTTAGCTACAGACAGTTAGACAAATTCTGAACAGTGCATGTTGTTAGTTGGTTCAAGTTTTCATTGAAAAGCCTCTAAAAGGCTAGATGATTAGAAAAAACAAAATACCAAATATCGATTCTACCACTAATACTTAGCTAACTTTCCAGTTTGTTAATGTTAGCTAGCTAGCTAAAATAGCTCAGTCTTGTTGATGGTTTTGCATCATCAGGGGTGAAGATTGTCAGATAAAACAATGAGAAATGTAGCCATGCAGTACAACATTCGTGACACAAAGATCATATCATAATTTCGTATTTTATGAACGCATTTACCAGCACTATGAGAGACTCTGTGTGGACGGAAGGCAAACCCCAATCACCTCCCCAGCATCTCAGCTCCATGGTGGCCGCCATGTTTGTTTTCTGCCGTGATCAGGAAGTGGGTGATGTAAAAAAAAAAAAGTATATTCAAATAGTATATTTCTACGACAAACAGGACTGATGGCTTACTCCTCCTGGGTTGCTGGCCATTAGCTGCTGGCTTACTCCTCCTGGGGTCCAAACACATTAGCTCACTTACATCACACAATTTTTTTTTTTAAACAGTGCATCACATAACATTATTACACCACTGCATATCTACAATACAAAATGTATAATACCACTATGCAACCATTTTTCAATGTGTGTGTGTGTGTGTGTGTAGTGTGTGTGTGTGTGTGTGTGTGTGTGTGTGTGTGTGTGTGTGTGTGTGTGTGGTGTGTGTGTGTGTGTGTGTGTGGGTGTGTGTGTGTGCCTGTGTGTGCCTGTGTGTGCCTCTTCACAGTCCGCATTGTTCTGTTTTTTAAATATGATTTTACTGCTTGCATGAATTACTTGATGTGGAATAGAGTTCCATATAGTCATGACTCTGTGTAGTACTGTGCGCTTCCAGGAGTCTGTTCTGGACTTAGGGACGGTGAATAGACCCCTTGTGACATGTATTGTGGGATCAATACCTCTCACAAAGACAAGTAGTAATGCATTCAATCCCTCCTCTACTTTGAACCAGGAGAGATTGACAGGGATGTAATTGATGTCAGCTCTCCATGTACATTTAACTGTAATATTCCTATGTCCCTCCCTCTTTGTGACACTTGACCATATGATTGGGCAGTAGTCAAGGTGCAACAAAACAAGGGCCTGTAGGACTTGTTCTGTTGATAACAATGTCAAGAAAGCAGAGCAGCGCTTTATTACAGACAGACCTCTCCCCACCTCAGACCTCTCCATAACGTTGCATCATTATGTCTTGATCATGACCGTTTACAATCCAGGCTTACACCAAGCAGTTTAGTCTCCTCAACTTACCAAATGATTCATTACACGATTTAGTTGAGGTTTAGGGTTTTATTGAATGGTTTGTCACCAATTACAATGCTTTTAGTTTTTCACTTATTTAATACTAGTTTATTACCTAACACCAGTAAAAATGGAAAAAAGTAAGGGTCCTAGACAACTTCCCTGGGTAATGCTCGACTCTACCTGGATTATGTTGGTGAGGCTTCCATTAAAAAACACCCTCTGTGATCTGTTAAATAGGTAACTCTCGATCTACGATATAACAGGGGGTGTAAAGCCGTAACACATATGTTTTTACAGTAGTAGATTATGATCAATCGTGTCAAAAGCTGCAATGAAGACTAACGAAGCTCTCACAAGCTTCTTTTTATTAATTTCTTACAGCCAATCATAAGTCATTTGTGTAAGTGCCGCACATGTTGAGTGTCCTCCCCTATATGCATGCTGAAAGTCAGTCATTTGTTTACTGTGAAATAGTATTGTATCTGGTCCAACAATTTTTCGCCAAAAAGTTTACTAAGGTTCGGTCGCAGGCTTATTGGTCAGCTGTTTGAGCCAGTAAAGGGTGCTTTGCTATTCTTGGGTAGCGGAATCAATCAATCAAATCTATTTATAAAGCCTTTTTTAGATCAGCAGATGTCACAAAGTGCTATACAGAAACCCAGCCTAAAACCCCAAACAGCAAGCAATGCAGATGTAGAAGCGCGGTGGCTAGGAAAAACTCCCTAGAAAGTCAGGAATCTAGGAAGAAACCTAGAGAGGAACCAGGCTCTGAGGGGTGGCCAGTCCTCTTCTGGCTGTGCCGGGTGGAGATTATAATAGTACATGGTCATTAAGGCCTGTTTGTTCTTCAAGATGTTCAAACATTCATAGATGACCAGCAGGGTCAAAATGACATTTGCTTCCCTCCAGGGGGACACACTTTCCTGCAGGCTTAGATTGAAGAGATACAAAAAATAGGAGTGGCAATATAGTCTGCAATAATCCTCAGTAATGTTCTATCAAAGTTGTCAGACCCAGGTGGCTTGTCATTGTTTTTAGATAACAATACTTTTTTCACCTCTTCCACACCCACTTTACAGATGTGTGTTCTTCAATGATTGTCCTTCAATTACATTGCAACCTGCAGGGCCCGTATTCATTAACTGCAGCTCTATGACCATAAAACCTATGATTATGAGGGGGTGACTCCATTACTAGGAAGTTACATAGCGGAACAATT
This sequence comes from Oncorhynchus mykiss, assembly GCF_057628025.1. Classification (NCBI taxonomy): domain Eukaryota; kingdom Metazoa; phylum Chordata; class Actinopteri; order Salmoniformes; family Salmonidae; genus Oncorhynchus; species Oncorhynchus mykiss. Next base: position 32,713,153 of record NC_143027.1, on the reverse strand, counting down.
ATGGCAGTCAGACTTGACTGGTCTAACTCTACATGTCCATGCATATGGCAATGGACTCTCCATGTCTTAAAATAGTAATTATTTTAAAGGTGGTTTTCTACTACCGTATATAGGTCTCCTGGGCCCTATATCTTTACAAGATAGTAAATATCATAAGTGCTATGCCCAGGAGAAAGAATGTGAAGTATTTATGACATGGTCATGCATTGTGTAATTTTCAGTAACTCTTATTCCTTCCAGCTGGTTTTATCTGTATTTTTCCCTTTGTGTCATAGGCAAAGGCTCCAATATGGCATCCGTACAGCACCTGATGGGAATAGGGTGGGCCAGCGCCCACAGCCAGAATAGGTATTTGGGTGAACTGAACTACGGACACTTGAACTATAGGAAATTATGTGATTATCTGATAGATTTAATTTCTCTCTCTTAAAAGACTTCCTGGTCAAAGAAAGGTCAAATAAAATGAGAAAATAGAAAAACAGACAGACAGACACACAGAACGTGGTAAATGCATCTGGGAATGGTCTGTTTTTCTGAAGCCTCTAAGATGTAGAAATATCTTGCGGTTACCAAAAGGAGCCCAGAGATGAGGACCAGACTCTCAACTTGAAACTCCTCCAGAGTTCAAAACTGTCTCAAAGTCCAAGGTCTGGACATCTCCCTCCTGGACCAAACACACACACACCAACTCTTTAAAAACACAGTCCCTACAGGAACACTGAGACGTTACCCTCCCTTTTCAAAACCCCTCTGCAGCTACAGGAATGCAGGAACACACCCCTCTACTTTAAAGTCTGGCCCCTTTAAAAAAGCCCGTCTGTAGCCACAGGAGAATCTCCCCACTGCTACTGGGACTCTGCTTTCAACATCTGTCTGTCAGTTTGTCAGTCTGTCTATCAATCAGTCAGCACCAGGGGTATTCTAAATAGATAGCTGCTGTATTGATCCCTGTCTGTAGGACCAGGTGTACTGTGTACTAGTCGTGACGGTGACCCAGCCTGGGCTCTCAGGACTGGTTTGTGCTGAAGGCTGAAGACTAGGAAGTGTGAGGATGGGGGTGTGGATCAGAAAAGTGGTCCTCTCTCTGCTGATGCTACAACTGGCCACGACTGTCACAGCACAAGGCATTGGTGAGTACCTCAACCTATCACCTATCAATACCCCTCTCTGACCTATCAAAATGCTCCTTAAGTAGTAAACCAGTAACCTTTATTTGTTGTAGTACCTTATCAATATACTCAATCTGTACCTTCTTAATCTACTGAGTCTGTAATTTCTTAATCTATAACTTCTAAATCTACTCAATCTACACTAAATCTGAATATCTAACTTTGCTTCTCTGAATCTGTCATTTCTCCATTACTCATTAAATCATGCATTTTGCAGTGATTTTCTGATGAATTATAATGATATATTTAGCAGCGCCTCAGTTAAAATGATCTGTAAATAGCCCACCCAACTACCTCATCCCCATATTGTTATTTATTTTTTGCTCCTTTGCACCCCAGTATCTCTACTTGCACATTCATCTTCTGCACATCTATCACTCCAGTGTTTAATTGCTAAATTGTAATTATTTTGCCACTATGGCCTATTTATTGCCTTACCTCCTTTATCTTACTTAATTTGCACACACTGTATATAGACATTTCTATTGTGTTATTGACTGTACGTTTGTTTATTGAATGTGTAACTCTGTGTTGTTTGTGTTGCATTGCTTTGTTTTATCTTGGCCAGGTCGCAGTTGTAAATGAGAACTTGTTCTCAACTGGCCTACCTGGTTAAATAAAGGTGAAATAAAAAATAAAATAAAATAAAAAATGGACTTTAATGGGTTTGGGTTTAATGCATTGTGTTGTGGAAAAGGTCACATACTTACACATCTATCGATAGGGTGACCCAAATAGAATGACACTGATTGGCTTTAGGAAAGTGTGCAATAACTTAATTTCTCTGGAGTCCAAACGCATCAATTTTTCCATACAAACACACATCTCTTAGTATTATTCCAGAATTTGGGTCATGGCTGTAGAAGCAGTGGATTTGTTCCAGTGGAAAGAGTTTACTGCTGGCCCTTTGGTCAATCTGCCATGCCATAAAACAGTGGCAACACACACACACACACACACACACACACACACACACACACACACACACACACACACACACACACACACACACACACACACACACACACACACACACACACACACACACACACACACACACAACCACTTCATCAAGCCCTGACACTCAGCACGAGCAGCTCTACAGCTCATCAGTAATTGCCACAAGCATGATGTCACACACTTAATAAACTCACTAATAACAGTCACACACGCATGCACACATGCACAAACACATGACTTCTGAATAAACGTTGTCTCTGTGTTGTTCGTGTGTGTCCTGTGTTAGTGTACGACCTGCTGGTGTCTCCAGACTGCCTGCCTGACCTGACGCAGGGAGGGCTGAAGAATAAAGGTCTGGATGAGGCCTTCCTCCTCTCCTCCTTCAGGCTCCATAGCAAGTCCCCCTCTCATCTCTACAGCATCATCAACCCCAGGGACAACAGCAAGTACCTGGAGTTCACCCTGCAGGCCAAACTCAACAAGGGTAAACACTGCCGTGCTGTCTGTCTCAATTTACAAATGGGATCATACATCTAAATCAAATCTTCCTCCTTCTCTCCTTCCCTCTTCGATTATCATTCCTAAGCAACTAACTGACCTTTCCCTCAGTGACGATCCGTTACCAGAAGACTGATGGTAGGGCTGGCACCACCAGTTTTAGCCACCCCTCTCTGGCGGACGGCAAGGAGCATCATGTGATGATCCATGCCAGCGGTCTGCAGAGAGGACCAGGTCGTATGGCGGTCTACGTAGACTGTAGACTGGCTCACACTGTGGACGAGCTGCCTGCTGCCTTCGGGTCGCTGACACCTGGACACAACAAGGTGGCGCTTAGGACCCTGCAGCCCACCGGGCAGGTAGGACACAAGACTAGCATAGGTACAGATGAGTAAGATTTCTTTGAGTACGACCAACCACTTGTCCACCTGTCTGTCAGGATGAGTTGACGGACCTGAAACTGGTGATAGAGGACACGTTAGATAACGTCGCTACGCTCCAGGACTGCAGCATACAGCAGAGCGAGTCTCTGGGTACTATTCAGCTACTGGGTAAGAACACAACCCTGTTATAGGCTGCCTGAAACATGACTTGACCGTTCCTGACGTCACATTGTGGGTCTCTGCCATACTGTACATTTGACACACTTGAGACCCGCATTTTGACATAAGTTATCATAAACCATCAAGTCATGTAGTCTGTATGATGGAACATATAAATACACTTTAGCTAAACTGTAGCTAAAGACTACATTTCTCACAGGCCTCCAGGCAGGCGGACAGGATCCGTCTCAGATGTTAGAGCTCCACAAGATGATGTCAGAGATGAAGGACCTGCTCCTCCAGCAGGTACATCACCTGCCTTACAGTAGACATGCTGTTGTACCCTCACCTTTCAAGGCACCGCCATTTGTCTTTTTCTCTGTGTCTACAGTAAACTGGTATTTTCTTTCCCCCGTAAAAGATTAAGGAGACCACATTCCTCAGAAACACCATCTCAGAGTGTCTGGCATGTGGTAAGCTGTTCTCTTAGATCTATTACTACTAATACAGTGCTACTGTTACCGCTTAGGACTAATGCTTTCTGATGATAATGAATGACTTCCTTATGTGCATGCTCTTATTTTAGCTGTCAACTGAAACGGGATCAATAAGATACTGATGAGATTGATTCTGATTGAGGATACTCAGGTTATGTGTGATGTTACAGTGCCTTGCGAAAGTATTCGGCCCCCTTGAACTTTGCGACCTTTTGCCACATTTCAGGCTTCAAACATAAAGATATAAAACTGTATTTTTTTGTGAAGAATCAACAACAAGTGGGACACAATCATGAAGTGGAACGACATTTATTGGATATTTCAAACTTTTTTAACAAATCAAAAACGGAAAAATTGGGCGTGCAAAATTATTCAGCCCCCTTAAGTTAATACTTTGTAGCGCCACCTTTTGCTGTGATTACAGCTGTAAGTCGCTTGGGGTATGCCTCTATCAGTTTTGCACATCGAGAGACTGACATTTTTTCCCATTCCTCCTTGCAAAACAGCTCGAGCTCAGTGAGGTTGGATGGAGAGCATTTGTGAACAGCAGTTTTCAGTTCTTTCCACAGATTCTCGATTGGATTCAGGTCTGGACTTTGACTTGGCCATTCTAACACCTGGATATGTTTATTTTTGAACCATTCCATTGTAGATTTTGCTTTATGTTTTGGATCATTGTCTTGTTGGAAGACAAATCTCCGTCCCAGTCTCAGGTCTTTTGCAGACTCCATCAGGTTTTCTTCCAGAATGGTCCTGTATTTGGCTCCATCCATCTTCCCATCAATTTGAACCATCTTCCCTGTCCCTGCTGAAGAAAAGCAGGCCCAAACCATGATGCTGCCACCACCATGTTTGACAGTGGGGATGGTGTGTTCAGGGTGATGAGCTGTGTTGCTTTTACGCCAAACATAACATTTTGCATTGTTGCCAAAAAGTTCAATTTTGGTTTCATCTGACCAGAGCGCCTTCTTCCACATGTCTCCCAGGTGGCTTGTGGCAAACTTTAAACAACACTTTTTATGGATATCTTTAAGAAATGGCTTTCTTCTTGCCACTCTTCCATAAAGGCCAGATTTGTGCAATATACGACTGATTGTTGTCCTATGGACAGAGTCTCCCACCTCAGCTGTAGATCTCTGCAGTTCATCCAGAGTGATCATGGGCCTCTTGGCTGCATCTCTGATCAGTCTTCTCCTTGTATGAGCTGAAAGTTTAGAGGGACGGCCAGGTCTTGGTAGATTTGCAGTGGTCTGATACTCCTTCCATTTCAATATTATCGCTTGCACAGTGCTCCTTGGGATGTTTAAAGCTTGGGAAATCTTTTTGTATCCAAATCTGGCTTTAAACTTCTTCACAACAGTATCTCGGACCTGCCTGGTGTGTTCCTTGTTCTTCATGATGCTCTCTGCGCTTTTAACGGACCTCTGAGACTATCACAGTGCAGGTGCATTTATACGGAGACTTGATTACACACAGGTGGATTGTATTTATCATCATTAGTCATTTAGGTCAACATTGGATCATTCAGAGATCCTCACTGAACTTCTGGAGAGAGTTTGCTGCACTGAAAGTAAAGGGGCTGAATAATTTTGCACGCCCAATTTTTCAGTTTTTGATTTGTTAAAAAAGTTTGAAATATCCAATAAATGTCGTTCCACTTCATGATTGTGTCCCACTTGTTGATTCTTCACAAAAAAATACAGTTTTATATCTTTATGTTTGAAGCCTGAAATGTGGCAAAAGGTCGCAAAGTTCAAGGGGGCCGAATACTTTCGCAAGGCACTGTATATTATACATGTGTGTGTCTCTGTCTGTAGGTCTGGGTGGCAACATGACGTCAGGCCCAGGTACAGGTCCACGGTCAGGCCCGTCCAAGTGTAGTCCAGGTATGTGTTTCAATCAGGACATGTGTATCCCGGCCGAGGGAGGACGCTTCACCTGCGCCCCCTGCCCCGACGGATACACTGGAGACGGAGTTCACTGTGATGACGTGAACGAGGTAGGGGGGATGTGTGTGTTACCGGGTCAGTTTAACCTTTAACCCCTACTTCCCCAGCGTATGGTGTGAACGCTAACGTGTGTGTGTGCGTGTGTGTGTTGCAGTGCCAGTTTAACCCCTGCTTCCCCGGTGTGAGGTGTGTGAACACAGCTCCTGGGTTCCGCTGTGAGAGATGCCCTCTGGGATACACTGGTCTTGAGATCAACGGAGTGGGAGTGTCCTACGCACAGTCCCACAAACAGGTAACGTATAGTCACTCAAACAGGTAAAAAACAGTCAGACAAACAGGTACCACACAGTCACACAAACAGGTACCACACAGTCACACAAATTGATATCACACAAATTGATACCACACAGTCACACACAAACAGGTACCACACGTGCAAATTGCTGATGAACAGTAATAGGCACATGGAGTGTGTTATACTTAAGAGAGCTGCTGTTTTTTTTACTAGGCAAGTCAGTTAAGAACAAATTCTTATTTTCAATGAAGGCCTAGAAACGGTGGTCCAACGCTCTAACCACTAGGCTACCTACCGCCCCACTAGGCTGTCTGCTGCCTTGTCAATGGTGTAGTGGAGGGATTATGCAGGTATACACAATAGTCCCACTTTTTCTGTGGCCATTGCATATATTCACTTCTTAATACACACAATGAGTATCAAAGTAGTGTGGTGGAGGTATAGCCTGTATCAATTAATAAGGCGGATGAAACCGATTCAAAGAATGCTTAGCTTAATATGTTGATCAACTATTATTTATTCTCATTTTAAGTACAGAAATGTGCCGATGGCTTCGCCCAAATGTCCCAAAATGCAATTTGCGGGTAAAAAACGTTCTATAATGCGCACCACACATGCGAGCGGTATCATGGGCAGAGATTGAAATATCCGTTAGTAATTTAGAATGCAACAACTATCATGGGTTGCTAATATGACTACAATAATGCCTTTGCTTGCAAGACAATGAAATAAAGTTCATTTGAAAACCAATAGAACAGGAGAGCGCATATGAGGAAGTCTTTATAAAAGAATTACCTCCACGTTTATATGGTGGGATTTTGGCTATTGGCTCCTTTGAAGCAACGCAAAACAAGCCTAATAATATGAAGTAAAACATATATAGTGATGCTAATGATTGGCCTAATTGTCTTCTGGTGGATGGAATGGCGTTCTCAAAAACCTTCTCAATTAAATGTTAACTTGCTATAATGTAGCCCATGCCTACCTGGCAATATGATATCATGACTATTTGCATCAATCCAGTGGTCATTTGTTTTGCCAACTTGTGCTCTACAGAAACACTGCTAACCAAACAACAGTACTATACACTCAAAAAATGTAAATGTCTTAGATTTTTCCCAGACCTCAAAAGTGGTCTCCTGATGTGGTTTAAACATTGTTGTGGACTTAGAAGATCAAAAAGGGAAAATCAGAAACCTGTGAATTTCTGACTCAGTTGACAGCCTCATTTATCAGCCTACTTGCACAGTACAGCTTGGGTTGGCCTGACTGTGAAAGACCAATATGGGATTTATCATTTTAGGTCATTCAGAGTGTATGTCACTGTTTGTCACAGAATTTTTCACACAGGGCGCCTTTCCTTCATCGGGTGGGCCCTTTGGTAATTTTTACCCACTTCTCCAAGCACCACTACACCACTGGTTACCGTGTGTGTGTGTGTGTGTGTATTCCTCTCCATGTGTGTCGGTAGGTGTGTGATGACATAGATGAATGCCAGGGTCCTCCTGACAACGGAGGCTGCACCGCCAACTCTCACTGCCACAACACCAGGGTAAGAGTCACAGCAGCTTTAATATTCCCATTCAAGCCTGTTGATTATAGGCCTGAGATGAAGCCTGGGCCTGTATTTGTTGTCTCTCCCAGGGTTCATTCCGTTGTGGGGAGTGTAAGAGTGGCTTCTCTGGGGACCAGGTGAGCGGCTGCAGTGGTGGGAGGCTCTGTGGGAATGGCCAGCCCAACCCCTGTGACAGCAATGCACAGTGTGTAGTGGAGAGAGACGGGAGTGTTAGCTGCGAGGTGAGAACACACACACACGTGACACTAATGCGCAGTCAATCCAAGATCAAATCCAAAACCTTTCCTCTTCCGTCCGTCAGTGTGACATAGGGTGGGCAGGTAATGGCTATGTGTGTGGGAAGGACACAGACATCGATGCTTACCCAGACGACAAGCTAAGGTGCAGGGACAACAACTGTAAGAAGGTAAAATACAGCTCCATCTACTTCTTTACCTCCCTCCCTCTTACCCTCTCTCTCCCCCATAGTAAGGCAGCCTCCATGTTTGTTTCCAGGACAACTGTATGTTTGTTCCTAACTCTGGCCAAGAGGACGCAGACAGGGACGGGCTCGGGGACGCCTGTGATGATGACGCTGATAGCGACGGCATCGTTAACATAGAGGTACAAGCACACAACTGTTACACGCCTTTCGGGTATAGTGCATTCACAATCAAGTAGGATACACCTTTAACATGTGCAGTAACTCTGTCTCTGTGTAACTCAGGATAACTGTTGGCTGCATCCTAACGTGAACCAGAAGAACAGCGATAAGGATCTCCATGGCGACGCGTGTGACAACTGCTTGACGACGGAGAACCCTGATCAACGAGACACGGACAAGGACGGGCTAGGCGATGACTGTGACGATGACATGGATGGAGACGGTGTGTGTGTGTGTGTGCTTTGACGTGCCTTCCCCAGGCTTTGGTCATTAGAGAGTTGGAGACGGAAGGAAATTCTACCACAGCTAGTGATTTATTTTAAGGTAGTGACCGTAGCAGTACTTTTTCACACCGAGACGTCTTTATCCATGACGTTTTTCCCAAAACCACAATTAGTCTGAGGTCAGTCTAGCTGTCTGGTTGAAAACAGTCTCCTGTCTCCAGCGGTTCCAGACATTTCACTGTCTTCAACAGAGCAGAGCCATATCTGTTGAATCCATTCACATCCTCTCAGTCTGTTTCAGTCAGTCTGCTACCTATTAGCTGATCTGTTTACAGGGAAAACAGGAGCTGGGGGTAGGGTTCCACCTCATTAAGTTCTAAACACTAGTAAAAACATTGATTTAAATGAGTTCCCATTTCTCAATATAATTGATCCATTTGGAATTGTGCTCTTTAGCTACTAGATTACCTTTTTTTTTTAAACTCTCATTTGTTCCATTGGCAGATGCAGTGAAACTGTGCCCTGGTTTATTGTGTGTGTGTGTGTGTGTGTGTGTGTTTGTGTGTGTGCGTGCGTGCGTTTGATGTTTCCTGCCTGTGCACTGGGGCAGGTCTCCAACCTCTTGATCGTTTGGTCATGTCTACCCCTCTAACACTTGGTCATGTCTGTCTCTGCTAAAAAAAAAAAATCCATTATAAACCCTGCCAGCAGCCAGTGGAAACTATTCAACTCTGCCCTGAACAAACACTGTCATCTGGGGCCCGAGGACACTAAACACTCAGACTAGAAAAATAACTGTGTCTGTGTTTTTATCTGTATTTGTGTTTTTGTGGTAAGGCCTGAAGAACATTCTGGATAACTGCCAGCGTGTGGCCAACCTAGACCAGAGGGACAGAGACAACGATGGGGTGGGAGACGCCTGTGACAGCTGTCCTGACATGGTCAACCCCAACCAGGTAACCGTAAAACAACAACAACTCAACCACAACAGAACCATAGCACAACTACAGCACAACCACAACACTGCACAACACAACCACAACACAACTACAACACAACACAACCACAACACAACCATGGCACCACAACCTACAGGTAAAATATCCTACCAAATATCAAACCTTTACCCCAACCCCAGACTGAAACCCACTGTTAATGTAGCCAGTATCAGGGTAGTGCAGCCTCATGACATTATTTAATAATATTTATGTTTCTTCTCCCACAGTCAGATGTTGATGATGATCTTGTAGGAGACACATGTGACACCAACATAGACAGGTAGAGATCCTTCTATAAACATATCCACACCTTTAGAAGTGAATCTTACTGATAGTGAGTGTACTGGGTTGACTTTGACTCTCCTCTCTATCAGTGATGGGGACGGTCACCAGAACACTAAGGACAACTGTCCTACAGTCATCAACTCCTCCCAGCTGGACACAGATAAGGACGGACAGGGAGACGAGTGTGACGATGACGATGACAACGACGGTATCCTGGACCAAGCAGACAACTGCAGACTGGTGGTCAACCCTGACCAGACAGATGAGGACAGTCAGTCACAACACTGATCCTCTTCCTTCCCGCTGTATTATAGCAATGCTCTCTCTAGTCTAGTTGTTCTTCAGTGTGTGTGTGTGTGTGTGTGTGTGTGTGTGTGTGTGTGTGTGTGTGTGTGTGTGTGTGTGTGTGTGTGTGTGTGTGTGTGTGTGTGTGTGTGTGTGTGTCTGTGTCTGTGTGTTTGTCACAAAGACCTAGCTGGCTCAATGATGCATTAATGTACAGTACACTAACCCGGCGTGTGTGTGTGTGTGTGTTCCAGATGACGGCGTGGGTGATGCGTGTGCAGGGGACTTTGACCAGGACAAGGTGATTGACAGGATAGACAACTGTCCAGAGAATGCTGAGGTCACCCTGACAGACTTCAGAGCCTATCAGACGGTGGTACTGGACCCTGAGGGTGACGCCCAGATTGATCCCAACTGGGTGGTTCTCAACCAGGTGACCTTATCGTCATTAAACATGCTAACATTTTAGTCATCTAGCAGATATTGAGCAACAATAACAGTTGTAGGGTCAAAGAGTATTAAAAAATAAGAGCATGAAGTACACCATTCGATCCTCGATTGAGTTATTTGATTAAGTTTGATCTATGCTGTGTACAGTAGGTAGTGGAGTACTCTCTAGTATGTCATCTGTAGTATCATAACTTTCTCTCCCCTTCTCTCCCCAGGGTATGGAGATAGTCCAGACTATGAACTCTGACCCTGGCCTCGCTGTAGGTAAGACAACTCTTAGTTCCCATTTGACAGGCTGTCCACCCTCTCTGCCACTCACTCTGTATGTGTAGGCCCCACATTGTTCAGTGTGTGTGTGTGTGACAAAGGAGCTGTTCGTGGACTACAGGAAAAGGCAGGCTGAACAGTCACCGTTGACATTGTTGGGGCTGTAGTGGAGCGGGTCGAGAGCTTCAAGTTCCTTGGTGTCCACATCACCAACAAACTATTATGGTCCAAACACACCAAGACAGTCGTGACGAGGGCCCGACAACACCTTTTCCCCCTCAGGAGACTGAAAAGATTTGGCATGGGTCCCCAGATCCTCAAAAAGTTATACAGCTGCACCATCGAGAGCATCCTGACCGGTTGCATCACCGCCTGATATGGCAACTGCTCAGGCGTAAGACGCCACAGAGGGTAGTGCGTACGGCTCAGTACATCACTGGGGCCAAGCTTCCTGCCTTCCAGGACCTCTATACCAGGCGGTGCCAGAGAAAAGCCCCCAAAATTGTCTGAGACCCCAGTCACCTGCTCTGGCAAGCGCTAACGGAGCGCCAAGTCTTGGACCAAAAGGTTCCTTAACAGCTTCTACCCCCAAACCATAAGACTGCTGAACAATTAATAAAATGTTCACTCCCCACTTTGTTTTTACACTGCTGCTACTCGCTGTTTATTATCTATGCATAGTCACTTCACCCCTACCTACATGTACAAATTACCTCAACTAACTTGTACCCCCGCACTTTGACTCGGTACCAGTACCCCCTGTATATAGCCGTAATAATGTTATTTTATTGTGTTACTTTTTATAATTGTTTTACTTTAGTTTATTTGGTAATGTCACAATCGTCGTCCTAGTTGGAAGGATCAGAGGACCAAAATGCAGCGTGGTATGTGTTCATCGTGAATTTAATAAACAGAGACCACTTGAATAAACTATACAAACCAATAAACGACCGTGAACCTATAAGAACTGTGCTGACACAAGCAACTAACATAGACAATCACCCACAACCCAAAATGACAAAACAGGCTACCTATATATGGTTCCCAATCAGAGACAACGACTAACACCTGCCTCTGATTGAGAACCACATCAGGCCAAACACAGAAACAGACAAACTAGACATACAACATAGAATGCCCACTCAGATCACACCCTGACCAAACAAAACATAGAAACATACAAAGCAAACTATGGTCAGGGTGTGACAGGTAAATATTTTCTTAACTCTTCTTGAACTGCACTGTTGGTTAAGGGCTTGTAAGTAAGCATTTCATGGTAAGGTCTACTACATCTGTTGTATTTGGCGCATGTGACAAATACAGTTTGATTTGATGTAATAAGCCTGTGTTGTGTGTATGTGTGTGCGTGTCTGTGTGTAGGCTACACAGCATTCAGTGGGGTGGACTTTGAGGGGACGTTCCACGTGAACACGATGACTGATGATGACTATGCAGGCTTCATCTTCGGCTACCAGGACTCCTCCTCCTTCTACGTGGTCATGTGGAAACAGACTGAGCAGACCTACTGGCAGGCTGTACCCTTCAGAGCTGTGGCTGAGCCTGGCATACAGCTCAAGGTAACAAATACAAATAAATGGTCACATACACCAGAGAGGTGCAGTTTTACAGGGTCAGCCATGGTAGTACAGTGCCCCTGGAGCAAATTAGGGTTAAGTGCCTTGCCCAAGGACACATCGACAGATTTTTCACTTTGTCGACTCAGGTATTCGAACCAGCAACCTTTCGTTTACTGGCCCAATGCTATAATGGCTAGTGTACCTGGTGCCCTATAGGTCTAGGGAAGGTATAGGGGTGTGTGTATGCTCCTGTGCTTATACATCTGCATTGCTTGCTGTTTGTAGTTTTGGGTTGTGTTTCTGCATAGCAGTTTGTGACATCTGCTGATGTAAAAAAGGCTTTATAAATATTGATTGGTTTACATGGGCTCCTGAGTGGTGCAGCGGTCTAAGGCACTGCATCTCAGTGTTAGAGGTGTCACCACAAACACCCTGGTTTGAATTCAGGCTGTATCACAACCGGCTGTGATTCGGAGTCCCATAGGACGGCGCACAATTGGTCCAGGGTTGGCCAGTGTAGACTGTCATTGTAAATAAGAATTTGTTCTTAACTGACTTGCCTAGTTAAATAAAAGTTTAATCAATCTCAAAAGGCTTCTGACCTTTCTTTCTTACCGTGTCCTACCTCTCCCTCCCTCCTCCAGGCTGTGAAGTCTAAGACAGGTCCAGGGGAGTATCTGAGGAACTCCCTGTGGCATACAGGAGACACCAACGACCAGGTACGCCTGCTGTGGAAGGACAAGAGGAACGTGGGTTGGAAGGACAAGGTGTCCTACCGCTGGTATCTACAGCACAGACCACAGGTTGGATACATCAGGTGAGAGACACACAACCACACACTACAGTCTGGAAAACTCGACCCTAGGCAACACAGTGACTAGGCAACACAGTGACTAGGCAACACAGTGACTAGGCAGCACAGTGACTAGGCAACACAGTGACTAGGCAACATAGTGACTAGGCAACACAGTGACTAGGGTCTGGTTTAAATTATGGACTCTTTTGTCATACAGGAACTACGTCAGGCAAAAAATCTTTGCAGTGGTTTTAGTTGAGGTAGCCACTTGCGAAATGCACTCATTAAAAAACCCTCCGTGATCTCTATCTTGATAGTTACTATTTTGTATTTGATTAAAGCAGATTAAGTAGTGATGTAGCCAGTGAGGTAGTTCCTCTATGCCTAGAGTCCATAATTGAAACCAGACCTTAGTCACTGTGTAGGCTAGGGTCGGGTTTGGAGACGACACACCCACTAACACACACCCACACAAACACTCTGAACCATGTGTGTTTTCTGTTCAGGGCGCGTTTCTATGAGGGTCCCAACCTGGTAGCAGACTCTGGGGTGAAGATAGACAACAGTATGCGAGGAGGAAGACTGGGAGTCTTCTGTTTCTCCCAGGAAAACATCATCTGGTCCAACCTCAAGTACCGCTGCAATGGTGAGTGACAGCCCACTCAGCCAACTAGCAGACAGATACAGAGACTAGCACCGGTCACAGCACTCTGATAGGACAGAAGCTGTCTAAGTATTGTCATTGCTACAGGATGTTTAAGTCAACACCTCTCTGTTCTGTTTGTCCCTCTACAGACACCATCCCTGAAGATTACCAGGAGTACAGTGCCCAGAACACTGAATAAACACACCGAGCGTGGAAGAGGAGAGAAGGAACAGAGAAGAGATATTGGGAGGGGGTGTTAGAGGACAGAAAAATGAGGATGGGACAGAGAAGAGAGGGGGAGAAAGAGAGGAAGAGGGAAAAGGAGGAGAGAGGAGATTGTGCATTTCGGTGGGGCATTATGAGGAGCAAGGCTTTTAAACGGGCTTTCCACAAGCAATCATCCCTTTTATAAAAGCATTATTATTACTGCTAGACTTTTGCCTGGTATGAAGACTGACTCATCAGGGCAAGACTTCCAGACATGACTTGTTAATGCTGTGCCTACACACGCTATACTGTACTGTACATGTGGAATTGGTTCAACTAAAAGACTGATGTAGATTGTAGTGAACCTGTATATGTCTACTATCTGAGGTGGGGGTTATTGTATCTAGGGGTTCAAACTGTAGTTAGGGTCTCTCCTATTTCTGCCATTGGAGGAAAACAAAGACAAGGGAAAAAGATGAAGGAGCTGGTATTGACTGCTCTTACATTAAAACAACCGATGTCCATCATACGTTACATTCAATAGATGTCATTATTTGTTCAGTTAATCTATGAATAAATATTCTGAGCATTTGGTAAAACGCCCTCTCTGAGTCTTTTGTTTGGTGTTACTAAATGGAACATATTGCTAGTTGTTGTTGAATAGAATGCATTGGGATATCTACCCCAAGCCACTGTATTTCAAGCTGAGGCTATCAATGATCACTTTACACAAACACACAAGACAAAATTAAAAGGTGTTCGTTTTATTTTTGTGTTTAGGACTAAATCAAATTGTGTACAGAGAATTAGTGCGAGCAGTGTTTGGAAACATGCACGCGCGCACACACACACACACACACACTCAATTTTCTTCACAGAGCAAAACTCACTAACGCAAGTGCTCTTGTACAAATAAAATGAGACAAACACACTCACATTCCACTCACACTCCTGTGCACACACCTATTGGTCATCTTAACAATGGAGAACATAAAATGGACCACAACATGTCATGTATGGCAGCACACAGCCCAATCAGAAGGCTTGGTTTTGATCCCTAATGAGTTAACATGAGGTTGACCAGTTGGTGTAGAGCTGAGCTGCAGTAGAGCACCACATCCTGTCTATCTGGATCCTCCACAGGAGACAGGATAAAAAACACAACTCGTCTGAAATGACATGTGGACAGAATCTGCTAATAGCAAAAAGGAAGTGATCAGTCAACATGTTTTACACCAGGGTTCCAGTCAATTCAGCATCATTCAGTAAAGGGAAATTCTATTTCACAATTATTGTACTTCTTTTAATGGAAGCATTTCATTGTTTAATTGAAATTCCAATAACCCTCCATGACATCACTGAATGGATAATGAATGGAGCCTAACCCTGTACACATCCTATCCCTCCAGACGGGTTTAATCCCTTCATAACAACGGCTGAGGTGAAGAAACTTCAGTCACAGTGGAAACGTTATGGCATAAATATGCATCAACAAACTGCTGGCTCATAGGGTTATCTGATTATTCTATTCAGCAAAGTCCACTGATATTTATCTCATCTGAAATCTAAGGGAAAAAAAGACATACATCTTAAATATCACAATTTTCAAGTTGTTTTTCTTCAACAAATACCAATATATTAAACCAAAGTGTACATATTTCATATTAGTATCAAAAGGGTTATATACTGTAGGTTTGTAAGTATGAAAACAGAAAAGCATAATAGCTGAATGGTTTGGAGTTCTGGAGAATAGTTTCTTGCTCCCTGTCAGGCAAGTCTTAGTCTGGGTTTGTTCAGTCAATAACATCAACAACCAGTGTTGAGTAACCACCACTACACACTAAGGTCCCGGTTCATGGCCCATATCCCCTTCCCCTTCTATTTTCACACACCTGAAAGGAGCTCTGTAGGTAACCCTTCATCAGCAACACAGAGCACACCAAGCACGTTTCTAGGGCCGAGGAGTTGGAGGATTGCAGCAGTTATAGAGGGAGAAGATACTCGGATGAAAAACTTGAGCGTGTCTGTTCCTTGTTTCTGAGATCTACCTTTGGCAAACGTTTTAAATCAAACTGTTGATTTCCCCCTCCATGATTGCAGCTCCCTTCAACAGTAGTGACTCTCTGGTCCCACAGTCCTTGACCTGCTAGCCGGCGCTCTGCTAGTCAGAGAGGCTTATTTGGAAAACACAACTGTACAATAAATGTGTGTGTACAAACGACTGGCATTTAAAGTTCTGCCTCAAAAGGAGCGTTGATATAATCGATCCTATTTACTCCTAACTAACACATTTCACATGACTGTGTGACCTAAAGACAGGCAAATCAAATCAAAACAGCTTGTTTAATTGCATAGAAAAAGTATTCTACAAAAGGGTTCAATAACAAGCAAGCTGGGCCTCTCGAGTGGCGCAGTGGTCTAAGGCACTGCATCGCAGTGCTAGCTGTGCCACTAGAGATTCTGGGTTCAAGTCCAGGCTCTGTCGCAGCCGGCCGCGACTGGGAGACCCATGGGGCGGCGCACAATTGGCCCAGCGTCGTCCGGGTTAGGGGAGGGTTTGGTCGGTAGGGATGTCCTTGTCCCATCGCTCACAAGCGACTCCTGTGGCGGGCCGGGCGCAATGCGTATGGTGTTTCCTCCGACACATCAGTGAGGCTGGCTTCTGGGTTAAGTGGGCATTGTGTCAAGAAGCAGCTTGGTTGGGTTGTGTTTCGGAGGACGCACGGCTCTCGACCTTCGCCTCTCCCGAGTCCGAACGGGAGTTGCAGCGATGAGACAAGACTAACTACCAATTAGATACCACGAAATTGGGGAGAAAAAGGGGTAAACAAAATCAAGAAAATAACAAGCAAGCTGATGTATGAGCCTGAGAAATGAAACTTCTCTTCATGGGAATAAAAGAATAACAGAGACAAGTATGGGTATCACACATATAAGCAAACATGTAAACAGGGTGGAAATGATATTGGTGCTGGACACTCCCATAACAGAATCTGGGCACCTCTTGGACCATGGGGAGCCACATACATTATTGTATGAACATTAGTCCAGCCCATTGTTTTAGGCACCCCCAAGAGTCAAGCTATGAGTCCAACCTGAATGTAACCCCATACATCAATAATAGTAAAAATTAAAGACATCAACTGCCTTCCCGGCAACAATAGCTTAAAGTATTCATAACTGGTCAAAAATTCAATATAAAACACTAAAACATTAAAAACAAAACGCAACACAAAAAACCCATGTAGAAAGCTGAAAATAATGTTGGGCTGTGTTTCGGTGTCTGCATGTGTGTGTGTTAGGCCTCGAAGCGTTTGGGGCAGACCATGGGGGCGAGCAGGGTCCACATGTAGAGGATGAGACAGACCCAGCAGGACGCCATCTTGATCCAGAACACAGACCAACTGCCATCCAGCAGCTTCTCTATCTTATGGTTGTCATAGCTACGGGAAAACAAACATAGCATACTCTTAGCTTTACACAACATTTTAATTAGTGGAATAAATAAAGACACAAAGTTTCCCTAGTAACTCTACTACTAACTGGGACCTAGTTAAAGTTTCCCCAGTAGGCTAACTCTTCTACTAAATGAAGCTATAATTAAAGTTCTCCAGTGACTCTTCTACGAACTGAAGCTATAATTAAAGTTCTCCAGTGACTCTTCTACGAACTGAAGCTATAATTAAAGTTCTCCAGTGACTCTTCTACGAACTGAAGCTATAATTAAAGTTCTCCAGCGACTCTTCTACGAACTGAAGCTATAATTAAAGTTCTCCAGTGACTCTTCTACGAACTGAAGCTATAATTAAAGTTCTCCAGTGACTATTCTACTAACTGAAGCTATAATTAAAGTTCTCCAGTGACTATTCTACTAACTGAAGCTATAATTAAAGTTCTCCAGTGCCTCTTCTACGAACTGAAGCTATAATTAAAGTTCTCCAGTGACTCTTCTACGAACTGAAGCTATAATTAAAGTTCTCCAGTGACTCTTCTACTAACTGAAGCTATAATTAAAGTTCTCCAGTGACTATTCTACGAACTGAAGCTATAATTAAAGTTCTCCAGTGACTCTTCTACGAACTGAAGCTATAATTAAAGTTCTCCAGTGACTCTTCTACGAACTGAAGCTATAATTAAAGTTCTCCAGTGACTCTTCTACGAACTGAAGCTATAATTAAAGTTCTCCAGTGACTCTTCTACGAACTGAAGCTATAATTAAAGTTCTCCAGTGACTATTCTACTAACTGAAGCTATAATTAAAGTTCTCCAGTGACTATTCTACTAACTGAAGCTATAATTAAAGTTCTCCAGTGACTATTCTACTAACTGAAGCTATAATTAAAGTTCTCCAGTGACTCTTCTACGAACTGAAGCTATAATTAAAGTTCTCCAGTGACTCTTCTACGAACTGAAGCTATAATTAGAGTTTACCAGTAACTCTACTTGCAGCAAGAGTTTCCACAGTCACTCTACTAGTAGTAAGAGTTTCCACAGTAACTCTACTAGTAGTAAGAGTTTCCACAGTAACTCTACTTGCAGCAAGAGTTTCCACAGTCACTCTACTAGTAGTAAGAGTTTCCACAGTAACTCTACTAGTAGTAAGAGTTTCACCAGTAACTCTACTAGTAGTACGAGTTTCCACAGTAACTCTACTAGCAGTAAGAGTTTCCCCAGTAACTCTACTAGTAGTAAGGGTTTCCACAGTAACTCTACTAGCAGCAAGAGTTTCCCCAGTAACTCTACTAGTAGTAAGAGTTTCCACAGTAACTCTACTAGTAGTAAGGGTTTCCACAGTAACTCTACTAGTAGTAAGGGTTTCCACAGTAACTCTACTAGCAGCAAGAGTTTCCCCAGTAACTCTACTAGCAGTAAGAGTTTCCACAGTAACTCTACTAGTAGTAAGGGTTTCCACAGTAACTCTACTAGTAGTAAGGGTTTCCACAGTAACTCTACTAGTAGTAAGGGTTTCCACAGTGACTGCGCTAGTAGTAAGGGTTTCCACAGTAACTCTACTAGCAGTAAGAGTTTCCCCAGTAACTCTACTAGTAGTAAGGGTTTCCACAGTAACTCTACTAGTAGTAAGGGTTTCCACAGTAACTCTACTAGTAGTAAGGGTTTCCACAGTAACTCTACTAGTAGTAAGAGTTTCCACAGTAACTCTACTAGCAGCAAGAGTTTCCCCAGTAACTCTACTAGTAGTAAGGGTTTCCACAGTAACTCTA
Source organism: Oncorhynchus mykiss (assembly GCF_057628025.1). NCBI lineage: Eukaryota > Metazoa > Chordata > Actinopteri > Salmoniformes > Salmonidae > Oncorhynchus > Oncorhynchus mykiss. The sequence goes on along the minus strand of NC_143027.1, from coordinate 32,694,067 downwards.
CTAGCAGTAAGAGTTTCCCCAGTAACTCTACTAGTAGTAAGGGTTTTCACAGTAACTCTACTAGTAGTAAGGGTTTCCACAGTAACTCTACTAGTAGTAAGGGTTTCCACAGTAACTCTACTAGCAGCAAGAGTTTCCCCAGTAACTCTACTAGTAGTAAGAGTTTCCACAGTAACTCTACTAGTAGTAAGGGTTTCCACAGTAACTCTACTAGTAGTAAGGGTTTCCACAGTAACTCCACTAGCAGCAAGAGTTTCCCCAGTAACTCTACTAGCAGTAAGAGTTTCCACAGTAACTCTACTAGTAGTAAGGGTTTCCACAGTAACTCTACTAGTAGTAAGGGTTTCCACAGTAACTCTACTAGTAGTAAGGGTTTCCACAGTGACTGCGCTAGTAGTAAGGGTTTCCACAGTAACTCTACTAGCAGTAAGAGTTTCCCCAGTAACTCTACTAGTAGTAAGGGTTTCCACAGTAACTCTACTAGTAGTAAGGGTTTCCACAGTAACTCTACTAGTAGTAAGGGTTTCCACAGTAACTCTACTAGTAGTAAGGGTTTCCACAGTAACTCTACTAGCAGCAAGAGTTTCCACAGTAACTCTACTAGTAGTAAGGGTTTCCACAGTAACTCTACTAGTAGTAAGGGTTTCCACAGTAACTCTACTAGTAGTAAGAGTTTCACCAGTAACTCTACTAGTAGTAAGGGTTTCCACAGTAACTCTACTAGCAGTAAGAGTTTCCCCAGTAACTCTACTAGTAGTAAGGGTTTCCACAGTAACTCTACTAGTAGTAAGGGTTTCCACAGTAACTCTACTAGTAGTAAGGGTTTCCACAGTAACTCTACTAGTAGTAAGAGTTTCCACAGTAACTCTACTAGTAGTAAGGGTTTCCACAGTAACTCTACTAGTAGTAAGAGTTTCCCCAGTAACTCTACTAGTAGTAAGGGTTTCCACAGTAACTCTACTAGTAGTAAGAGTGTCCCCAGTAACTCTACTAGTAGTAAGGGTTTCCACAGTAACTCTACTAGCAGTAAGAGTTTCCCCAGTATCTATACTAGTAGTAAGAGTTTCCCCAGTAACTCTACTAGTAGTAAGGGTTTCCACAGTAACTCTACTAGTAGTAAGGGTTTCCACAGTAACTCTACTAGTAGTAAGAGTTTCCACAGTAACTCTACTAGTAGTAAGGGTTTCCACAGTAACTCTACTAGTAGTAAGAGTTTCCCCAGTAACTCTACTAGTAGTAAGGGTTTCCACAGTAACTCTACTAGTAGTAAGGGTTTCCACAGTAACTCTACTAGTAGTAAGGATTTCCACAGTAACTCTACTAGTAGTAAGGGTTTCCACAGTAACTCTGCTACTTACTGGAACCAGTTTGTGACAGTCATCATGACGTAGAGTGAACCCAGGAAGAAGACAAAGTGGAAGTAGGGGTAGCTGTAGATGGTTCCCTGTCTCTCATCATATAAAACATTTTGTCCTCCTCCAGTCTGCTCCTCATCATAGTCATCTGGACAACACAACCACAACAACACAGCAACGTTATTACGACCTTACATCATAGTCACAACCACAACAACACAGCAACGTTATTACAACCTTACATCATAGTCACAACCACAACATCACAGCGAAGTTATTACAATCTTACATCATAACCACAACTTCACAGCGTCATTATTACAACCTTACATCATATTCATAACCACAACATCACAGCAACGTTATTATGACCTTACATCATAGTCACAACCACAACATCACAGCAACGTTATTACGACCTTACATCATAACCACAACCACAAAATCACAGCAACGTTATTACGACCTTACATCATAGTCACAACACAATCACAACCACCCCACCCCTGGTCTCGGTGTCCAGTTTCTATGTGGCAATAGTATATGTCCCAGGGGGCTAGGGTCAGTCTGTCCTATCTGGTGTAATTCTCCTGTTTAATCTGGTGTCCTGCGTGACCTTAGGTATGCTCCCTCTAATTCTCCCCATCCCATCCCTCTCTCTTTCTCTCTCTCCCCTCCTGGAGTACCTGAGCCCTAGGACCATGCCTCAGGACTACCTGGCCTGACAACTCCTGGCTGACTCTGTCCCCAGTCCCCCTGGTCGTGCTGCTGATTCAATTTCTGCTGTTCTGCCTGTGGCTATGGAACCCTGACCTGTTCACCGGTCGTGCTACCTTGTCCCGGACCTGCTGTTTTGACCTTCTCTCTCTCTCCCTCTCTCTATACCGCACCTGCTGTCTCGACTTCTGAATGCTCGGCTATGAAAAGCCAACTGAGATTTACTCCTGAGGTACTGACCTGTTGCACCCTCTATAACCACTGTGATTATTATTTGACCCTGCTGGTCATCTAGGAACGTTTGTACATCTTGAAGAACGATCTGGCCTTAATGACAATGTACTCTTATCATCTTCACCCGGCACAGCCAAAAGAGGACTGGCCACCACACAGAGTCTGGTTCCTCTCTAGGTTTCTTCCTAGGTTCATGCCTGTCTAGGGAATTTTTCATCTGCATTGCTTGCTCTTTGGGGTTTTAGGCTGGGTTTCTGTATCAGCACTTTGTGACGAGTGCTGATGTTAAAAGGGCTTTATAAATGCATTTGACTGATTGATCACAGCAACTTAATTACGACCTTACATCAATCAACACAAACACAACTTCACAGAAACATTACATATAACACTTATGATGAAAAGAAAACCGTTGTTAAAATCATTATTATCATCACGATAAACTCAGCTCTATCCAATAAAACTCTCACTAATATTCCTGTTTTCCTTCCTTTTTCCTGGTCTCTAACCTCTATATTTCTCTCTCTCCGCTTTGCAGGACAGGAAACTCTCTGAAAATTACTATGTCTACTGAGAAGGGCTTAAGTTTTTTTTTAAATCAAATGTATTGTTCTTAACTGTACACTTGTTATTCTCCCCCCCCCAAATATCTGTATAATACATTCATAAATGAAGTGACATGCTCTGCGCTGTTATTTCCCTGGCTGCAGTGCTGCTTTACCCCACCAGAGAGCAGCTGCAGCCTTCCCTCAGTTCTACTACTACTACTATCTGACTAGTCTATCTCCAACCAGTCATAGTCTCCTCCTGGTAACACTGACATCATTTCTGTTTACTGACCAATGCTGTTCCTGCATCTTTACTGTTACTATGTGTATGAGAGAATATACAAGAACACTGCCTGTTTCTGGTGGTGTTACAGTAGTACAGTAGAATACTGAGAGAATATACAGAAAGCAGTGAGAGAAGGAGAAAGAGAGGGAGAGAACGAATATGTTTGTGTTTACCTGTGTCATCTCCAAAGCAGAAACAGCAGCGCGCTCTCTGCCGGATTGAGGTGAGTTAGTACTTGTACAGGAATGTATCAACTAATCAACTATACATAGCCCTTACACTAAACGCACACGTGCACACCAGAGCATGTGAGCCGAGCTGGAGCGGAGCGAGGAGTGGAGTGTGCCAAATTCGACTGGAGCCCAGAGTGAGTTTCCCAAAGGCTGGAGGGTCTGCCTTTTCGCCCGCTCCAGTAGCACTCATTTCACTTCACGAGCTCAGGGCATTCCGGGGCGGCAGGGTAGCCAAGTGGTTAGAGTGTTGGACTAATAACCGAAAGGTCGCAAGTTGAAATCCCCGAGCTGACATGGTACAAATCTGTCGTTCTGCCCCTGAACAGGCAGTTAACCCACTGTTCCTAGGCCGTCATTGAAAATAAGAAATTGTTCTTAACTGACTTGCCTAGTTAAATAAAGGTAAAAAATAATAATAATCCTGGCCCAGCATGCATTTCTAGTCCACTTGTGTGCTGCTATAGCCCCTTTCTTTAGCTACTGTCATGGAGTTCACTAAATATTTTCATAAAGAAACTGATAAAACACACAGAGATGTTCGATCAGCTTCAAGTCCAGGCTCTGGCTGGGCCTCTCAAGGGCATTCAGAGACTTGTCACGAGGCCACTCCTGCGTTGTCTTGGCTGTGTGCTTAGGGTGGTTGTCCTGTTGGAAGGTGAACCGGTGCTCTGGAGCAGGTTTTCATCAAGGATCTCTCCCTACTTTGCTCCATTCATCTTTGCCTCGATCCTGACTAGTCTCCAAGTCCCTGCCGCTGAAAAACTTCCCCACAGCATGATGCTGCCACCATCATGCTTCACCGTAGGGATGGTGCCAGGTTTCCTCCAGATGTGACACTTGGCATTCAGGCCAAAGAGTTTAATCTTGGTTTCATCAGACCAGAGAATCTTGTTTCTCATGGTCTGAGAGTCTTTAGGTGCCTTTTGGCAAACTCCAAGCGAGCTGTCATGTGCTTTTATTGAGGAGTGGCTTCCGTCTCTGGCCACTCTACCATAAAAGCCTGATTGGTGGAGTGCTGCAGAGATGGTTGACCTTCTGGAATGTTCTCCCATCTCCACATAGGAACTCTAGAGCTCTGTCAGAGTGACGATAGAGTTCTTGGTAACCTCCCTGACCAAGGCCCTTCTCCCTCAATTGCTCAGTTTGGCCAGGCAGCCAGCTCTCGGAAGAGTCTTGGTGGTTCCAAACTTCTTCCATTTAAGAATGATGGAGGCCACTGTGTTCTTGGGGACCTTCAACACTGCAGAAATGTTTTGATACAGTTCCCCAGATCTGTGCCTTGACACAATCCTGTCTCGGAGCTCTACGAACAATTGCTTTGACCTCAAGGCTTGGTTTTTGCTCTGACATGCACTGTCAACTGTGGGACCTTATATAGACAGGTGTGTGCCTTTCCAAATCATGTCCAATCAATTTAATTTACCACAGTTGGACTCTAATCAAGTTGTAGAAACATCTCAAGGATGATCAATGGAAACAGAATGCACCTGAGCTCAATTTCAAGTCTCATAGCAAAGAGTCTGAATACTTATGTAAATAAGGTCTTTCTGTTTTTATTTTTTATACATTTGCAAATATTTATAAAAACCTGTGTTTGCTTTGTCATTATGGGTTATTGTGTGTAAATTGATGAGGAACATTTTTTATTTAATCCATTTTAAATTAAGTCTGTAAAGTAACAAAACGTGGAAAACGTTAATGGGTCTGAATACTATCCAAAGGCACTGTATATGCTTATCAAGAGCCTTGCTTATATATGCTGTATATGCTAAGACATGTAGCCTATTTGAAATGATGAGCACTTCTGACAGTCACAGTTTGTTGTTTATTAAAATATTTTTCATTCAAATCATATGGTTTGGTTCCAATACTTCAAAACCAAATGGTAGGTCCAGGTAGTCACAATAATAGATGGTGTTGGTTAAATGGTGATTTTAGTGAATTTGAATTTGGAGCCGCATTTTTTTTCCCTGTGAGTGAGGAGGGGGATTCCGACCGCTCAACTCTGCCCACATACTCTGGTGCAGACACACACACAGCTGTTGAAAGGATGTGTGTGATTGGCTGTACCACAAATAACTGGAAAAATGTATCCTGACAGATCTGTAATGTGTGTGTGTGTGTGTGTTCGTGGATGGTCTTACTTCAGTCTCAGGCACGCTGTTCCTAATCACACGCATCGCTGCAGAGCTCCGTCTGGTGGTGGACGTCAAACTACACACACACACACACACACACACACACACACACACACACACACACACACACCGATTACAAATCTGTCAGAAGACATTTTCTAGGCTTGGGCGATATACCGTATATACCACATACTGAGGTATTTGGAAAAAGCCACGGAATGGTTTTGTAATACCATCAATACCATGGAAACAATTTCTTTGAAGTGTTGAATTCCATTTGAATTCTACCTTTAAAGTAAATACCTGCAGTCAACTTTTGTAAACTTTATAAAAAAATAACATTGTGTTTTTTCATATCACCTGTCACATTATTATGAAGCTTACAGTAGTCCCCAGTCACATGTCACGTGGTGTTTGTTTACAAGCACACAACAACGAGAGACCGGAGCCTTGTGAGTCACTCACTGTTGTGCAACATGTGTCAGGTGATCTAATTACAGTATGGATTTCACAACTAAATTGCCAGCTAGATATCTCACAACTATTAAGTTAACTGTCTAAAATGTGCTAAATGCTCTGCAGTTGTGTATTGGTTTGCAAATTTAGTAGCTTGTTAGCTATCTAGCTAAGTGGTTAGCTTCTTCCAAATTCAAGCATTTGCTTGGTAACAGCAGAGAATCCCCTCTTGGATCAAGAGCCTTGCTGGCTAATATTTGTTTTGTGTGTGCAGCAAACCGTGAGTAGCATTTTTGAGTGACTTGTATAGGTTAGAAACTGTACAAAATGTTTGCAATCCACTCGTTATCATTGCATTTACTTAGCATTCTCTATGGGATTTTATATGTACTTGTTAGCATCGCTAACCTTAGGATTACAGAGTATCAGTGGGGTTTGAAAGCAGCGCCCCTTGTGTTCAGTGCTGGTATTACAGAATATCCCAGGAATGGCACACGGTCGGTATGAAGGCATGACAATCTGGATACCGCCCAAGCCTACATTTTTCCATAAATTTCTGGTTTAGAATAGCTGAAGTCTTTCATAGAGATGAACACAGGATAAGCTGTATGCCTGAGCTTAATGTGAAACACATGTGGACACCCTCACTACAAATCCAGGCTATCACACACACCCTCTCAACAGATTCAGCCAATCACAAGAACCCTCTCAACAGCCCCAGCCAATCAGAAACAATCTCACTTTTCCTCCAGTCAATAACAAATTACCTCACTGCAAAAAGTCTAAAAACACAGCCCCCTCTCCTCTCTGGACAGATCTAAAAACAGGGGATAGGTGAAAGCAACACGGGGTGTGTGTCTTACCAGGAGTAGAGCACACAGCCGAACAGGATGACAGTTCCCACTCCTGTTACGATCCTCTTGTCGCTCTCTGAACCAGAGTTGAAAGGGAACACACACACTGTCGTATTCACCCCATTAACCTCCAACACTATACAGAGAAAGAGGGAGAGAGAAAGAAGAGTAATAAGAGGATGATGTTAATACTGTAAGAGGCACATTGGGCCAAACAGAGCATAGCATTCATGGAGGCATTTAAAGTGTAAATTAACAAAATGCAAACACATGAAACCTGTTAATAGGCAATTCATATAGGCAATGAAACACTAGAACGCTATGGGCTGAGCCTCCGGTATACTTACTCTCTTTGGGCTTGCTGGAGAAGGCTGAGAAGGTGAGGTACATGACGTACACACTGATCACTCCTGGCTGGAGCAGGCCAGACTTAGGCTGGACTGGAGGAGAACAGATGGACTGTTACTGTATGTGTGTGTGTCCCTGTTTGTGTGTGTGTGTGTGTGTGTGTGTGTGTGTGTGTGTGTGTGTGTGTGTGTGTACTCACGTCTCTGTATGAAGGGAGATATAGCCAGCATAGTGACTATGAAACAGAGGCTGCCGTTGACCCCCAGGAACACCTTGTTGAGCAGACAGGCCTGAGAGTGTGTGTAAAACAGAGCCATGAACACCACAGCTCCTACGGCGACACTGAACAACACCAAGGTGGCCAGAGCCAGCGCCCCATACCACAGACGGTTGTCCTTCACACCTGAACTCCTAAAGAGGGGGGACGAATAGGAGGAAGAGCGAGGAGGGAAGGATAGGAGGAAGAGAGAGGAGGAAAGGATGGGAGGAAGAAAGGGGGAGGGAAGGATGGGAGGAAGAGAGAGGAGGGAAGGATGGGAGGAAGAGAGGGGGAGGGAAGGATGGGAGGAAGAGAGAGGAGGGAGGGTGAGAGGGTGAGGGAAGGATGGGAGGAAGAGAGAGGAGGGAAGGATGGGAGGAAGAGCGATGAGGGAAGGATGGGAGGAAGATAGGGGGAGGGAACGATGGGAGGAAGAGAGAGGAGGGAAGGATGGGAGGAAGAGAGAGGAGGGAAGGATGGGAGGAAGAGAGGTGGAGGGAAGGATGGGAGGAAGAGAGAGGAGGGAAGGATGGGAGGAAGAGAGGGGGAGGGAAGGATGGGAGGAACAGAGGGGGAGGGAAGGATGGGAGGAAGAGAGAGGAGGGAAGGATTGGAGGAAGAGGGGGAGGGAAGGATGGGAGGAAGAGAGGGGGAGGGAAGGATGGGAGGAAGAGAGAGGGGGAGGTAGGGTAAGAAAAATAGAGGAAGAGAGAGGGGGTGGTAGGGTAAGGAAAATAGAGGAAGAGAGAGGGGGAGGTAGGGTAAGGAAAATAGAGGAAGAGAGAGGGGGAGGTAGGGTAAGGAAATGAGAGGAAGAGAGAGAGGAGATTGCTATATTTTATTCCTGAGGATACTAAAAGACAGGTGTAGGGTTGCTGGCAGATTTTCCACATTCGTAGTACTTTTACTCAGGCAAGCCGACCAGAGCGTCCCCTCCACCCAGGCACACACACAAAAATACATTCCCAGTTAGTGAAAATATAAAAACAACCTTTAAAATGGTCCCCTTTCATGCTAATTGCTACTGTGTGTGTGTGTGTGTGTGTGCGTGTCTCAGAGGGGAGAGGAAACTGTGAGCATACCCTCCTCTGCCATGTGCATCCTGTCTGAAAACTGGACACTGACCAACCCCTCCCTTGTCCCGTATACCACAAGACTCTCTCTCTCCCTCTGTTCCTCTCTCTATCCCTCTGTTTCTCTCTCCCTTTGTTTCTCTCAATTCAATTTCAATTTATTGCCATGGGAAACATATGTTTACATATGCCAAAGCAAGTGAAATAGATAATTAACAAAAGTGAAATAAACAATAAAAAGTGAACAGTAAATATTACACTTACAAAAGTTCCAAAAGAATAAAGACATTTCAAATGTCATATTATATCCATATACTGTCAAGTGTTGTAACGATGTGCAAATAGTTCAAGCACAAAAGGAGAAATAAATAAACACAAATATGGGTTGTATTTACAATGGTGTTTGTTCTTCACTGGTTGTCCTTTTCTTGTGGCAACAGGTCACAAATCTTGCTGCTGTGTTTGCACACAAATTGGATTTGTTTTCGAAATCTTTGTGGGTCTGCGCAATCTGAGGGAAATATGTGTCTCTAATATGGTCATACATTTGGCAGGAGGTTAGGAAGAGCAGCTCAGTTTCCATCTCATTTTGTGGGCAGTGTGCACATAGCCTGTCTTCTCTTGAGAATCAGGTCTGCCTTTGGCGGTCTACGTAGTCAAATATTTCCGTAATTTTGGGTCAGTCACAGTGGTCAGGTACTCTGCCACTGTGTACTCTCTGTTTAGGGCCAAATAACATTCTAGTTTGCTCAGTTTTTTTGTAAATTCTTTCCAATCTGTCAAGTAATTATCTTTTTGCTTTCTTATGATTTGGTTGGGTCTAGTGTTGCTGCCCTGGGGCTCTGTGGGGTCTGTTTGTGTTTGTGAACAGAGCCCCAGGACCAGCTTGCGTCGTATGGTAATTTCGTAAAAGGCCAATTTGACATTTGCTCAGTACATCGTTTTCGCTGAGAAAATGTACCAGTCTTGTCAAGATTGTCGATAGGAACGGACCAAGGCGCAGCTTGAGTTGAGTTCCACATACTTTATTACACAGTGAAACTACAAAAACAATAAACATAACACGACCGTGAAAGCCGTAGTGCTCAAAACACTAACACAAACAATATCCCACAAAACAGGTGGGAATAAACTTAAGTATGATCCCTAACTAGAGACAACGATAATCAGCTGCCTCTAATTGGGAACCATACCAAAACACCAACACAGAAATATAACAACTAGAACACCCCCGAGTCACGCCCTGACCTAAAACACCACAGAGAACGCCGAGGACTCTCTATGGTCAGGGCGTGACAAGTCTGCTGTTAATGATAATGCAGAGGATTTCCCCAAGGTTGCGGTTGACGCATATCCCCTGGTAGTTAATGGGGTCAAATTTGGGGTGATCAGTCCTTGGTTCCAAATATTGGGGAAGATGCCAGAGCTGAGGATGATGTTAAAGAGTTTAAGTACAGCCAATTGGAATTTGTGGTCTGTATATTTTATAATTTAATTTAGGATACCATCAACACCACAGGCCTTTTTGGGTTGGAGGGCTTGTATTTTGTCCTGTAGTTCATTCAATGTAATTGGACAATCCAGTGGGTTCTGGTAGTCTTGAATAGTTGTTTCTAAGATTTGTATTTGATCATGTACAGTTGAAGTCGGAAGTTAACATACAATTAGGTTGGGGTCATTAAAACTCATTTTGCAACCACTCCACAAATTTCTTGTTAACAAACTATAGTTTTGGCAAGTCGGTTAGGACATCTACTTTGTGCATGACACAAATGATTTTCCCAACAATTGTTTACAGACAGATTATTTCACTTATAAATCACTGTATCACAATTCCAGTGGGTCAGAAGATCAGCTAAGCTAAGATAGGCTAAGTTGACTGTGCCTTCAAACAGCTTGGAAAATTCCAGAAAATGATGTCATGACGTTAGAATCTTCTGATAAGCTAATTGGCATAATTTGAGTCAATTGGAGGTGTACCTGTGGATGTATTTCAAGGCCTACCTTCAAACTCAGTGCCTCTTTGCATGACATCATGGGAAAATCAGAAGAAATCAGCCAAGACCTCAGAAAACAAATTGTAGACCTCCACAAGTCTGGTTCATCCTTGGGAGCAATTTCCAAATACCCGAAGGTACCACGTTCATCTGTACAAACAATAGTATGCAAGTATAAACACCATGGGACCATGCAGCCATCATACCGCTCAGGAAGGAGACGCGTTCTGCCTCCTAGAGATGAATGTACTTTGTCGCGAAAAGTGCCAATCAATCCCAGAACAACAGCAAAGGACCTTGTGAAGATGCTGGAGAAAACAGGTACAAAAGTATCTATATCCACAGTAAAACAAGTCCTATATCGACATAACATGAAAGGCCGCTCAGTAAGGAAGAAGCCACTGCTCCAAAAACGCCATAAAAAAAGACAGACTGCAGTTTGCAACTGCACATGGGGACAAAGATCGTACTTTTTGGAGAAATGTCCTCTGGTCTGATGAAACAAAAATATAACTGTTTGGCCATAATGGCCACCGTTATGTTTGGAGGAAAAATGGGGAGGCTTTCAAGCCGAAGAACACCATCCCAACCGTGAAGCACGGGGGTGGCAGCATCATGTTGTGGGGGTGCTTTGCTGCAGGAGGGACTGGTGCACTTCACAAAATAGATGGCGTCATGAGGGAGGAAAATTATGTGGATATATTGAAGCAACATCTCAAGACATCAGGAACTTAAAGCTTGGTCGCAAATGGGTCTTCCAAAAGGACAATGACCCCAAGCATACTTCCAAAGTTGAGGCAAAATGGCTTAAGGAAAACAAAATCAAGGTATTGGAGTGGCCATCACAAAGCGCTGACCTCCAGCCTATAGAAAATGTGTTGGCAGATCTGAAAAAGCGTGTGAGAGCAAGGAGACCTACAAACCTGACTCCGTTACACCAGCTTTGTCAGGAGGAATGGGCCAAAATTCACTCAACTTATTGTGGGAAGCTTGTGGAAGGCTACCCGAAACATTTAACCAAAGTTAAATCATTTAAAGGCAATGCTACCAAATACTAATTGAGTGTATGTAAACTTCTGACCCACTGGGAATGTGATGAAAGAAATAAAAGCTGAAATAAATAATTCTCTCTACTATTATTCTGACATTTCACATTCTTAAAATAAAGTGGTGATCCTAACTGACCTAAAACAGGGAATTTTTACCAGGATTAAATGTCAGGAATTGTGAAAAACTGAGTTTAAATGTATTTGGCTAAGGTGTATGTACACTTCTGACTTCAACTGTATAGGTTTTTGCTGTTCTTTGTTATAAAGCCAAAAAGATTGTAGAAGTGTTTTTCCACACATCTCTGTTTTGGACAGATAACTCTGCGTGTTGTTTGTTTAGTTTTACAATTTTCCCAGAAGTGGTTAGATTCTATGGATTCTTCAAATATATTGAGCTGAGTTCTGAGATGCTGTTTCTTCTTTTTCCATAGTGTATTTCTGTATTGTTTTAGTGATTCACCATAGTGAAGGTGTAGGCTCAGGTTTTCTGGGTCTCTATGTTTTAGGTTGGACAGGTTTCTCAATTTCTTTCTTAGGTTTTTGCATTCTTCATCAAATCATTTGTCATTGTTAATTTTCTTAGGTTGTCTGCTTGACATTTTTAGATTTGTTAGGGAAGCTGAAAGGTCAAATATAGTGTTTATGTTTTCTACTGCCAAGTTCACAACTTCACTATTACAGTGAAATTGTCTAGAAAGGTTTGAATTTGTTGTTGCCTAATTGTTTTTTGCTAGATTTCCACACATCCTCACATCTATAACATTTCTTAATTTTATTCAGTTCCTTTGGCTTTGATGCCTCATGTTTGAGCATAGCTCAAGTAGAGTGTGATTTTGCTGTGTTATGTTGTCATAGTTGTGTTTAGGTGGGCATATGGGGGAGGGAATGCTGTCACCTCCAGGTAGGTGTTTGTCCCCCTGTGTGCTTAGGGTTCTTGCCCAGTTCTGGCATTTAGGTCGCCACAGACTAGTATTAGCATACCCCCCAAATTAGCATAACCCCTGAGTCTGGTAGTCTGGTAAACTACCACCTGGTAGTTTGGTGGGTGGGACTACCAGCTCTCTGTAACCAAGAGGGCAACTAGTGGGTCCATCTCCTTTATACCATGTTTCTTGTAAGATGACAATGTCTATATTTCCAATTTCTTTAATGAAGTCTGGGTTCCGGGTCTTTACGCCAAAGGCAGATGACCTCAGACCTTGTATATTCCAGGATGAGATAGTAAAAGCGTTGTGTTCCATATTGTCACAGTAGGTGTGAGCAGAGCATGTTGAGCATCTGATACATACCTCTTTGGTCGCAGGATGGCGTTTGGGCGGGTGTTTCTCTCTCTCCCTCCCTCTGTTTCTCTCTCTCTCCCTCTGTGTCTCTCTCTCTCCCTCTGTGTCGCTCTCTCTCCCTCTATGTCGCTCTCTCACTCTCTTTCTCTCTCTCACTCTCTTTCTCTCTCTCTCTCCCTGTTTCTCTCCCTCTCCCTGTGTCTCTCTCTCTCTATCCCACTATCTCTTTGTCTCTCCCTCTGTTTCTCTTTCTTCCTCCCTGTTTCTCTCTCTCTGTCTTCATGCATTCACATGTGACTGTTTTGGCTGAGGACAGAAAGAAAGGCTGTAGGAGAAAGAGAGCTTTATTAGAAGTGTTGCTGTTCTCACCAGTTAGTGTTCCATCTGTGGGCAAACTCCACCAGCAGCATGAGCTGGATCAGCAGGAAGAGAAACCCCCCTACAGCTCCCACATACCTCCACACTGAGGGGAGGAGAGAGAGGAGGGGCCAGGGAGAGAGATAGAGTGGAGGGAAGGGAGACAGAGGGAGAGAGGAGGGGGAGAGAGGTTGATAGAGAATGAGAGAGAGAGAAAGAGAGAGAGAGAGAGAGAGAGAGGAGGGAAGAGAGACAGAGTCAGGGGTAAAGAGGGGAGAGAGACAGAGGAGGAGAGAGAAAGAGGCAGGGGAGAGAGAGACAGAGGAGTAGAGAGAGAGAGAGGCAGGGGAGAGAGACAGAGGAGTAGAGAGAGAGAGGCAGGAGAGAGAGAGGAGTAGAGAGAGAGGCAGGGGAGAGAGACAGAGGAGTAGAGAGAGAGAGAGGCAGGGGAGAGAGACAGAGGAGTAGAGAGAGAGAGAGGCAGGGGAGAGAGACAGAGGAGTAGAGAGAGAGAGAGGCAGGGGAGAGAGACAGAGGAGTAGAGAGAGAGAGGCAGGAGAGAGAGAGGAGTAGAGAGAGAGAGGCAGGAGAGAGAGAGGAGTAGAGAGAGAGAGAGGCAGGGGAGAGAGACAGAGGGAGGGAGGGTGATCGCACATTTAAAGTATTGCAAAGCTAACCATCAAATATCTAATCTCTTGTTCCATATGTTCTGCAGGATGTGCACACTTAGCTGCTGCATAACTCCTCGTGTGTTGTCATCGCATAGACAACCACAGGGACTAGATTCTCAGGCACACATGCACACGGTAACTAAAGCCTGCAGCTGCACCGGTCCTCTCCTCTGAAGGGAGCAGATAACAGGCTCCCTCTCCTCTCTTTCTCTCTCTTTATTTCCATTCTCTCTTCTCTCAAAGCTGGTTAAGGAAAGGCATTACAAGTCAAGGACAGTCACGCTGACCTCTACAGGTAAGTATAGGTGACAGAGATTTGAGACTCCACAGTGTGATAGAGCAGAGCAGGGCTACGGTCTCTGTCCCCTCTGAGAGAACAAAGACTATAGACAGGAGAAGGATATAAGGGTCCATACCTTCCAGAAAGGTGTCCTGCTCTGGCAGGAAGAATCCTCCAACACAGCAGGCCAACAACACTATGAACTTCGGGAACCAAAACCTGTCAGAGAGAGAGAGAGAGAGAGAGAGAGAGAGACATAAACGTCACTACACACACACACACACACACACACACACACACACACACACACACACACACACACACACACACACACACACACACACACACACACACACACACACACACACACACACACACACACACACACACTTACCCATTGTGTATGGCGGCGCGGCAGCCGGTGGCAGAGTTGACTCGTAGGGTGAAGATACAGAAGAAGAAGAAGAAGCAGGCCATGCCGAAGCAGACCTTGTACACAGCAGAGTAACCCACCAAGATAGAGCAGTTCTCACCAGCATTCAGCTTCTCACACAGGTCACTGTAGAATGGGATCTACAACAGAGAGAGAGAGAGAGAGAGAGAGAGAGAGAGAGAGAGAGAGAGAGAGAGAGAGAGAGAGAGAGAGAGAGAGAGAGAGAGAGAGAGAGAGAGAGAGATCCGGAGGGCTTCATTTAACATGTGTTATATTTTCCCTGACTGTCTAGCTGCCAATCCCTGACCTTAGAGAGCCTTTTTATTTCTCTATTTGGTACAGTCAGGGTGTGATTTGGGTGGGCATTCTAGTTTGTCTATTTCTTTGTTGGCCGGGTATGGTTCCCAATCAGAGGCAGCTGTCTATCGTTGTCTCTGATTGGGGATCATACATATTTTCCCACCTTCAGTTGTGGGATCTTGTTTGTTTCTAGTTTCTTTCTGCACTGCATATAGCTTTACGTTCATTTTGCATTTCGTTGTTTTTTGGTGTCATTTAAAATGAAAGTATAATGTACGCCTACCACGCTGCCCCTTGGTCTCCTTCTAATAACGGACGTAACACTAGCTTTTGTTTTGATGACTGTTATCAAGCTAGACAGAGTAAAGATACTATAATGACTGTTATCAAGCTGGACAGAGTAAAGATACTATAATGACTGTTAACAAGCTGGACAGAGTAAAGATACTATAATGACTGTTATCAAGCTGGACAGAGTAAAGATACTATAATGACTGTTAACAAGCTGGACAGAGTAAAGAGACTATAATGACTGTTAGCTGGACAGAGTAAAGATACTATAATGACTGTTATCAAGCTGGACAGAGTAAAGAGACTATAATGACTGTTAACAAGCTGGACAGAGTAAAGAGACTATAATGACTGTTATCAAGCTGGACAGAGTAAAGAGACTATAATGACTGTTATCAAGCTGGACAGAGTAAATAGACTATAATGACTGTTATCAAGCTGGACAGAGTAAAGAGACTATAATGACTGTTATCAAGCTGGACAGAGTAAAGAGACTATAATGACTGTTATCAAGCTGGACAAAGTAAAGAGACTATAATGACTGTTAACAAGCTGGACAGAGTAAAGAGACTATAATGACTGTTATCAAGCTGGACAGAGTAAAGAGACTATAATGACTGTTATCAAGCTGGACAGAGTAAATAGACTATAATGACTGTTATCAAGCTGGACAGAGTAAAGAGACTATAATGACTGTTATCAAGCTGGACAGAGTAAAGAGACTATAATGACTGTTATCAAGCTGGACAGAGTAAAGATACTATAATGACTGTTAACAAGCTGGACAGAGTAAAGATACTATAATGACTGTTAACAAGCTGGACAGAGTAAAGATACTATAATGACTGTTAACAAGCTGGACAGAGTAAAGATACTATAATGACTGTTAACAAGCTGGACAGAGTAAAGATACTATACTGACTGTTATCAAGCTGGACAGAGTAAAGATACTATAATGACTGTTAACAAGCTGGACAGAGTAAAGATACTATAATGACTGTTATCAAGCTGGACAGAGTAAAGATACAATAATGACTGTTATCAAGCTGGACAGAGTAAAGAGACTATAATGACTGTTAACAAGCTGGACAGAGTAAAGATACTATAATGACTGTTAACAAGCTGGGCAGAGTAAAGATACTATAATGACTGTTAACAAGCTGGACAGAGTAAAGATACTATAATGACTGTTAACAAGCTGGACAGAGTAAAGAGACTATAATGACTGTTATCAAGCTGGACAGAGTAAAGAGACTATAATGACTGTTATCAAGCTGGACAGAGTAAATAGACTATAATGACTGTTATCAAGCTGGACAGAGTAAAGATACTATAATGACTGTTATCAAGCTGGACAGAGTAAAGAGACTATAATGACTGTTATCAAGCTGGACAGAGTAAAGAGACTATAATGACTGTTAACAAGCTGGACAGAGTAAAGAGAGTATAATGACTGTTATCAAGCTGGACAGAGTAAAGAGACTATAATGACTGTTATCAAGCTGGACAGAGTAAATAGACTATAATGACTGTTATCAAGCTGGACAGAGTAAAGAGACTATAATGACTGTTATCAAGCTGGACAGAGTAAAGAGACTATAATGACTGTTATCAAGCTGGACAGAGTAAAGATAGTATAATGACTGTTAACAAGCTGGACAGAGTAAAGATACTATAATGACTGTTAACAAGCTGGACAGAGTAAAGATACTATAATGACTGTTAACAAGCTGGACAGAGTAAAGATACTATAATGACTGTTAACAAGCTGGACAGAGTAAAGATACTATACTGACTGTTATCAAGCTGGACAGAGTAAAGATACTATAATGACTGTTAACAAGCTGGACAGAGTAAAGATACTATAATGACTGTTATCAAGCTGGACAGAGTAAAGATACTATAATGACTGTTATCAAGCTGGACGGAGTAAAGAGACTATAATGACTGTTAACAAGCTGGACAGAGTAAAGATACTATAATGACTGTTAACAAGCTGGACAGAGTAAAGATACTATAATGACTGTTATCAAGCTGGACAGAGTAAAGATACTATAATGACTGTTAACAAGCTGGACAGAGTAAAGATACTATAATGACTGTTATCAAGCTGGACAGAGTAAAGATACTATAATGACTGTTAACAAGCTGGACAGAGTAAAGAGACTATAATGACTGTTAGCTGGACAGAGTAAAGATACTATAATGACTGTTATCAAGCTGGACAGAGTAAAGAGACTATAATGACTGTTAACAAGCTGGACAGAGTAAAGAGACTATAATGACTGTTATCAAGCTGGACAGAGTAAAGAGACTATAATGACTGTTATCAAGCTGGACAGAGTAAATAGACTATAATGACTGTTATCAAGCTGGACAGAGTAAAGAGACTATAATGACTGTTATCAAGCTGGACAGAGTAAAGAGACTATAATGACTGTTATCAAGCTGGACAGAGTAAAGATACTATAATGACTGTTAACAAGCTGGACAGAGTAAAGATACTATAATGACTGTTAACAAGCTGGACAGAGTAAAGATACTATAATGACTGTTAACAAGCTGGACAGAGTAAAGAAACTATAATGACTGTTAACAAGCTGGACAGAGTAAAGATACTATAATGACTGTTAACAAGCTGGACAGAGTAAAGATACTATAATGACTGTTAACAAGCTGGACAGAGTAAAGAGACTATAATGACTGTTAGCTGGACAGAGTAAAGATACTATAATGACTGTTATCAAGCTGGACAGAGTAAAGATACTATACTGACTGTTATCAAGCTGGACAGAGTAAAGATACTATAATGACTGTTAACAAGCTGGACAGAGTAAAGATACTATAATGACTGTTATCAAGCTGGACAGAGTAAAGATACAATAATGACTGTTATCAAGCTGGACAGAGTAAAGAGACTATAATGACTGTTAACAAGCTGGACAGAGTAAAGATACTATAATGACTGTTAACAAGCTGGGCAGAGTAAAGATACTATAATGACTGTTAACAAGCTGGACAGAGTAAAGATACTATAATGACTGTTAACAAGCTGGACAGAGTAAAGATACTATAATGACTGTTATCAAGCTGGACAGAGTAAAGATACTATAATGACTGTTAACAAGCTGGACAGAGTAAAGAGACTATAATGACTGTTAACAAGCTGGACAGAGTAAAGAGACTATAATGACTGTTATCAAGCTGGACAGAGTAAAGAGACTATAATGACTGTTATCAAGCTGGACAGAGTAAATAGACTATAATGACTGTTATCAAGCTGGACAGAGTAAAGATACTATAATGACTGTTATCAAGCTGGACAGAGTAAAGAGACTATAATGACTGTTATCAAGCTGGACAGAGTAAAGAGACTATAATGACTGTTAACAAGCTGGACAGAGTAAAGAGAGTATAATGACTGTTATCAAGCTGGACAGAGTAAAGAGACTATAATGACTGTTATCAAGCTGGACAGAGTAAATAGACTATAATGACTGTTATCAAGCTGGACAGAGTAAAGAGACTATAATGACTGTTATCAAGCTGGACAGAGTAAAGAGACTATAATGACTTATCAAGCTGGACAGAGTAAAGATAGTATAATGACTGTTAACAAGCTGGACAGAGTAAAGATACTATAATGACTGTTAACAAGCTGGACAGAGTAAAGATACTATAATGACTGTTAACAAGCTGGACAGAGTAAAGATACTATAATGACTGTTAACAAGCTGGACAGAGTAAAGATACTATACTGACTGTTATCAAGCTGGACAGAGTAAAGATACTATAATGACTGTTAACAAGCTGGACAGAGTAAAGATACTATAATGACTGTTATCAAGCTGGACAGAGTAAAGATACTATAATGACTGTTATCAAGCTGGACGGAGTAAAGAGACTATAATGACTGTTAACAAGCTGGACAGAGTAAAGATACTATAATGACTGTTAACAAGCTGGACAGAGTAAAGATACTATAATGACTGTTATCAAGCTGGACAGAGTAAAGATACTATAATGACTGTTAACAAGCTGGACAGAGTAAAGATACTATAATGACTGTTATCAAGCTGGACAGAGTAAAGATACTATAATGACTGTTAACAAGCTGGACAGAGTAAAGAGACTATAATGACTGTTAGCTGGACAGAGTAAAGATACTATAATGACTGTTATCAAGCTGGACAGAGTAAAGAGACTATAATGACTGTTAACAAGCTGGACAGAGTAAAGAGACTATAATGACTGTTATCAAGCTGGACAGAGTAAAGAGACTATAATGACTGTTATCAAGCTGGACAGAGTAAATAGACTATAATGACTGTTATCAAGCTGGACAGAGTAAAGAGACTATAATGACTGTTATCAAGCTGGACAGAGTAAAGAGACTATAATGACTGTTATCAAGCTGGACAGAGTAAAGATACTATAATGACTGTTAACAAGCTGGACAGAGTAAAGATACTATAATGACTGTTAACAAGCTGGACAGAGTAAAGATACTATAATGACTGTTAACAAGCTGGACAGAGTAAAGAAACTATAATGACTGTTAACAAGCTGGACAGAGTAAAGATACTATAATGACTGTTAACAAGCTGGACAGAGTAAAGATACTATAATGACTGTTAACAAGCTGGACAGAGTAAAGATACTATAATGACTGTTAGCAAGCTGGACAGAGTAAAGATACTATAATGACTGTTAACAAGCTGGACAAAGTAAAGATACTATAATGACTGTTAACAAGCTGGACAGAGTAAAGATACTATAATGACTGTTAACAAGCTGGACAGAGTAAAGATACTATAATGACTGTTAACAAGCTGGACAGAGTAAAGATACTATAATGACTGTTAACAAGCTGGACAGAGTAAAGAGACTATAATGACTGTTAACAAGCTGGACAGAGTAAAGATACTATAATTACTGTTATCAAGCTGGACAGAGTAAAGAGACTATAATGACTGTTATCAAGCTGGACAGAGTAAAGATACTATAATGACTGTTATCAAGCTGGACAGAGTAAAGAGACTATAATGACTGTTATCAAGCTGGACAGAGTAAAGAGACTATAATGACTTATCAAGCTGGACAGAGTAAAGATACTATAATGACTGTTATCAAGCTGGACAGAGTAAAGATACTATAATGACTGTTATCAAGCTGGACAGAGTAAAGAGACTATAATGACTGTTATCAAGCTGGACAGAGTAAAGAGACTATAATGACTGTTATCAAGCTGGACAGAGTAAAGATACTATAATGACTGTTATCAAGCTGGACAGAGTAAAGAGACTATAATGACTGTTATCAAGCTGGACAGAGTAAAGAGACTATAATGACTGTTAACAAGCTGGACAGAGTAAAGATACTATAATGACTGTTATCAAGCTGGACAGAGTAAAGAGACTATAATGACTGTTATCAAGCTGGACAGAGTAAAGAGACTATAATGACTGTTATCAAGCTGGACAGAGTAAAGAGAATATAATGACTGTTATCAAGCTGGACAGAGTAAAGATACTATAATGACTGTTATGAAGCTGGACAGAGTAAAGATACTATAATGACTGTTATCAAGCTGGACAGAGTAAAGATACTATAATGACTGTTATCAAGCTGGACAGAGTAAAGATACTATAATTACTGTTATCAAGCTGGACAGAGTAAAGATACTATAATGACTGTTAACAAGCTGGACAGAGTAAAGAGACTATAATGACTGTTAACAAGCTGGACAGAGTAAAGATACTATAATGACTGTTAACAAGCTGGACAGAGTAAAGATACTATAATGACTGTTAGCAAGCTGGACAGAGTAAAGAGACTATAATGACTGTTAGCAAGCTGGACAGAGTAAAGCTACTATAATGACTGTTAACAAGCTGGACAGAGTAAAGAGACTATAATGACTGTTAACAAGCTGGACAGAGTAAAGATACTATAATGACTGTTATCAAGCTGGACAGAGTAAAGAGACTATAATGACTGTTATCAAGCTGGACAGAGTAAAGAGACTATAATGACTGTTATCAAGCTGGACAGAGTAAAGATACTATAATGACTGTTATCAAGCTGGACAGAGTAAAGAGACTATAATTACTGTTATCAAGCTGGACAGAGTAAAGAGACTACAATGACTGTTATCAAGCTGGACAGAGTAAAGAGACTATAATGACTGTTATCAAGCTGGACAGAGTAAAGATACTATAATGACTGTTATCAAGCTGGACAGAGTAAAGATACTATAATGACTGTTATCAAGCTGGACAGAGTAAAGAGACTATAATGACTGTTATCAAGCTGGACAGAGTAAAGAGACTATAATGACTGTTATCAAGCTGGACAGAGTAAAGAGACTATAATGACTGTTAACAAGCTGGACAGAGTAAAGAGACTATAATGACTGTTATCAAGCTGGACAGAGTAAAGATACTATAATGACTGTTATCGAGCTGGACAGAGTAAAGAGACTATAATGACTGTTATCAAGCTGGACAGAGTAAAGAGACTATAATGACTGTTATCAAGCTGGACAGAGTAAAGAGACTATAGATGTAGGTCCATTTCTACACTGTTTCAGTTTGGTTTTAGTCATTTTAATGTTGACTGAGATGTTTTGACTCCCCTGCTCTAGAGGAAGCAGGACGCCCTCAGGCTTCAGACAGTGTCGACCTAATAGGTTACATTCTGAGTGTCACACTTCTAATGGAACATGCAGCGACACCAACCCCTCTTTCTTTCCGACCTGTTACTGAGGCTGTCAGCCACAACAAACAAAGACATAGAGGAATAAATTACCAGCCTGCTCTCAGCAGAGACAACAAATGAAACAGAAAGAGCAGGAGAGAGAGAGAGAGAGAGAGAGAGAGAGAGAGAGAGAGAGAGAGAGAGAGAGAGAGAGAGAGAGAGAGAGAGAGAGAGAGAGAGAGAGAGAGAGAGAGAGAGAGAGAGAGAGAGAGAGAGAGAGAGCGAGAGAGAGAGAGCGAGAGAGAGAGAGAGAGAGAGAGAGAGAGAGAAAGAGAGAGAGAGAGAGAGAGAGAGAGAGCGAGAGCGAGAACTAGAGCGAGAGAGCGAGAGCTAGAGAGAGAGTGAGAACTAGAGAGAGAGAAAGCGAGAGATATTGAGAGAGCGCGCGCGAGAGAGAGAGCTAATGAGAGAGCTAGAGAGAGAGATAGCGAGAAAGAGAGAGAGAAAGCGAGAGAGAAGGAGTATGCCTATAGAAAGTGAATGAGAGTTAGAAAGCCAGAACAATAGTCACTTGAGTAATGTCTACGGGAAACCAAAAGAGCTGCTTCAACGCTGGGAGGAGGGAGACTCTAGAAAATATTTTAAACCAGCGTGGTTAAACCTCTGTAGCAGCGTACTGGTACACAAGTACTACGTACTACTGCTCTATCAAAACAAACTAACAAAAACCTTAAAATGTCCTTCAGTCTACGTCAATCAGGGCACCTAACTGTTCATCTTGGCAGATAATTGGTTGAGTCTGAAACCCCCAGCATGACTGTAATATCGTCAAGCAGTCACTGGATAGAGCTGTTAACTTCTGATGGTATAGGGGACGCTTGCGTCCCACTTGGCCAAAAGCCAGGGAAAATGCAGCGCGGCAAATTCAAATAAAATGATATAAAAATCAAACATTCATTAAATCACACATGTAAGATACTAAATTAAAGCTACACTCATTGTGAATCCAGCCAACATGTCAGATTTTAAAAAGCTATTATCTGATGATCGCACAACAGTAAAGAGGGTAGCATATTTCAACCCTGCAGGCGCTACACAAAACGCAGAAATAAAATATAAAACATGCATTACCTTTGACAAGCTTCTTTTGATGGCACTCCAATATGTCCCATAAACATCACAATTGGTCCTTTTGTTCAATTAATTCCGTCCATATATACCCAAAATGTCAATTTATTTGGCGCGTTTGATCCAGAAAAAAAACTGAACAGACAGAGACCACAAAAAAAAGAATCTGAACGGTTAGTCCTCTGGGTTTTGCCTGCTACATAAGTTCTGTTATACTCACAGACATGATTCAAACAGTTTTAGAAACTTCAGAGTGTTTTCTATCCAAATATACTAATAATATGCATATCTTATATTCTTGGCATGAGTAGCAGGAAGTTGGAATTGGGCACGCTATTTATCCAAAAGTGAAAATGCTGCCCCCTATACATTAAGAAGTTAAAGTGCAGCACCACAGCCACTGCAGACAAAGCGTAGTAGGATACAGGAGCAGTAGGATACAGAGTAGTAGGATACAGAGTAGCATACAGACTAGTAGGATACAGAGTAGGAGGATACAGAGTAGTAGGATACAGAGTAGTAGGATACAGAGTAGTAAGATACAGAGTAGTAGGACACAGAGTAGTAGGATACAGTGTAGTAGGATACAGTGTAGTAGGATACAGAGTAGTACGATACAGAGTAGTACGATACAGAGTAGTACGATACAGAGTAGGATACAGAGTAATAGGATAGAGAGTAGTAGGATACATAGTAGGATACAGAGTAGTAGGACACAGAGTAGTAAGATACAGAGTAGTAGGATACAGCGTAGTAGGATTTAGTGTAGTAGGATACAGAGTGGTAGGATACAGAGTAGTAGGATACAGTGTAGTAGGATACAGTGTAGTAGGATACAGAATAGTACGATACAGAGTAGTACGATACAGAGTAGTAGGATACAGAGTAATAGGATAGAGAGTAGTAGGATACATAGTAGGATACAGAGTAGTAGGACACAGAAGGGTAGGATGTTCACTATGTTGTGTAGTAAGCTGTAAGTAGCCCGTGTGCCTCACCCTAATAATTGTGTAGTGGTTTTGCTGACATGCATGTTTGCCCCACCAAGATTTACATGCTAAAATCGCCAATGGTGTGTTCGTGTGTGCAAGTGTGTGTGTGTGTGTGTGTGTGTGTGTGTGAAACATCTGTTTCATATGGAGATACAAAGCAAGGGGTATGCTCTATACAGAGAGAGAGAGAGACATAGAGAGAGAGAGACATATAGAGAGAGAGAGACCTAGAGAGAGACCTAGAGAGAGAGACATATAGAGAGAGAGAGACCTAGAGAGAGACCTAGAGAGAGACCTAGAGAGAGAGACATATAGAGAAACATAGAGAGAGAGAGACATATAGAGAGACATAGAGAGAGAAAGAGACCCAGAAAGAGAGACACAGACAGACATAGAGAGAGCGAGAGCGAGAGAGTCTTTGACAGCTCTATCAGTGGTAGAGTAGTCCCAATCAGTGCCATAGTAAAACAGTCTGATTGGTCTGAGTGGTGGTCAACTTGGAAATACAATAGGGAGAGGAAAAGAGATCTCACTGACGCTCACTCTGCCCTACTTTGGTCTTATAATATGATAGTTATTATATAGCCAGTGTTGTATAGAGCCATTGATCACCCGAATTCCCTTCCATCTCAAATGACTCAAGCAAACAGCAAAATTATCTTTAAAAAAACAATACAACAACACCTCACAAAACAATGCCTGTCTGGCCTATGTACAGATATGTAGTAATGTAAGTCTGTAATGTCTATGTTCATGTTTTTAAATGTTGGCGTCGGCTAATGGGGATCCCAATACAATTGAATAGTTAATATGATAAACAATTAGTGTTATTTCCTAGAACTAAAGCTGGTTATAGTTTTCATCCAAAACCATGTTGATCTTGTGTGTCACTGCTGCACTCTCTACAGACCATGTCAAGAAGAGTGACACGCTCTCCTATTTACCAAGCCAGATGACACGTAGAAAAGTGTTGTAATAGTATTTTGTTACAATGAGGCATAATAACATCCCCATCGGAGAGACAGAGAAAGATAACATAATTAGCTCATGAAGGGCTAGGCTCATTTTAGAGGGAATCTCATCCAGAAGGGAAACCCCCTACTGCAGCTCCTGGCCCATCTCCAGCTCCCGACCCAGCTCCTGACCCAGCTCCTGACCCAGCTCCTGACCAAGCTCCTGACCCAGCTCCTGACCCAGCTCCTGAGCTAGCTCCCGACCCAGCTCCCGACCCAGCTCCTGACCCAGCTCCCGACCAAGCTCCTGACCCAGCTCCCGTGGATCAAACAAACAGAGCGCTGCTAAGACTTTTCTCCATAATAACAACTGGCTAAGAGTCCACAGAGAGGATCAGTCTGGGGCAGTAAAGCCATTCGGAAAGTGGCAGCTTTCTCACAGCAAAGACAGAACACCATAATACTGAAGAAAGAGAAGCACACACCCAGGAAACGCTGAATAGCACCGTGGCGTTCCCTCTTTCACTCAGCTCCCTAGTCCCTACCCTCCCTCTGTGAATAATAACCACCTCGCAGCCTCACACCTGTGGCCTTCACCTGCCCATGTGGAGACTGGAGCCCTCTGTACTAACTGAGCTGGGGCCGACAGAGAATGAAGCATTAACTTGGTAGAGTATCCTGATAAATAGATGTAGCCTACAGTACATGGACATATATTTGGAATAACTGAGCTAGGGTGTAGTAACTGACCTGTGGGGTTTACTGTACATGCCACGTTCCTCTTGTAGTCAGGAGTGAACTGGCAGCAGGACAGAGCACACTGAGGGAGGCTGTAACTCTGTGTTAGCCCCCGTGGCAGCCTGCACTAAACTAGGCCATCCTAACTACCGTACAATTACACACACAGGAAATGACACACAGCAGCCTTTTCCATAGAACCGCTCCACTCTTCCAGGGAAGGCTTTATTACAGGGTTGATGTGGAGTTTAGAGCGTCCAAAACTATTCTAGAGATTTACTGGGTCTCTGTGCCTAAAACAACATCAAGGCCGGATACGAGACAAGACCAGACATTTAGGTGGTGTGAGCATGTTTCATGTGTGTGAGCATGCATGTAGAGCAGAGTATGTGTGTGTGTGTGTGTGTGTGCGGGTGTGTGTGTGTGTGTGTGTGTGTGTGTGTGTGTGTGTGTGTGTGTGTGTGTGTGTGTGTGTGCGTGCGTGCGTGTAGAGCAGAGTGTGTGTGTGTGTGTGTGTGTGTGTGTGTGTGTGTGTGTGTGTGCGGGTGTGTGTGTGTGTGTGTGTGTGTGTGTGTGTGCGTGCGTGCGTGTAGAGCAGAGTGTGTGTGTGTGTGTGCGTGCGTGCGTGTGTGTGTGTGCGCGCGGGTGTGTGTGTGTGTGTGTGTGTGTGTGTGCGCGCGGGTGTGTGTGTGTGTGTGCGTGCGGGTGTGTGTGTGTGTGTGTGTGTGTGTGTGTGTGTGTGTGTGTGTGTGTGTGTGTGTGGGTGTGTGTGTGTGTGTGTGTGCGTGCGGGTGTGACTGTCTACATGCGATCGTCCGCATACTCACGTGGTCCCTCATCTCCTGCTCCACGGTGGGTGACATCATGACGACACAGATGACGGTGACGAGGAGGAAGTAGAGGGCATACATGAAGCGTGTCGATGTGGACTGCTTGATTTTAGGACAGCAGCCACAACAACAGGAGCAGCCTGCCGAGCCACAGCAGCACGCCAGCTACACCAGGAGAGAGGAGGAGAGGCACCGATACAGTAGAATGTCATTATGCTCAATACCATTATGGGGCGGTATCCCCGACACAGATTATACCTCGTCCTGGATTAAAAAGCATTTTCAAAGGAGATTCTCCATTGAGATAAAAAAAATAAGTTATGTCCAGCACTAGGCTTCATCTGTGAAGGGGGAATCCATCCCTATAACAATGTAATCAGACCCAGTAACTTCTGCTTACAACTCAAGGAGGGGAAATGCACTGCACAGAGAGAGGGAGGAGGGGGGCCTTGATGCAGCTAAGTGGTTGAGCCTGGCAACAGGGTTTAGAGCAGTAGCAGCTTCAGCAGAACCCTGGCTGGTAGAGTACAGAGCACGACAGGGTTCGATACTGCAGTCGCATTTGTGACTGTTTGGCTTGGCAGTGCGACACACATTTTAAATTGGTTCGAGGGTCCCAGTGAAAAAAAATACCGTTTTTTAAAATTTTATTCCTGATTTATTCAACCGGTAATGTGCAATTAACCAAAATTAAACCAACTTTCTGAAAAGGCAACAAAGGCAGAGGGATGCTCCTGTCTGTGTGTGTAAGGGCTCGACATATAGGGAGGATTTGAAACCCTCTGGCCCGGTCTATCATCCCCGTCAGTGTGCAGCTTGGGCCAGTGAAGGAATATACTGTAATAATGTCATTTTTAATCTAGGCTATATAATTGATTCAAAAACAGATGGATTCCCGAAGCTGTTTGCTTGCTATGTCGAGAGAGACGCACCATATCTTCGCCAAACCCCCCTCCCCTTCTTCTTGATGCAACGTTTTAAATTATACTCAAGAAACATTATCTTCACACATATTTTAGAGGCTGGTGAAGTATTTTGAATGATATTATTTAGATAATTTTGATGAAACATCAATTTACTTTAGGGCAATCCACCATCCTAACGGTGCACTGTGCACCTGCCAACTTTCCTTTCCAATTCGCAAGAGGCTGAAACCAGAGAGCTGTACAGGGGCACAACTTTGGTGGGGAGGACTTTGTTTTCTTCATTTTATGATTATTATTTTACACTGCAAACAGCCTACCCGATCGCTTGGAGACGTCCCCATGGTCCTAAAGCACACACCGTTTTGCTTCACATTCCAATTCTAAAATGCAATTTCAGAATTGGGGGGCATGTCCCCACCATACCCAGTGAATCTATATATAATGGGTCTATATATAATGATGAGATCATCATGTCTCCGCCCTAACAATGGCAGTCTTTGTCCTAAAGGCGGGAAGGCAGGTGACAAGCTTAAGTCTGCACATTATTCCCATATAAACTAGTTGGGCTTACATTGGACAGATTTTGTGGAAAGTGAGCCCTCTCGCTTTGCCTCTTCCTCTCTGCTGACACTATATCACCGGAGAAAGCATCCAAACGAGCGAAAACAGCGCCCAATGTATCTGATGCTGTCTGGCCAGGAATAGCATGACAAGCCATATTCTTTTGGTCCAGACAGCATCAGATACATGGTCAACACATACTGAGACAGACAGGCGCTGAGATTGATGCGTTTTTCTGTCGGACGCGCCTCTGTCAAATAAATGACCAATATTTTATTTGGAAAGGCAATGAGGTACCGTAAGGCGGGCCAAGGCCCCTAAGGCCTGCCCATAATGCCAGGCCTGGTTGAATATTTACAATGTGCAATTCAGTCATCATGGAATAGCCTACCTTGAAAATCAGACATTGCTGCAGTTGATATCTCAGATAGGGTGGAGTGAGGAACTAAGACGGTTTTATAAATAAGCATCTACCAGTTGGTCATTAGCACTGGAACAGAACACATCAGACCGTTACAAACACATGCGTTTTACTGCGTAGGGTTAGATAGACTGGCTTGTGTCCCTTTTGTATTACAAACAGATTATGCAACAGACAGAGGCATCTCAGATGGTAGGATAGTTTACTCCCATATAATAGACTATGTCACAAACTCTGTAGGCTTCTGTAAGAGAGACATGAGAGGAAAAGACAGGCATGGGATCAGAAAAGGATCTTGTGCACACTGTTTTTGTCCCCCAGTACTGAAGCTCAGTGCAAACCCACCCTAACTTCCTCATCACATCTGTGTGTATTCTGTAGGATCTATTGGAAATCTTTAGGCTAGAGAACGGAACAGCAAGAGGGTGGGGCTCTAACTAGAGGAATAAAGGAGAGTATCTCAGTATGGTGTATAATTATCCAGCTCCCTCCTTCAGAAAAGAAGACAAGGCCTCTGCTTTATGAGAGCAGTTAGACAGAACAGGCCCATCTCTGTGTGGTGATTGGTAGCTTCAGAGGCTTCAGTTTCAACAGCACGGGTTTGATGGGTAGGAGAATCAGCCCCCTCCTGTACACCCTATTCACCTATGACTGCATTGCCACACGTCTCCAACTCAATTTTCAAGTTTTCCGACGATACAACAGTGGTATGTACGCCTGATTACCAACAACGAGGAGAGCCCTCACAGAGTGGTGCCAGGAAAATAACCTCTCCCTTAAATTTAAAACGAGCTGATCGGGGACTTCAGGAGACATCCACATCGATGGGGGAGCAGAGGAGAGGGTCAAAAACGTCAAGTTCGACAACCTGAAATGGTTCCTTCACACAGACAGTGTGGTGAAGAAGGCGCAACAGAACCTCTTCAACATCAGGAGGCTGAAAGAATTTGGCTTGGCCCCGGGCCATAAGACCCTCACAAACTTCTACAGAGAGCATCCTGTCGGGCTGTATCACCGCCTGGTACGGCAATTGCACCCACCGCAACCACAGGGCTCTCCAGAGGGTGGTGTGGTTAGCTCAACACAATATCAGGGGCACACTGCCTGTCCACCAGGACATCTACAGCACTCAGTGTCACAGGAAGGCCAAGATGATCATCAAGGACCCCAGCCACAGCCTGTTCACACGCTACCATCTAGAAGGCAGAGACGGTACAGGTGCATCAAAGTTAGGACCAAGAGACTGGTAAACAGCTTCTATCTTCCACCACTAGTCGGCCTCTGCCCAGTACCCTGACCTGAACTTCAGACACTGTCACTAGCCGGCTACTACGTCTACCCTGTACCTTAGTGACCGCTGCCCTATGTACAGTACATACCCTACAGTCATTAGGTTTGCAAAGGGTCGGAAACTTTCCGGGAAATTTTCGGAAACTTTCCATGGGAAGGTAAGCCCAGGAATTTGGGGAATTTTTCCTAAATTCCTCAAAAAAAGTTAGCTTATAACAGTGAACCTTTTTTGTGGGATACACATAAGGCAACTCTAGGTCTTGTGGCATATTTTGTTAAACTATCCTCAATTCAATGGAGTTGCAACCCTCTGCATGCACAATGCATTCTTCCATCACATGTACAGCTGATTTTCAAGATCTTGCACACTAATAAGATGCTATTGAGCCCACACTACTACACTGTCTGAGCCAAGGACTACATGCTTTCTGGCCAGTTTTGATTACAATACTGGGTGGGGTGAATATATTTTATATGACATGCATGATTGTTTGTTAACTAGTAAATAGTAGCCTACAGCAAAGTGTGTTTAAATAATTTCAAACTTGTTAACAACTTCTGCTAGTTAGGTTTTGCTACCATGTGGGTTTTAGCTTGCTTGAGCCTTCTAACTGAGGAGTGTTAATTCACCTGTTTCCATACACATTTCATTTTAAAACATGTATCTTACAAAGGAGTTGTTTAATCTAACTGTTTAACTATTTATCTGTACATGGAATTGTATTTTTTATTTGTTTTAGTAATTTCTTTCTAATCTTTACAGGAAAATTCCACGGGCACTATCTGATGTGTGGAGACATTTAACTGCAGCTAATGTAGAAGGAAAAGCTGTGTACATTTGCAAATACTGTGCCAGATCATATGTGAAGAATGTAACAAGTTGCAGAATCATCTGGCCAAGTGCATAAAGTCCCCTCTGCGCTCACAACAAGCAACCTCTGACAAAAGTACTTCTACTTCTATTCAAGGTGAAAATGATGAATCAGATACCTTATCGATAGCAACAGCTCATGTTCTTCCTGGAATCAGAAGGTTTTGGAGGAAGGTAGTAAGAGAAATGCTGATGAATGTCTTGCTCGAGCTGTGTATGCAACTGGTTCACCTCTGATGCGCACAGGCAATGTGTATTGGAAGAGATTTCTTAATTTTCTTCGCCCAGCATACACCCCTTCAAGCAGACATTATATATTTACTAATTTGCTGGATGCAGAGTTCACAACAATGGATACACTCTACAAGAGAGCCAAAGAAATGGTTAGGTATGTGAAGGGTCATCAAGTTATAGCAGCAATCTACCTCACCAAGCAAAGTGAGAAGAATAAGAGCATCACATTGAAACTGTCCAGCAACATCCGTTGGGGTGGTTTCACAGCCTCCTGGAGGAGAAAGAGTCTCTCCAAGAAATGGCCATATCACAGTCTGCTGATATGGACAGCCCCATCAAGAGGATCCTCCTGTATAATGTATTTTAGGAGAGAGTGGTAAGCAGCCTGAAACTCCTGAAACCTGTAGCAGTAGCCATTGCACGGATTGAGGGAGACAATGCCATCCTGTCTGATGTTCACTCTGCTTGCAGATGTAAGAGAAGAAATCCGTTCGGCCCTGCCCACTTCACTGTTGGTCCAAGCAGAGGAAACTGCACTTCTGAAATACATCAAAAAGCGTGAATACTTCTGCCTGAATCCCATACACGCCGCAACGTACATGTTGGACCCCAAGCATGCTGGCAAGAGCATCCTGTCTGGTGCAGAGATCAACAAGGCCTATGGTGTCATCACTACCGTGTCTCGCCACCTTGGCCTGGTTCTTGGCAGTCTGGTGAAGTACACTTCCCAGCAAGGGCTTTGGGATGGAGATGTAATATGGCATCTATCGTCAAAACATATCTCATCAGCCACCTGGTGGAAGGGACTTTGTGGATCTGAGGCTCTTTCCCCTGTTGCCTCCATCATCCTCCAAATCCCACCAACATCAGATGCCTCAGAGCGCAACTGGTGCTTTTTTGGGAAAACACACACCAAAGCATGCAACAGGTTGACCAATACAAGGATTGAAAAATTGGTGGCAATCCAGACAAATTTTAGGCTCTTTGAGCCTGACAACGAGCCATCCTCAACAAGGTTGGAAAGTGACAGTGAAGATGAGGCCTCAGAGGCTGACTCTGACACCTCTCGAGGTGAAATTTAATGTTCAAGAGGTGGACATTGAGAAGGTCCAGGGAGAAGACATGGAAGCCTGAGAGGATAACAACCAAAGCTTTAGTTTCTAGACTATAATTTTACAGATGTATGTTGAAAACATTTTTGGGAGATGCGAAGGATCATTGGGGATCAGTCAATCTTCCCTTTCTTTTGTTGTTCAGTGAAATCCTCCCATGTGAAGAGTCAACTCATTTAATTAAAGTTCAATTCGTAACTAAATTATTATTTAAATTTTTCTATTGGAAGATTTTAATAATTTGCAATTATGTCTACTTATGATAAGTTAAAAGGTTAAAAGGTTTATATTTGTCTCCATATGATATGGTAAATATATCCAATGCAAAAAAACATTTAAATAGTGGTAATATTAATTTGCATATATTTCCGTTAAATTTCCATATATTTTTGCTAATTCCCACGGAAAGTTTCCACCTCTGAATATTCCCCAAAATGTGCAACCCTAACAGTCACTGGTCACTTTAAAGTTGACATACTGTTGACCCACTTTATATGTACAGTATTGTGTAGCTCACTCTAATATACAGTATCTACTGCTGTACATATGATTCCTAGGACATATAGTGCAAATTCATCCGGTGTAGATACGTAAAGATTGCATTTGGATTACTGTTACAGTGCTATTTGGACTGTTAATTGGATTCGTTCCTTGTTGTTCTTTCTACTTTTTAGTTGATTATGTGTGTACCTGTTTGACATTTTACTGCTGCACCCGCTATAACATCTGCTAAACTGTGTACGTGACCAAATTCTTTCAGATCTACCAGTGTATGGGGTATTACAGGAAGTGTCAACGAGTGGGGGCTGGAGGTAATGTGCAGGATATTGTGTAGAGGTAGGGAGTTGATTTTGGGCCTAAATCCTCTACTACACTACACAGGACTAAATGGGATTAGTTCCTCTCTTTGATAATAATTAATTAGGCAACACAGACTCAAGAAGTGGAGTAGAAAAAGGGTTGAGTGGGTGTTGGCTGTCTTTAGTGAGTGTGTATTTAGCCGTTTAGCTAATCTAATAGAGCCAGTGTATGGGGACGCTCTAACACTAACACAGTGGTACGAACAGACAATGAGGGGGCTAGAGGAGCTAAGTGGGGCTGAGTGAATAGCTAGCTACCGTACCGAGGCATTCCACAGCACACAGAGACAATGGAGATGCCATGACAACCAACTCTGACCCTCCCCGCCCTTCAGGTGGTCTGCCTGTATGTTTGGAAGCCCCCGTTCAGACAATATTAGCAGCCAGCCTGCCAAACTATTACCCCTCAATCTGTAGCCATCCACCCCTCATCCCAACCACACCACCCTCATACCCCCCTCCACACACTCACACGCAATCACACACACTACACCCACAAAGGGTTACATGGCAAGGCTACCAGTTCTACAAAAAGCCTACACAACCACACTCCTCTTCCAATGACACCACACCAACCCCCACTGTGACTCAACCATCGCTGGACCCTAGGGACAATGACAACTCTCTCTCTCCCTTTCTGTTATACTCTCCCTCTCTTACTCCCTCTCCCATCCTTCAGCTGTCCCAGGAGTTAGGGGTGGAATGGGATAGCCCCTTCCCTAAAGGGGTCGGTAAACTAGAGACCCTGCCCTGTTGTTCTCACACAAAGACGCACACAGTCCCACACATGCGTGAATACATACGTCCACGCACAAACCCACACACACCGTCTCCCATTTTCCTCTGTGTAAAACCAGTGGGCCACTCAGAGCTTTAGTATAATGGGATGCTTGGCCTTGGATTTACTTCATTCAGTGCATTCCATGTAAAAAGTCCCATGAGCACTAACGTGAAGTTCATAGAAGCACATCAAACTTGGTGTAAAATGAAAGCTAAGAGTCTATATGTTTTAGAAATTAAGGCATATATCATTTTTTTCCAAATTTTATGTTAAAAAAAATGGGAATAGATGAATGCTTTGATTTCTGGTCAAACAGATGGTCTTAAAAAACATCTAGCAGACAAAATCTTCAAAGGTATTAAAAATACATCAAAACTAGGCTTGGGCGATAAACCGTTTATTCCGTATACCGGGGTATTTCAAAATACTGACTGTATGATTTTCAATACTGTAAAAAAAATATTAATTAAAAACATACAGTACCAGT
Source organism: Oncorhynchus mykiss (assembly GCF_057628025.1). Classification (NCBI taxonomy): domain Eukaryota; kingdom Metazoa; phylum Chordata; class Actinopteri; order Salmoniformes; family Salmonidae; genus Oncorhynchus; species Oncorhynchus mykiss. The sequence goes on along the minus strand of NC_143027.1, from coordinate 32,660,025 downwards.
GAAACATTTGGAAACACCTACTCATTCAATGTTTTTATTTATTTTTACTATTTTTTACATTGTAGAATAATAGTGAAGACAAACTATGAGATAACACATATGGAATCATGTAGTAACCAAAAAAGTGTTAAACAAATCGACATTTATTTTATATTTGAGATTTTTCAAAGTATCAACCCTTTGCCTTGGTGACAGCTTTGCACACTCTTGCACATTCTCTCAACCAGCTTCTTGAGGTAGTCACCTGGAATCCATTTCAATTAACAGGTGTGCCTTGTGTGGTGGCCTTTTTCTGCTTTACCAAATGAGGAGAGTTACAAACTACACACCAGTCGGAGTTACACTTAAACTACATATTTGTTTATTAAGAGCTTTGCAATAGTCCTTTTTGACTTTCAATGATGCGCTATCTCTAATGAACCATTGAAAAGTCCCACCAGAAAAGTACAAAGATCTGTTATAGCCAAAATACACCCCTCTTAACTTACATGACGAACCACAGATCTGAGGAACTGTTCACAAAGAAATACTTTTTCTTGAGAAAGGAGTATCCCTTAGCCAGATAACATTCACTATTATCGTTCAGTTTGGTCCCTCAGCCGACACTTGGCATTGCGCATGGTGACCTTAGGCTTGTGTGCGACTACTTGTCCATGGAAACCTATTTCACTGACATTGCTTCAAGAGGCAGTTTGGAACTCGGTAGTGAGTGTTGCAACCCAGGACAGACAATTTTTACACGCTACACACTTCAGCAATCAGTGGTCCAGTTCTGTGAGCTTGTGTGGCCTACCCCTTCGCAACTGAGCCGTTGTTGCTCCTTGACGTTTCCATATACAACTGCACTTACAGTTGACCAGGGCAGAAACTTGACGAACTGACTTGTTGGAAAGATGTCATCCTATGACGGTGCCACATTGAAAGTCACTAAGCTCTTCAGTAAGGTCGTTCTACTGCCAATGTTTGACTGTGGAGATTGCATGGCTGTGCACTCGATTTTATACACTTGTCGGCAATGGGTGTGGCTGAAATAGCCGAATCCACTAATTTGACGTGGTGTCCACATACTTTTGTATATATATAACAAGTGACATCAATAGGGGATCATAGCTTTCACCAGGTTTCAACTGATCAGTCAGTGTCTTGGAAAGAGCAGGCATTCATAATGTTTTGCATGCTCAGTGTACACACTGCATTTAGACATCATTACAAAATTGAGGGCTTGAAAAAGAATGAATCAGCAGGTTGACACAACAACAACAGACAGATGAGTGTGTGAAACCCACAGCTGTTCCCAGGTCGAGGGATATCTCTAACACTATGAGATACCACTACAGGACTGAGATAGCAACAAAATAGCACACACACACACACACACACACACACAAACAAAGGTCAAACCCAGACCGTGAAACAATAAGCAGAACACAACACCGGCAAATCAGGATAGGACTGTATCTGAACACAACAGTTACATGTAAAGTCATGCTATGGTTACATCAAGCCAGCCAGCATCCCCGTTTTACGAAAACATTTGCAGCAACCCCACCCTTAAACTACTTCCCATGGCTATGACCCTCTCCCTCCCTCGCTTTGTGTCTGCAGAGAACGAGAGAGGATGTGTGTTACGGTGCGTGAATGAGGACCCAAAAGCGAATTAACGTAAACAGAGCTTCTTTAATAACAAAACAATCACCAGGCTCCTCCTGTGAAGAAGAGACAGAGGAAACAGGAGGGATAGCAGACATTAAACATTTCACATGACAAGAGACGTTCCAGGAGAGGATAGAATTACTAGACCAATTAATGGAAGGATTATGACAAACTAGCCAGGGATGGCCCAAAACAACAGGTGTAAAAGGTGAACGAAAAATTAAAAAAGAAATGGTTTCGCTATGATTACCAGAAACAGTGAGGGTTAAAGGTAGCGTCTCACGCTGAATCCTGGGGAGAGGACTACCATCCAGGGCGAACAAGGCCGTGGACTCCTTTAACTGTCTGAGAGGAATGTCATGTTCCCGAGCCCAGGTCTCGTCCATAAAACAGCCCTCCGCCCCAGAGTCTATTAAGGCACTGCAGGAAGCTGACGAACCGGTCCAGCGTAGATGGACCGACAAGGTAGTGCAGGATCTTGAAGGAGAGACAGGAGTAGTAGCGCTCACCAGTAGCCCTCCGCTTACTGATGAGCTCTGGCTTTTACTGGACATGAAGTGACAAAATGACCAGCAGAACCGCAATAGAGACAGAGGCGGTTGGTGATTCTCCGTTCCCTCTCCTTAGTCGAGATGCGGATACCTCCCAGCTGCATAGGCTCAGCACCCGAGCCGGCAGAGGAAGATGGTAGTGATGCGGAGAGGGGGGCAACGGAGAACGCGAGCTCCTTTCCACGAGCTCGGTGACGAAGATCAACCCGTCGCTCAATGCGAATAGCGAGTTCAATCAAGGAATCCACGCTGGAAGGAACCTCCCGGGAGAGAATCTCATCCTTTACCTCTGCGCAGAGACCCTCCAGAAAACGAGCGAGCAAAGCCGGCTCGTTCCAGCCACTGGAGGCAGCAAGAGTGCGAAACTCAATAGAGTAGTCTGTTATGGATCGATTACCCTGACATAGGGAAGACAGGGCCCTGGAAGCCTCCTCCCCAAAAACAGATCGATCAAAAACCCGTATCATCTCCTCCTTAAAGTCCTGATACTGGTTAGTACACTCAGCCCTTGCCTCCCAGATTGCCGTGCCCCACTCACGAGCCCGTCCAGTAAGGAGAGATATGACGTAGGCGACACGAGCAGTGCTCCTGGAGTAAGTGTTGGGCTGGAGAGAAAACACAATATCACACTGGGTGAGGAACGAGCGGCATTCAGTGGGCTCCCCAGAGTAACACGGCGGGTTATTGATTCTGGGCTCCGGAGATTCGAAAGCCCTGGAAGTGGCCGGTGGATCGAGGCGGAGATGGTGAACCTGTTCTGTGAGGTTGGAGACTTGGGTGGCCAGGGTCTCAACGGCATGTCGAGCAGCAGACAATTCCTGCTTGTGTCTGCCTAGCATCGCTCCCTGGATCTCGACGGCTGAGTGGAGAGGATCCGAAGTCGCTGGGTCCATTCTTGGTCGGATTCTTCTGTTACGGTGCGTGAATGAGGACCCAAAAGCGAATTAACGTAAACAGAGCTTCTTTAATAACAAAACAAAACTTAGGCTCAGATGGACCGGCAGGTTCCGACAGGACAGGACAAGGTTGCAGCAAACATGACGATAGTCTGGTTCAGGCATGAACAACACAAACAAGAATCCGACAAAGACAGGAGCAGAAACAGAGAGAGATATAGAGGACTAATCAGAGGGAAAAAGGGAACAGGTGGGAAAAGGGGTGACGAGGTAGTTAGGAGGAGACAAGGCACAGCTGGGGGAAAGAGGGGGAGAAAAGGTAACCTAACAACGACCAGCAGAGGGAGACAGGGTGAAGGGAAAGGACAGAAACAAGACACAACATGACAGTACATGACAGTGTGACCACATACAGAAACCCAGGAAGACAAAGACAGAAGGCTGAGACACACACACACACACACACACACACACACACGGGCCGACAGAGTTATGAGCCAGGGCTAGGGGTAGTATAGAGTAGAGTTGACCTGTGCCACTTTCTCCCCTGACTGACAGCAGCTCCATTTTCTCTATAGCTAGGCAGCTACATGCACAGTGCAGAAATGTATCACTGAACTAGAGGTCGACCGATAATGATTTTTCAACGCCAATACCAATACCGATTATTGGAGGACCAAAAAAAAAGCCGATACCGATTAATCGGACGATTAAAAAAAAATGTATTTGTAATAATGACAATTACAACACTACTGAATGAACACTTATTTAAACTTAATATAATACATCAATAAATTCAATTTAGCCTCAAATAAATAATGAAACATGTTCAATTTGGTTTAAATAATGCAAAAACAAAGTGTTGTAAAATAAAGTAAAAGTGCAATATGTGCCATGTAAAAAAGCTAACGTTTAAGTTCCTTGCTCAGAACATGAGAACATATGAAAGCTGGTGGTTCCTTTAAACATGAGTCTTCAATATTCCCAGGTAAGAAGTTTTAGGTTGAAGTTGTTATAGGAATTATAGGACTATTTCTGTTATGGTGCGTGAATGAGGACCCAAAAGCGAATCAACTTAAACAGAGCTTCTTTAATTACCAAACATAGGTAGGCTCAGATGGACCGGCAGATTCCGACAGGACAGGACAAGGTTACAGCAAACATGACGACAGTCTGGTTCAGGCATGAATGACACAAACAAACAAGAATCCGACAAGGACAGGAGCAGAAACAGAGAGAGATATAGGGACCTAATCAGAGGGAAAAAGGGAACAGGTGGGGAACGGGGTGAATGGGTAGTTAGAGGAGACAAGGGACAGCTGGGGGAAAGCGGGGGAGAAAAGGTAACCTAACACGACCAGCAGAGGGAGACAGGGTGAAGGGAAAGGACAGAGACAAGACAACATGACAGTACATGACAGTACCCCCCCACTCACCGAGCGCCTCCTGGCGCACTCGAGGAGGAAACCTGGCGGCAACGGAGGAAATCATCAATCAGCGCACGGTCCAGCACGTCCCGAGAGGGAACCCAACTCCTCTCCTCAGGACCGTACCCCTCCCAGTCAACTAGGTACTGATGACCACGGCCCCGAGGACGCATGTCCAAGATTTTACGGACCCTGTAGATAGGTGCGCCCTCGACAAGGATGGGGGGGGGGGGGGGGAGACGAGCGGGGGCGCGAAGAACGGGCTTAACACAGGAGACATGGAAGACCGGGTGGACGCGACGAAGATATCGCGGAAGAAGAAGTCGCACTGCGACAGGATTAATGACCTGAGAGATACGGAATGGACCAATGAACCGCGGGGTCAACTTGCGAGAAGCCGTCTTAAGGGGAAGGTTCTGAGTGGAGAGCCAAACTCTCTGACCGCGACAATATCTAGGGCTCTTAGTTCTACGCTTATTAGCAGCTCTCACAGTCTGCGCCCTATAACGGCAAAGTGCAGACCTGACCCTCTTCCAGGTGCGCTCGCAACGTTGGACAAAAGCCTGAGCGGAGGGGACGCTGGACTCGGCGAACTGAGATGAGAACAACGGAGGCTGGTACCCGAGGCTACTCTGAAAAGGAGATAGCCCGGTCGCAGACGAAGGAAGCGAGTTGTGGGCGTATTCTGCCCAGGGGAGCTGTTCTGACCAAGACGCAGGGTTGCGAAAAGAAAGACTGCGTAAGATGCGACCAATAGTCTGATTGGCCCGTTCTGCTTGACCGTTAGACTGGGGGTGAAAGCCGGAAGAGAGACTGACGGAAGCCCCAATCAAACGGCAAAACTCCCTCCAAAATTGAGACGTGAATTGCGGACCTCTGTCCGAAACGACGTCTGACGGAAGGCCATGAATTCTGAAAACATTCTCGATGATGATTTGTGCCGTCTCTTTAGCAGAAGGAAGCTTAGCAAGGGGAATGAAATGAGCCGCCTTAGAGAACCTATCGACAACCGTAAGAATAACAGTCTTCCCCGCTGACGAAGGCAGTCCGGTGACAAAATCTAAGGCGATGTGAGACCACGGTCGAGAGGGAATAGGAAGCGGCCTGAGACGGCCGGCAGGAGGAGAGTTACCGGACTTAGTCTGCGCGCAGACCGAACAAGCAGCCACGAAACGACGCGTGTCATGCTCCCGGGTGGGCCACCAGAAACGCTGGCGAATGGAAGCAAGCGTACCCCGAACGCCAGGGTGGCCGGCTAACTTGGCAGAGTGAGCCCACTGAAGAACGGCCAGACGAGTAGGAACGGGAACGAAAAGAAGGTTCCTAGGACAAGCGCGCGGCGACGGAGTTTGAGTGAGTGCTTGCTTTACCTGCCTCTCAATTCCCCAGACAGTCAACCCGACAACACGCCCCTCAGGGAGAATCCCCTCGGGGTCAGTGGAGGCTACTGAAGAACTGAAGAGACGAGACAAAGCATCAGGCTTGGTGTTCTTAGAGCCCGGACGATAAGAAATCACAAACTCGAAACGAGCGAAAAACAGCGCCCAACGCGCCTGACGCGCATTAAGTCGTTTGGCAGAACGGATGTACTCAAGGTTCCTATGGTCAGTCCAAACGACAAAAGGAACGGTCGCCCCCTCCAACCACTGTCGCCATTCGCCTAGGGCTAACCGGATGGCGAGCAGTTCGCGGTTACCCACATCATAGTTACGTTCCGACGGCGACAGGCGATGAGAAAAATACGCGCATGGGTGGACCTTGTCGTCAGAGAGGGAGCGCTGAGAAAGGATGGCTCCCACTCCCACCTCTGACGCGTCAACCTCGACAACGAACTGTCTAGAGACGTCAGGTGTAACAAGGATAGGAGCGGATGTAAAACGATTCTTGAGGAGATCAAAAGCTCCCTGGGCGGAAACGGACCACTTAAAGCACGTCTTGACAGAAGTAAGGGCTGTGAGAGGAGCTGCCACCTGACCGAAATTACGGATGAAACGACGATAGAAGTTCGCGAAGCCGAGAAAGCGCTGCAGCTCGACGCGTGACTTAGGGACGGGCCAATCAATGACAGCTTGGACCTTAGCGGGATCCATCTTAATGCCTTCAGCGGAAATAACAGAACCGAGAAATGTGACGGAGGAGGCATGAAAAGTGCACTTCTCAGCCTTCACAAAAAGACAATTCTCTAAAAGGCGCTGGAGGACACGTCGAACGTGCTGAACATGAATCTGGAGTGACGGTGAAAAAATCAGGATATCGTCAAGGTAAACGAAAACAAAGATGTTCAGCATGTCTCTCAGGACATCATTGACTAATGCCTGAAAGACAGCTGGAGCGTTAGCGAGGCCGAAAGGAAGAACCCGGTATTCAAAGTGCCCTAACGGAGTGTTAAACGCCGTCTTCCACTCGTCCCCCTCCCTGATGCGCACGAGATGGTAAGCGTTACGAAGGTCCAACTTAGTGAAAAACCTGGCTCCCTGCAGGATCTCGAAGGCTGAAGACATAAGAGGAAGCGGATAACGATTCTTCACTGTTATGTCATTCAGCCCTCGATAATCTATGCAGGGGCGCAGAGACCCGTCCTTCTTCTTGACAAAAAAAAACCCCGCTCCGGCGGGAGAGGAGGAGGGGACTATGGTACCGGCGTCAAGAGCTACAGACAAATAATCTTCGAGAGCCTTACGTTCGGGAGCCGACAGAGAGTATAGTCTACCCCGGGGGGGGGTGGTTCCCGGAAGGAGATCAATACTACAATCATACGACCGGTGTGGAGGAAGAGAGGTGGCCCTGGACCGACTGAACACCGTGCGCAGATCGTGATATTCCTCCGGCACCCCTGTCAAATCACCAGGCTCCTCCTGTGAAGAAGAGACAGAGGAAACAGGAGGGATAGCAGACATTAAACATTTCACATGACAAGAGACGTTCCAGGAGAGGATAGAATTACTAGACCAATTAATGGAAGGATTATGACAAACTAGCCAGGGATGGCCCAAAACAACAGGTGTAAAAGGTGAACGAAAAATTAAAAAAGAAATGGTTTCACTATGATTACCAGAGGCAGTGAGGATTAAATGTAGCGTCTCACGCTGAATCCTGGGGAGAGGACTACCATCCAGGGCGAACAAGGCCGTGGGCTCCTTTAACTGTCTGAGAGGAATGTCATGTTCCCGAGCCCAGGTCTCGTCCATAAAACAGCCCTCCGCCCCAGAGTCTATTAAGGCACTGCAGGAAGCTGACGAACCGGTCCAGCGTAGATGGACCGACAAGGTAGTGCAGGATCTTGAAGGAGAGACAGGAGTAGTAGCGCTCACCAGTAGCCCTCCGCTTACTGACGAGCTCTGGCCTTTTACTGGACATGAAGTGACAAAATGACCAGCGGAACCGCAATAGAGACAGAGGCGGTTGGTGATTCTCCGTTCCCTCTCCTCAGTCGAGATGCGGATACCTCCCAGCTGCATGGACTCAGCACCCGAGCCGGCAGAGGAAGATGGTAGTGATGCGGAGAGGGAGGCGACGGAGAGCGCGAGCTCCTTTCCACGAGCTCGGTGACGAAGATCAACCCGTCGCTCAATGCGAATAGCGAGTTCAATCAAGGAATCCACGCTGGAAGGAACCTCCCGGGAGAGAATCTCATCCTTTACCTCTGCGCGGAAACCCTCCAGAAGACGAGCGAGCAAGGCCGGCTCGTTCCAGCCACTGGAGACAGCAAGAGTGCGAAACTCAATAGAGTAGTCTGTTATGGATCGATTGCCTTGACATAGGGAAGACAGGGCCCTGGAAGCCTCCTCCCCAAAAACAGATCGATCAAAAACCCGTATCATCTCCTCCTTAAAGTCTTGATACTGGTTAGTACACTCAGCCCTTGCCTCCCAGATTGCCGTGCCCCACTCACGAGCCCGTCCAATAAGGAGAGATATGACGTAGGCGACACGAGCAGTGCTCCTGGAGTAAGTGTTGGGCTGGAGAGAAAACACAATATCACACTGGGTGAGGAACGAGCGGCATTCAGTGGGCTCCCCAGAGTAACACGGCGGGTTATTGATTCTGGGCTCCGGAGATTCGAAAGCCCTGGAAGTGGCCGGTGGATCGAGGCGGAGATGGTGAACCTGTTCTGTGAGGTTGGAGACTTGGGTGGCCAGGGTCTCAACGGCATGTCGAGCAGCAGACAATTCCTGCTTGTGTCTGCCTAGCATCGCTCCCTGGATCTCGACGGCTGAGTGGAGAGGATCCGAAGTCGCTGGGTCCATTCTAGGTCGGATTCTTCTGTTATGGTGCGTGAATGAGGACCCAAAAGCGAATCAACTTAAACAGAGCTTCTTTAATTACCAAACATAGGTAGGCTCAGATGGACCGGCAGATTCCGACAGGACAGGACAAGGTTACAGCAAACATGACGACAGTCTGGTTCAGGCATGAATGACACAAACAAACAAGAATCCGACAAGGACAGGAGCAGAAACAGAGAGAGATATAGGGACCTAATCAGAGGGAAAAAGGGAACAGGTGGGGAACGGGGTGAATGGGTAGTTAGAGGAGACAAGGGACAGCTGGGGGAAAGCGGGGGAGAAAAGGTAACCTAACACGACCAGCAGAGGGAGACAGGGTGAAGGGAAAGGACAGAGACAAGACAACATGACAGTACATGACAATTTCTCTCTATACGATTTGTATTTCATATACTTTTGACTATTGGATGTTCTTATAGGCACTTTAGTATTGCCAGTGTAACAGTATAGCTTCCGTCCCTCTCCTCGCCTCTACCTGGGCTCGAACCAGGAACACATCGACAACAGCCACCCTTGAAGCAGCGTTACCCATGCAGAGCAAGGAACAACCACTCCAAGTCTGAAACGCTATTAGCGCGCACCCTGCTAACTAGCTAGCCATTTCACATCGGTTACACCAGCCTAATCTCGGGAGTTGATAGGCTTGAAGTCATAAACAGCTCAATGCTTGAAGCACAGCGAAGAGCTGCTGGCAAAACGCATGAAAGTGCTGTTTGAATGAATGCTTACAAGCCTGCTGGTGCCTACCATCGCTCAGTCAGTCTGCTCTAGCAAATCATAGACTTAATTATAACATAATAACACACAGAAATACGAGCCTAGGTCATTAATATGGTCGAATCCGGAAATTATCATCTCGAAAACAAGACGTATATTCTTTCAGTGAAATACGGAACCGTTCCTTATTTGATCTAACGGGTGGCATCCCTAAGTCAAAATATTCCTGTTACATTGCACAACCTTCAATGTTATGTCATAGTTACGTAAAATTCTGGCAAATTAGGTGGCCCATACTGTTGCATATACACTGACTCTGCGTGCAATGAATGCAAAAGAAGTGACACAATTTCACCTGGTTAATATTGCCTGCTAACCTGGATTTCTTTTAGCACAATATGCAGGTTTAAAAAATATATACTTCTGTGTATTGATTTTAAGAAAGGCATTGATGTTTATGGTTAGGTACATTCGTGCAACGATTGTGCTTTTTTCGCAAATGCACTTCTGTTAAATCATCACCCGTTTGGCGAAGTTGGCTGTCTTTGTTAGGAAGAAATAGTCTTCACAGTTCGCAACGAGTCATGTTAGCAGGCAATATTAACTAAATATGCAGGTTTAAAAATATATACTTGTGTATTGATTTTAAGAAAGGCATTGATGTTTATGGTTAGGTACACATTGGAGTAAAGACAGTCCTTTTTCGCGAATACGCACCGCATCGATTATATGCATATAACCACACGCTAAATAAACTAGTAATATCATCAACCATGTGTAGTTAACTAGTGATTATGATTGATTGATTGTTTTTTATAAGATAAGTTTAGTGCTAGCTAGCAACTTACCTTGGCTTACTGCATTCACGTAACAGGCAGTCTCCTCGTGGAGTGCAATGTAATCAGGTGGTTGGAGCGTTGGACTAGTTAACTGTAAGGTTGCAAGATTGAATCCCTGAGCTGACAAGGTAAAAATCTGTCATTCTGCCCCTGAACAAGGCAGTTAACCTACCGTTCCTAGGCCGTCATTGAAAATAAGAATGTGTTCTGAACTGACTTGCCTAGTTAAATAAAGATTAAATAAAGGTGTAAAAAATAATAATAATACATTTTTAAAAAATTGGCCAAATCGGTGTCCAAAAATACAGATTTCCGGTTGTTATGAAAACTTGAAATCGGCCCTAATTAATCGGCCATTCCGATTAATCGGTCGACCTCTACGCTGAACTGTTTCCTATACACTGACACGGACACACAATCACACAATCACACACACAGGTTTACCAACTCCTTAACGGGGTAAATACAGCCCCTGGTTACGCTAAACAAAGACAGGCGTATAAAGGAAGTGAGAAAGCGAGAGAGAAAGCGAGAGAGAAAGGGACAAAGGGAATGTTGAGCAACCCAAGAGGCATCCATGACAGAAACAAACTGAAGAAAAGAGACCCACAGAGGCACAGGCGGACAGACAGACAGTACACAGAGGCACAGGCGGACAGACAGACAGTACACAGAGGAAGAATGTGGTCCAGTCATAACACACTGCTACACAGCCATATTTATCTTTACCTCCGACACAACCACACAGATAAAGCATCTAGCTAATAACTGTGTTATAGACAATGGAATACCTCTAGTTACATGTCACTTGTAACTTGCTAGGTTATTGATATCTATGCACTGTTGAAAGTGAAAAGTAAGCTACCTGCTGAACGGGGCTTACAATAGATATTATTTAGATTGTTCAGGTTCACCATCAGCAATAGTTTTGGTAGTTTTGCTTTAAACAATCAGTGTACTGTATATGGTCACTTTTAGAGAGGCTTACAGGATGTCAGAAGCAAGAGGAGAAGACCATTCGTTTTTGAGATGGGGGTGAAATCCAAAGTTGTTCTATATATTCCTTTGCAATAAATATTGATACATTACCAGCTCAAATACTTAATCTGCAAAAATGACAAGTGAATTGGTGGGTGATGGTGATTTCAGAACCAAAGTGGGGAGACAAAAACAATCTGCTACATTGCCCCCCCACCCCACCCCCCTGATCTGATAGTGGGGTGGTAGATGCCTAGTCTCCCTTATGGCTCAGCTCAGGTGTCTACATCTTTCTTTCTCTCTCGCTTCCATTAGCACCAAGCAGACGGGCATTTCACTGGGTTTCATCATACTACCCTCTCTACATGCAGACCCTCAGCACATCCGGGTACATGCTAAATAAACATCCAAACATAAACACACACTAAACTAAAGCAGAGCAACTAGCTCCAGACATAGTCCTACTCCCAACCACAACTATGCTCTCATCGTAGCCTGAGCCAAACTCTAGTCTTCTAATGGCTATACCTGGTACAGGCCAAGCCAATCAAAGACCACATTATCCTGGGTTTTGATTGAGGGCTCAGCTCAAGTCCCCTCCTCCTATGGATGCCTGTATTCGTCTGTGCTCACAGGCAGAGGGGTTTTGAAAGGACACTTCATCATAATCACTACACGTGTTGTTTCCTAAACATGAAGACAGTCAGTCTATGAGACTGACTATGCATATCTACACTATGGCTTTGTTTACTTAGCCACGTTGGTTCAGAAGGAAACCTTCTGTCACTGTTCCAGGGTCAGATCTCTTTGCCCAAGGCCTGACCTCTACTATTATGGGCTAAACTACTCAGCAGGCCTGGGATCTGTGTCTGAATGTAGAGTGGGGCCATGTGGCACTGTGGCAGGCCCGGAGTGACAGACATCTACTGGATGTTTATGTTAGTCAGCTGCAGGTGTGTGTGTCTGCCAGACTAGTACTGCAAGGCAGGTGTATGCTGAGTCAGTGTGTGACTACAGTGTGTCCCTACCTCTCACTGCTGTGTTTGTCACCATAACGTTATGTTTCCAACGTAGGTCAGAGTTACGGCTGCATCTATCAGAGACACCTCCCTGGTCCAGACTCTCCTGTCCCAGACTACTTCTCTCCGCGTCCATCTACACCACCGTTTCTGTCCCTATTCTGTCAAGCTCTGGCCCATTTCTCTCCAATACTAATCTAAGCCAAAACAGCCAGCCCCCCCACATTCAACCAAGGAGGAAATGAACAGACCACCCGCAGACCACACACACAGACACACACAAACGTATACACACACTGTCAAAACAAACACAAATACACACACACGTTGACAGGGACAAAGCTAATAGGGGTCTGTGACCAGATTAGCATATGGCCTGTACAGCAGGACAATTTTGACTAAAGTGTTTGTGCTTAATTTACTGCAAATCTAAGCCACACACACACCACCCCTCATTTCCTTTGATTCCTTTCTCTATTGAATGGGCTGAAGGCATGGCCCTGACTGCACTGGATAAGGGATGTGTCCCTGTAATTAAATTCATCTGGAGGAGAAACTATTCCGTGTGGTTAGACTAGCAGGCAGTTAGGATCAGCCCTGGCCCATGATCCACTCATCCTTAATGGAACAATGCCAAGAACTAGGTCTATTCCATGGGAAATATACGTTTTCTGTATCCCTGCTTGGATGATATATTTTCCTGAAATATCTCAACATGAACTCATGTTTAACTATGTGTTAGTGGACTTTTGATTGGTTGGTTTGACACTAGAAACCTATGAGTAAACTACCCCGTAGTCTTTTCAGCCATAGAAGCTCTGCTCGTCACCTAATGGCTTGGCCATATCATCCCCAAGTAGCCGTCTCTAGACTTGACAGTTCATGCAGCTTTTGTATTCTGATCACGTCATGCGTCTACACCTAGGATAATCAAATCAAACTTTATTTGCCACATGCGCCAAAAACAACAAGTGTAGACTTTACCGTGAAATGCTTAGGTACAAGCCGTTAACCAACAGTGCAGTTCAAGGGTATCGTGTCTAGACTTGGCAGCTCATGCAACTTTTGTATTCTGATCATGGAGTGTCTGGATTCCCTTTTCCCGCGCTATATTTAAATGCCAGTATGTGAGTATAAATCTGATAATAACAAAACAACAACTTGATGGCAGTAGCCAACTGCTGTAGCTAACTAGCCAGCTAGCTTCTGTAACTAGCCAACTGAAGGGATTGCAAAAAGGTTAGCATAACTCTAGCCAAACAAAAAATAGTTTTCCTAATAAGCTAGCTGGCTAGCATTTATGTAGCCAGCAAACACGTTCCTCACCGGCTAGGAACGCATTTCCTCCAATGTTTAATGAAAAAAAGGTGCCTCTCGCTCCCAAAACACATATTTTATGAAGACTTGTGGGCGAAGTGAGGATGGCGTCGCCCGCTGTATGTGCTTTCAGTAGCCTGATAGAGTCCAGACTGAGGAGAAACCCGCACACAATGCATCCCTGACCACCTCCTGAAGGGGTCAGCCAGATCTGAACACAATTCAATTTTCTATTACAATTTAAGGGCCTTAATTGGAATGGGAAACATGTTTACATTGCCAAAGAAAGTGAAATAGATCATAAACAAAAGTGAAACAAGCGCTAAAAAAATAAACAGTAAACATTACACTTACAAAAGTTCCAAATGAATAAAGACATTTAAAATGTCATATTATGTCTATATACAGTGTTGTAATGATGTGCAAATAGTTAAAGTACAAAAGGGGGAAAAAAATAAACATAATAACAAATAAACATAATGCTGTTTGTTCTTCACTGGTTGACCTCCTCTTGTGGCAACAGGTCATAAATATTGCACACTGTGATATTTCACCGAATAGATATGGGAGTTTATCAAAATTGGATTTGTTTCAAATTCTTTGTGGGTCTGTGTAATCTGAGGGAACTATGTGTCTCTAATATGGTCATACATTTGGCCGGAAGTTAGGAAGTGCAGCTCAGTTTCCATCTCATTTTGTGGGCAGTGTGCACATAGCCTGTCTCCTTTTCCATGCCAGGTCTGCCTTTGGGGGCCTTTCTCAATAGCAAGGCTATGCTCACTGAGTCTGTACATAGTCAACGATTTCCTTAATTTTGGATCAGTCACGGTGGTCAGGTATTCTGCCACTGTGTACTCTCTGTTTAGGGCCAAATAGCATTCTGGTTTGCTCTGTTTATTTTGTAAATTATTTCCAATGTGTCAAGTAATTATCTTTTTCTTTTCTCATGATTTGGTTGGGTCTAAGTGTTGCTGTCCTGGGGCTGGGTCTGTTTGTGTTTGTGAACAGAGCCCCAGGACCAGCTAGCTTATGGGGCTCTTCTCCAGGTTAATTTCTCTGTAGGTGATGGCTTTGTTATGGAAGGTTTGGGAATCGCTTCCTTTTAGCTGGTTGTAGAGTTTAACGTCTCTTTTCTGAATTTTCATAATTAGCGTGTATCGGCCTAATTCCGCTCTGCATGCATTACTTGGTGTTTTACATTGTACACAGAGGATATTTTTGAAGAATTCTGCATCCAGTCTCAATTTGGTGTTTGTTCCATTTTGTGAATTCTTGGTTTGTGAGCGGACCCCAGGCCTCACAACCATAAAGGGCAATGGGTTCAATAACTGTTTCAAGTATTTTTAGATCCTAATTGGTATGTCGAATTTTATTCTGATAGCAGAAGTTGCATGTATGTGTCAAGTGTAGACACGATTCTTGGGACATCTCTACCCTAAATCCCAACCCTAACCGTAACTCCTATGGTGGTTAAGGTAACGGTTAAATGTAGGGTTAAGGTTAGGGGTTAAGGTTAGGATTTGGGGTAGGGACGTCCCAGTGGTCATGTCTACACTTGACACTTAGACGCGACTTCTGCTATCAGAATACGAAGATCGCATTGTATATTGAATTAAACTCAGTACTGCTAGTCAAGCGGACACATATCATTAAAATGGGAAAGAAGAGATCTGCCAAAGCCATCAGAACCACACAGCATTACGTCACTGGAAAACTGTGAGATCAATTCAAAAAACGAATTGGACCAAGCCGAACACAAAGGCTAGACTATGTTTGTAGAGGTAGCCTGAGCGGCAAATTTAGGCACTGAACCCAAAATT
Source organism: Oncorhynchus mykiss (assembly GCF_057628025.1). Classification (NCBI taxonomy): domain Eukaryota; kingdom Metazoa; phylum Chordata; class Actinopteri; order Salmoniformes; family Salmonidae; genus Oncorhynchus; species Oncorhynchus mykiss. Next base: position 32,644,522 of record NC_143027.1, on the reverse strand, counting down.
GTGTCACCGCATGATAAACAGTGCAACGATATTAGAGTACATTGTTTACAGTCGAACTGACATTGCTAACACCAGTAACATTTTTGCCAGTTTACACAAATGTTACAGCCTCGCTTCTGATACGAATCACAAGAGCTTTGTAGATGCATTGTGCGCTAACGTTACTTTGTATACATTTTTGGAAGCTGTGTGGCTAAATTATCTTCGAGTTGTCATCAGCAAGGAATAGCTAGCTAAATTAGCTTTTAGCCAACCGTTGGAAGACACATATGCACACACACATTTAATAAAATACAGAAATTAATTTCAACCTTCAATACACATTGAAATTAAGAATAAAACAAAAACCACCACATGTCGACATTGTCCATCAAATGTAAACTACACATTATGCTGGAGTTTAAAATATTAGCAAAACAGGGATAGCTAGCTATAATATTAGCTGGTGCCGGAGATTTTTACATAAACGTGCCAACTAATATTCCGACATCAGTGAACACACTTGCTTATTATTACTCACCTGCCCTATACAGCGCGGGGTACACATCTTGTTACGGTGGTCAAAAATACCCTTTCAGAATGTAGCCCACTTTTCCAGTTCCGGACGTTCTCTTGTAGAGATCTACTTAAAAAGACCGTGGGGACAGTACGTGTGACCCAGTCTTCCCCGTCTCTCTCGTTCTCTCCCCCTCTCTCCTCCCACTGTTTTTACCGTGATGGCGTTACTTGCTACAGGCAGCTGCTGAACCACTCATTGCACAGACAAAAGCCACTATTTAACCTTTGAGTCACTAGAGCGTGACTCAAAGCAAGTAAGATGTAGAGGCACTGTGTAATAAATCACTATGAAGCGTTATAAACAGTTAATACGACAAAAGAAGATACTGTGACAATGACACATTTCATTTATAATATTGTCTTTTCTCATTTAATTTATTTCTCACTTCCGTTTTAGTCACATTGTTCTAGGTTCATATAGATTCCGTTCATAACAGTTGGTCAATAAACTCTTATATTAGGGATTAGAAATGTCCTACAGTCACAGTGAAATCCTTTTGAATAAACCGTGTGTGTGTGCGCGTGCGCGTCTGTTATTAATGTATCTGTCACGTTGTGTGTTTTTGTTACAGAAGTGTTACTGATTCTGGCGTTGGCTTTTCATAATGTTCCATAGTGGGACTATCACTGTAGTCACCATAGTGACAGACAACGAAATCTCAGTTCTCAGCTTCAACAACTTGTCTATTAACCGGAACCTGGGTGATGACACTGACCTCATCTTCTCAAACTTTTCTCTTTTCTCTCTTTCATTTCCACAGAGAAACGCAAACAAGATACAGGGAGGAATGTTTAGAGGGGCTGTTTTTTTTCACTCAGTGTGGGTGTGTTTGTCTATGTGTTTGTGTGGACTAAAATGACCTTCACATGGATACAGAATGGCTTATCGGAGCCCACTCACACAGGCAGCCTTTTCCTACTCTGTCCTTGTGAGTAATATGGGACAGGGAAGCCTGGGCGTTTATTTAATTTAACATAATATTAATATTTATTTTCATATCATGTGATGCCGAGAACCAATATCATGTGATATTGAAGTCAAAGTCAGATAAGGGAGCTGGCATTTGATCTTGAGTCAAACGTGCATTCTCTCATTCTGTCTCGCATTTTCTCACAGAATGAGCGATGTAGGGCTTAACAATGGCGCTCATAACTATTCTTGGAGTGATTCTGCTATCACAGTGTGAGCTGATAACTGGCCTCTTGTGTACAACTGCTGTGTGTGTCATCTGACGCCGCCGTCACACACACACCATCCATTCACACACACACTGGACCCTGTCATTTCTCCAGGCTCGGCCGCCACACAAGGCCATTGTGTCCCTGCTCTGCTGTTCCAGTGCTGTATTGTATTGTGGGGCATCATTGCCCTCACCTCAACCCTGAGCCCCATGATCCAAATGACAGAGGTCTGTCTGGACTGAGTCCTGCTCCAATACTCCAATAAGATGTCCTTCCTTCCTTTTCATTGAGATAACAATCACTGATCCAACAGCATTTGATGGGTGAAAGTCAATAAGGGCCTCACTACAGTACAGGTGTAGAGGACGGCAGCTTTTGACATGCTCTGTTCTGACACAACTGGACAGGGAAGAGCTAAAAGGTAGTCTCCTCTCTCAACCTCTACGGAGTGCTGACTGCCCTGAGTTTGGCGAGAGACTAAGTCTGTCATGAGATCTGCTCTCACTTGTCAGGTTGTGTTAGATCAGTCTGGACAGAGGGGACAGTAGTGATTGGGGGAAAGTATATACAGTAGAGTATCACAATATTATTTTTGATTATAAACTGGGTGGTTCGAGCCCTGAATGCTGATTGGCTGACAGCCGTGGTATATCAGACTGTATACCATAGGAATGACAAAGAGATGACTGCGTGAATCAGGCCTTCATGGTCGAATTTCTTCAAAGAAACCACTACTAAAGGACACCAATAATAAGAAGAGACTTACTTGGACCAAGAAACACAAGCAATGGACATTAGACCAGTGGAAATCTGCCCTTTGGTCTGATGAGTCCAAATTTGAGATTTTTGGTTCCAACCGCTGTGTCTTTGTGAGACGCAGAGTAGGTGAATGGATGATCTCCGCATGTGTGGTTCCCACCGTGAAGCATGGAGGAGATGGTGTGGGGGTGTTTTTTGGGGTTTTTTGTATATATTTTTTTACATTTAACCTTTATTTAACTAGGCAAGTCAGTTAAGAACAAATTCTTATTTACAATTATGGCCTACCAGGGAACAGTGGGTTAACTGCCTTGTTCAGGGGCAGAATGACAGATTCATACCTTGACAGCTTGGGGATTCGATCCAGCAACGCTCTAACCACTAGGCTACCTGCCGCTCTGCTGGTGACACTGTAATAGCTACCACAGCATTCTGCAGCGATACACCATCCCATCCGGTTTGTGCTTAGTGGGACTGTCATTTGTTTTTCAACTGGACAATGACCCAAAACACACCTCCAGGCTGTGTAAGGGCTATTTGACCAAGGAGAGTGGTGGAGTGCTGCACCAGATTACTTGGCCTCCACAATAACCCGATCTTAACCTAATTGAGATGGTTTGGGATGAGTTGGACCGCAGAGTTGAGGAAAAGGAGCCAACAAGTGCTCAGCATATGTGGGAAGTCCTTCAAGACTGTTGGAAAAGCATTCCAGGTGAAACTGGTTGAGAGAATGCCAAGCGTGTGCAAAGCAGTCATCAAGGCAAAGGATGGCTACTTTGAAGAATATAAAATATAAAATGTATTTTGATTTAATACTTTTTAGGTTACTACATGATTCCATATTTGTAATTTCATAGTTTTGTATGTAGAATGTAGTACAAATAAAGAAAAACCCTTGAATTAATAAGTGTGTCCAAACTTTTGAGTGGTACTGTAAGTATTGTCGTAATATCGTATTGGGAAGTCCGTGGAATTTCCCAGCCCTAGGGGACAGGAGGTCACTTTAGACTGTTGACATACAGCACTGCTGGTGGCACACTGGTGTCATACTGGAGCTGAACTGTGCCACCGTCTGCCCTGGAGGCATTATGTCTCCTTGTCGCACACATTCTCCCTCCCTCCCACAAACACAATGGGCAAGTTTGTTTGGCATGGCTCGGTGCCCCAGGGTGGGCAGGGCCTGCTCATTTCATGCCATTCTATTGGTCCTGAAGTGAAATCTCTATCAACTCGGGGAACCGGACCATGCAAAATGAACTTGCACACTCAAAATCTAATCAAACCCTGTCGCCGGTATCCATATTTCTGTCCACACACATTATTTTGCGAGATTTTCCTTCTTGGATTTTCATTGCAGACTAAACTATGTGTATTTTTAGTTAGTTTTCTATTATATACACACTACATGACCTGCTCATCAAACATCTCATTCCAAAATCATGTGCATTAATATGGAGTTGGTCCCCTCTTTGCTGCTATAACAGCCTCCACTGTTCTGGAAGGCTTTTCACTAGATGTTGGAACATTGCTGCAGGGACTTGCTTCCATTCAGCCACAAGAGCATTAGTGAGGTCGGGCACTGATGTTGGGCGTTTAGGCCTGGCTCGCAGTCGGCATTCCAATTCATCCCAAAGGTGTTAGATTGGGTTGAGGTCAGGGCTCTGTGCAGGCCAATCAAATTCTTCCACATCGATCCCAACAAACCACTTCTGTATATACTTTGCTTTGTGCACAGGGGCATTGTCATGCTGAGACTGGAAAGGGCCTTCCCCAAACTGTTGCCACAAAGTTAGAAGCACAGAACTGTCTATAATGTCATTGTAGGCTGTAGTGTTAAGATTTCCCTTCCTTAGAACTAAGGATCCCAAACCATAAAAAACAGCCCCAAACCATTTTTCCTTTTCCACCAAACTTTTCAGTTGGCACTATGGTAGCGTTCTCCTGGCATCCACAAAACCCAGATTAGTCTGTCAGATGGTGAAGCGTGACTCACCACTCCAAAGAACGTGTTTCCACTGCTCCAGAGTCCAATGAAGCATGACTTTACACCATTTCAGCCGACGCTTGGCATTGCGCATGGTGATCTTAGGCTTGTGTGCGGCTGCCTGGCCATGGAAACTTATTTCATGAAGCTCCTGACGATCAGGTCTTGTGCTGACATTGCTTCCAGAGGCAATTTGAAACTCTGTAGTGTTGCAATCGAGGGCAGACGATTTATACGCGCTTCAGCAATCGGCCATCCCGTTCTGTTAGCTTGTGTGGCCTACCACTTCACAGCTGAGCTGTTGTTCTGAGCTTCTAGGCGTTTCCACTTCACAATAACAGCACTTACAGTTGATCAGAGCAGAAATGTGACGAACTGACTTGTTGGAAAGGTGGCATCCTATGACGTTGCCAAGTTGAAAGTCCCTGAGCTCTTCAGTAAGGCCCTTCTACTGCCAATGTTTGTTTGTGTGCTCAATTTTATACACCCGTCTCAAGTTTGGCTGAAATATCCAAATCCACTCATTTGGAGGGCTGTCCACATATAGTGTTATATGCTTTAGTGTTTCTTTGCTTTCCTCACCTCTCACACAGCAAGAGAAGGTTTATTCTTTATACATTTATCAGGTTTCAGAGTCACTGTTTAAGTAGTGTAATCATTCAGAGCAGGAAGGGCACTGCCCTCCATGTGGGGTGAATGCCAACACAAACCAGAGAGTGGGAAAGGTGACATGAGGATTCCCAAACACAAGTTCCATATTTTATATTCCACAAAAATGTCCCACTAACAATTTTCATAAAATTCATGAAAAAAAACAGTATCAAATGTGATACTTCATTGTGGCGCGAGTTGGCTAAGAGTTGAGGTGTCACGTTATTTCAGAGGTGTCAACCAAATGAACAAGAGCATCAACTCAGACAGAATCATTTATTATCCTAAATCACTTACACACACACAAAAAAAAAAAAACTAAATCTATGAAATGAATTATAACGAAAAGCACGTCTTGCTGTTTTTTTCCTCGACCACATAAATAGTTCTACTCTAGCATGCTCTAACAGAGCTCAGAAATCATTGTTGCAATGAAGAATATCCAGAACCACTGTTCTAGACCACACCGGAGGTAGAAGTACTTGCCCCTTAAATAATCTGATCCTAGATCAGTGGTTAACACCAAATGTAGAAAGAAAGAAAAATGACCCTGGACCACTGGTTAGGGGCAACTTCTATCGAGTCCAATGAACCAAGTTCAACAGCAGGAGTGGTCATGTTGCTCCACTGAATCAAATCCCCCCTCACAGTATCAGTTTCTTCTTTATGGTGCCTGAAAAGGAAAAACAACCATTGATTTAATGAACATATAGACTCACCATCTGCTAACAACTCAATTCAGATTTCGGCACCCAGAGCCTCTTAAAAATAAAGCTTCGCTCAGGGTATTATAATATACAGCCCAGTCGACCATAATAGTTCCCAAACCACTGCTTGGAACCTCCCAGTAACACGGTTTCTGTTGCAGTAAAATGTACTGCCACCACCCTTTCAACTGTGTGTGTTCTAGTCCTGGGTTGCTCTAGCAGTCATTTTTACCACTGACACCCTTTTAATAACTGGGCTTGGAATCTAAATGGGATTCCAGCTCTATGCAAGTAACAACACGTTGCTCAGACTGTGAGATTACGTGTTTTTCATTGAATTTAATTGGTCACAGTACAAAAATATGTATGCATTCTTGGAATGGCCGCTTTCTGGCCCCACCAAATCTGGAAACCAGTCCTCGACTCCGTTGTACAAGCCAAACTGTCAGTTTAAATAAGCAAGTAGAATAATATTTCCCAATATCATTAATACCATGGTCAAACACAACCATGTATGATGGAATAATGATGCCTGTGCTATTGTGGTGAGGGGGGGAGGGGGGGGGGTGTTATTTACTCGTCTCCAGTCCGTCTCGTTTCCTCTTGATTCCGATGGTGAGGTTCTCCTTCTCTTTGAGAGCCTCTGCTGATGAGTTGGGCCGGGGCAGCTGGTGCCCGGGGGTCGGACCTGGTCTGTTACTGAAGTACCTCATCTTTAGAGCCTGGCGACAGGGGGTGGAGGGGGGGGGGGGGGGGGGGGGCTTTAGAGCTAGGAGAAACAGCAATGAATATACACAGAGAGAAGCTGAACTAAGGCTGCATCACAAGTGGCACCCTATTCCCCATAGGGCTCTGGTCAAAAACAAAAGTAGTACACTATATAGGGAACAGGATGCCATTAGGAGGTGCATATAATCTGCAGGGTAATACAACCATGTAAAAAATGAAGTAACTTGTGAAAGATACGCAGTGCCACAGCACACCAACATACCTGTGTAGCTGTAAGGCGTGTGGAAGGGTTGAAGGTGAATAGACCCTGAAGTAGCTCTAAGAGGTCGTCTCCTGCAGCACTGAAGATGTGTTCCAGAGGAGTACCAGGAAACAACTTAAACGACACATAGTCAGGTAGACTACTCATCCCCTAGAGATGGAGAGAGAGATAAAGAGAGAGACGGAAACATGAAGGCATGATTTAAATCCACAATTTAGAATTAAGGAACCAGGTATTTTAAAGCAGATGCTTTGTTTTAAAATAACCACACCTGCAGACGCAGAAAACACAGACGAGTACTCACAGGCCAGGTGTCATCTGTAGGAGTCCCCAGAGCTTCAAAGATCTTACTTAGCTGGTCCAGATCTGAGTCTCCAGCTAGGAAGGGTAACTGGAGAGAGACAGAGGGTGTTACACCACAAACATGCAGTGAGCATGGGCTCAGTCCCAAATGGCAACATATTCCTACGGGCCCTGGACAAAAGTAGTGCACTATATAGGGAATAGGGTTCTATTAGTGACACAGCCTTCGTGTGTACAGAAATATGTGTCTGACAATACAGTTCTGGAACCTTAATGCTCAGTCTAGATCAAAAAGTCACCATGAGACAAGACAATTTTGGAATTTCGATGAATCTGAGCTGTCTAGTTTCGCAGCATTTTTGTACCATTATACAGACAAATTGAGTCGTTTTGTCTTGTCTCAATGCTTAAATTGGACTGAGCTTATGTGGTGTGTGAGTGTGTATACCCTTAAGAGGAGCTCTGCAAGGATGCAGCCCACAGCCCACATGTCGACGCCCACCCCATACATCCTGGCACCGAACAACAACTCTGGAGAACGATACCACCTGAGAGAGCGCAAAGATTGCATCACAAACACAATGAAACATAAATTAAATGCATTTTTTAAAAACGAAATGGACAAAGGCTTTGAAAAGGAGTTTGAGAGTGACACCTACCTGGTGACTACCTGGTGAGTGTAGACTCTGTTAGGGCTGCCGAAGGCTTTAGCTAAACCAAAATCAGCCAGCTTCAACACACCATTCTCATCCAGCAGCAGGTTATTGGGCTTCAGATCCTACACACAGACACAGTATTTTACTAATTTCTCTTTTGCCAAGATAATCCACCTGACAGGTGTGGCATATCAAGAAGCTGATTAAGCAACATGAACATTACACAGGTGCACCTTGTGCTGGGGCAATAAAAGGCCACTAAAATGTGCAGTTTTGTCACAACACAATGCCACTGATGTCTCTAGTTTTGAGGGAGCGTGTGATTGGCATGCTGACTGCAGGAATGCCCACCAGAGCTGTTGCCTGAGAATTTCATGTTAATTTCTCTACCATAAGTCCACTCCAACGTCATTTCAGAGAATTTATCAGTACGTCCAACCGACCTCACAACCGCAACCCATGTGTAACCACACCACCCCATATTTCTGTTCAGTATATGTATATATTTTGGAGTTTTACAGTTACAAACAGATTCTGAAGATCAGTCTACTGCCCCTAACATTACCTCACACAGGCACCTATCAGAAGGTGTGTATTGTATGAGCATGCTTTGAGAAGGTGTGTGTTAACCTACCCTGTGCAGAACCCAGTGGTGGTGCATGTACTCCAGGCCCTGTAGAGTCATCACTATGAAGGCTTTGATGTTGGCTGGAGTCAAAACCAGACTGGTATCTTTGATGATCACCTAGAACACAGGAAAGGGAGTTAGACCAGGGATGTCAGTCTCAATAGTCTACAACCCCCTTTAACTCTACAGGTTCAGGTTCACAGACAACAAAACACCTCTCAGGAAAGCACAAGCTGATCTGACAGATTTTCAGCTCAACATCTCTATACATAGAAAGGCTATCAAATCCTCATATGTCAGACCTCTGTGCACTTTCTCTGTCAATGATCTGATAATGGTCATTAGATCATCTTGAGAGCGGGGTATGGCGGCTCTTAGGGGGTCTGTTTTCCTGCTCTCTACCTGAGTTTAACTGGCGGTGAAACTGGAGATTCATCTGAAGCCATCGGGCAGCCACAGACTCCCATAAATACAGATTTAATAGGAGAGATGGCGAGAGAAATGGGGATGGGCTGAGAGAGAGAGATTTGTTCCCCAGGGCCAGAGCTGGCCCTACAGAGCTCCTCAGAGAGAGATAGCAACCAACTAATACCATAGCTCTCAGGCTGCTCTCTCTCTGGGCAGTCTTTGATGTTCAGTTTGACTGAACCCATCTGTGCCTCAGGGAGGACATACCAGAGAGCTCTCAGAATGAACAGAGTACTAGTCTGTGAAGGTAGCCTCTCGCATATTCAAAAGGATATTAACCCATGAGTCCCAAGTAGTGCCTTCTCTCTCTGGAAAGAAATGGAGTATCCCTGTAGTTGCCTCTAGTGTCCAAAGCCACTTCTAGAATACCATCCCAATATGAACAAAACATAAAGCTCAGTCTTACCTCCAGATCTGTCTCCATGTAGTCAAACACCAAGCTGATGTTAGATTTGTGCCCGAATGCATCAAGCAGCTGAGAAACAGAGATATGGACACACGGTGATGTAAATGTAGGGATATACTGATACATGATATTGTGCTTACTTTGAGAACATTACACCATTTCACAGTAAAGGTGATGGTGAGCAAGATAATGAAGATAGTTTAGAAAGGATGCTTTGGTTATGGATTCATATCCAAATGAGCTCTAAATGATCATAAATGCAACTGATGAGGAAACTGATTCAGGGCTCTACCAGGAAAGCATTAATATTACTACTGACAGTTTCCATTACAACAGTGGTTTAGTTTGATTCTTACCCCAATAATGTTTGGGTGACTTAACTCCTGCAGTAGTTTAATCTCTCGTAGGGCTGTCCTGTTGATGCCTGAGAGATACATGATCAACAAACATGAGACAAATATTCTGAATCATACTTCATGGGGTGGCTTCCCAGACAAAGAGCCTAATCATTGACTTTAAAAAAATAAAACATTTTAATGGAGATTCTCCACTGAGTTTGCTTTTTAGTCCAGGAGTAAGTCAATCTGTATCAAGGAATCCAACCCATACATAAGTTTGAATCTAAACCACTCTGAAGCTCCTGTACTGGGGTGCGTGGACACACACTCACCATCTTTAGCCTCTGTTCTGTGTCCAACTTTGATCTGTCAGGAGAAACAGCACACACTATTAATAGTGTACATTATAATCAAACCACCATAGCTTTAAAGTGTGGATATGAAATCAACAGTTTCATGATGAATTGAATGGCATGGTGTAATCCTTTCCATATTGTCTGTCCTTAGCATCCTGTTCTCCCCGGCCCCCAGATTATACCCTACAAGGCCTACACAACAACCTTACGCAGAAAAATTGCTGCCGCTGGCAATGTACTTTGGAAGATTCTCAACCGGGCAAAAGTCAGTCCTCTCCTCCTCCACGACCGGGAAAATGGAAGCCTTATGTAGGAGTGTCAATTTGTTGATAACCGAACAGAGAAGTGTCCTCCTCTCCTCGACCATCTCCTCCTGCCGAGGAAGCACAAGTGTATCCTATCGGGGAAATGTTTTGAAATGTCACACCCTTTGAATCAGGGGTGTGTTCAGTACGACAGAACGGTGTGCAACGTTGAATTTAACGGAAACGGTACTGAACAACCAGTTGAAAAATGTTATGATCATGGTGGCAGAGAGGGCGATTACCGTATGGTGCCCTGGATCTGAACCCCGCCCTGTGCAACTAGGTCCTGGACTTCCTGACAGGCCGCCCCCAGGTGGTGAAGATAGGCACAACACCTCTGCCACGCTGATCCGCAACATGTGGATCCCACAGGGCTACATGCTCAGTCCCCTCCTGTACTCCCTGTTCACCCATGGTTGCATGGCAACGCACATCTCCAACTCAATCATCAAGTTTGCTGATGACACAACAGTGTTAGGCCTGAGTACCAACAACGACGAGACAGCCTACAGGGAGGTGGTGAGAGCCATAGTGGAGAAATGCCAGGAAAATAACCTCTCCCTCAACAAAACTAAGAAGCAGAACGTGGACTTCAGGAGACAGCAGAGAGAGTACGCCCCCATCCACAGGGCCATAGTGGAGAGGGTGAAAAGCTTCAAATTCCTCGGCATGCACATCACTGACGACGTGAAATGGTCCTTTCACAGACAGTGTGGTGAAGAAAGCGCAACAGCACCTCTTCAACCTTAGGAGGATAAAGTAAGTTGGTTAGGCCCCTAAGACTCTCACGAAATGCTACAGATACACCATTGAGACCATCCTGTTAGACAAAACCAAATCTAATTTTCCATTCTTTAGTGGTGCATTTTGTTGATCCTGAACCATTCATCCCAGATCTTAGGGACTTTACCTTCTTGATGGCAACTATTGTGTCGTTGGTCTTGTCCCTGGCTTTGTAAACAGTGGCAAACTGTGGGAAGGCAGGAATAACAACATTCGTTGATAAGTAAAACAGAGTGAAACTAACGTTACCATCAACTTCAAAAGTGACAAGCAGATAAATGTAGCTAGCTACTCAAACACAGCTGACGTTAGTGTAGTTAGCTAATGAATTACTGCTAGCTAGTTAATTCAGGTTATCATCAGACGGTTTTTTAATTACTGTAATTTTGAAGCTGTTGCCTTTGCAGAAATCGGCAACGTATCACAACTCATGCCATGGCTAGCTCACTGTGCTGCTTGCTAGCTAGGATAGTATTAGGTAGCAGCTAGCAATCGAGCTTTAGTTTTCTCTGAACCTATAAAGCGATGACGTTAATCTAAACAAAGCGGCTCATAAGCAAAACACTACTTTGGCAAGAGAATACTGTTTCTCATTACCTGACCCTCTCCCAGAAAATCTAGTTTTTCATATCTTTTTGCTCGGGACTTTACATCAAGCGCCATGATCACAATTTCAAACTGCAATTTCTCCAACTTCCGGCTTTGTTAAAGGTCCATAAGTATTTCCGGGTGAAACGAACATCGTTTTGAGTGTTAATTTTTGACCAACAGCGTCATCTGTTGGTTACTATTAACCCGAAGACTGATATCGACGTGATTATATGATCTAACCCACAAAACAAATAGTAACGATAGGTGTGTAGATATTCTATCTCCTTTTGTCAAAAAGAGAAACGCACTTGTAATATGGCAAATTATTGTCACCCAGGATGAAATCAGGGAGGGGACTGTGGATCTGGATCTGTCCTAGCCCATTATTGGACTAATGAAGCCTAACGTTACTACTTAGTCCAAGAACTTGAAATGTTCTAAACCCTGTCTAAGCTGGGGGAGCTATATATAATTGTTTTAAGGTCACACCAAGGATAATTTAGCTATTTGATTTTGAATTTTAAGACCCCTTAAAGTATGGCAAAAAAATCTATACAAAAAATATTTGATTAAACATTGTATTTGGCCTTACTGCTATTAGCCCACACAAACACATTAAGTAATAGTTTCACTACATGGAGCAACAAATAGTCGCCCCAAATGTGTTTAAATAAAGTTTGTTCTGAAGTGTCTGTCCTATATCTGAGACACATAAGAAAGATCAGGATACATTTGTATTTTTTTTTTTTTACATGTATTTAAGGTTCCCACAAAGCCATATTTACATATTACTGCGCTTGTTTACAGAAAACCGATGGAAGACAGAGTGGACTACCTGTGGTAATTACCTATCTGCATCTCAGAACAACTGTGTGTAAATGGAAGACCGACACCACAAACTAGTTGTCAATGAAAAATTTAATTCAAATCAAATTTTATTGGTCACATGCGCCAAATACAACAGGTGTAGACCTTACAGTGAAATGCAAATAGTCTGGGTAGCCATTTGATTGGCTGTTCAGTAGTCTTATGGCTTGGGGGTAGACGCTGATTAGAAGCCTCTTGGACCTAGACTTGTCGCTCCGGTACTCTTGCCGTGCGGTAGCAGAGAGAACAGTCTATGACTAGGGTGGCTGGAGTCTGACAATTTTTAGGGCCTTCATCTGACACCGCCTGGTATAGAGGTCCTGGATGGCAGGAAACTTGGCCCCGGTGATGTACTGGGCCATATGCACTACCCTCTGTGGTGTCTTGCGGTCTGAGGCCGAGCAGTTGCCATAACAGGTAGTGATGCCACCCTCCAGGATGCTCTCGATGGTGCAGCTGTAGAACCTTTTGAGGATCTGAGGACCCATGCCAAATCTTTTCAGTCTCCTGAGGCGGAATAGGTTTTGTCGTGCCCTCTTCACGATTGTCTTGGTGTGCTTGGATCATATTAGTTTGTTGGTGATGTGGACGCCAAGGAACAAAAGCTCTCAACCTGCTCCACTACAGCCCTGTCGATGATAATAGGAATATTTTCCTGTAGTCCACAATCATCTCCTTTGTCTTGATCACGTTGAGGGAGAGGTTGTTGTCCTCTCCCTCTGACCTCCTCCCTATAGGCTATCTAATCGTTGTCGGTGATGGAGTTGGAGTCGTGCCTGGCCGTGCAGTCATGAATGAACAGGGAGTACAGGAGGAGACTGAGCATGCACCCCTGAGGGGCCCCCGTGTTGAGGATCAGAGTGGCGGATGTGTTGCTACCTAACCTTACCACTTGGGGGCGGCCCGTCAGGAAGTCCAGGATCCAGTTGCAGAGGGAAGTGTTTAGTCCCAGGCTCCTTAGCTTAGTGATGAGCTTTGAGGGCACTATGGTGTTGAATGCTGAGCTGTAGTTAATGAACAGCATTCTCACATAGGTGTTACTTTTGTCCAGGTGTGAAAGGGCAGTGTGGAGTGCAATAGAGATTCCATCATCTGTGGATCTGTTAGGGCGGTATGCAGATTGGATTGGGTCTAGGGTTTCTGGGATAATGGTGTTGATGTGAGCCATGACCAGCCGTTCAAAGCAATTCATGGCTAAAAGACGTGAGTGCTATGGTTCGGTAGTCATTCAGGCAGGTTACCTTAGTGTTCTTGGGCACAGGGACTATAGTGGTCTGCTGTTTTAAAAACGATGTATTTTGCTGTTGTGGAAATATTTTTATGTGATATGAAAGTAAAGGGATTTATGTTTCCAGAACCATACCGCAATTGAGAATCGATTCACGTTTCGATTCAGTATTTGGCTGTTTTGTCTTCCAGAGCCAATTCGCCCTCCCCGGCTTAGGCAGGGCTTAGATTGTTTAGTGCCAAAAATAAGGGGTTAACGCAATAAATTTAATGCATCAATTTAACCTTTTGTTTTTAGAAAAAATATTATTGCAGATGTGAAAGATAAGGTCCTTATGCTTCTTAAACCATACCACATACGATGTGTGTTAATGTTCAGGCCACGCATCTCTGTCCATAATGTCATTTGTATGTTATTTAGTCACACTCAATACCTCAGACATCAATGGTCCGATTTTGACAAAGCTTGGGTGTATGATGCATCTTGCCATAGAGATCCGGCATGTACAAAACCTTTGAAAGGTCACGCCCCTTCATGAATGTACTTGTCCTCTTGCTCAGTTGTGCACCGGGGCCTCCCACCCCTCTTTCTATTCTGGTTAGAGCCACAGCACAGGCATTGTAAGAGATCTTCAGTTTCTTGGCGATTTCTCGCATGGAATAGCCTTCATTTCTCAGAACAAGAATAGACTGACGAGTTTCAGAAGAAAGTTCTTTGTTTTTGGCCATTTTGAGCCTGTAATCTAACCCACAAATGCCGATGCTCCAGATACTCAACTAGTCTAAAGAAGGCCAGTTTTATTGCTTCCTTAATCAGCACAACAGTTTTCAGCTGTGCTAACATAATTGCAAAAGGGTTTTCTAATGATCAATTAGCCTTTTAAAATGATAAACTTGGATTAGCTAACACAACATGCCATTGGAACACAGGAGTGATGGTTGCTGATAATGGGCCTCTGTGGATATGTGTGGCCTCTGTGTTTCCAGCTACAATGGTCATTTACAACATTAACAATGTCTACACTGTATTTCCGATCAATTTGATGTTATTTTAATGGACAAAAAAATGTGATTTTCTTTCAAAAATATTTCCAAGTGACTCCAAACTTTTGAACAGTAGTGTATGTAAATGTGATATTTCTGTATTTCCATTTATTCCAAAAAACATGTTTTCACTTTGTCATTATGGGGTATTGTGTGTAGATGGGTGAGAAAATAAATGAATTGAATACATTTTTTCAGGCTGTATGAATACTTTCTGAAGGCCCTGTATCTGCTGTCCCATTTGAGCTTGAATTGTTGTCACTAATCGGCCCAAGGGCGTTGCTGCATCATTTGTGGGGGACAACATGTTTACAGTTGCCTTGTTTTATTAATATTTTCTAAATACTGCTTTATGACAAAATTACTATGTTGAAGACTACAAATTATGATGATCATTTCTTCATCTATTTATTTCGTACATGACTTAAAACAGTTGGTGCCAGTCACCGTTATCAACCAAAGCTTTATTACTTAAAAAAAAAAAAGACAGTATCTGACCCGGACAGTTTCTTTTCTTTCAAAATCTTTGACAGGGATCCCCCGAGACCTGTCTCCTTCAGTATGGAAGCCTGCGTGATATATGCACCAGTGAACACACACACACACACACACACACACACACACATACACACACACACACACACATACACACACACACACACACACACACACACACACACACACACACACACACACACACACACACACACACACACACACATACACACACACACACACACACACACACATACACACACACACACACACACACACACACACACACACACACACACACACACACACACACACACACAGAGCTCCATGGCTTCTTTCAGCTTAGTGATGTATATGCATCAGTGAACACATCTCCAGTCTCAAACTTCCCTCTCCGACATAAACCCTCCCATCCCAGAGGATTAGACATGGGGCTGCCCCTCCGCCCCTCTCACAGATAGATTGACACACATACAAACACACACACACACACACACACACACACACACACACACACACACACACACACACACACACACACACACACACACACACACACACACACACACACACACACACACACACACACACACACACACCCTTCATTTTTTATGTAGAGCTTGACAAAAGCTGTGTGAAGGATCAGGCCTCTAGCTCCCCCTTACATGCATGCATACACACATCCTGACAGCTCATCTCTCTCTCTCGCTCTCTCGCGCTCTCTCTCTCTCTCTCGCTATCTCTCTCTCTCTTTCCCCCCTCTGTCTCTCACTTTCTCTCTCCACCCTTACTCTCTCACAAACACACACTCAAATTCACATAGACTCCATGGTCCTTATGTATGCGTACAGTGGCCTCATGTTAAAGCCACTTGACAGACGTGAATAACAGGAGCGTATATGCTCGTGCAGCTGGGACAGGGTGGAAGAAAGGGAGGTAGAAGGGAGTGTGTTCACTTGCAGCCGAGATAGAATGGGAGGAGAGAAGGAGAGAGAGGAGAGAGAAAGTGATAAATGGAGGCTGTAGAGAGGGAGAGTGGGACAGTAGTAAGAAGAGAACAGTCTAATTGGAGATGTGTGTAGACATGCCAGAACATCCCCAGATCTGTGTATCACATTAATACAGTGCATTGGGAAAGTATTCAGACCCCTTGACTTATTACACATTTTGTTGCGCTACAGCCTTTTTCTAAAATTGATTAAATAAAACATTTTCCTCATCGATCTACACACAATACCCCATAATGACGAAGCGAAAATAGGATTTTAGAAATATTTGCACATTTAGAAATCCGCTCCTAGTGGCCTGGGACATTAATGCAGCATGTTGAATGTACAACCAGAGGGGGGAAAAACTCTAGATCACCTTTACTCCACACACAGAGACGCATACAAAGCTCTCCCTCGCCCTCCATTTGTCAAATCTGAGCATAATTCTATCTTCCCGATTCTTGCTTACAAGCTAAAATTTAAGTAGGAAGCACCAGTGACTCAGTCAATAAAAAAGTGGTCAGAAGAAGCAGATGCTAAACTACAGGACTGTTTTGCTAGTATTGACTGGAATATGTTCCGGGATTATTCCGATGGCATTGAGGAGTACACCACATCAGTCACTGGCTTCATGAATAAGTGCATCGATTACGTCGTCCCCACAGTGGCTGTACGTACATACCCTAACCAGAAGCCATGGATTACAGGCAACATCCGCACTGAGCTAAAGGGTAGAGCTGCCACTTTCAAGGAGCGGGACTCTAACCCATAAACTTATAAGAAATCCCGCTATGCCCTCCGATGAACTATCAAATAGGCAAAGCATCAATATAGGACTAAGATTGAATCGTACTACACCGGATCCGATGCTCGTCGGATGTGGCAGGGCTTGCAAACTACAAAGGGAAGCACAGCCAAGAGCTGCCCAGTGACACGAGCCTACCAGACAAGCTAAATTATTTCTATGCTCGCTTCGAGGCAAGTAACATTGAAACACGCATGAGAGCATCAGCTGTTCCCGACGACTGCGTGATCATGCTCTCCGCAGCCAATGTGAGTAAGACCTTTACACAGGTCAACATTCACAAGGCTGCAGGGCCAGACGGATTACCAGGAGAGTATGCTATTCATTGACTACAGCTATTCATTCATTGACTAATGCTATTCATTGACTACAGCTCAGCGTTCAACACCATAGTGCCCTCAAAGCTCATCACTAAGCTAAGGACCCTGGGACTAAACACCTCCCTCTGCAACTGGATCCTGGACTTCCTGACGGGCCGTCCCCAGGTGGTAAGGGCAGGTAACAACACATCCGCCATGCTGATCCTCAACACGGGAGCACCTCAGGGGTGCATGCTCATTCCCCACCTGTACTCCCTGTTCACTCATGACTGCACGGCCAGGCACGACTCCAACACCATCAATAAGTTTGCCGATGACACAACAGTAGTAGGCCTGATCACCAATAACGACGAGACAGCTTATAGGGAGGAGGTCAGAGGCCTGGCCATGGGGGGCCAGGACAACAACCTCTCCCTCAACATGTTCAAGACGAAGGAGATGAAAGTGGACTACAGGAAAAGAGGACTGAGCATGCCCCCATTCTCATCTACGGTGCTGTAGTGGGGCAGGTTGAGAGCTTCAATTTCCTTGGTGTCTACATCACCAACAACTAACATCCAAGCACACCAAGACAGTTGTGAAGAGGGCACGACAAAACCTATTCCCCCTCAGGAGACTGTACAAATTTGGCATGGGTCCTCAGATCCTCAAAAGGTTCTACAGCTGCACCATTGAGAGCATCCTGACGGGTTGCATCACTGCCTGTTATGGCAACTGTTCGGCCTCAGACCACAAGGCACTACAGAGGGTAGCGCATATGGCCCAGTACATCACTGGTGCCATCCAGGCAGGAAGCTTGGCATAGACTGTTCTCTCTGTATGGCAAGCAATACCGGAGCGCCAAGTCTAGGTCCTCTTTTACGCTGCTGCTACTCTCTGTTATTATCTATGTATAGTCACTTTAATAACTCTACCTACATGCACATATTACCTCAATTACCTTGACTAACCGTTGCCCCCACACATAGACTCTGTACTGGTAACCCCTGTATATATGCTCGCTATTGTTATGTTACTGCTGCTCTTTAATTATTTGTTACTTTTATTACTTAAAAAAAACTGCATTGTTGGTTAAGGGCTTGTAATTAAGCATTTAATGTTTGATCAGGTGTTGTATTCGGCGCATGTGACAAATACAATTTGATTTGATGTGATTTATTCAGACCCTTTGCTATGAGACTTGAAATTGATTTCAGGTGCATCCTGTCTCCATTGATCATCCTTGAGATGTTTCTACAACTTGAGACCACATGTGGTAACTTCAATTGATTGGGCATGATTTGCAAAGGCACACACCTGTCTATAAGGTCCAAAAAATGTCTGCATTATTGAAGGTCCCCAAGAACACAGTGGCCTCCATCATTCTTAAATGGAAGAAGTTTGGAACCACCAAGACTCTTCCTAGACCTGGTCGCCGGGCCAAACTGAGCAATCGGGGGAGAAGTGCCTTGGTCAGGGAGGTGACCAAAAACCCGATGGTCACTCTGACAGAGCTGTAGAGTTCCTCTGTGGAAATGGGAGAACCTTCCAGACAGACAACCATCTCTGCAGCACTCCACCAATCAGGCCTTTATGGTAGAGTGGCAAGAGACAGAAGCCAATCCTCAGCACCTAAAGGAATCTGACCATGAGAAACAAGATTCTCTGGTCTGATGAAACCAAGATTAAACTCTTTGGCCTGAATGCCAAGTGTCACATCTGGAGGAAACCTGGCACCATCCCTACGGTGAAGCATGGTGGTGGCAGCATCATGCTCTGGGGATATTTTTCAGTGGCAGGAACTGGGAGACTAGTCAGGATCGAGGGAAAGATTAATGGAGCAAAGTACAGAGAGATCCTTGATGAAAACCTGCTCCAGAGCACTCAGACCGGGTCCATCCCAGACCGGGTCCAACAGGACAACGACCTTAAGCACACAGCCAAGACAACGCAGGAGTGGCTTCGAGACAAGTCTCTGAATGTCCTTCAGTGGCCCAGAGCCCAGACTTGAACCTGATCAAACATCACTCCCCATCCAGCCTGACGGAGCTTGAGAGGATTTAGAGAGAAGAATGGGTGAAACTGGGTAAAAAAAGTCAAGGGGTCTGAATACTTTCCGGTATACTAATACATGAGATTACCCATTCATATTACCTGTACAATAATTGGTTGTTCTTCTGTGAATACTGCTTTTTTTTTTTTTTAAGTTCCTTTTTCAGGAACATAATTTGACTGTAAAAATCAATGTGTTTAGCCTTGATTAAAGGTTTGGTGTCAGTTAGCTTTGGTGACAAAGTGTGGTTGTATCAAGCTGTCACAGATGAAGACTTTATGAGACAGTCAAGAGGAGAGTTGCAGGTTTTCTAAAGCGGATGACAATCTCGATAAGCAGTCTAATTTAAGTTATTTAGGCCTACGCTCATTATGTACTGTATAAAAACATTTTTTTAGTGTTCCTACAGAGTG
This sequence comes from Oncorhynchus mykiss, assembly GCF_057628025.1. Taxonomy (NCBI): domain Eukaryota; kingdom Metazoa; phylum Chordata; class Actinopteri; order Salmoniformes; family Salmonidae; genus Oncorhynchus; species Oncorhynchus mykiss. Next base: position 32,624,664 of record NC_143027.1, on the reverse strand, counting down.
GTTTTATAGAGGATATAACCATTAAGAGATAGACATTAACGTACAATGCGTGTTCACAATAAGATGTGACACATTGATAAACCCCTTTGATTTTGATACCGTTTAGTGTGTTTAGAGGAGTTGATTGTTCATCACACATTTGTGGCTATATGTAACCTCACTCTGCTCCTATTAGTCTGTGGTTCACCACATCTCTAGGCAAGAGGGAAGTATGAAGAAGAGAAGAGGAGAGTGGGAGTGTGTGCTGTCTCCTGTTCGTGTTAAGGATCCAAGGCAGCACCTACTCTTCCTGGAGTCCAGCAACATTAAAGCAGTTATATAAAAATTTTAATATTACATGACATTACATTTCATAACACTTTTCACAACACATTAAGTGTGTTCCCTCAGGCCACTACTTTACTATCACATGTCGACAATACAATATCCATGTGTACGTGTGTGTAGAGTGCATGTCTTATAATGTGTGTCTGTGCCTGAGTGTGTGTCTCTCCGCCGTCCCCGCTGTTCCATAAGGTGCATTTTTTAAATCTGTTTTTAAAATCTGATGCTTGCATCACTTACCTAATGTGGAACAGAGTTCCATGTAGCCATGGCTCTATGTAGTACTGTGTGCCTCCCATTGTCTGTTCTTGACTTGGGGACCGTGAAGAGACCTTTGGTGGCATGTCTTGTGGGGTATGCATGGGTGTCCGAGCTGTGTGATAGTAGTTTAACCAGACACATCTGTGGTGCCCTGTTCTGAGCCAATTGCAATTTTCCCAGGTCCCTTTTTGTGGCGTCTGACCACACGACTGAACAGTAGTCCAGGTGCAACAAAACCAGGGCCTGTAGGACCTGCCTCATTGATAGTGTTGTTAAAAAGGCATAGCAGCGCTTTATTATGGACAGACTTCTCCACATCTTAGCTACTGTTGTATCAATATGTTTTGACCATGACAGTTTACAATCCACGGTTACTACAAGCAGTTTAGTCACCTCAACTTGCTCAATTTCCACATTATTTATTACAAGATTTAGTTGAGATTTAGGTTTTAGTGAATAATTTATCCCAAATAAAATGCTTTAAGTTTTTTAATATTTTGAACTAACTTATGCATTGCCATCCATTCTGAAACTAACTGGAGCTCTTTGTTAAGTGTTGATGTGATTTCACTCTCTGTAGTAGCGGATTTGCATAGTGTTAATCTGCATACATTGACACACTGGCTTTACTCAAGGTCAGTGGCATGTCATTTGTTAAAATTGAAAAAAGTAAGGGGCCTAGACAACTGCCCTGAAGAATTCCTGATCTGTCATTGAAAAATTAAAAACAAAACGAGACATGACCTTTTTCAAGGTCAGTCTCGCAAAAAGAAGCGTTCTTGCGTTCTAACTACCCGCTATTCAATGTGCTCTGAACAAATTAAGGGAATCGCTCACAAACATTGGCACATTCTAAGATCCGATTATAGTATCGTTAATGTGTTTTCGGACCTTCCCTTGGTTGTATTCTCGCAGGGAAAAACCTCAGAGATCAATTGGTAAACTCTGATTTACCACCCCAAGATATCCCTGCACAATGTATATTTTCACCCCTACTGGATGGAAACTGTAATGGCTGTGCTCAATGCAATGGCACTTATAAATGTAGAGCCTTCAAACAACCCCAAACAGGGAAACAGATCAAAATCAAAGGTGTTATCACATGCGCCACTAAGGCAGTTATTTATCTAATAACTTGACCTTGTGGTAAAAATTATGTGGGTAAAACAAAGCGTGAATTAAAAGTACGACTCTCGGTGCATCGTAGCACCATTAGGTGCAAAAACTCAACTTACCCAGTTGCGGCCCACTTTTTGGAAGCAAACCACTCGATTTCGTCTCCAACGTTATATTGGCATCGAACATGTCAACCTCCCTAGGAGAGGGGGTGACCTCGACAATTTATTGTTAAAACGAGAGGCTGCCTGGATCTTTAATTTAAAGACCCTTGCTCCCTTCGGTCTCAACGTAGACTTTGATATGAAGCCATTCTTGTGATTGACAATTAGGAGGCCTATGTCTTGTGACTGGATTCTAGCAGCCGTATTTAGCACTAACTGAAGTTTATTTAGTGCTTTATCCGGGTAGCCGGAAAGTAGAGCATTGCAGTAGTCTAACCTAGAAGTAACAAAAGCATGGATCAATTTTTCTGCATCATTTTTGGACAGAAAGTTTCTGATTTTTGCAATGTTACATAGATAACATAGAAAAAAGCTGTCCTTGAAACAGTCTTGATATGTTCGTCAAAAGAGAGATCAGGGTCCAGAGTAACGCCGAGGTCCTTCACAGTTTTATTTGAGACGACTGTACAACCATTAAGATTAATTGTCAGATTCAACAGAAGATCTCTTTGTTTCTTGGGACCTAGAACAAGCATCTCTGTTTTGTCTGAGTTTAAATGTAAAAAGTTTGCTGCCATCCACTTCCTTATGTCTGAAACACAGGCTTCTAGCGAAGGCAATTTTGGGGCTTCAACATGTTTCATTGAAATGTACAGCTGTGTGTCATCCGCATAGCAGTGAAAGTTAACATTATGTTTTCGAATGACATCCCCAAGAGGTAAAATATATAGTGAAAACAATAGTGGTCCTAAAACGGAACCTTGAGGAACACCGAAATTTACAGTTGATTTGTCAGAGGACAAACCATTCACAGAGACAAACTGATATCTTTCCGACCGATAAGATCTAAACCAGGCCAGAACTTGTCCGTGTAGACCAATTTGTGTTTCCAATCTCTCCAAAAGAATGTGGTGATCGATGGTATCAAAAGCAGCACTAAGGTCTAGGAGCATGAGGACAGATGCAGATCCTCAGTCTAATGCCATTAAAAGGTCATTTACCACCTTCACAAGTGCAGTCTCAGTGCTATGATGGGGTCTAAAACCAGACTGAAGCATTTTGTATACATTGTTTGTCTTCAGGAAGGCAGTGAGTTGTTGCGCAACAGCCTTTTCTAAAAAAATTGAGAGGAATGGAAGATTCGATATAGGCCGATAGTTTTTTTGTATTTTCTGGGTCAAGGTATGGCTTTTTCAAGAGAGGCTTTATTACTGCCACTTTTAGTGAGTTTGGTACACATCCGGTGGATAGAGAGCCGTTTATTATGTTCAACATAGGAGGGCAAGGGCACAGGAAGCAGCTCTTTCAGTAGTTTAGTTGGAATAGGGTCCAGTATGCAGCTTGAAGGTTTAGAGGCCATGATTATTTTCAGCATTGTGTCAAGAGATATAGTACTAAAACACTTGAGTGTCTCTCTTGATCGTAGGTCCTGGCAGAGTTGTGCAGACTCAGGACAACTGAGCTTTGGACGAATACGCAGATTTAAGGAGGAGTCCGTAATTTGCTTTCTAATAATCATGATCTTTTCCTCAAAGAAGTTCATGAATTTATTACTGCTGAAATGAAAGCCATCCTCACTTGGGGAATGCTGCTTTTTAGTTAGCTTGCGACAGTATCAAAAATAAATTTTGGATTGTTCTTATTTTCCTCAATTAAGTTAGAAAAATAGGATGATCGAGCAGCAGTAAGGGCTCTTCGATACTGCACGGTACTGTCTCTCCAAGCTAATCGGAAGACTTCCAGTTTGGTGTGGCGCCATTTCCGTTCCAATTTTCTGGAAGCTTGCTTCAGAGCTCGGGTATTTTCTGTATACCAGGGAGCTAGTTTCTTATGAGAAATGTTTTTAGTTTTTAGGGGTGCAACTGCATCTAGGGTATTGCGCAAGGTTAAATTGAGTTCCTCAGTTAGGTGGTTAACTGATTTTTGCCCTCTTACGTCCTTGGGTAGGCAGAGGGAGTCTGGAAGGATATCAAGGAATCTTTGTGTTGTCTGCGAATTTATAGCATGACTTTTGATGCTCCTTGGTTGGGGTCTGAGCAGATTATTTGTTGCAATTGCAAACGTAATAAAATGGTGGTCCGATTATGAGGAAAAACATTAAGATCCACAACATTTATTCCATGGGACAAAACTAGGTCCAGAGAATGACTGTGACAGTGAGTAGGTCCAGAGACATGTTGGACAAAACCCACTGAGTCGATGATGGCTCCGAAAGCCTTTTGGAGTGGGTCTGTGGACTTTTCCATGTGAATATTAAAGTCACCAAAAATTAGAATATTATCTGCTATGACTACAAGGTCCGATAGGAATTCAGGGAACTCAATGAGGAACGCTGTATATGGCCCGGGAGGCCTGAAAACAGAAGCTATAAAAAGTGCTTGAGTAGGCTGCATAGATTTCATGACTAGAAGCTCAAAAGACGAAAAAGTATTACTTTTTTTGTAAATTGAAATTTGCTATCGTAAATGTTAGCAACACCTCCGCCTTTGCGGGATGCACGGTGGATATGGTCACTAGTGTAACCAGGAGGTGAGGCCTCATTTAACACAGTAAATTCATCAGGCTTAAGCCATGTTTCAGTCAGGCCAATCACATCAAGATTATGATCAGTGATTAGTTCATTGACTTTAATTGCCTTTGAAGTAAGGGATCTAACATTAAGTAGCCCTATTTTGAGATGTGAGGTATCACGATCTCTTTCAATAATGACAGGAATGGAGGAGGTCACTATCCTAGTGAGATTGCTAAGGCGAACACCGCCATGTTTAGTTTTGCCCAACCCAGGTCGAGGCACAGACACGGTTTCAATGGGGATAGCTGAGCTGACTACACTGACTGTGCTAGTGGCAGACTCCACTAAGCTGGCAGGCTGGCTAACAGCCTGCTGCCTGGCCTGCACCCTATTTCATTGTGGAGCTAGGGGAGTTAGAGCCCTGTCTATGTTGATAGATAAGATGAGAGCACCCCTCCAGCTAGGATGGAGTCCGTCACTCCTCAGCAGGCCAGGCTTGGTCCTGTTAGTGGGTGAGTCCCAGAAAGAGGGCCAATTATCTACAAATTCTATCTTTTGGGAGGGGCAGAAAACAGTTTTCAACCAGTGATTGAGTTGTGAGACTGCTGTAGAGCTCATCACTCCCCCTAACTGGGAGGAGGACAGAGACAATTACTCGATGCCGACACATCTTTCTAGCTGATTTACACGCTGAAGCTATGTTGCATTTGGTGACCTCTGACTGTTTCATCCTAACATCGTTGGTGCCGACGTGGATAACAATATCTCTATACTCTCTACACTCGCCAGCACCATCTTCAGATTAGTCTTAACGTCGACAAGCTGTCTTCATCAGGGTATAATGACAAACACTGCGGGGTGACTCGTTTATATAGTGTCAAAAGACACACACAGGTATCTGTAATCATGGCCGGATGTGGCCCGATATCATTGGTTAATTCTCATATATTAAAATAGCAAAATCACAATAATCTCAAGAATGGCTTCAGATCAAAGTCTACGTTGAGACCGAAGGGAGCAATGGTCTTTAAATTAAAGATCCAGGCAGCCTCTTGTTTTAACAATATATTATTGAGGTCACCCCCTCTCCTAGGGAGGGTGACATGTTCGATGCCAATATAACGTAGAGACGAAATCTAGTGGTTTGCTTCCAAAAAGTGGTCCGAAAAGTGGGTAAGCCGAGTTTTTGCACCTAATGCTATGATGCTCCAAGATTCGTACTTTTAATTCACATTTTGTTTTACCCACATAATTTTTACCACAAGGACAAGTTATTAGATAAACAACTGCCTTAGTGGCGCACGAGATAACACCTTTGATTGGGATCTGTTTCCCTGTTTGGGGGTGTTTGAAAGATTCACATTTATAAGTGCCATTGCATTGAGCACAGCCATTACACTTGTAGTTTCCATCCAGTAGGGGCACAAATAGACGTTGTGGAGGGATATCTTGGGGTGGTAAATCAGAGTTTACCAATTGATCTCTGAGATTTCTGCCCCGCGAGAATAGGACCAAAGGAAGGTCCGAAAACACATTACAGATACTATCATTGGATCTTAGAATGTGCCAATGTTTGTGAACGATTCCCTTAATTTGTTCAGAGCACATTGAATAGCGGGTAGTTAGAACGCAAGAATGCTTATTTTTGCGAGACTGACCTTGAAAAAGGTCATGTCTCGTTTTGTTTTTAATTTTTCAATGACAGATCAGGAATTCTCAATGGCAGTATTAATCTGGACATTTTTGTACCCCCTCTCCTTGAATGTTCTTCTGCTTCTCAGCCATATTTCTGTCGAAATCGGATCGTTTTTCGCAAATGTTTGCAAATTCTTTTGATTTGACAGAATTGGCTGTAGGGCAGACTATTTTTCAGCCCTCAACAAACTGTTACAATCAGTAGGTTTCCTGTAAAGATCAGCGAATAGAACATTATCTTCACACAAGATCAGAAAATCAAGAAAACTGATTTGACATGTATCAGATTGCATAGTAAATCTCAAATGCTCAGAACAGGAGTTAAGAAAAGCATGGAAAGCCTGGAGCTGTTTTGCATCACCCTTCCATAGAACAAAAATATCATCAATATACCGTTTCCAAATAATGATGTTAGTCAAGACAACATTTTTGAGAGGATTGAAAATAGACTGTTTCTCCATGTAACCCACATACAAATTAGCATAGTTTGGAGCCATGGGGGACCCCATAGCAGTAACATTGACACTAACCTTGAGCTGACATTGTATGCTGAACAAAAAAATAAACGCAACATGCAACAATTTCAACGAGTTTACTGAGTTACAGTTCATAAAATCAGAAAAAAATAAATAAATAAACATCCCTTTTTCAGGACCCTGTTTTTCAAAGACAATTCATTGTAAAAGGTTTAAACACTGTTTCCCATGCTTCTTCAATGAACCATAAACAATTCATGCACCTGTGGAACGGTCGTTAAGACACTAACAGCTTAGAGACGGTAGGCAATTAAGGTCACAGTTATGAAAACTTAGGACACTAAAAGAGGCCTTTCTACTGACTCTGAAAAACACCAAAAGAAAGATGCCCAGGGTCCCTGCTCATCTGCGTGAACGTGCCTTAGGCATGCTGCAAGGAGGCATGAGGACTGCAGATGTGCCCGCAGTGGCAGACCACGTGTAACAACACCTGCACAGGATCGGTACATCCGAACATCACACCTGCAGGACAGGTACAGGATGGCAACAACAACTGCCCGAGATACACCAGAAACGCACAATCCCTCCATCAGTGCTCAGACTGTCTGCAATAGGCTGAGAGAGGCTGGACTGAGGGCTTGTAGGCCTGTTGTAAGGCAGGTCCTCACCAGACATCACCGGCAACAATGTCACTTATGGGCACAAACCCGTCGCTGGACCAGACAGGACTGGCAAAAAGTGCTCTTCACTGATGAGTCGCGGTTTTGTCTTACCAGGGGTGATGGTCTGATTTGCGTTTATCGTCGAAGGAATGAGAGTTACACCAAGGCGTGTCCTGGGATCGATTTGGAGGTGGAGGGTCCGTCATGGTCTGGGGTGGTGTGTCACAGCATCATCGGACTGAGCTTGCTGTCATTGCAGGCAATCTCAACGCTGTGCGTTACAGGGAAGACATCCTCCTCCCTCATGTGGTACCCTTCCTGCAGGCTCATCCTGACATGACCCTCCCGCATGACAATGCCACCAGCCATACTGCTCGTTCTGTGCATGATTTCCAACAAGACAGGCATGTCAGTGTTCTGCCATGGCCAGTGAAGAGCCCGGCTCTCAATCCCACTGAGCACATCTGGGACCTGTTGGATCGGAGGGTGAGGGCTAGGGCCATTTCCCCCAGAAATGTCTGGGAACTTGCATGTGCCTTGTTGGAAGAGTGGGGTAACATCTCACAGCAAAAACTGCCAAATCTGGTGCAGTCCATGTGGAGGAGATGCACTGCAGTACTTAATGCAGCTGGTGGCCACACCAGATACTGACTGTTACTTTTGATCCCCCCCTTTGTTCAGGGATACATTATTCAATTTCTGTTGGAACTTGTTCAGTTTATGTCTCAGTTGTGGAATCTTGTTATGTTCATACATATATTTACATGTTAAGTTTGCTGAAAATAAACGCAGTTGACAGTGAGAGGACGTTTCTTTTTTTGCAGAGTTTATAAGGAAATTAGTCAATTTAAATAAATTCACCAGGCCTATGGATTTCACGTGATTGGGCAGGGGCGCAGCCATGGGTGTGCTTGGGAGGGCATAGGCCCAACCACTTGGGAGCCAGGCTAACCCACTGGGGAGCCAGGCCCATCCAATCAGAATTAGTTTTTCCCCACAAAAGGGCTTCATTACAGACAGAAATGGCTGGTCTCAGACGATTCCGCAGGTGAAGAAGCCAGATGTGGAGGTCCTGGGCTGGTGTGGTTACACATGGTCTGCAGTTGTGAGGCCGGTTGGACGTACTGCTAAATTCTCTAAAACAATGTTGGAGGCGGCTTATGATAGAAACATTAACATTAAATTATCTGGCAACAGTTCTGTTGGACATTCCTGCAGTCAACATGCCAATTGCATGCTCCCCCAAAACTTGAGACATCTGTTGCATTGTGTTGTGTGATATTTTAGAGTGGCCTTTTATTGTCCCCAGGTACACCTGTGTAATGATCATGCTTTTTAATTCGTTTCTTGACATTCTACACCTGTCAGGTGGGTGGATTATCTTGGCAAATGACAAATGCTCACTAACAGGGATGTAAACAAATTTGTGCACAAAATCTAGAGAAATAAGCATTTTGTGCATATGGAACATTTCTGGGATCTTTTATTTCAGCGCATGAAACCAACACTTTACATGTTGCGTTTATATTTTTGTTCAGTGGCCTGTCGACCCGTGTGTGTGTGTGTGTGTGTGTGTGTGTGTGTGTGTGCGTGTGCGAATTTGTTTGTGTGTTTGTGTGTCACAGGCAGCCGGTGGCCTTTTAATTGGGGACGTCGGGCTTATAGTAATGGCTGGAATGGAATAAATGGAATGATACCGAACACATCAAACACATGGTTTCCATGTGTTTAATACCATTCCATTCGCTCCTTTCCAACCATTATTAAGAGCCGTCTTCCCCTCAGCAGCCTCCGGGGGTGTGTGTGGGTGTGTGTGCGCGCATGCGTGCGTGCGTGTGTGAAGGGAAGAAAGAGAGGGAGAGAAACAGAGAGAGAAGTTAATGAAGTGAGTAGCAGAGTTGATTGTTTAGGCTCCAGTAGTCTTGATGGGTTAATGGGCTAAATGACTTATTGGATAACATATTACAGGGCTTATCGACTCTGATACAGAACAATACCGCAGGGTTGTAGGAGCCCCACTATACCCTCATTTACCTCTAAGACACAACTGAAGTTCAGCCCAACCTTGGGCCCAACATACCTATTGGCTTTCAATCACTGTATATGATGAGGGAGTAGTGTGTTTGTGTCTATTCAGTCCGTGTCACAGAAGGTTGGTGAAAACAGAGTACAAAGACATATTTTCGTCCATCAGACGGACCAGGAATAAATGCACACACACACACACACACACATCTCTCTGTCTGGGACTAAAGCAGCCATTCCCCTGGCCTAATGAGACATATAATGATGTCTGAGAGGTAAATACAAACCAAAACAACAATGCCAACACAGACAGGAATAAATAACAACAGCAAATGCTGGCATCACCAAAACAAAGACATGAATGTGTCTCAGTAGTCTCAGTCTGGACACCCTACTGTGTCCGTCAAACAGAGGATATCATTCACCCAT